>NC_086324.1:79466238-80088381 GCF_036172605.1 Pelobates fuscus
TTTTATTTCACATCAAATATTTATAGATTCAATAGAAAGAAAAATTAGGACTTCGAGGTCCTGGACAGGAAAGTAATAGAAATTGGGAGGAGTCCCTACCTTTAATAGTTTTAAGGCAAAACAGGTTAAAAAATGAACAGGAAAAACAGGGAGTCTAAGGTAATAGAAAGGATGTATCTTAGCACATCCAGACCAAATCAATATCTAGCTAAAGACAGCCTGACTAATCCTCAAAGTGCCGTGCAAGCCTAGGCTGCATAAATGAAAGCTGATGGATAAAATAAATCAGGTAGGTAGAGGAAAAATTAGTATCACTGGCCTGAATAATAGAGATATAGATTCCTCTCAAGGGGGGATAACTTCCCAACACCAAAACCCAAACAGAAACCACGAATGAGAGTGTCCTATCGCTGCTTACCTCTGCGCTGTGGTAAACCACAAGTGCCTACCTGCACACCTCTCCCTTCCTGTTCAGGTAACTAAAAACGGATAAGTGATTTAACAGTACTTTTCAAGGCTTTGGATATCTTTTTATATCCTTTTACATCTTTATGAAGTTCCATTACCTTGTTACACAAGTCTTTTGACAGTTCTTTTCTGCTCACCGTGACTCAGTATCTAGCCTGCTTGGTGCATCCACGTGAGAGCTGTCAAACTTATTGACTATTTATACACAGGCACTAATTGCAATGCAAGAAGCCACAGGTGTGGGAAATTAACCTTTAATTGCCAAAAAATTGTTTAAATTGTTTTATTCTTTATTTATTTGTGCGATAATAGAACACATTTTACCTATTCTGCCACAACAGCTGGAATAGGTTATAAACAGGCTTACAGTTGCTGGACATAGGTAACTATCAACAGTCATACAGCACTTTTTGATATATATCTAATGCATTTGATAAGACATGTCGGAGATGAGGTGAGTGCTTTTGGGGTATAACAGGGCATGTCAGTGCTCATGGGATGAATTTAAGCTTAGGTTTGTGGGTCTGAGGCCAGGTTTGGAGCTAAGGAGGTTTTGGATTGTAGGTCAGTTTTGGTGCTAGCTCAGGCCCTTGTGCCTGATAACCAATACCTTATAAGACTTTTGGACAGGAGTGTTGCCGTTGAGGGGTGGTGTCCATCTATGGTTACGTGACGGGAGGGTCAGGAGTGTAGTTATGGTCCCTCCGGCTTCACTCCTGTCTCAGTATGGCATTTAGGTATTGTTTTGCTGTTTATGCCCCTAACCAAGGGGGCAGTGGGGTGGGAGGGTATTATCTTGCGGTGTTGTCTGAGGCTGGTCCGGGTGCCCTTAGGGGGGATCCCCGTTTGTCAGAGGAATACAGGTGGGAAACCCCATCACTCAGCTTGGGAACGGGGGTGTTCTGAGGTATTTAACTTATTTACATATAACCCAACATTTGCATTGTTATTATCTGGATGGACCGGATACTTATAGTCTCTTTGTAGTGTCCTTGGTGTTTTTTCGTTTCTTGCTGTGTTTAGGTGGGCAGGCGTTGTGTCTGGCCAGCGCTTGAAGCCCAGGGGGTACCGTTATCTGGGTCCCCCAGGCCCTCTGATGCTTGTGCGTCTACAGTTGTCAGTCCCAGCGTTTCCAGAAAGGACGGAGCCTCCGCCAGCGAGGTAAGTATGTGGGTAGTCCCATTATGTGTAGTTAATAGTGAGCCTGGTCCTCTAGGGCAAAAACATGCACAGTCTTTTAATGCAACTTCATTCCAGGCACTTTATTTGTAAGTTTACACATGAGGCAGCAGCAAATGAAAACATAAATGCAATAATGTAACACAAATCCCTATAAACAAAAAGCCTAGCTCGTCTGAGCACTAACTCACATCAGATTCCCTATCTCTCAGGGGTTAAACTATAACAGAATTTATTGGTTTCACCAACCTAGTGTCTTTGTCTGCTCTCAGCACTCCAGTGCTCCAAGCCAGACTTGACTGCTTCCCTTTCTGCACTCCCAGTGCTCCAAGCCAGCCTTGACTCTCTCACTGGAGAGAACAGCCTCTCTCCTACCTGCTTCCAGGGAGAAAGCAAGCAATCCTCCTTTACCTGCCTAGCAGGGAGGGGTTTATTCCCACTGCACAGCTGATTATCTGCAGCTGAGCAGTGGGTTGGAGACAGTCCAAAAAACCCTGGCCTGGATCTATGTCTCCCAACAAAACCACTAAACTGTGGAGTGGAGCATTGGCCCACCCTGCTCTCCAAATGCTCCACCCCAGGGGCCCATAACTAAACTTAGCTTTGTGTTGCCTACAACACAAACTACACATACTCCCCCTGGGGTTAAATGGACTCTCTGCCTTCACTTTATCACAGGACATATAAAAAAAGAAAACATTTGCGGCCTGCGAAGCATTTCTTGCAGTCCAATAACGCCATCAGGTTTTTAAAACTGTCCGTCTCCACCAGATGGAATGACAGCATTTTAAAGGCCACAAATTTTGAAATGCTGGCATTCAGGGCCAGAGATCGTGGGTGGGTAGGGGGGTACTTCCCCTTAATCTCCAGTGTTTGGGAGATGGACAGCTGAACGCTTCCATGGGACAGTGTGGAGATGCTTGGGGAAGGTGGTGGACGTGGTGGAGTTGCTGCCACATCCTCTTTTTTCCGGGGTGGCAGGTGACACTGTTACTCCAGAGGTGGAGGAAGAGGCAGAGACAGCAGCAGAAGAGGAAGTAGGAGGAGCCTGAGACCTTTCTTGGTTTTTGAGGTGCTTACTCCACTGCAGCTTGTGCTTTGTATGTAGATGCCCGGTCATTCAGGTTGTGCTCAGGTTTAGAACGTTTATGCCTCTCCTCAGGCTCTGATTGCACAGCATGCAAACCACTCGTGTCTTGTCGTCAGCACATCGTCTGAAGAACTGCCACGCCAGGGAAATCCTTGGAGATGGCTTTGGTGTGCTCAGTCCCTGGGTGCAGTGGGCAGTAGCAGGCGTACTGTCTAGGGGACGGCCGCCCCGCTTTTGCACCCTACTCCCACTTATGCTGTGCTGGTGCCTCTGTGCGACCACCGCCTCTTCCTCCAAACTGCACACGTCACTAGCATGACCTTGATTCCATGTGGGGTTTAGGACCTGCTCTAGGAGTAGGAGGTGGAGGAGGCGGTGACCGTGGCGGTGTAGGCGGAAGCAGCGGTGAAGGCGGAGGAGGTAGCCAAAACTGTATTTTTTTGGTTTGTTTTTTTATTGGTTTACCCCCCAAAATATTGGGACATTTAAAAAAAGAAACATTTGCTGCCTGTGGTCCATTTCTTGCAGTTCAATTACGCCATCAGGTTTTTAAAACTGTCCGTCTCCACCAGACGGAATTACAGCATTTCAAAGGCCACAAATTTTGAAATGCTGGCATTCAGGGCCAGGGACCGCTGGTGGGTAGGGGGGTACTTTCTCTTGCTCTCCAGTGTTTGGGAGATGGACAGCTGAACGCTTCCATGGGACAGTGTGGAGATGCTGGACAATTGTGTACCTGGCCTATGCTTGTGCAGAAACCCACCCTCAGAGCCACTTGTGAATGACCATAGAAATGACCCCTCTTCCTCCTACTTTTCCTCCTGTGCCACATCCTCTTCCATCATTGCCAAAAGCGTTTTTTCAAGGAGACATAGAAGCGGGATAGTAAGGCTGAGAACGGCGTCATCGGCACTGGCCATGATGGTGGAGTACTCTAAACAGCGCAACATGGCACACAGATCTCGCATTGAGGCCCACTCATTGGTGGTGAAGTGGTGCTGTACTATTGCCTGCTGCTGCTTGCACAGTCTCTCCAGCATGTGCAAGGTGGAGTTCCACCTCGTGGGCATGTCGCATATGAGGCGGTGAGCGTGATGGCCGAAGTTATGCTGCAGCACAGACAGGTGTGCAGCAGCAGGGTGAGAACGCCGAAAGCGCGCACAGACTGCCCACACTTTCTGCAGCAGCTCTGATATATCTGGGTAGTTTTTCATGAATTTCTGCACCACCAAATTCAGCACATGCGCCAGGCAAGGGATGTGCGTCAAACCGGCTAGGCCCAGAGCTGCTACGAAATTTTGCCCATTATCGCACACCACCAGGCTGGGCTTGAGGCTCAGGGGCAACAACCACTCATCGGTCTGTTGTTCCATTCCCGTCCACAGCTCCTGCGCGGTGTGACCCAAACATATGAGTTTTAAAGCAGCCTGCTGTAATTTCCCCCTGGCTGTGCTGAAGTTGGTGGAGAAGATGTTATGCTGACCGGATGAGGAGGTGGTAGTGGAGGAGGAAGCGGAATAGGAGGAGACAACAGGAGGCAAAGCTGTGTACCCAAATAAAGATTGTCAAACGTTTTATCCTGGAACTGTGTCCCATCCAGTTACTGGGAAATGGGTCTGACCTATTCTAATCAAAGGGGATAACCATTGGTTACCCAGGTCCCGCTTCAATTGGTGGCAAGCGGCGGGATCCCATGTCCCTGCCCACAGACCCATGGACTACATTGCTCTAAAGCGACCTACACTGCAGGACTTGTGTGGAGCCAAAGTAATAACACCTGATGGGCATAACAAGGCCAAATTGACTGCTGCGCTCATGGAGGATGATCAAGCATGCAGTGAGGCAACGAACCCCAGCCAGGGGCCGGAGATGAGGAGGAAGTGCATAAGGAGGTTGACCGGCGCCTGGTATATTACCGAGAGCCACCCTCAGAGGAGATCGTCAGCAGTTCCTTTTTGGAGGTGCAATAGACAGAGGGTGACCTCCATGAACCCAGATGAAGGAAGAAGAGAGCAGAGGGCGCTGGGAAGCACAACCACCCTGGCCCACAAGCTACCATACAATGCCTTCAAAGAGTTCAAGGAAGCAGAAGAAGGCATCAATTAATTTTTACAAGACTTTGAGCGCCAGTGACTACTACAAGACGGGGACCCCAGCGACTGGGTCACCATCCTGGCCAGCAAACTAGTGGGGAAGGCAGTGGCTATTAACTGGGCTGTATGCGGTCAATCCCCGAGCAATACCACCGAAGGTTTAGGGAGACCCAGAAAGGGGAGAAGGACTCCCATGCGGAGTGGGCATGCCACATCACAAGGGCCACCCAGAACTGGCTCAACTCCCATCAAGCCAAGTTCCCGGAGGAGATCACCCATCTCGTCATGCTAGAGCACTTTTTCAATGGGCTCCCCAATGACACGGCTGTTGAGAGACCACCAGCCCCAGACCCAAGAAGTATTGGTATGAGCTGGTGAAGCTAGCTCATGATATCCCCTTGGCAGGGCATTTGGGCAGGAGCCGGACAGCATCTCGGCTCACCCATGGCTTCTTCTGGCCAGGCATCTCTCAGGATCTGAGGCAGTACTGCCAGATGTCTGCCAGAGAGTGGGGAAGAGAAGGGACCGGCACAGGGCCCCCCTCCATCCTCTACCTATTAGTGAAGGTCCGAGTAGCTGTCGACATTATAGGTCCCCTAGCCAAGCCTAGTCCCTCTGGGAAGAAGTACATTCTGACCATCGTGGACTATGCGACTCAGTACCCGGAGCAGTATTCGGGCAGAGACTGTGGCTGAAGCCTTGATGCGAGTGTTTTCCCCGGGAGATTCTCTCAGACCAGGGCATCCAGTTTACAGCCGAAATGAACCCAACAACTGTGGAGATTGCAAGTTACGTTGCAGCACAGACAGGCAAGCAGCAGCAGGGTGAGAATGCAGAAAGCGCGCACAGTCGCTACAGTGAAACTGCGAATGGCTCATTAAATCAGTTATGGTTCCTTTGATCGCTCCATCTGTTACTTGGATAACTGTGGTAATTCTAGAGCTAATACATGCCGATGAGTGCTAGGGGATGGCTGCTCCACTTTTGCACCCTGCTCCCTCTTATGCTGTGCTGGTGCCTCTGTGCGACCACCACCTCTTGCTCCAAACTGCACATGTCACGCGCATGACCTTGATTCCATGTGGGGTCTAGGACCTCATCATCCTCCACATCATCTTCCACCCACTCCTCAACCCTGCCCTCCTTGCTGGTCTGCACACTGCTGAAAGCCACAGCAGCTGGCACCTGAGTTTTTCCAGCGTGTAAAGTCTGCAAAGGACATATGGAAATTGTTTTAGCATTGTATCCAGGCAACAGTTTTCCTTATAAACAGACCTCTAAGTTTGAGTTGTGAGGGTATTGCCCCAAAATTACAATATTGTTTAAGTACCGCTTAGCTATTGACAACTGGTTTAAATATAGCAGCTTGTTATCTGGTAGTTTCTAGAGTAGAAAATATAAGTTTTCAATCACCTAGATCTGTTTAACAAGTGTTGTAGGTGTGAAACAATATTACAAGTGGCTGATGTAATAAATTCGAATCAAAGTTCCATTTGCCAAAAAAAAATCTCACCCATCTTCTGTGGGTTATTGCATTTTTAAGATGTAAACTTATTGTATCACACTAGCCATGCACAGGTAGATTGTCTGGCACGTTGTTTTGGTGTTTGGTTTTTAACTTTGTAGTTGTGTCTTTACACAATATAAAAATGTATATTAATGCTTTTGTATATGAAGCGATCACAATAACACTTATTTTTCACTTTTTTAAAAAGTCTTTAGACTTTCTTGAGAAGCGGTAACTAGCCAGTGTTGCACACATACACCAGATATAAAGTGCAAACCTCAAATGTACTATTTAGCACCAAAACAATTAGCATTTTTAAAACTGCTATGTCGCAGCAGTATTTGACATTTCTATTTGACTCTCAGATATGAAGTGCAGGCCTCAAATGTACTATTTAGCACCAAAACAATTCGAATTTTTAAAACTGCTATGTCACAGCAGTATTTGATAGTTCTATTTGACTCTCAGATATAAAGTGCACACCCCAAATGTACTATTTAGCACCAAAACTATTTGAATTTTTAAAACTGCTATGTCACAGCAGTATTTGACGGTTCTATTTGACTCTCAGATATGAAGTGCACTGCAGGCCGCAAATGTACTATTTTTTTTTTTTTTTTAATTCTTTATTTTGGTTGTGCAGGTGGTTACAGGATATAACAGACGCCACAACAGCGCATTTCAAAATGAACAGTAAATAGACAGTGGCATAGGAATTTGCACATTTTTTCATGTTTTGGTATCATGCTTGTCTAATCAGTAAAAATGTAAAAGGATGATTAATGAAAATAAAGTATGATAAACGACAATAAAACAAAATAATCAATGCTTAACATGGAGTACTTCTGCATATATGGTAGGTATTCCTTTTTTTTTTCCACCAGTTAAATCAAGACGTGTCAGTGAATAAGTTTACATCAGGGTTAATGGGGACATGCTTTGTAGCCTGACACTGAGTGAGTGACTATAGTAAGGTAACATGCTATTAAAACATTAAGCAGGTGAACTCAAGATGTATCAGCCAGAGAATATGCATAAGGGTTAATGAAGACATGCTTTGTAGCCCAAGTGAGTAAATTTAAAAAGGTAATACAGGGGTAGTCCCGCTTTTGTCCGATACCTGCTCTGCTGTGTTCAAGTAGTAGGAGGCAAGTGTCCTTCAGAGCAGGCATCAGATCATGTTTTGTCCGCATAGTTCGCTGGGTACTTTCAAGCTGCAGCCCTGGTGTGGTGCACTCGTCCGCAAGCTGGTGTCTGCCATGTGTGAGAGCTGGGTTTTATCCGCGTGGGTCCGCCGCTTTCCGGGTGTTCCTGTTGCAGGCTGAGTGGGTGCATGGTCGGTCCTCCGGCAAAGGTGTCACGCTGGGATGATTGCTGTTTAAAGTTCCGTCCCTCTGGTGCAGCTGTGGTCTCCCGCCTGTTCGGGTCTCCCATGCCTCTAGGTGCTGGCTTGAGTGACTGCGAGGGTTATGTTTGCCGCTTCCCTGTGTGGCGGGATCGGGAGGTAGGAGCCGTTTTGAGGGGATCGAGGGAAGGTAAGAGGACTTCCGCTTACTGTCTGCACGCATGGCGACCGCCATTTTGGAGGCAGCGGTCGAGCTTCTCTGCCTTGACAGCGGAGTCACGACCAGGGTGAGGACCGGGATCACCCCCCCGGTCCATGGGGGGGGACGGAGCCGGACCCGCGCTGTTCTGTACCGTTATTCTGGTTCTGTGGTGCAGGATAGTGAGGCAGCGGCCGTCTGCCTCACTCACCGCTGAAGAAGGCCCGGGTTGGGGCAACCGTTTTTTCTCCCCTGGGGGACTGAAGCTCAGTGAGCCAGCCTCTCCCCAGGTCCAGCAGTCCCTCGGCTCTGGGTATCTTCGCAGTCGGTCCGGTTTAGGGTGTTAATACGAGTTTTTAACGATTGTTCTGTATCGTGTGTCAGGAGCTGGTCCGACTTGCGACCGTCCAGCTTGGCGGTCCGGCCCCGCCCCCGCAAATGTACTATTTAGCACACAAAAAAGTAGAATTTTTAAAACTGCGCTGTAACCACAGTATTTGACGGTTCTATTTGACTCTCAGATATGAAGTGCAGGCCACAAATGTACTATTTAGCACCAAAACAATTTGAATTTTTAAAACTGCTATGTCACAGCAGTATTTGACGGTTCTATTTGACTCTCAGATATGAAGTGCACACACCAAATGTACTACTTAGCACCTAAAAAATTAGAATTTTAAAACTGCGCTGTAACCACAGTATTTGACGGTTCTATTTGACTCTCAGATATGAAGTGCACCGCAGGCCGCAAATGTACTATTTAGCACACAAAAAGTAGAATTTTTAAAACTGCGCTGTAACCACAGTATTTGACGGTTCTATTTGACTCTCAGATATGAAGTGCACAACACAACTGTACTATTTAGCACCAAAACTATTTGCATTTTTAAAACTGCGATGTCGCAGCAGTATTTGACGGTTCTATTTGACTCTCAGATATGAAGTGCCGGTTCCAAATGTACTATTTAGCACCAAAACAATTTGCATTTTTAAAACTGCTATGTTGCAGCAGTATTTGACAGTTCTATTTGACTCTCAGATATGAAGTGCAGGCCTCAAATGTACTATTTAGCACCAAAACAATTAGAACTTTTAAAACTGCTATGTCACAGCAGTATTTGATGGTTCTATTTGACTCTCAGATATGAAGTGCACACACCAAATGTACTATTTAGCACCTAAAAAAATGTAATTTTTAAAACTGCGCTGTAACCACAGTATTTGACAGTTCTATTTGACTCTCAGATATGAAGTGCAGGCCCCAAATGTACTATTTAGCATTTAGCAGATTTTGCAAACTGACAATTTTTTAGAAATGGAAAATATAGTTTCTCATACAATGTTTCTTTAATAAATAGACTTCTTACCCAGATACTCGAATAAGAGGTTTAGACTTTAAGCAGGGCTGGATTAACATAGGGGCTGATGGAACTGCAGCTCCAGGACCAGGCCCAGGCCCATGGAACAGGCCCACTAAAAAAAAACTCTTAGGTTTGCCACCTGACTGGTATTTTACTGGCACAGATGGTATTTGAGGCTGCCTGGCCGTGCCGATATTGCAGTAATACCGGCATTACAAATGCAGATATTTTTCTCAGTATAAACAGAGATTACTCTGCAATACCAGCGCCGGCCAGCAGGGGTCACTGTGTGTGTGGAGAGAGGCAGGGATAGGAAGTTACAGCATATCCCTCCCTGCCTCTCTCTACTCACTGATCGGGGGGGGAGCAGCTACACAGAGAGTTCAGACAGCAGCTCCCAACCTGTAGAGACAGCCTACAGCTTAGGGAAGTGAGGAATGAGGGGAAAGGCTGCAGGGAGACATTGGGACACTGAGACACTAATGGACACTGGGAGACCTGGGGACACAGACACTTGGAGACACTGGGAAACATGGGGACACAGAAACACTAGGGGACACATAGTGCCCCTATGTCTCCCAGTGTCCCCATGTCTCCCAGCCAGTGTCCCTAGTGTCTCAGTGTCCTCATGTCTCTCAGTATCCCTATTGTCCCCATGTCTCCCAGTGTCCCCAAATGATTCAGTGTCCCCAAATGTTTTAGTGTCCCCATGTCTACCAGTGTCCCCAAGTGTCTGTGTCCCCATGCCTCCCATCCAGTGTCCCTAGTGTCTCACTGTCCCCATGTTTCCCAGTGTCCTCTAATCTCCCAGTGTCTGTGTTCTCATGTTTTTCAGTGTCCCTAGTGTCTTAGTGTCCCAAATGTCTGTGTCCCCTATGTCTCTGTGTCCCTAGTGTCTGTGTCTCCATGTCTCAGTGTCCCCATGTCTCACTGTGTCCCCATGTCTCTCAGTGTCCCCTAGTGACACAGGATACACTGAGACATGGGGACACTGGGAGCAATGAGGACACAGACACTGGGAGACTAGTGGACTGGGTGACATGGGACATTGACACTGTGATACATAGGGACACTGATGCCAGGCTGGCCTTCCAATTCTTTGGGCAGACATGCCCCCTTTTTGGGCATTTTCGCTCCTTTTGGCAATTCTGGTCACGTGATTTGTGTCAGTGGCCCACCCTTTTACACCACCCATTAACTTCCTGCTTCACTGGACACTGCTGTTAGGGGGAATGGATTTACTTGAAAGATGAAAGCATACATTAGAGAGAGATTAGCATAGAGTATGTGTTTTCTTATAGCTGCATCCTATGAGTTTCCCTCTGGCACCATCTCTACCAGATACATAACGCTTGAGAGGTATGACTGTTTTAGTGTTTTTGGTCGATAAGATTATGTAATTAGGACCCATCATAATTGTCAGCACCAGGCCCACTGGGCTCTTAATCTGGCCCTGGCTTTAAGGCACCCTTATGTCCTAGATTAATATCAGATTAAAAAATTAGGTCCAGGCACACAGGATTGCTGCAGGTAGGCAAATTTATTGAAACAAAAAGTGAAACAAAACATGTTTTGGAAACAATAGCCAGATAATATTCTTTAAAATATGAACCATAGGCATATTTTTTTTTTGTTTAAACCAGACAAGTTGGACACACAGGAAAAGAGGGGTTGAGGGCCCTGCTCAATGAGCTTACATGCTAGAGGGAGTGGGGTAAAGTGACTCAAAAGGTAAGGAAAGTATTAGACTAATGGCAGTTGCAAGAGAGGAATCAGTCAGGAGCTATTAACCGTTTAATTAATACGGTTTTATGAAAAAGTGGGTTTTTAATTATTTTTTTGAAGGAATGGAGACTGGGTGAGCATCTATCGGAGGAGTGAAGTGAGTTCCACAGGAACGGTCCAGCCCTCGAGATGTCTTGAAGGTGAGCATCAGAGGTGGGAGTACGGACAGAAGATAGACATAAGTCTTCAGCAGAGTATAACGGCCTAGACTGTTTATTAGAGAGGATAGATAGGTGGGAGCAGCATTATGTAGAGGTTTGAAAGCAAGAACCAGAATGTTAAATTGAGCCCTATATCTTACAGGAAGCCAATGTAGGGACTGACAGAAGGGTGAGGCGTGGGCAGTGCGGGCAGACAGGAAGATGAGCATCACTGCCGCATTCATTATGGACTCTAACCGTTCAAGTTGGGAGCACGTAAGACCACTGAGAAGAGGATTACAGTAGTCAAGGCGAGAAAGAACAGTGGAATGTACCAGCACCTTAGTCGCATCTGGCTGATGGTAGCACCGTTGACTTGGAGGGAGACAGACACAGGAGTAGCAACACTTGAGGGAGGAAAGAACAGAATTTCAGTTTTAGTCAAGTTGAGTTTAAAGAAGTAGGCAGCTGTCCAGTTAGAAATAGCAGAGAGGCATTCAGAGACATGAGTCAAGAGGGACGAGGAGAGATCAGGAGAGGATAGATAGATTTGTGTGTCATCCCCATAGAAATGATATTGGAAGCCAAAGTAGCTAATGAGTTTACCAAGGGAGACAGTATAGATGGAGAACAGTTATGGACCAAGGACTGCACCAACAGAGATGAGTTGGGGAGAAGAAGTAGAGCCAGAGAAAGAAACACTGGAAGAGCGGTGGGAGAGTTAGGAGCAGCACCAGAATAGGGCAATATCTTGTAGACTGATATTGCGGAGGATGAGAAGAAGCTGTTGATGATCAACAGTGTCAAAAGCCACAGAAAGGTCAAGGAGAATTAGGATAGATTAGTGACCATGAGATTTTGTAGTGAGTAGATCATTGGATACTTTGGTCAGTGCTGTTTCTACAGAGTGCTTAGCGTGGAAACCAGACTGAAGCGGGTATAGCAGAGAATTGGACTCGAGGAATTCTGTCAATTTTGCATACACAACTCTTTCAAGGATCTTTGGACGCAAAAGGGGGTAGCAAGATAGGACGGTAATTGGATAGGGAGTTAGGATCAAGGCTGGGCTTCTTTAGAATTGGGGTTACAGTTGCATGTTGGAAGGGTGATTGAAATATGCCAGAGGAGAGAGAGAGAGAGATTGAGAATTTTAGTGAGAGGAAGAAAAAGAGAAGAAGACAGAGTATGGATGAGTTGCCAGGGAATTGGATCCAGGGAGCAGGTGGTGGGGCTGGAGGACTGAAGCAGAATACTGTTCCACTGTAGCGGGTGCGAATGAACATAGAACAGCATAGGGAGTGAGGTTAGGGGAAGTATTGTAAGGGGAAGAAGAAAGATGAGAGATCTCTTCCCTGATTGTAAAGATCTTGTTAGTGAAGTGAGAAGAAGACAGAGTATGGATGAGATGCGAGGGAATTGGATCTAGGGAGCAGGTGGTGGGGCGGGAGGACTGAAGCAGAAACCTCTTCCACTGTAGCGGGT
This sequence comes from Pelobates fuscus, assembly GCF_036172605.1. Lineage (NCBI taxonomy): Eukaryota > Metazoa > Chordata > Amphibia > Anura > Pelobatidae > Pelobates > Pelobates fuscus. Next base: position 79,478,888 of record NC_086324.1, read on the forward strand.
GCGAATGAACATAGAACAGCATAGGGAGTGATGTTAGGGGAAGTATTGTAAGGGGAAGAAGAAAGAAGAGAGTTCTCTTCCCTGATTGTCGAGATCTTGTTAGTAGAGTGAGTTGCAATTTCTGAGGCGGTCAAGTTAGTAGGTGGAGGAAGAACAATAGGGCGAAGAAGTGTGAAATAGTTGTTTGGGTTTGCGGGAGAGTGTGGTTATGAGGGTATTGAAGTAATTTAGTTTAGGCAGAGGAAATAGCCAAGCTGTATGAGCACAGCATATAAAAAAAGAAATGTACTGTATTTTATCCCAAAAGAACCAAAGAGCAATGCTTAACACCCAAAAGTGTACCTCACATACACCCAAATAATAGTAACAAAGGGGAAAATCTGTACTGCACCAACAAGTGACCGTACAGATTAAAGGGGTAGCAGAGCAAATATCATAAAAATACGACCTGTGTATAAAATGACACAACAATTTCCAGGATATCTAGAATGTATAAAAAAATCACACAATGGTGAAGTATGTACAATAATGAGTGGTTCAGACCCGGAGGTAGAGAACTTACAAGATTATACTGGAGATCAGCGCCTGTCTCCCTTCCAAAGGGTATATATACAAAACGGCGTTTCCTTCAGGATGGGTATGCGATGTGGTATAGCAGCATATGCAGAGACCTCCAATCCTCAAAGGCAAAAAGATATATAGAGCAGTATTGTAGTAAAAAAGAGAATTTATTAGTACAAAATGCACTTACATCAATAAAAGGTAAAAGCAGCTTGTCTCCACTAAAAAAGTGGTACCCAGGAGAAAACGGAATCCCTCTGTGGTAAAATGAACAATAAAAAGAAAAGCCAAAAACATATAAAGTCTCTAGCTGGTATCCAACGCGTTTCGTCTTCTAGACTTCTTCAGGGATATGCAGTAACGTTCATATAGTCCTTTCTTTATATAGGGCTTCAAGGTCTTTCGTTTTGCCGCGAACCGGAGAACATACTTCCGGGTTTCGTTTTTGCCGGTTGTTGATTGGCCGGACGTGATGACGTGTTCCGGCCGTCTGTGTAAGGAAGAGCTATTTCCGCGTTCCACTGTGGAACGCTTGCCGTCCTATCACTTAGGACTGAAAACGCTTCCGCGTTCCACCGTGGAACGCACGGCAATTCCGGCAACCAAAAGGTTGCAGCGAAAAGCCGAGCGCCCAGGGCGGAACTACGGAACACTAATGGAAACAGATAAAGACTGTATGGGCTCAAGCCCAACAAACAGGGGGGGACAAAAAATGAGGGGGACAAAGAATGAATAAAAACAGAAGGAATAAAAATAATAGTAATAAAAATGGAAACAAGAACAAGAAAAAAACCATCAGTAAACCATACATAATAAATAAAAATACAAATATAAATACATAGGTGTCACAAATACACCCAAAAACTAACACCATAAAATACAAAGAAAATACAGAATAATAGTCATACTAGATGCATAAAACCAAATATACCCTAAAAAACTAAAAATGTCTCAAAAGAATCACTATATTATATAGACTACAAAAGCCCCCCTAAATCAATATCCTGGTTGAGGCCCATATTTAGGGTATTTAACGTGTAGATCCAGAAGGCTTCTTTCCTAGCTAGGTCATTAGTTTTACTTCCTCCTCTCCAATTTGTTGTGACCTGATCTATTCCAATGGCGACGAAGGTCGACCATTGAAACAAACTACAGGAGTTGCAGTGATTAGGGACACTATGTTCCACCTTATGTGTCCTAATATTGTTAAAGTGTTCTCGAAGGCGAGTATGCAAAGTTCTGATGGTCCTACCCACATACTGGGCACCACATCCACATTGTAAAAGATAAATTACATATGTGGATGTGCAGTGTACAAATTTCTTTATGTTTTATGTTTGGTTAGTGTAAGATCCTGTAAAGGATATAGTCCTTCTTTTTTGGTGGGTGCATGTGGAACATGCCCCACATTTATGAAAGCCTGGCGTCTTTTGTGACTGGAGAAAATTCAATTTTGGACTTTTCAACAAATTTGGTAAAAGACTAGGTGCTAATTTATTTTTTAAATTGTCTGCTTTTCTGTATATGACTACAGGTTTTTCTGGTATCTTATCTCCTAAGATGTCGTCTTTTTTCAAGATGGCCCAATGCTTTTTGAGGACTTTTTCAATTTTTTTAGCCTGAGAACTATACTTCGTAATGAAGGCAAACTCCCTATGGCCGTCAGTAGTTTGATTTTTACATCCTATGGTTTTATTCTTGTTTTTATCTTTATCCATTAAAAATTCTGCACGTTCTCTATTTTTTATTTTTATAATATCTTTTTCTATTTGATCTGCATTATAACCTTTTTCAACATATCTGTTTTGTATTATTTTTGATTGTTCTTCAAACATCTGCACATTAGAACAATTCCTCCTCATTCTAGTTATTTGGCCCTTTGGGACATTATTGAGCCATACATTTATAGTGGAGAAAGTCAGACAAACAGGGAGACTTTCTCCAACAGTGTTCAGCAGTTCTAAAGCATTTTTGAAGATATCGAGTCAGCTTTGTGTTCCAATGTTGTTGTTGCTGCGTTCAAATGTAAGAGGTGCCATGAGGCCTAGTTGAGAGGATAGGGTGGAATTGTAGAAGGAGGTTGCAGAGTTTCAAGTAATTATCTTTTAGGTCTGTTTCATTTTCTATTTTTGCTGAGGTCATATACCTTTTACCATGTAAAATGCAAACACTTATCTTTAACTGCAGTTCAATTAATAAATGATTAATATAACAGTGGTTCTCGTAAAAACAAACAATGACTAAGTAATAAGGTGAATTATATTATATATCAGATATTGTCTCTTTAATAGTTGGAGTTGTAACAGACAAAACACATATAGCTTCTTTTTACTGAAGATGATATGACCAAAAAAATGTAATGGTATTTATTTTTCATTCTTTATTTTTTCATGTGCATGTGAATACAGAACAAACGTACAGTGCCAAAACAGCAAACGCAGGCATTTCACTCATAAACATAATGCATGTCATATAAGGTATTAGCACATTGTTATGGAAAGTAATAGTAAGACAAAAAGAAGAAAAATAACTTGTTAGGTATATTTGTCTAGAGCAGCAGGCTTAAGCTATGCTGCCTTTAAATATCATGCATGAAATATAGAGAATGCTTAAAGGGACACTATAGTCACCAGTGCAACTACATGTATTCCTGACCCTATAGTGTTAACACGACCATCTAGCCCCCCTGGGCCCCTCATGCCTCCATAAATATAGTAAAAATCTTACTGTATTCAAGCCAGAAGCTGTAAACCTGCATGCTGTTAGACTCAGGAAAAACAAGCAGTCTGCTGACATGTGATAGCCTGATCCAATCACAGTGCTTCCCCATAGGATTGGCTGAGACTGACAAGGAGGCAGATCAGGGGCAGAGCCAGCATGATTCAAACACAGCCCTGGACAATCAGCATCTCCTCATAGAGATAAATTGAATCAATGAATCTCTATGAGGAAAGTTCAGTGTCTGCATGCAGTGGGAGGAGATACTGAATCACAGGATGCTCATGCACAGCAGATCTGAGTGGATGGAGGCATATTATGCCTCCATCAACTCAGAAGTCCACCTGGTTCACTCTGAGTGACTGCAACTGGAGGTGTTCCTAGCTTTCAATGTAAACACTGTATTTTCTCATAAAATACAGTGTTTACATGAGAAAGGCTGCAGGGAGCTATAGTTCTTACCTGAACAACCTCATTAAGCTGAAGTTGTTCAGGTGACTGTTACGACACTCGCCGCCAGGGGAATGAAGCCGCCGTTTAGTGAATAATCCCCTTTCTCCAGAAATGCAGTTTTAATCCAGCCGATCGTCAAACTCCCGAACGGAGCATACGAACGCGGCAACTCCCGATCAGCAATTCATTCAAAATCCTTCCACAGCTAGAAATAACGAAAAGTACTGTCCCAATAATAAATCCCTCCACAAACGAGACCAAGCTCCGTCTTGAAGGTCAAACAGGAATGTGTTTAATGGGGGCTACCTGCCCGTTATTTATGCGGGTCTCCACAAGGTGGACACTCCCCTAGGGGACCTTGTGGAAGACTGTACAATATATTGGACAGTAGCCAATCGCAGTGGCTTCAATATAAGCCCTTCCCATTTCACCCATAAATCCTCCTTCTCTATCCCGGAGATAATTAGGAAGAAACCTAATTATCTCCCAGGATAGAGATAACCGCTATTTTAAAACATAATAAGAAAAATACAATAAAATATATAAATTCAGAAATACCAAATGTATATGGTTTGTGTAACGTATCCCCAGATAGCCTGTATCTGAGTGAATATTCCTACCGAATAGCGCTCAGATCCAATGTACATAGTTCAATCGCCATGGAGTCAAAGTCTTTCATAAGTCCGTCGGTATACGAATGACTCCATGGGACGGCTACATGGGTAAAGTCCGTACGACTGACAGAAACTCCCGAACTGTCCGGTGTTCGTACTCCTCAACGAAAAAGAAGGCGGGCGGCAGCTTCCAGCGGTGTTCGGCAGATAAAGTATCCATTTTTAGTTCCATAAGATTTGCACTGAACACCGCTGATTCTCCTCGTGTCCCAAAATGGCCGCCACCTCGTGGTCGGCATACGAACGACGACCACCCGTACGAATGGAATGGAGAGGTGTCTGCGGTTAACCACAACGTTCTAATTGGGGCCAAGAGGTTAACCAGCAGCACACTCCTCTCCTGGGTGGCCGTCTGTTCGGTAGTTTCAATCGGTATTTGGGGAAACACACGAACAGGGGCATACGGACAGGAAATCCAACGAAATCAAGGCAAACAGACGAAACAGCAATATAAGTCTATACAGATGGATCTGTCACACAGCTCCCCCCTTGTGGGACACTCCGGCAGACCCAGCTTGACCCTTTAGTGGGTCAACTTGGGGATGACCGGATTAGGAGGTAGCAAGAACGTCGGTTTGCCGCGACAATCCATCTGCATTCCCATTCTGCTTACCGGGTCGGTAGCTGATGGTGAAGTTATATGGTTGTAAAGCTAAACTCCACCGCAGCAGTCTACCATTGTCTCCTGAGACCTGGTTAAGCCAGACAAGGGGATTGTGGTCCGTTACAAGGGAAAAAAGTCCATACAAATAAGGGCTTAACTTTTTCAATGCCCAGACCAGGGCCAGGCACTCCATCTCCACTGCCGCATAACTCACTTCTCGGGGTAACAGCTTTCTACTGAGATATGCGACAGGGTGCTCTCCTCCATCTTCCCCGACCTGGCTCAGCACAGCCCCCAGTCCATACATGGAAGCATCTGTATGGACGAGAAAACGTTTGTTAGGAACTGGGGCAGCCAGGACAGGGGCATTCACGAGAGCCTGCTTAAGTGCTTGGAACGCAGCTTCACAAGTTGGAGACCACAGGACCTGCTTAGGGAGATTTTTCTTCGTCAGGTAAGTCAGGGGCTTAGCGATAGAGCTGTAGTCGGGGACAAAGCGTCTGTAATACCCTGCTGTCCCTAGGAAGGCTAATACTTGGGTCTTAGTGATAGGTGTGGGCCAGTTAGCTACTGCCTCTATCTTAGCTGGCTCTGGTCTCTGGCTCCCACACCCCACTCTATGACCCAGGTATTGCACTTCAGCCATGCCTAGATGGCACTTCTCTGGTTTCAATGTCAGGCCAGCGGCCCGAATTTTGTCCAGCACTACCCCTACATGCACCAGGTGTTCCTCCCAGGACCCACTATAGATCGCAATGTCATCCAGGTATGCACAAGCAAATTCCTGGAATCCATCGAGGAGCCTATCCACCATACGCTGGAAGGTAGCCGGGGCATTCTTCATCCCAAATGGCATGACCTTAAATTGGTACAAGCCAAATGGGGTGACGAAGGCCGACTTGGGGATAGCGTCCTCGGCCAGGGGGATCTGCCAGTAGCCCTTACACAGGTCTATGGTGGTCAGATAGCGTCCCCTGGCAATGCGGTCTAGTAATTCGTCTACCCGGGGCATGGGGTAGGCGTCAGTGGTGGTCCGCTCGTTGAGCCTCCTGTAGTCCACACAGAACCGGGTGGTCCCAACTTTCTTAGGGACCAGGACTACAGGGGAGGCCCAAGGGCTATCGGAGTGTTCTATGACCCCAAGCTGGGTCATCTCCTGTATCTCCTTCCGCATTCCTTCTCGGACTGCTTCAGGGATACGGTAAGGGGGTTGTCGCAGGGGGTTCTGTCCAGGGGTCTCTACCTTATGTACAACTAGGGTAGTGTAGCCGGGCAGGTCTTGGGAGAACATCGCCTGCTTCTCCCACAGAAGCTGTCTTGCCTGTCCCTTCTCTGTGGGGCTCAACCTGTCCCCTAGCTGTACAAAGCTAGTTTGCCTTCACAGGTTTGAGCACTAACACTTTCTGCCCCACCTGGAAGACCCGCTGCCGGGCACCCCGATTGTACCATCTCCTCTGTCTCCCCTGGGCCACCTGGAGGTTCTCTCTTACCATCAGAGACAGTTTCTCCATGCGGTCCAGGAGCTCCAGGACATACGGTACTATGGGGGTCCCTTCTTGCTCTGTCTCCCCCTCCCAGTGGCCTCTAATGAGATCTAGGGGTCCGCAGACCCTTCTCCCATAAAGCAACTCAAAGGGGGAGAACCCAGTAGATTCCTGGGGCACCTCTCTGTAAGAAAACAACAGACGAGGCAGGAATCGCTCCCAGTCTCTGCAAGTGTCAGAAAAGGTCCTCAACATCTGTTTGAGGGTGCCATTAAATCGCTCGCAGAGACCGTTCGTCTGTGGATGGTGTGGGGAACTAAGTATCGGTTTAATGCCGCATACCCTCCACAGCTGCTGAGTGAGCACAGCGGTAAATTGGGTTCCCTGGTCAGAGAGAATCTCCTTAGGTAAAATCCTAACCAGGGCGGGGGCGTGGCCAACTGCCGAGCTTGATGGACGCACATTAAGCCCTCTGCTCCTGACCCGAGTTTAATCCATAGCAATCGGAGAGAATCGCAAAACATGGGCAACCACAGAAAGCAGAATAATCCTCCAGGTAACGCAGGGAAGACGCCTGTATCCAAATCGGGATCTTTAACCCGCTATTTCAGAGAAAATCCAGACCGTGCGTCGGAGGCCGCGGCCCTAAACATGGCGGACACGGACTCTCCTTCAAATTCATTACCACACAGTCCATGTTACTCCGAAAACTCACAACCAACAGATAAACAGGAAGAAATAGATATTAGAACACTGATCAAAAACTTACCATCGAAAGCCGATATCCAACAGATACAGCAAACGCTGGGAAAAATAGAATCCTCATTCCAATCCAAACTGGAAGTAATGGGCACTGACGTCCAACAGCTAAACTTACGGGTCTCGGACCTGGAAGAAGAAAAAGACGTATTACAAGCCCAAATTACTAATATAGCAACAACGTTAGACTCACAAATTCTAAATTGGGCTGCAACCCAGAGACACATCGACGACCTCGACAATAGAGGAAGAAGAAATAACCTGCGAATCAGGGGGATACCCGAGGCCCAAGGTGAGGACATAACGCTAATACTCGCTGAGCTATTTAACCTAATCCTCGAATCTCCTACAGATAATCCTATATTGATGGATAGAGCCCATAGATCTCTTCGCCCGAGAGGCCTATCACAAGACTCACCAAGAGACATTATCTGTCGACTACATTACTACAACATAAAAGACAATATAGTGAAAGCCATCAGGGACATGTCACAACCTCTACTGTTTCAGGGCAACCCCATACAAATTTTCCCTGATCTATCCTGGTACACCCTTCAGGCGAGAAGGGCCCTAAAACCAGTCACAGAACTGCTTCGACAAAGAAATATTAGATACCGTTGGGGATTCCCCTTTGCGCTGATTGTATCCGCCAAAGGCATAGTTCACTCTATCACGACATTCCTTGATGTCGCTCCATTCCTCAGAGCCCTAGACCTCCCTATCACTACAGTCATTGATTGGAATTCGCCGCCCCCGAACCAAGACTCACTCCATCAAACCCAACGGAATAAGTGGTCTACTCCAGCAAGGAAGAGACGTCCGGATCAAAGGTTCCTTTCCCCGAACCAAAGACAGGGTAGAATCCAGACTGAAAATACACCTCAGAGACAACGCCCGCAAGATAATGGAACAAACTGAAAACCGCAAAACAAATATCGAAAAATTCTCCTCTTCTATATTGATGGGAAGCAACACTTGAAAAGCAACCTATTCATCTGAAATGAGACTTCTTCTCTTAACTTTTATATTCTGTCTCCAGAAATATCCCTTTCCCTAGAGAACTTTCCCCGTATGTGACTCTCACTGGTATCCTCCCCCGAACATTCCTAATAGAGGCTTCAGGAAAACATGCCTCACAGGTCGTATAATAATCCTTTTGTTTTAACTAACATGTTAATTACAGCTTTATAATGCCGAAGTGAGTTGACGAATATAGAAATCTTAAAAAATATCTGTTCTATTACTCTAATAAGCTATGCTAAAGCAATAGACTGTTGTTATTTTACTTTTCGCATGTCTATGCTGCTACTATTTAGACTCTCTAGCGGTTACTGCTTACCTCGTTAAACTACGCTATGAGAAACCTGTTAATAATTATAATGTGTAACATCTCAGTTTGAACTTGCTCAGGGTTTACCCGACACATAAACCTTAAATGTGATTTGTTGAAAGCACGTTAATTCATCTGTAACATTTGGCCTCGATACTACCGGGTTTTACTGAGTGAGTAACATAACGCTCTAGGCAATGTGCATATCCCTAACCGACCGCTGATAACGGCGGACTAACTCTAGGGTAACCCTAAAGTAATATGTACAATGTTGTAAATATTTTCCACAATACCACATTAGACCTTATATAGACGGATACTGGTGATCCTACAGATAGAACATTGGTACAAAAGGATTAATAATTGCATAATTCTTATACTCCTTAAAGAAATCACTATGTGTATTCACTGCAACTAAGTCTAGAGGCCTAACCACCTCGAGTCAGTCACTAAGACCTTTATGGTAATCTTAATTTCTACACAAAAACAACATACATATTAAAGAGCACAGAAAGTTCCTCCTTTCCACCCCCCTCACTATTGTTCATAACATTCCTATAATAGCTATAACAAACAAAAAAACAAAAAAAACAAAAAACAAAAAACAAACAAAAAAAAAAAAGAAAATTAACGTACCTTTTAGCTCATTTCACTCCTTTTCTCTACCATAGAATAGATTCTCAAATAGCTCCCTACATCATACTAACTAGAGGAGAAACTAATTGACACTTCTGCGGCTCCTCTCCACTACAACTAGTAAAAAATATAGGATCGAAACTCGGGTCTCCAGCGCCAGCGCTACGTTACGACCCAAAACTATTTTTGGTTCATTCTCTTGTGTCGAGACTGAACTTCATTCCCACTAGGGAAATTCATTATCTTTTTCTCCTTAACTTTATCCCTTCCTGTTTACTTTTTATCCACTACTTCCCCCCTCCTCCATCTGTCTATACCTTCTATTCCTTCCTTTCCTTTGTCCCTTAATCAGGTCTCACTTAGACCATTACTAGCGAGTCAAAAAAAAAAAAAACTCTTATTTATCTAATAAGTGGAGTTTCTACACATCACCACTAAAATCTATCTACATTTCTGCGAGGTTTTCTATTTTGTTAAAAATTGTTATTAATTTCTTGTATAGTTTAAGTGATATTACGCTATTACTTGTTGTATTGTAATTACACTGTACCAATATTTTTTTTTTTTTTCGATACATTACAATATATTTCACACTCTGTCTCACAAAAGATTCGTATAGGCAATAGCTTTTGCATTGGAGAACCAAGATACGGACAACTATCTTATTTTCCTCAGACAGTTACAGTAAGGTAAACTAAGATTTGAATTTAAACAATCCAAGTAGCATCCCTCTGACGTAACAACGAACATACACCTGATAACTATACACAAATTCTATCTATTTCCCTACCAAACCACACTCCACACTCATCCCCACCACTCTCCCAGACACCAACAAATCCAAAAAAAAAAAAAAGAGAAAACAAAAACCAATGAAGAACACGACCACTCTAAATATTCTTACACAAAATGCTAGAGGTTTAAACACCCCTGAAAATGTAATATAGCACTTGCAGACTTTAAAAGGAACAAAGCACATATTGTGTTTATCCAAGAAACGCATTTTAGGAAAAACTCTCCACCCAATCTGCGCAATAAAGATTATCCGTTGGGCTACTTTAGTCATTTCTCTGAATCCAAATCTCGGGGAGTTGCAATTCTCATAGCCCAGCACTTATCATTCACTTACCAAGACCATTTGACAGATGACTCTGGTAGATTTGTGTTTGTCAAGGGCAAAATTGGCAACACCCAATTCACTTTGGCAAACCTATACCTTCCCAACAAGAAGCAGAACCACACTCTTACAAAAATACTCCATAAACTCAACATGTTTCAAGATGGAATTCTCATTCTGGGAGGAGACTTCAATATCCCTTTAGATGAGAACTTGGATACCACTTCCAAGTCCAGAAACTACCAGACCCAAACACGAACTCTACTTAAAAAATCTCTCTCCGAGGCCCAATTTTATGATAGTTGGAGAGCTATACACCCAACGCAAAAAGACTACTCCTTCTTCTCCCATCCAGCAGGTACTTACTCTAGGATTGACACCATATTCCTCCAACACAGATACCTCTCTCTCATAAAATCCTCCACATACGGACAGATTACATGGTCAGACCACGCCCCTATGACCCTCACCATCTCCATCCCAGCAGTAAATACGCCCTTATCCCAGTGGAAACTTAATGACCTAATCTTGAATGATAGGGAGGTCTTGACAGATCTGCGTAAACTAACATCTAATTATTTCATTGAAAATACTCACCCAGATACAACTCCAATTATGACATGGGAAGCTCACAAGGCAGTCACCAGAGGGGTACTGATTAAAGCAGCAACAATTCTTAGAAAGAACAGAGATAAAAAAGTAGAACTTCTCACCAGGGAAATTAAACACCTAGAATGCAACCACAAAAAATCCCTTTCATTAGATGACTTTAAAACACTCTCAGATAAACGTTCTGAACTATCGGCTATTCTACATCTATATGCCAAACGCAAACTATCTCTAACGAAAAACCTGTATTACTCCCAAGGTGGCAAGGCAGGTAAACTTCTTGCTAGATCTATACAAACAGAAAGACAATCCTCCTTCATCTCTGAAATCAGGAAAGAGGATGGTTCCCTCTCTTGCCATATGACAGATATTTTAGACTCTTTCCACAAATTTTACTCCCAACTATACAACCTCTCTAATACAAAACCCACGTCAGAAAGTATATTAACTTTTCTAAAATCTAGGATAAAACATACTATTCCAAGTAATGAAATTGCCTTTCTGGATAGTCCTATAACTACAGAGGAATTTTACGATACAGTCAAGTCACTCCCATTAGGTAAAAGCCCAGGACCCGACGGCTTTACAGGGAAATACTATAAAGAACTTTCACACATACTAGCACAACCTTTCATTAATGCCTACAACATGCCACACATAGCATCACATATTCCAAACTCATCTCTCGAAGCAACCATTGCAATAATTCCTAAACCGGGAAAAGATACAACTATCTGTGGTAATTACAGACCAATTTCCCTAATCAATATCGATCTAAAGATTCTAACCAAAATCATGGCAAATAGACTTAAACCCATTATACCAACACTAATTCACCCAGATCAAGCCGGATTTGTTACGGGTAGGGAAGCAAAAAACAACACCACAAAAATTATTAACATTATCCATTGGGCCCACACACACAGGACTCAAAGTGCTTTATTGGCTATTGATGCCGAAAAAGCCTTTGATAGGGTTAATTGGTCACTTCTGAAACATACCCTTAGATTCTTAAATTTCGGAGACAGATGGCTGGAATGGATCAATATTATATACTCTAAACCTACAGCAAAACTAAGAATTAATGGTCAACTCTCAAAAACAGTGAGCATAACAAATGGCACAAGACAGGGGTGTCCCTTATCGCCACTATTATTTATCCTAGTCCTGGAACCATTCCTCCAAGGTATTCGGGATAATAACTTAATACAGGGAATTCAAGTCAAAAACCAGAACTACAAAGTCACCGCTTTTGCAGACGACCTTCTCTTCACCATTTCAAATCCAATAACGACTATTCCTGCCATCATTACAGAAATGGAAACATACGGCAAACTTTCATTCTTTCAGGCCAACCTTACTAAATGCGATCTAATGCCTATCTTTTCGTCAGATCAGATGAACAAAGCTATTAGATCCCAATTCTCATTCAACTGGACAACCAAATCAATTAAATACTTAGGAATTCACATTCCCAGCACTCTCGATAACACCTACGCGATTAACTTTCCACCAATGATAGACGCCATCACAAAAGACCTTAATAGGTGGCATAAACCATGTTTCGGCTTACTTTGTCGCGTTAATATCCTTAAAATGAATATCCTTCCACGAATACTTTATCTCCTCCAAACTATCCCGCTCAAAATTCCAACGAAATTCTTCGTCTCTGTCAAATCACTTTTCCTTAAGTTTATTTGGTCTCACAAACCTCCCAGACTAGCATATCAAACCTTGATAAAAAGAAGGGAACAAGGTGGCCTAAATCTCCCAGACATAGAAACATACTATAAATCGACTCATTTACAAAGAATCTATGAATGGAATAGAAACCACACAACACTCCAATGGGTCACATTGGAAAACAGCTTCTTGGACCTTCCACTTCAGGTTTATACCTGGCTTCAAGATGCTCCTCAACTTACCGGGAAATTATTTAAACATCCAACAATATCTCCTACATTTCGCATATGGCTCACACTGAGGAAACACACAAATATCTCTCCCTTCCCTTCCCCAATTTATCCTCTAACACTAAATCCTCTTATGCATAAAGGAGCATCAGGAAAACAATTTGGCTTTAAATTTACTGGACCCTACTTGAAGTTAAATGAGGCCTTAAACAGGAATGAGCTTAAACCAATACGAGATCTCACCAAATCTGACTCACACACAGGGATTCAATCCTTCTTCTATGATCAATTAAAACACTTCATCAAATCCCAATCTCTCTTACCGGAGGGCAATAGACCACTCACTAGACTCGAAACAATATGCACCTCTCATACTCCAAAGATAAAGACCCTTTCAACATTCTACATGATAATTAGAGAGGCATACACACAAACTCTTCCGACTTTTACGCTAAAGTGGACGGATGAACTCTCTACCAACCTTACTGAAATACAGTGGAAAAACATCTTTACCATTGTACATAAATCCACTATCTCAACTCACGCTCAGGAATGTAATTACAAAAAAATCATCCGCTGGCACAATACTCCGGCCAAACTTAGCAAATTCTACCCCGCAACATCTCATCTTTGCTGGAGATGTCAAGCTCCAAATGCACATCATGCTCATATCTGGTGGCATTGCCCGGTGATAAATAAATTCTGGTCGAGAATTCATAGGATCATTCAGTTAATTTTCCATAAAACTTTTTCTATCGACCCAAATCACTATATCTTTCTACTACCTCCGCCTGAACTCAAACCACTAGAGTTGATATTGTTCCGCAACCTAGTCATGGCAGCTTCCCAATTGATTCCCAAACACTGGAAACAAGCCGACTCCCCTTCAATTAGGGAATGGATATCGAAAGTGGAAGATATTAAATTGATGGAGGGAATAACCTCTTCCAAAATAGGGAGACATGCTAAATACTTATCCATCTGGGACCCATGGTCCAAACACATCCGTTCCCACTTTCGACCAACTAATTAAAAATTCCTCACTCCCCTCTTCTCTCAACGCTCCTACTCCTTACTTTTTGACTCGCCACGACACCCCGATTCTTGGTTCTCCAACATATTCAAAATATTCATTCTTACACTCATACTTACATCTACATTCTATCAATGTTGATAAGAAATTGTATTTCCTTATCATAGTAACATGATTCTACTAAGGCAAGGGCTATAAATTCGAAACCCTAAACATAGACCTCACTACCACTGCATTCGATACGTTCTTTTAGGTGAACATCTAACATCTAACCACCTTGCTGCTGGGGGGTTCTCAAACAATGCTTCTTATTTCAATATCTACAATTGTAAGAGATGATACTTCCACATAGCACAACCTTTTACATATGATCCTTGCTCAAGTTATAATGCTTTATTCTTCTTGCTTAGCCATCCTCATTCTACAACTACTTGTACAATGATACACTATTGAAGCTAATTGTCCTGTTTTCAATTGTAATGTATTAACCTATTACTGTTTTATCAACTAAGTTGTATAGAAAATGTAACCTCAATATGTTCTCGCTAAACCAAAACATTTATTGTATTTGTAAACTTATAAACCAATAAAAATTTATCAAATAAAAAAAAAAAAAAAAAAAGCTGTAAATCTAACAACAAACCTACTTGGAATAAAGCAAATACACAACTAATATGTCAAATCCAAATGGAAAGAGAAATACTTTAAATATATTAAATTCCCCTAAAAATTCCCCCCAAAAATATTATATATGGGATCAATGGTTATCAAAGGTCAACTAAAACACTAAATATAATCAAACTAAAATTATACCAACCTATAAAAAAAGTAATATACAGGCCCTAAAGGCATTACAAGAAGAATATCTATGTAAATTCCAAGTCTCTCTGTACTCTTCCAACGGCAATAAAATTAATGTATGCTAAAAAAAAAAAAAAAAAAAAAAAATCCTAACCAGGGCATCAGCAACCGCCTCTGCCTCTATGTTAGACACATAAAATCCATTACAATAATTTATAGCCGAGTTAATACGATTAAATGATATGCTTGCAATATCAGTAAATAGAATAACATACCCTCCTGAACATGTCAATCTCTATCAGTCATGATAAAATGGAGCAATATCTCTATCTCCAACGTCTCTCCTCAGTGTCCTAATTTTAATAAGTACACATATTTATACCTTAGATGCTCACTTAGGTCATTTTAGGACCTACCTTAACTTGGCAAAGATACAAGACCAAAAAAATCTTAATTCGTTTTTGTTTTATTTATTTATATGTATAAGATAAATATGTATAAGATATGTATAAGATTATAGTTGGACGTCCAGGTCTTTTATCATATTTCTTCCACTCTCGAAGTGGAAGTCACAAAGAATCTCTATTACTGTTAGCCTATACATATAGGGACACACACACATATACATATCTGACGAATAAATGAATGGATGGATAGATGAAATTCCCGTTCACATGCCCAGGTGTTTAACTGGGCATGTGCAGGAATTTCATCTACCCACACAAAGATGGCGGCGCCCAAAACCTAGGTCCGGGCACAAAATAAAGATTTTTAAAAATAGGTAATATGGGAGGGTTAGGGGCATTTGGAGGTGATTAGGAGGTCAGTTAGATGTAGTTCAGTTGGGAGGTGGGGTTTAAAAAAAAAATGGATTCGGCCATGACAGTGCCGCTTTAAGACATTATAGTAGTAAATAAGGGAACCAGTCACGGTTACACCCCTTCACGACATTAAGGGGTACTATGATGTACTAGAAAAGGAGGGCATTAACACTGTTCGGGCAGCATAGCATGCCTAAACGATCAGGCCCTCCCTCCAGAGAGAATGTTTACCTGCTTTCCGATCGGTGAACCTGCCTGACAACCCAGGCAGACCCCCTGCAGCCAAAAATCAGCTGTACTTGGGGGACATCACAGCATAGAAATGTCTTTTAGTGCAGAAAACACTGACATGAACAGTTAAAATGCCATGCAGAAGTTTCTCACAATTTTGATTTCATTCCTATTAAACTATGTTTCATATGTAAATATTCGATATATTTACTAGTGTTGAGAATATATAAATACACTGCTCAAAAAAATAAAGGGAACACAAAAATAACACATCCTAGATCTGAATAAATTAAATATTCTTCTGAAATACTTTGTTCTTTACATAGTTGAATGTGCTGACAACAAAATCACACAAAAATAAAAAAATGGAAATAAAATTTTTCAAGCCATGGAGGTCTGGATTTGGAGTCACACTCAAAATTAAAGAAGAAAAACACACCTCAGGCTGATCCAACTTTGATGAAATTAACTTAAAACAACTCAAAATGAGGCTCAGTAGTGTGTGTGGCCTCCACGTGCCTGTATGACCTCCCTACAACAAGTGTGCATGCTCCTGTTGAGGTGGCGGATGGTCTCCTGAGGGATCTCCTCCCAGACCTGGACTAAGGCATCTGCCAACTCCTGGACAGTCTGTGGTGCAACGTGACATTGGTGGATGGAGCGAGACATGATGTCCCAGATGTGCTCATTTGGATTCAGGTCTGGGGAATGGGCGGGCCAGTCCATAGCATCAATGCCTTCGTCTTGCAGGAACTGCTGACACACTCCAGCCACATGAGGTCTAGCATTGTCTTGCATTAGGAGGAACCCAGGGCCAACCGCAGCATATGGTCTCACAAGGGGTCTGAGGATCTCATCTCGGTACGTAAGGCAGTCAGGCTACCTCTGGCAAGCACATGGATGGCTGTGCGGCCCCCCAAAGAAATGCCAGCCCACACCATTACTGACCCACTGCCAAACCGGTTGTGCTGGAAGATGTTGCTGGCAGCAGAACGTTCTCGACGGCGTCTCCAGACTCTGTCACGTCTGTCACATGTGCTCAGTGTGAACCTGCTTTCATCTGTGAAAAGCACAGGGCGCCAGTGGCCAATTTGCCAATCTTGGTGTTCTCTGGCAAATGCCAAACGTACTGCACGGTGTTGGGCTGTAAGCACAACCCCCACCTGTGAACATTGGGCCCTCATACCACCCTCATGGAGTCTGTTTATGACCGTTTGAGCAGACACATGCACATTTGTGGCCTGCTGGAGGTCATTTTGCAAGCCTCTGGCAGTGCTCCTCCGGTTCTCCTTGCACAAAGGCGGAGATAACGGTCCTGCTGCTGGGTTGTTGCCCTCCTACGGCCTCCTCCACGTCTCCTGATGTACTGGCCTGTCTCCTGGTAGCGCCTCCATGCTCTGGACACTACGCTGACAGACACAGCAAACCTTCTTGCCACAGCTAGCATTGATGTGCCATCCTGGATGAGCTGCACTACCTGAGCCACTTGTGGGGGTTGTAGACTCTGTCTCATGCTACCACTAGAGTGAAAGCACTGCCAGCATGGAACTGATAAGTGTTCTGTGTTTACCACCTGCAGAACCACTCCTTTATTGGGGGTGTCTTGCTAATTGCCTATAATTTCCACCTGTTGTCTATCCCATTTGCACAACAGCATGTGAGATTGATTGTCACTCAGTGTTGCTTCCTAAGTGGACAGTTTGATTTCACAGAAGTGTGATTGACTTGGGTTCAACGTGACATTGGTGGATGGAGCGAGACATGATGTCCCAGATGTGCTCAATTGGATTCAGGTCTGGGGAATGGGCGTGTGATGGTTGGTTTCATATATATATATATATATATATATATATATATATATATATAAAACCAAGAATGGCTAGGGCTGTACTCACCTGAACATGCATATATTAAAGGATGATGCTGGGGTCAATGTATACAACATACAAAATACACAAATCAGCACACTCACTCATTCACTAAACAGCAATTTTAAGTCTCACAGATTGGAATAGTTTTATTTAAAAACACATCACCTAGGCAAAAAAATTATGGGGGTTTAGTTACAGTATATGATCATACAATGCACAAGCCTGCCACAATGTCAATGTACCACATTCTTGGCAGGTCCTACTCTAGCAGTCTAATATTTGCTCTTATGAGATTACTCCACTTACTTGGGAATTTCTTCCTCCTTGGACTCTCTGTAGGGAAAGGCTAAGTAGGGGCCTTGAATGAGGCACATGTGACAGGCAGGGGTGCAAAACCAAGAAGTTGGCCTGGACTCCCAAATATATAAATAAATGAAACCAAAGGTTACACTCACCTGAACATACATATATTATAGTTTTCTGCTGGGGCCAATTGATACAACATGCGAAGTACACAATCCAGCGCTCTCGCTCATTCACTAAACAGCGATTTTAAGTCTCATAGATTGTAATAGTTTTATTTAAAATCACCTCACCCAGGCAGCAAAAATAATTTAGTTACAGTATATGATCATACACTGCATATAGAGTTCTGCAGAGAGTCCCAGGAGGAAGAACTTCCCAAGTAAGTGGATTCATCTCATAACAGCGCTTTTACAAGATACTACTAATCAAATGATATATAACCTTTACAAATTACATGTGGGGGGGGGGGGGGGGAGAAGGGGGGGGAGGAGGGGTGGAGATAACTTCTAGCAGACCAGATGTTGTTTGGGGATTCAACAGTCTCAGCATTTTGGTTACAAAATAACACATATACCTGTATTTATTTATTTATTTATTAATTTTTATTGAAATATTGCAATTGTATAACAAAGTTCCGAATAAAAGGTACAAATCAGTTGTCATAATTTTACATAATTTCACGTAACAGTAGACATTCTCTATTTCTTTTGCAATGCTGTAAACATCAGTTTATAACAAATAACTAAGTTATTGTAGGTGGGTGTCTCGGTTTTCGACTAGTGTTTTATTGTGGTAACCCTGTTGGTGGTTTCAGGATTGCAAGAGTGGGTGATGACTAGGGGCCAAGGCCTTGTGGTTTATGCATCGTGGTTTTGGAGATATTTACACCAAGGTTCCCATATAGAGGTGTACACGTGGTATTTATCTGTTAATGAGTGGCATGTTTCTTCTAGGCCTCTGGTTGTTTTGACCCTTTGTATCCAGTCACGCATGGAAGGGGGGTTCAGTTGCTACCAGCATGTGGGGATGAGTTGGTTCACGGCTGTATTAGATACGATAATAGAGCTACTTTCAGTTTGGGTACTGTTTGGGGGGGTATGAGGAAGAGAAAAATGTCTGGTGTGAGTGGAATGCTTATGTCTAGTATGCTCTGGATCAGGCCATGTATTCGTTTCCAGTACCCATGGCTTACCGGACACGACCACCAAATGTGGGTTGTGTTGCCGTCTGGTTTGTGGCACTTCCAGTATTGGTTTGGAAGCGAGGGAAAAGGTGATTTTAGTTTTGATGGCGTGTAGTGCCACCGCGCTATCCTTTTGTAATTGCCTTCTTGGGTTAATGTGTTTCGTGAAGAGCTATGGATTTGTGCCTGGTGGTATAACACGGTTGAGTTCCTTTTCCCATGATGTAGTGAAGGCTGGTGGGTGGTGAGGTTGTGTCATTGAGATCGTGGCATACATCACCGAAATAAATCTTTTCTTTATGGTTTGTTCATTGCAGTGTTGTTTAAATCATGTTTGTGCTCGAAATTATTTGTGTGCCAATGCCCCGTGCAAATAAAATGAGTGAGCTGCCTGTATTGGAATGTTTGTATTGCTGATTGCCAGTCAGTGAACGTGTAGAGTTGTTTTATCTGTTGTTCTCCCGTTTCTTCCATGAGCTCTCCTAATTTTAGGTAGTCCGAGTTATGATATAATTTGAATGCTTTACCATCTTCCCCTGGGTGGAATAGAGGGTTGTGCGTGATCGGGTATAGTGGGGACGGGTAAGGGGATATCATTTTATGTGATCGCAATTTGGCCCACATGCGTGTAGGGGTGATAGTCGGGTGGAGATTTTGGAGTAGGACCGTATGTCCCTTTTTTGCCATGGTATTGTGGATATGGGTGCCCTGAAGCATGCATTCTCACCCATATTTTCACCCATTGATTAGTGGAGTGCGGGAATGTCCAGTCGTATATTCTAGTTAGAAGAATTGCGTTATGATATCTTTCTATATCTGGCAGGCCCAAACCCCCCTCCTCTTTCGGTCTTGTGAGGAGTGAGTACGAGAGCCATGGATTTTTGTGAGCCCAAATGTATGTTGTGAGTGTCCTACGAACCAGTGTGAACCACGCCTTAGGCAGTGTTATGGGTAATACTTGCAACAGGTATAACAATCTGGGCAAAATGTCCACTGAACTGTGGCTTATTCCAGGCATTGAGGTTTGCGGTTATGTCCCTCATCAGTTTAGGGAAGTTACTTTCAAACAGGTGTGTTGCGTCCTTGGTTATGTGGATTCCCAGATATTTAATGCTGTGAGGGGCCCAAACAAACTGGTGTTTTTGTTGTATTGTAGTCCAATCTTTGGTGCAAATGTGTATTGGCAGAATCTCGCATTTACTGAGAATTGCCTTAAAGATGGAGAGTGCACTGTATGTGTTCATCTCTGTCATCAGGGGAGGTATAGATGTTGTAGGTTCAGAGATTGTGAAAAGCATACCTTCTGCAAACGCTGCTCTTTTTTGCTCTTCTTTGAGCACCCCATCTAGGGATATGTTTAGATTCCCTTGATTTGCTTATAGTCTCTGATCCCCTGCAGGAATGGTTCTAGAACCAAGACAAATATGATTGGGAATAGAGGGCACCCCTGTCTGGTTCCATTACTTATCTTTACTGGCTCTGATAATTGTCTGTTTATGCGCATGTTCACTGTGGGGTTTGAGTATATCGCATTAAACCATTTTTGCCAGTGGGGGCCAAAGCCAATATGTTGTAGGGTAAGTAATAGCAAGGTCCAGTCCACCCTGTCGAACGCCTTTTCGGCATCAATTGACAGGAAAAGACTGGAACATTGCGTACGTGTGGCCTGGTATATGAGGTTTAATAATTTGGTGGTGTTGTGTTTAGCCTCCCTTCCCAGTATAAAGCCCGACTGATCTGCGTGGATTAGCCCTGTAAGCAGTGGACGAAGTCTATTGGCTAGTATTTTCGTGAAAAGCTTCAAGTCTATGTTTATTATCGAGATCAGCCTGAAGCTTCCGCATTGGGTCAGGTCTTTTCCTGGTTTCGGTAAAAGAGTGATTGTCACATTGAGCGCTTGTGGGGGGAGGGTATCTGATTTAAGCAGTGAGTTATACGTGTTTTGGAAGTGGGGTGCTAGTACTGTGGCAAAGGTCTTGTAGTATTTTGCTGTTAGTCCATCTGGGCCTGGACTTTTCCCTATTAGTAAGCGTTTGATCGCATCCAGGCATTCGTCTTTTGAAATGGGGCTTTCTAGGGATTCTTGTGCGTTTTGTGGGAAGGTGGAGTGTATTCTATTTGAGAGGAACTCATGTATGTCTGAGGTTATGGGAGGGTTTGTTTCAGGTTGTAGAGTGAAGAATAGTAGTCTTTAAATGCTTTTAGGATATCAGTCATTGAATGGGAGAGTTTTCCCTCTGTGTTTCATACAGCTGCTATAAATGTGTGTTCCCTTTGATTTTTTAGCGCATGTGCCAACAGGCGCCCAAATTTACCCCCTGTGCATAGTAGTTACTTCTCATTCTAGCTAGTGCGTGTCTGGTGCGCATGTTTAAGATTGTGTTGAGCTCAGTCCTTTTCTCTACCAGTATCTTGTAGGTAGCTAGATTGAGGTCCTTTTTGTGTGTTTCCTCAAGCTCCCTGATTTCCCTGGTTAGGCGTATGGCGTGTAATTCCCTTTCTTTTTGTGTCTAAATGCCGCTTGTATTATCATGCCCCTGATTGTACTCTTTTGTGCTTCCCAAAGTATAGGGTATGGTGTGTCTGGGCATATGTTCAATTCAAAGTATTGGATCAGGGAGTCCCTAATTTGGGTTTGTATCTCTGGGTGATTTAGTAATGTGTCATTGAGTTTCCATTGTGTCGAAGTGGGGTGTAGGGATGGAATTGTTATGGTCAGGGAGATTGGGGATTGGTCTGACCAGGTTATTGAGGCATATTTGCACGAGTTGACAAGGTTTAGGAATCTTTGTGGTATGAGAAACATGTCAATTCTCGAGTACGAGCCTGAGGAGTACGAATAGTAGGAGTAGTGGCATTCAGCTGGGTGGGAGGTTCGCCAGCAGTCGTGTAGTTGGTAGGAATCCAAAAATTTCTGAATATGCACCCTCATGGACATCTGGTATGTCTGGGCCTGGGATGTAGTATCCAGCACCCTATCTAGGCATATGTTTAGATCCTCCCCTAAGACTAGAAGGCCTTCTGTGAAGCTGTCCAATTTTTGAAATATTGTGCACAGGGCCTTTAATTGTTTTCTGTTAGGGAGGTAGATGTTGGCGAATGTAGTTGGGGTTGAGCCTACGAGGCCCTTTAGGAATAGAAATCTACCATTGCCATGTGGTGTTTTTCAGGGGTGCTTAATCTCCTGGCATTGTGAGACAAGATTGACACTGTTGCCATTGCAATATATTGGGAGGAGTAGTGGAGGGGAGTGGTGATCTGCTACCTATCTGTCTCATCATGCTCCTATTAATATTAATAACTAGTGATGTCGCAAACATAAAATTTTCCGTTCGCGAACAGCGAACGCGAACTTCCGCAAATTTTCGCGGACGGGCGAACCTCCATAGACTTCAATAGGCAGGCGAATTTTAAAACCCACAGGGACTCTTTCTGGCCACAATAGTGATGGAAAAGTTGTTTCAAGGGGACTAACACCTGGACTGTGGCATGCCGGAGGGGGATCCATGGCAAAATTCCCATGGAAAATTACATAGTTGATGCAGAGTCTGGTTTTAATCCATAAAGGGCATAAATCACCTAACATTCCTAAATTGTTTGGAATAACATGCTTTAAAACATCAGGTATGATGTTATATCGATCAGGTAGTGTAAGGGTTACGCCCGCTTTACAGTAACAGACCAAACTTCGTTTAATGCACCGCAAACAACTGCAAACAGTCCATTTGCACAACCGCAAACTCCCCATTTGCACAAGGTTGGATACCGATCGATGGTCGATATTCTGAGCCCTCTCTGATTTACTGTACACGACTATTCGATATTCCCACAAATTTTATATAGCATTTTATGTTTGTTTGAGACCACCTTAAAAATATTGGATATCGCTAAAAATCATGATCACTATATACTTTCTCTACAAACCTCTAAAACGAACCAAACTACTCATCCATCCGCTATACCACTTTATCCCACCTAGAACTAGTGCCCAGTTAAAATACTTGACTCTTACTTACCCACACTCAGTCATGCCACACACATTTCACCACTACTCTCACTGAATCCCTCTGACTACGGCTAAATTAATCTTCTACATCAGAACACTACTCCTAAGATTGGGTTGTATCCATGTCTCGGGTCTTTCATTTAGAATAGGGGCAGCTTCGGTTTCCTTCAACACTGACACTCCAATGCATATTATTAAAAGATTGGGCAGATGGAAATCCTCAGTCTACAACCGATATATTCCTCATCCCGAGAAAGAAACGAGGAAAGCTTTTAAAAGCTTTTAAAAGTTTGGCTTTGTAAATTTAATGCAATAAGTGTGTTTTTCTTTAATACCTTTTCACCCTCTTTGCATGAACCCGATTTACATATATTACTAATATGTTTCTGAGCATATATATTATATTATTCACTCACTCACTCCCTGGGCCGGCCTAAGACATCATGCTGCCTAGGTTCAACAATAAATGACTATGGGGGATAATGTATAATAAACACAGGTTACTGGCTATGGGAGGGATAATGTATAATAAACACAGGTTACTGGCTATGGGAGGATAATGTATAATAAGCACAGGTTACTGGCTATGGGGGATAATGTATAATAAAGACAGGTTACTGGCTATGGGGGGGATAATGTATAATAAACAGGTTACTGGCTACGGGAGGATACTGTATAATAAACACAGGTTACTGGCTATGGTGGGATAATGGATAATAAGCACATGTTACTGGCTATGGGAGGATAATGTATAATAAACACAGGTTACTGGCTATGGGAGGATACTGTATAATAAACACAGGTTACTGGCTATGGGGGATAATGTATATTAAGCACATGTTACTGGCTATGGGAGTATAATGTATAATAAACACAGGTTACTGTCTATGGGAGGGATAATGTATAATAAACACAGGTTACTGGCTATGGGGGGATAGTGTATAATAAACACAGGTTACTGGCTATGGGAGGGATAATGTATAATAAACACAGGTTACTGGCTATGGGGGATAATGTATAATAAACACAGGTTACTGGCTATGGGGGGATAATGTATAATAAACACAGGTTACTGGCTATGGATGGATAATGTATAATAAACACAGGTTACTGGCTATGGAGCATAATGTATAATAAACACACAAAAAAAAAGAATACAAAAAAAATGCAGCTTCAGAATTAATCTAAATTGTATGGGAGGGTCTGCTGCTGATTGGCTGGAATGTGTCTGCTGACTGTCAGGTACAGGGTCAAAGTTTACTCAATGTTGACGAATAGGGGGCGGACCGAACATCGCATATGCTCGCCATCCGTGGCGAACACGAACATGCGATGTTTGCCAGGAAATTTTCGCCAGCGAACCGTTCGGGACATCACTATTAATCACAATATACAATGCTTAAAATATAAAAAAATATAAGTTGTCAGTTGTTCTGAGTGTGACTTTCAAATGATAAATCTGTACCGTATCGGAAGGTTTAGGCTTTTCAACAATACAATAACTATATACAATAATTCAAATCTGTTGTTGAGTCTCAGTTCTAAGCTTTTGTGTAGTAAAGGTTGTTGCTCTCAGGCAACTGTAGAGTAACAGGGGTCAGCCCCTGAGAAGTCCCGTAGTTTGCAGTGGGCTAACGTCTAATGACCCCGTTTCTAATAAGGTGGGGCAGCGTGTATGGAGGTGTGGGAGAAAAGTCTGCAGGGGGAGCCACTGGATTCCCGCTGTCAACTTTCTGAGTATAATGTCTGTGGCTAGAGTAAGGTAAGCTAAGGTGAGTTTACGGAGTGAAATCGCTTGGGTTTTTGTGTAATTTCTTCGTGGAGGTTATTTAGCTGTATTAACGTCGGGTATGGGAGAGGCAGGGAGTTCAGAGATACTCGGTTTTGTCCTAGAGGTGAAGAGGAAATATGTTGTTTGTCTCTCTTTTTTTTTTTTTTATAAATGATGCCGTGGCCTATTGGTTCCGTAATCAGCTGCTATATGTACCATTCCATTAGTCCGCTTTCGTCTGGTTCTGTCGTTGCCCCATATATGTCCCACCCCTGTCAAATGCACTGTGCTCCCCATCGGTGTTGAGTGGAACCCGGTCTACCCTGTACCCCGCCTATGTGCGGGTAGCTGTCTCTGCAGTTATAGCTGTAACAAGTCGATATGTTACACACAAATGGGTACAGACATATACATGTATACAACCTTGGCCGCTGGATCTGTTAGAGTCCTTGTGAGTGAGTGCACAGATTGGGCTGAATTTGGGTCTTCGGTACCAACATAGTCCAATTTGGAAACAAAGTCTGATCCATGGGAGGCATCTGGAACTGCCTGCGGGAAATATAGGTGTGTGGGATAAAGAGTTGCAATAGTCTCTATACTACTCTGGGAGTATCTGTATATGCCCCTTTTTTGTGTTTTAGTCCTCTACAATACCTCCCGGTCGGTTTTCTTCTCGTTGGCGGGTGCCCGCTTGTCCTATTCTCTGTGTCTTTGTCGGGGATCTCCATCTCGGTCCTTGCTGCGGTTGAGGATAAGGCCGGATCTGGCGTGTATCAGTCCAGGATGGGCGTTTCTGTCAAGTTTAGAGCTTTTATGAATGGGAGGACATTTTGGTGAGTTGTGATTGTGTATGTGGATCCTCTGGTGTTGACCAATAGGGCAAATGGAAAGCCACATCTGTATTGCATGTTGCGTGCACGTAGCTGGTCCGTTATGGGCCTTAAGGCTCTCCTTGCTTTCAGGGTATGCCAGGATAGGTCTTGATAAATTTGTATTTCATGTCCCTGGAATAGCAGGGGAGTGGATGTTTCCCTCAGTTTCTTCAGTATGTCTTCCTTAAGCGCAAAGTAATGGATGTGACATCTCTTGGTGTCCCCTGTTTTTGGTTTCAGGGATCGATGCGCTCTGTCCACGACAACTGGTGTATCGGTTGTGCGGCCTAGTATCAGGTTGAATAAAGTTGAGAATGTGGCATATAGGCATTCCCCCTCTGCTTCTGGCAATCCCCTATTATCAATATCATCTAGGGATCGTTGTATCATAGACATATGTCTCTCATGAGCGTTAACCTTGGCAGATAGGGCCTGCATTTGGGTTTGGTAAGAGACCCTTTTGTCTTCCAGGTCTTGCACTCTGCGGCATACCTGTCTGATCTCTGAGCTGAGGCCTTCCACCTTGTGTTGGAAAATAGTTTCTAATTTACCTAGCATTTGTGCTAGATCCGTTCTGGATGGCAGATTCCTCAGGATTTTTCTGACATCCATGTGTGTCGAGTTTGTGGAAGTCTCAGACGCTGTGGGGCTCGGTGGATCTGATGTAGAATTATTAAAAATCTTTATTAAACCTGTATTGAATTATTGTACTAACTCAATTTTTTACTTCATATTATGACAAGATCCTCCATTTTAGCTACATTACATGACAGAATTTCCCAACAGCATTTAGTATAATGAATAGAGACTGTATTTTCAATAAAGACATGACTAACCCCGGAATTATTGAATCTCCTGTAACTTGCAACAAAGTATAAGCCAAGGCCATGTGAATGTCAATGATGATGTAATTTTGCTCTTATAAGGGCTTGTTTTTTACCAGATGCCATTACATTTTCTCGAAGTGCTTTTAACCTGAACTCCATGTGTCAGTGTGAATTTGCTTCTGCGTATACGCAATTTAATCATCTCAGATTTGGACAGGAACAGATAGTCATTCAAACATATTTGTTTATTTCTAAATTAATCTACATCAATTTGGCGCATCCAACGTGGGGCTTGGGTTATGACCTATCTGGCAGCCGTCCAAGAAGACCTGGGTAGGTGAATCCCAGGGGAAAGATGGAGATTGATCACCTCTAAATACACGGTGGAGACTGACTGCAGCAGCCCGGTATGTTTCTTTCCCCTTTGATTTATCTATTCAAGTGTCTGTGACTGCTGCCAAGAGGACATCAAAGACAGGTAATATCTTGCCCAGAGAGCCTATACCTTATTTGTTAATACTTTTTACCTGCATTTTTGACTATCTGTTGCCTGGGTGTGTTGGTATTGGTCTGTCTTTAGCTTAAGTGCCCGGGTAGAGTGTTTATCTGTGTACCCCTTTTGGGATGAAGGGGGGTGGACCTGTGGTAGTTTGCCTGGGGGTCCTCTGTTTGTCTGTTTACTCCTTTTAGGAGCCACGTGGCTGTGGCTGTAAGGAAAAAGGGGGGTGGACCTGTGGAAGTTTTCCTGGGTCTCTTCATTGCCTGTTTATCTCTTTTAGGTGCTGGGTAGCTGCAGCAGTAAGGAAAAAGAGGTTGGGGGAATCTGTGGAGGGGGTGTAGACTCATTGCTTCCTGGGGATTCCCCATGGTGTCACTTTGATAGCCTAGCTAGCCTCATTGTGCACATAGCTCTGCTTGCAGAGAGGTGGTACCCTCCAGCTTCGAGCGCTTAGGCTGGTGGCATTCCAATTTTTATTTGTGGTGCGTGGATTCGGGCAGGCATTGCTGTCTCCATCACCACGGGGTAGTGAGACTTATGAGTGGGTTCATAGGGGCGCTACGAGGGTGAGGATAGTGGTGGCCACACTTAGTGGACTGCTGTAACGAGGGAGGCATATGGATTTCGGGCCGGTGTCAGTTGTTATCCTTGGCCGCTGGTAGTGAGACTTGAGGAAGTCATTCTCCGAGCGGGGACACTACGAGGTTGAGGGAGGTGGCTTTGGCCACATGAGTAAAGGAAAGGGATTACTGTTGATTTTATTTGAACTGTGATGCATGCACTGTATTTCAATTGAATTGTTGTTTTTTGTTTAATTGGGAGTCATTCAAACTCCTGTGTCTGTCTCTAAATTTCACTTCACTTTTACTCTACTTCCTGTGCTATTGACACTATCCCCTCCTATTTCTCTTGTGAGAGAAGTGATTGGTCACACACTTCTCACCTCGCTCCAATTAGTGACTAGTCTACGTTTTGGGAAGACGCACTTGGGGGGACCCACCCCTCTCGAGTGGCAGTCCACCATTGTAGACACTCTGTTTAAAACCTTTTTCCTCTATATCTGGGACGCCTTTTATAGGGGGAATGGGACAGGGATTATAAAGCCCGGTAAGGGCTGGCTAGCGTGTGATCTAGTGGAAGATAGAGAGGGTGAAGAGATGGTTAAGGGAGTTGAGAAGATTGCTAAAGTGTGTAAAATTGCTGTGCCTTCATGTGGTAGATTGCAGCCAGAAAGCTGGCGTAGATTACTGACAGAGAAGAAAGCAAGCTTACAGATAATGCTTTACTGGTACAGAGTAGCAAGAGCTATTCAGCAGGAAGGTTGGGTTGAGGAAGAACTAGATCACAAAGGGTTAAGAATGTATGTATATCATAATAATTGTGTTATTGGAAGGCTCTCCCAGCCAGAGCCCTGTCATGGCGTCCAGGAGGTGACCACTCCCATCATCCCGTCAGTAATGACCGAAATGTAGCTGACCACGGTCACCATCCCCATCCAATCTTAAATGCTGTGGGGTTTTTGTATTTTTGTGTCAGCCATTAGATGGTAAAAGCCCAGTTTCACTGAGAGCATTACTAAATGTTGTGTTTTTGTGTCTCTTTGCTTTTGCAATAATTGTAATGTATCTATCCTTCTGTTTTGTTACTGTCCTTCCAGCATTGACATGGTTAAAGAGATTCATGCTTAGTTCCTCTCTCCCACTTCCCCCGCCTCTCCCTCCTTGCCTTCTGTGAGACGCGAAGGGGGGGGAGTAAGGGGGGGGGTGGCATTCAGTTTCTGTCTCATCGGTGTTAGCAATGGAATTTTTGCTAGAAAATATTCTAATTGGGTATTTTGCTATTTACATAGGAGTGATGTGTCGTATGAGAGGTTTCTAGGGTTTGAATATTGTTATTGTTGTTGCCATTTATATGACGCCAACAGATTCCGTAGCGTTATATATATTTATTGTGTTTTGTGATAATGGCTGGTGAATGATGGGGGAGGTTAGTTGCATTCTGTGAAGTTATTTTGCATCGTGTTGTTTCAAAGTATAGAGACAGCTTCACGGGCTGTTAAATGTATAATGTTTTCATTTGTCTTATTTAATCCGTCAAGTCTGTCCATAGTTTAGTATTTCATTTTGCTGAACAGAATGTTGCTTCTCTGATTTATTTTTATTAGGCTATAACTTAGTGTAAAGCTGAAACGCCCTAAAAGAAAATGGCCCCTAGAACAAAAGAAAGTTGTCCTTAAGTGACACAGCTCCTGCCCTCACTCTGCCCTTACCATATCAGTGAGGTCATATCCGCCCATATATCGTGTCATGCTCATCCTATCTTAAGACATACTGTCTTCCTTAAATCCCACATATTATGAACAAGAAAGTTACAATTACTAAAATAATCCTGCTATTAGTTTCCCTATATCAGGAAAGTGTCTGTGACAAGTGATGGTTAATATGTAGATAGAATATATATATGTATCGATTCACGTGTAAGTAAAAAATGTGTTTTAACTTTGTGTACAAAAAAAAATTGATAACATGCTGGAAGAAGGGTTATCTTAAAGAATATTTACTAAAAGAAATTTCTAATAAACAAAGATTTCTTGAACAAATGGTAATACAATTAAGGATTGGTTTCAAAATGTTTTGATCTAATTGAAAAGGAACCAGTTAACATTATAAGCATAACTATTAACAAATGGATAAGGTGGGAGTGTGTTCCAATCTGTCTTTATTGGATAGTGTTTGCCTCCAAGATTAAAAGACTGACTAACATAATTTTTGTTGTAAGCCCAGATATTTTATTATTGCATATGCATAGGAATTGAGACTTTGGGCATTATAGTGTATTGATTCTAGATCTGTTACTAGCAGCAAGTGCTTAGCCTTATGCCTATCCCACGCATGCTTAAACACTTTTACTGAGTTAACCTCTACCACTCCAGTTGGAAGGCTATTCCATGCATCCACTACCCTCTCTGTAAAGCAATACTTCCTGATATTATTTTTTAAAACCTTTGTTCCTCTATTTTAAGACTATATCCTCTTGTTGTGGTAGTTTTCCTTCTTTTAAATATAATCTCCTCTTTTACTGTGTTGTTTCCCTTGATGTATTTAAAATGATTTTATCATATTTCCCCTGTCTCGTCTTTCCACCTAGCTATACCTGTTAAGATCCTTTAACCTTTCCTGGTAAATTTTATCCTACAATCCATGAACCAGTTTAGTAGCCCTTCTTTGATCTCTCTCTAAGGTATCCATATCCTTCTGAAGATATGGTCTCCAGTACTGTATACAGTATTCTAAGTGAGGTCTCACCAGTGTTCTGTACAATGGCATGAGCATTTCCCTCTCTCTACTGCTAATACCTCTCCCTATGCAACCAAGCACTCTGCTAGCATTTCCTGCTGCTCTATTACATTGTACATTGTCATTAACAGCCAGAAACTGGAAAACAAGAAATGTGGATTAATGTATAGCTATTTATAAGCCTAACAAAATCTCCATTATCTTTTTCATTTATTTTGCAGAAGACAATGTTATTTGTCTATTTTGTATGTTTTAAAAATACATTATCAGTGAAGAGTAGAATAAATTGTATCCCATTGGCAAGACATAAAATTGTGATAATGCATATTTGTGATATAGGTAAGAATTAAATTTTGAGAAGTTAGATATAAATAAAATAAAGAACGAGAGTCAGGGATAGCGTCTGTCTCCACGGGCACAAGTCTGGTGTGGGAGAAGTAGTGGGCTAGCCACTGCGGGACACCCACGGAGTGAAACGTTCGAGGCCTGTGCAGACAAGATGAGCATGTTAGCCTTTTATTATTTTTCTCTAGGGAAAGCATAGGGCCAGTTAATAGTTGTTGTACATGGGCTATTTGCAGCCGCCATTGCATTTCTACCTAGTCTTGATTTCTGATGTATCCTCCATTGCTACATCACCTGTCTGCTCCCTTACCTGCCCACCCCCGCTTACTCCTTCCACCGATCCCTCCCCTTCATCTACAGTCCCCCACTTTCTCCTCCTACTCCTCCCTCTACTCCACCTTCTCCTCTCTCCTCCTACTTCTCCTCTACTCCTCCTCCTACTCCTCCCTCTACTCCACCTTTTCCTCCTACTCCTCCCTCTACTTCACCTTCTCCTCCCTCTACTCCACCTTCTCCTCCTCCTACTCCACCTTCTCCTCCTCCTACTCCTCCCTCTACTTCACCTTCTACTCCTCCTACTCCTCCCTCCTACTCCACCTTCTCCTCCTCCTTCTCCTTCTCCTCCTCCTACTCCTCTCTCTACTCCACCTTCTCCTCCTCCTACTCCTCCCTCCTCCTCTTTCTCATTCCTACTCCTCCTACTCCTCCCTCCACTCCACCTTTTCCTCCTCCTACTCCTCCCTCCTACTCCACCTTCTCCTCCTCCTACTCCTCCCTCCTCCTCTTACTCATTCCTACTCCTCCTACTCCTCCCTCTACTCTACCTTCTCCTCCTCTTACTCCCCTCCTCCTACTTCTCCCTCTACTCCACCTACTCCTCTCTCTACTCCACCTTCTCCTCCTCCTACTCCTCCCTCCTCCTCTTACTCATTCCTACTCCTCTTACTCCTCCTTCTACTCTACCTTCTCCTCCTCTTACTCCTCTCCTCTACTCCTCCCTCTACTTCACCTTCTCCTCCTCCTACTCCACCTTCTACTCCTTCTACTTCTCTCTCCTTCTCCTTCTCCTTCTCCTCCTCCTACTCCTCTCTCTACTCCACCTTCCCCTCCTCTTACTCCTCCCTCCTACTCCACCTTCTCCTCTTCCTACTTCCCCTGTCCTTCCTACTCCACCTTCTTCCCCTCTCGCTCTATCCACTACTCATTCCTCCATCTCCCCACTACCATATCTATATCCTTTATATGCTTCCTCCCTTCTTATTCCTTACCAATTTCCTCCGCTCATAGACAACTCTGCCTCTACCTGACAACATTATATTTTGAAGAAAAGTTGCTCTGGCCACTCTTCCGCCACTTCCCAGGGGGGAATACCACACTAACGAAAAATTATTCAGACTGGTGGAGGTTCACTTCATCATGAAAGACCTGTTTTGGGGACTCTCAAGGAAATAGTGCGGTCCTGACCCAGATTCCCATGGAAGTAAGACACCTGTATCATCACTGGTAGGTGGCTGTCCCTCATGTTTTCTTCACTAAGTCCCCAGAAATCTCATGAAAGGAACCTGACTCATTAGAACAAAAAAACATGAAACACTAATAATCGATATCAGCTCTCTACAGAGGGGGGCCAGCAAGAGAACTGTAAATAGAAAGACAAATATCCCCCAATCTCACACAGAAATAGGTGAGGAAACCTCTTCTACTGCTCCTCATGGTTGCTTTGAACAGATGAAAGAAGAAACAAGACACCTCTCAACAGAGCATGCAGTAGCTTTACCAGATCCTGACTCCACTCTGTTTTGCGGATAAAGAGGAAAGGTACCATACTGGATTTGCTGTTGTAACAGAAGATCAGGTACGTCAAGCATCTTCACTTTCCTCACCCACACCTGCTCAAGACGCTGAATTGATAGCCTTCTCAGTGGCATACAAAATGCCTGAAGGAAGACATGCCAATACCTACACTGACTCAAGATATGCCCTGGGTGCGGCACATGATTTTGGATCAATCTGGAAGATAAGAAGCACCACTCAGCTGACTAAGCTGCCAACCAAGCCACAAGTGCACCAAGGGAAGTGGACAGAAGGGTGTCCGCTGAAGAAACTTCTATACTCACCATGTAGATCCTATCCACAGATCTCAAGCTTCTGAAAGAATGACAAGCAGCTGCTGACCCTGAAGAAATACAAAACTGGAAAAACAGAAAAGGGCAACCCTTGAAGACGGGCTGTACTCCAACACTCTCAAGTTCTGTTTACCCAAAAACATGTACTGGGCAGTGGGCCCATGGAACTTTATACCTATCCAAGACCCTCATGAACTCTTTGATCTCTAAATACTCTAAAGCACCTAGAATTACTCCTCTAATCATCAGTTACTTCCGATCCTGTGTTATTTGTTCCAAGGACAGCTCAGGCAGAAGAGGAGGAGAATCCTAAGCACCTAGCTAACTCTCACTATCCCTTTCAAGAATCCAGGTGACAAAGAGCTGCTGGATCAAATATGCACTAGTTATAATAGACATTTTGTCAGGATGGCCAGAAGCCTAGCCGGTCATCAATGTGACAACCAAGACCATATACCCAATAGTGCATTGTGAAAGTTGCAGAGATCACTCAGTGGATTCATTGTTCCAGATTCAAGACTCTCTCTCTGCAACATGGGAAGTAACATTTGTTGATTTTGACAAACCTTTGACTCTAAAGGAAAAATGACTTGTTAGAAAACAAAAAGATATCAACAAGTAGGTGGTTGATGGCCATAATAATGCCTGACCACCTGCCATCGATGGAAAGCCGAGGACCCCAAAAGGAGACCTCGTGAAGCTAAAGAGATGCAAACGCCAAGCTTCCTCAGGATTATTTGCCCATCCTGAGTTTGTGGTGATATTAATATTGACTAAATGATCCAAGTCCACCTACACTGATGTAGCGTGGGACAGGTTTAATACTATGATGAATAAGCAAATGTGCCCTAGCCAAGGTTATTAAGTCCATAAACATAAAACATGACAAGGTACTCTTGACACACCACATTCATGCATCAGAACACAAAGAGGAGCACCCCTCTAAAGGGAAGTTTGACATATATATATATATATATATATATTGATGCCATAGGTGTGCCAAGGGGGGTACCAAATGATTTTGCAGTTAAAGAAAAGTTTGAGTCCATTTTCCAAACCGTCACTGCTAATAATAATATTTTGATTTGCATTTATTATATCTATTGCAACCAACAACGTTTACCTGTCACCATGACTTGTTGTGCCTATACTCCAGATAACACAGGTCCATATGGTAATGTAAGCTTGTCTATTTTATGATGTCCCTCTGAAGAACTAAGAAGACTTTAAGAACCGTTACTTCATAGGGTTTTGTGCCTTTGGGCTAACATGTCTTCTGGAACTAACCAATAAAGTTTATCTTTTTAGAATCTAACATTTCATAGGGGGGACTGATGTAGAATTATTAAAAATCTTTATTAAACCTGTATTGAATTATTGTACTAACTCAATTTTTTACTTCATATTATGACAAGATCCTCCATTTTAGCTACATTACATGACAGAATTTCCCAACAGCATTTAGTATAATGAATAGAGACTGTATTTTCAATAAAGACATGACTAACCCCGGAATTATTGAATCTCCTGTAACTTGCAACAAAGTATAAGCCAAGGCCATGTGAAAGCTGGCCTAATGAAATGTTCTATTCATAAAAAGAACCCTGAGCCTGATCACGAATCTGACATCACTAGCTACCCGAAAACGGTGCCAAGTACTCAAAATGGCTAGCTGCCAGATTCCCCCTCCCATCGAGAAGAGCCTCGTGCTAAAGAGCAATGGCGACTGAATCCTGGTCAGAAATTACGACATCCCATGATGGGAGGATGCCCCACTAGTCACTCAAATCCCTAAAGCCAATTACTAATACAGATGGGAGGGCATTTAATTAACCACTTAACATTTAATCCAATTAATGATGTCTATTTGCTGTAATCTTGATATTCAATGATGATGTAATTTTGCTCTTATAAGGGCTTGCAAGCCTGTTTTTTACCAGATGCCATTAAATTTTCTCGAAGTGCTTTTAACCTGAACTCCATGTGTCAGTATGAATTTGCTTCTGCGTATACGCAATTTAATCATCTCAGATTTGGACAGGAACAGATAGTCATTCAAACATATTTGTTTATTTCTAAATTAATCTACATCAGATCTGTGTCTGTGATCACCGCCGTCGATGCCATATTGGATTCGCCGTGGTCCGACACGCGGTCAGCGTAGTCTTTAAAGAGTTGGGTCGCCGTTCCCGTTTTGCCCGCCGGCGTCTTTCCTTTGTTCAGGGGATTAGTTTGGGTCCTTTTGGGTTCCACCCAAAATCAGTGATTTCTGTCCGTTTTACACGGAGCTGTCTCAGTGTGCTGCCATACAGATCGGCTGCTAGCCAACCCCCCATATATATATGTGAGTGCAACCATCCCCCCATGTTTCCTATATATATATATATATATATGTATATATATATATATATATATATATATATATATATATATATGCAAAATAGAAAAAATTGAGAGCACTCAATGGATTTGTAAATAAATACTATATTAAATCAAACGCATACAAATCGACGTTTTGACCGTCTTGATAAAGACCGCTAGACGGTCGAAACGTCGATTTGTATGCATTTGATTTAATATAGTATTTACTGCAAACCCATTGAGTGCTCTTATTTTTTTCTATTTTGTATATTTTGCACAGAGAGGCACCTGGTTATTATTTATTTCATGTTTTTTTCTTTTGGGATGAGTGCCAGAAACTGTTGTGATTTATATATATATATATATATATATATATATATATATATATATATATACCTGTATTTATCTGTTTTCGGATGCTTAACCCCTTCAGGATGGGTGACGGACGAGGTCCGTCATCCTGGGGATACCCTTAACGACGGGTGACAGATCCTTGTCCATCACGCGGTAAAATTAACCCCAGATCGCCGCGATCACAGCGATCACGGGGTTAATGGTGCTCCAGTCTGCCTCTGTATTAGAGTCAGACTGGGAGCACTGGATCGGGCTGTCCCAGCACATGTGCCGGCTCTGACAGCATGTCA
Organism: Pelobates fuscus; assembly: GCF_036172605.1. Taxonomy (NCBI): domain Eukaryota; kingdom Metazoa; phylum Chordata; class Amphibia; order Anura; family Pelobatidae; genus Pelobates; species Pelobates fuscus. Next base: position 79,514,739 of record NC_086324.1, read on the forward strand.
GAGCGAGCACATGTGCTTAGTATACTCACCTTCTGCCTCCCTGCACGTCCGGGTTCACTGTGAAGTGCAGGGAGACGGATCTTCACTGATGTTGTCCCTGTTAGAAAAAAAAAATAAAGTTAGTTCAAAATCCCACCCCCCTTTACCACTTTTAATAAAAATTAACCCCTTCCCTGCCAATTGATCACTGACTACAGTGATCAATTGGCAGGGATTGCATTTTACTGTCATCTGATTTTTTATTTTTTTTTTAACCCCTGAGGGTTAATTCTTTTATGTTTAACCCTCAGGGGTTACATTTATTTTATTAATTAATCTAAATATTTTAAAATTATATATTTAGCTAACTGGGGTGGGTGGAAGTTAGTGGGGAATTTGGGGATTTGGAGTTATATTAACTAGGGGTTAACTTTAAAAAAGTTTTAAAATAAACTTTAAAAAGTTAAAAATTACATTTTAAAAAAAGTTTTAATAACGTTTAAGTAAAAAATTAAAAAAGACTCCCCCCTTTACCCAGTCCAAATAAAAATTAACCCCTTCCCTGCCAGTCGATCACTGCCTACAGTGATCAAAATACAGATCACAGTATTATACTGTGATCTAATTTGTTTTAACCCCTGACGATTAACTTGTATTTATTTATTAACCCTCAGGGGTTCAATTTATTTAATTAATTATTTTAAATATTTTATAATTATATATTTTGCTAGCTGGGGTGGGTGGGAGTTATCGGAAAATGGGGAATTTACGGTTAGCGCTGCTTACTGCTAGTTAGGGGTTAAAGGTAAAAAAAAGCTTAGAAAAATGTTAAATCTGTAAAAAAAAGTTTTAAGAAAGTTTAGGAAAGTTTTAAAAAATTATAAGCAAAATAAAAGTTTAAAAACTAGTTTTAAAAAGTTAAAAAAGTTTAAAAAAGTAAAAAAAAATACATTAAAAAATGCTCATTACCACTACACCTGGAACAAACTAGAGAAAAAATGATCCAACGCTAAGGTTCAAAATATGCCTTTTGATTTACCCCAGGGTGTATTCTTTAATAACTAATATGTGTTTGTGGGGAAGTTTCAATAACCAACCATCTAAACTACTCCAAAATAGAACATGGACACAGCGTAAAACTTTAAAGTTAGAAGAAAACTGAATGGCTGCGTCCCAAATGTGCCCCTCCAATGTCCACATATACCTGGCAAAGGTACATACGGGGGTATTGCTGTACTCAGCCGACATAGCTGAGCAACATATGAAGTATTATACAGTCGTAGCACACATAAGGTTTGCAAAATATACTGTGCAAACTCACTTTGTGTGTCAAAAAGGCAGAACAAATACTTATTACCACTACACATGGTACAAGCTAGCGGAAAAATTATCCCACGCTAAGGTTCAAAATATGCCTTTTGAAATACCCATGGATATGTTCTTTAAGAAATGGTATGCCTTTATGGTGTAGTTGTAATATGTAGCCTTCTCAAGTGCTCCAAAGTGGAACATGGACGCATCAAAACCCTCCATGAAAATTCACACTTAAAAACGTAAACTTGTCATGTCTCGTTTACAGCACTGTAACTTCACAAAATATTGCCAAAGACATTCAATGGGGGTGTCATTTTACTCAGAAGACTTGGCTGAGCATAATTTGGGGGGTTTGAACTTAGTGGCACATATGAAATATACAAAATGCCCAGCAAAAATGTAATCCATATGTAAAAAAATGCCCCAAATAATTTTTTAACACATACTTTGGCATATATTGTTGAAAAAATGGGGGCATGTTAAGGCACAATATGCACCATATGAGATACCCTGGAGTGTCTACTTTTACAAATGGTAGGCCTTTGTGGGTTTTTTTTTTGAACAGTCAAACTGTTATAATACCCCAAATGGAAGCATAGGTTCATTAAATCCGTCTCTCAAAATTCTACTGTGAATTCTGAAAAGGATAGGTCTCATGTATGGCACTGTAGCTTCACGAAATAGTGCCAAAGACATACAAAGGGGGTGTCATTTTGCTCAGCAGATGTATCTGAACACAAAATAAAACTTTGTTCAGGAATAGCACACACCAACTTTACAAAATACACATGAGAAGTTCTTTGTTATAAGTTTGTGTGCCAAAAAACACAATTTTACTCCAATATTTAGCAGAGGTTGGCAGTGAAATGACTACGTAGAAAGTGTCAAAACAACCTTAGGTAAATAGCCTGTGATGTCTACTTTATAGAAATATATACTTTTGTGTGGCAATTTTGTTTTCTTTTATGGCTATTAAGCTTACAAGACAAACATACCAAATTCTAAAATTGTACAACATTAAAAGTTTATTTTACTCCTGTGCTTTGTGACCTGTAACTACCAAAAAAAAAACTTAAAATCCCAGACACATTATATATTCTGTAAATCAGAACAACTAAATTAATTTATTTTTAATTACTTTCTTTAACCTGCACTAATTATGCACACATTATTATTGCAAAAACTGTAAAAAAACACATTTTTTCTAATTTTTTTTTGCATTTTTCAGTATTTTTTGATAATCAATAAGCATTTATATATATATATATATATATATATATATATATATATATATATATATATATATGTTACATCACATTAAAGCCTTTTCTGTCTTTTAACAAACAGTATATAATATGTGTCGGTGCAATAAACGAGAGAGATGCAAATTGCAGTTGAATGCAAACAGCAAGAACATGCAAAAATGCTTGTGTCATTAAGCGTAAGACAAGCTTCTGAAGCTGTGTCCTTAAGGGGTTAAATATTAACTTGACAGGATTGGGGATGCTCTTAATAGCGGGATCGGATCCTGACCCTAGTTTACAACATATAGATAATATGTTTATGCAGCCATATTGGCACATTAAGTCAGAAGAGAAGTTCTTCTTGGGCCAGATTCGCCTAGTCACCTACCACTACATAGTTGCCACCACGCTGAAGGAATAAAAAGGAAGACCAAGATACACTGAGGAGATACACTGAGCCCACATAGCAGAGAGATAATGGGGAAGGGGGACTGACTGAAGATGTGAGACAGGGACGACATCCCGAGATACCTTTAGTCATCAGCCGATCCCGACAAACAGAACCCCCCTCGACCCCCTCTCCCCCATATCACGAAGAGAGGGGCTCCCACCCATGAACCGGGAGGCCCCGGCTGCACATCCCTGAAATCCCCGAGTCGGCCAATACCATAATCACGGCACACGCAAGGGGAAGCCGGAGACATGCTCAGCCCTGTACCCATGCAAGCTAAAGGGACCTGCGAGTCCATTAATGTAGAGATAAGTACAGTTGACAGGGGTAATGTGTACCCCCAGTATATATACGTTGCATATTTTTTACTGACTGGACCTGCGAGTCCAACAATGTTGAATCTTGACATCTCGGAAGGGGCCCATTATACCCCGGAATATATATACATGCAAATGATACCCTGATACCGGGACCTGCGTGTCCACACTGTTATTTATGTTTCATGAAACTACATGCAAATAAAAAGATATTTACAAAAAAAAAAAGGAAGACCAAATGCAAAGGTGAAATTAAAGCCCTACTGCAGGACAACAAGCAACAGAAAAGGATTGTGATGATATCTGGAAAAGGCTATGCAGTTACATCTGGCATACCGCTGTCTCTTGGCTGCCGGTCAGTGATCTGTGTGTCGTTGGGGGCCACCAGTATTCATGCTTGCGTTGGCGATTAGGCCCGCTTTTGTATTTGCGGTGCTCGGTACCCAACCCTGTTTGGGATCTCCATGGAGCTTGGGTGCTGCTTGTTAAATATTTGTCGGTCATTACTGCATTGGGTCCGTCCATATGCTGAGTTTTAGCAGTTTTTCCGGGCTCAGGCCGGGAGACAGTGTTCTGCTTCCTCTCAGCTCGGCGGCCTGGCCCCTCCCCCCCTGAAGGTGAGTTTGTGATGCAGGTGCATTCACTGCATTCCCATAATCAATGAATGGCATTAACATTTGTTGCACTGTTTCCTTACTGTAGGGCTTAGGCAGGATTTGTTTCTGTACAGGGCACCTAGTTGTGGATAAAGTTTTGAAGAGATTCTTTTCAATGTGAAGGCCAAAGGATAGATTTAGGTCTAGCAACATACCTATATATTTGAACAGACTGTGGTCAGTGAGCTATTTAAATTTGTTCTAATACATAGTTGTTACAGTTCCAAAGATCATTGTGACAGTTTTGTCAGTGTTTAGGAAGAGTTTGTTAACCACAATCCACTTTTCTACCACTGTGAATCTGTCTTAGAGCACAGCCTCAAGCTGCAGTAGATTGGGTTTACTAGCGTAGATTACAGTATCGCCTGCATACATGTGTACAGTTGAAGATTTACAGACTTTAGGCAGATAATTTATAAATAATGTGAATAGTAGTGGGCTGAGTATGGAGCCTTGGGGAACACCACACGTTACTGGTAGATGGAAGGTCACATATTGCAATCAGTCTGATACATAAGATCAAAAACAGGTTAGCAGACGATCACCACCAATATCCAAGTTTTTAAGTGTTTGCAAAAGAATGTAATGGTCTACTATGTCAAAGGCATTGGCTAAATCAAGGAAAATAGCTCTAGTTAAGTCTCCTTGTTCCATGCCAATTTAGATGTCATTGCAAACTTTTGAGAGGGCAGTCGAAGTTGAGTGTTTGGACAAAAGCCTGATTGATCAGGGGTCAGATAGTTTGATTGTTGATAATATTCACATAGTTGCATCTGAGCGCATTTTTCCAAGATTTTTGACAATACAGGGAGCAATGATATTGGACAATATTTAGATACCAAAGTTTTGTTACTACTTTTATGGATAGGTACTGTGACAGACCACCCTATCCCCGGATTATGAAGCTTTTTGTCCCATTCTCCTATTTGTTCAGTGGATTGCGTTCACCTCTTATTTTAACATTATCCTGTTCGTATACAGAACAAACCACCGAATGAAAGACCACCCATATGCAAAGTGTGCCGCTTTTTGACCCTGTTAACCTCCGCCAACACCTCACTAACTGCAATAACACCAACGTTCTAATCGGTCGGTTGTTGGGTGTATGGAACTAAAATCAGATACTCAACAAGCGAACACTGCTGGAACTTCCACCTCCATCAAAGTTCAGGAACAGGTGTTGGAATTGAAAGGCATTCGGTGAGACACAAACTTGACATATTCACAAATGGTTATGTTTGGTACTTTATTGCTTTTTGTACCCCCGAAGGAGACCAACCATTTAGCCTTATTTTGTGGAGCTCTTTTGGGCAGGCACCTCGGGGATGGCCCTGAATGCCTCTGCAGCTCTTCCTGACAACTTCCCAGCCAAAATGGTAACCCATTAATTGGTGTGTACTTTGTGTAAAGCGCATTGTCTCTCAAAGTCTGCAAGTTACACATCTATTTTTCCTTCTGCTTCTTGAAAATTTCTAAAAGCAGAAAAGGGTACCTTCTTCCATTCTATAGTGGGTTCAAGTACACTCACTGGTGGGCCTTCTATTCGCTTAAGCTCCACCAAACGTAGCTGATACTTTTTCTTTTCCCGGTCCTCAGTATCTGCGGCAGCCATCACTTGAGTAACAATGTCTGCAGGAGGATTTGGCCCATACAATGCCAACCGCAACCGAATGGAGCATAGCAAGTTTTCCTCCACATTCCTGACATCCATTGTCGGTTCGGTCCAATTCAACCAGTTCGGCAATTAATTCCCTTTTCGTAAGGTTGTTTGCCGTTCGGCCGCGGCTCTCCAACAGATCCTTCAAGGTGGATCATTTCAATTGTCCATACCGACTCTCCATCCACTATTCCGCCTTTAGAGCTCATTGTAGCATCTTCTCTGTGGAAAAAGAACCATCCTACTGCTGCCACAAAATGTGGCGGACAACCAGAAGGGTTTCGCCACCAGAAATTTTATTTTTCACCCCAAGCTGTTATAGCTGTTCCTACAAACACACGACGAGGCTCTGTATTGAGGGTAAGACTGGAACTGATTTAATGGGCCTTATATATGCATCCCCATGCAAGGGGTTTACTGTAACATATTTCAGGGGCATTCCCCACTGGACCTGAGAGAAGACTACTGTACAACACACAAATATTTACATATTACCCCTAAAACATATATTTAATAACTAAGTACCCCCTCAAGTCCTATATCCCTGGATAGCCTGGATCTAAGTGCCCAACATATCCCAAAAGCAATCCCACAAACACAGCCAAAATGGCTCCTTTGGGGGTACAAATTGCAATAAATTACCAAACATAACCATTTGTGAATATGCCAAGTTTGTGTCTCTTGTTCGGGGGTTTGTTCCCACGGAATGCCTTTCAGTTCCAACACCTTTTCCTTAACTTCAATGAAGATGGAAGTTCCAGCGGTGTTCGCGCCGTTGAATTTCCGATTTTAGTTCCATACACTCGAAAACCAAACACCGCTGTCTGTGTTTGCGGTTAGAGATGGCCGCCACCACTTGTTCGCACATACGAACGACGATCAACCAGCCGACCGCTTAGAACGTTGGTGTTATTGCAGTTACTGAGGTGTTGGCAGAGGTTTACAGGGTCAACAAGTGGCACACTCCACATATGGGTGGTCTGTTATTCGGTGGTTTGTTTAGTATTCGAACAGGATAATGTTAAAATAAGAGGTGAACGCAATCCACTGGTACTACTTTTTTTCCACAGGTACTACTTTTGCAGTCGTCAAAAGTTTGGGCATATATCCAGACACCAAGGATTGATTGATTAGGGTAGTGACAGGTTTAGCAATTGCTGGCGAAATGAGCTTCAGCAACATTGCTAATGTGGTCCACACTGATTTTTCATTTTTAAATTATTAAGATGTTTATTAATGACATTAATAGGCACAGGTCTAAAATGTTATTTCTCTATATGATAATTTGGCAGATTTAGCAGGGCCTGATCTGCATTTGTAGTCTGAAAACGAATGTAATTCGATATGGTAGCACATCCAATAAAATAATAATGAAAGGCATTTGCTACATCTAGGGAGTGTTGCTGGGTTTGGTTGTCTATTTTGACAGTGGAGGGTTAGGAGTGTATTGTGGGGGTTTGTATGCTACTTATGATTTTCCAAAAGTTTCTGTGGGTTTGATATTTTATTGTTCAAATTTTCACTAATATATTGGGCCTTTGACATTTTTGTTTGTTTTGTGTATGCATTTCACCATTGTTTGTAGGCACAGTGATAATTCATGGAGCTTGAACTTTGACCACAATGAATCTCTAAACTGGTACATTTAAATGAGGTCAGTTGTAACCCTAGACAGGTGTGTCACCTTTTATTCACACTCTACACAGAGGGACATGCAAATTCCAAAGACGCAAGAGCTTGGACTAAAGAAATTCAATTGCAGAGTATAGATTTGGAATTAGACATAGGTTCTTTAGAAAGAATTCAAGATTAAATTTCTTGAAAACCCTGGTGATTATATTCTTGAACAGTGGTCACTGAAACTGCCTTCTGGATTCTGTCAGGACAACTGGAGTGAATCCAGTCTAGCAAGGTATGGTTATGTCTTATCATATTAATGCAGGTTGGGGAGGAATTTAATTGTGTTTGCTGTAAAGTCTTAAACAGCGAACATGATTTATTACTTTTAGGATTCAGCAAATTAATATTAAAATCTCCAAAACAGTTCACTATTTTGGTTTTGAGCTACAGTTTCACAAAGGAATTGGGCTATATCCGAAAAAGAATGCACTGGGGAGCTAGGTGGGCAGTAGATTGCAGCAACAATTATAGTTTTACTGGAAGGGATCTCACTTGAGCCAGAACGGAAATCAAAGGTGGCAAGGGAGCTATAGTTTTTTAAAGGGGTGAATTTTATAGACTTGTTAACATAAATAACAATGCCACCTCCTCTCTTTGCTTTGTCATTTCTAAAACATGAATATCCATGTACTGCAATGGCAGTGTCTGGTATTTTAGTTGTTAACCGTTATTAGCTAGAGGTTGAAAACAATCCCAGGAAATTATGTATTCACAATGGAAAGATCAAATTATTTTCCAACTTAAGATGGACAATGGACTAAGTTGAATTAATAACTCATCAGCTAAAAACAAAAGAATATGAGAACGTTGTCTTCAAAAAGCACTTATGTTTTTCAGCTCTAATAGTTAAAAGTGAGTTATTTTTATAATAATCTAATATATAAATTACATAGGATAGATACATGCTCCTCTTATAGAGCTCAGCCTTCTCTCCTCTCAACTGTTTGTGGTATGTTATTGTCTTTTGTTTGTAAATGTCTATGCATGCAAAAGTGTGGATGTAATTTTATTACAGTGAAAACAAAATAAAGATTATTAAGAATAATAATATTCAATATGTGATGTAACCACAAAAATCACTATTTAGGGGGCAGAGCTTGCCATCAATCCTGATCAGGCGCCATTTCACTCAGTTTCTCAGGAAATGTCCTAATCTGCCTCATCCTCACGAAACTAATACTTATCCAGCTAAAAAAAAAACCTTGCTTGCAAATACTACACAGACTGCCTTGATAGATGCCTTTCTTTATTGCCCAAAAACAGCCTAAGAGGTTGTGCATTTCTGCTGCCTACCTCACACCGAGATTCCGAGGGCTCGAAGAGTTCCTTGGTGGAAACACTGTGGAGAAACACGGTGGCTTCACCTCCCACACCATCTCCTTCTCAAGACAACAAACCAACCATGGAGTGGCGATCACAAAAGCCCAATTCCACAGCCATCGGCAGAGACATAGGGGTTATATTACAGAGGCCTGCCCAGCACAAGCCAGCACCAGTGACAGACATGCCTGTATCTGGCCAAGCTCCCACAGAAGGATGTGAGGAGTGGGAGAAAGCACAGAACTCTCTACAATCCCCACCTGCCAACCCCTCAGATGACTCAGCTCCTACCACCAAAAGCAACCTGACGGTCTTATTAGTGGACATCCACAAACTCCTAACGGCGGATTCTGCTCTCCTTAAAACTGAAGTGCAAGCTGTCACAGACCAGGTACAGGCCTCGGAGGAGGACATTGCTGATATACACACTAAAATGACCACTCTCAGCGACTCAGTACACAACAAACAAAGAGCCCTCTCAGTTAAAGTTAAGGCAATGGAAGACCACCAACACCGCACTCATATTAAAATTTGTGGCATCTCAGCCACTGTAATGGCAGAAGAATTACCCCACTACATCCAACGCCTACTGGGTGCCATTATACCTCATGCCGTGGCAAAGAGACTAACCATCGATGGAGCCTACCATGTCGCCAGCAACATCCACTCAAACCCAAATATGATAAGAGATGTCATACTTTGCTGCATCACCGTACATGACAAAATCCACATAATGACTGCCCTGAAAGGCAAAACACCTCTCACATTTGAGGACCTTACCAGAGCCACTTTACCTTGGAGGAAATCTTATACACAACCCAACTGCAATCAGCAGGGCTGGCATATAGATGCAGCTCTCTGGTGGTAACCCTCTCTTGATCTGCACACATCCTTACTTCGATGGATGAAGCATCAACATTCTTAAAGAAACTGGGACTGTCCCTACCAGATGCAACCACAAATGAAACACATCCAGTAACATCTTGGGACCCTGATAATATCACTCCCTTTGTCCCTAGGGCAAGAGGATCACAAGCTTCGGCACCATGAACTGGACTAAATACGTCAACCTCTAATATATGGCATAAAACACCTGCCCCCCCCTCACAGCCCCCTTGGTTAAGGGCTACTAACATGGATGCATGCCTCCACACTGACACATCTAACTTGCCAAAGCTTGTCCTTACACTTATATATACACTGTGTGCAGAATTATTAGGCAAATTAGTATTTTGACCACATCATCCTCTTTATGCATGTTGTCTTACTCCATGCTGTATAGGCTCGAAAGCCTACTACCAATTAAGCATATTAGGTGATTTGCATCTCTGTAATGAGAAGGGGTGTGGTCTAATGACAGCAACACCCTTTATCAGGTGTGCATAATTATTAGGCAACTTCCTTTCCTTTGGAAAAATGGGTCAAAAGAAGGACTTGACAGGCTCAGAAAAGTCAAAAATAGTGAGATATCTTGCAGAGGGATGCAGCACTCTTAAAATTGCAAAGCTTCTGAAGCGTGATCATCGAACAATCAAGCGTTTCATTCAAAATAGTCAACAGGGTCGCAAGAAGCGTGTGGAGAAACCAAGGCGCAAAATAACTGCCCATGAACTGAGAAAAGTCAAGCGTGCAGCTGCCAAGATGCCACTTGCCACCAGTTTGGCCATATTTCAGAGCTGCAACATCACTGGAGTGCCTGAAAGCACAAGGTGTGCAATACTCAGAGACATGGCCAAGGTAAGAAAGGCTGAAAGACGACCACCACTGAACAAGACACACAAGCTGAAACGTCAAGACTGGGCCAAGAAATATCTCAAGACTGATTTTTCTAAGGTTTTATGGACTGATGAAATGAGAGAAGGTCTTGATGGGCCAGATGGATGGATTGGTAAAGGGCAGAGAGCTCCAGTCTGACTCAGACGCCAGCAAGGTGGAGGTGGAGTACTGGTTTGGGCTGGTATCATCAAAGATGAGCTTGTGGGGCCTTTTCGGGTTGAGGATGGAGTCAAGCTCAACTCCCAGTTTCTGGAAGACACCTTCTTCAAGCAGTGGTACAGGAATAAGTCTGCATCCTTCAAGAAAAACATGATTTTCATGCATGACAATGCTCCATCACACGCGTTCAAGTACTCCACAGCGTGGCTGGCAAGAAAGGGTATAAAAGAAGAAAATCTAATGACATGGCCTCCTTGTTCACCTGATCTGAACCCCATTGAGAACCTGTGGTCCATCATCAAATGTGAGATTTACAAGGAGGGAAAACAGTACACCTCTCTGAACAGTGTCTGGGAGGCTGTGGTTGCTGCTGCACGCAATGTTGATGGCGAACAGATCAAAACACTGACAGAATCCATGGATGGCAGGCTTTTGAGTGTCCTTGCAAAGAAAGGTGGCTATATTGGTCACTGATTTGTTTTTGTTATGTTTTTGAATGTCAGAAATGTATATTTGTGAATGTTGAGATGTTATATTGGTTTCACTGGTAAAAATAAATAATTGAAATGGGTATATATTTGTTTTTTGTTAAGTTGCCTAATAATTATGCACAGTAATAGTCACCTGCACACACAGATATCCCCCTAAAATAGCTATAACTAAAAACAAACTAAAAACTACTTCCAAAAATATTCAGCTTTGATATTAATGAGTTTTTTGGGTTCATTGAGAACATGGTTGTTGTTCAATAATAAAATTAATCCTCAAAAATACAACTTGCCTAATAATTCTGCACTCCCTGTATGCCAGCAAGCATTCAGTCTACCTGATACAAACCAGGGTATATTCCCAAGATGTATATATATATTCCACCAACAGAGGATTATCAGTACATGTTTTCACTTATTCACAATCTCTAACAACTGGTATTATATTCTGATACCCTTGGTTTACAATTACCTTGTTTAACAAAAATAGTGCATAATTCCTGCTAAGTTTAACACGTCTTTATTCTTGTCTACATTACCAATATCGCTGAATAACTTTATGTATGCAATGCACTGCAAAAAGTATTTACCTTAGATTTACCTGTTAACTCCACATCAATATTTATTGTTGTTAACTCCATGATGATGAGATAATGTGAATACCAATAAGAGATAAGTCGAGTTTGTTTTTTTATTGTTCAAATGTTTTGGATTGTGATCATGTTGAAAATACAAACACACAATTCTAGCTCAGAAGGTGTAATGGGATGAAAAAATGGCGGTGATTATGGCTGTTGCATTTGACTGGGAAAACCAACATGAATTTACTTTAGTAAAATATTGCATGTTACATGTATCCTCTAACCTCATAATAATAATAATAATAATAATAATATCTTAAAAAAAAGAATTTAAACACGTTGCAGAACAATTGCCTCTATGTAAAAGCTTTTTTCTTTTTTTTTTGTCAAATGTGCTTTAAAATGATTTTTCTCGGTCAGAGTGAAAATAATCTATTAAAAGAAAAGACCTGTCACATTTTTCTCTAGATCTCTCTTAGAACCAGGAACTGCTTGTGCCAGCAGGTAAACAAAAAAAAGCATATAGGATACAACACAATAGCTATACTAAAGCATATAGTATACAATAGCTATACATTCCAATTACTGGTGAAAAGAAACCAGCTCACCATTGCTTTCAATGTATTTAAGCATCAGCAAGATACATGGTATATAAAGGCTCTTCATTCTGTGTAAGAGCACAACTTGCATGAACAGATCAACCATCACTGAAAATGGGAAAGGTAAGATGATCTGAATATTGTAAATATTTGTAATACAAGAAATATTGGAAACAATAAACAGATTATTATTTTTTTTTAAATGAACCAAAACAGTTAATATTAAAAAAGCTTACTGTGAAAGCCAGCAAACTTTATCTGCAGAATAATATACTGTGGTGAGATAATTTAGGTCAAAAAGATAACAACACAATATTCCGTAAACCAGTTATGGACATTTGATGCCTCATCGAATAAGAATTAATCAGAACACAAAATTCACATGTTTACTTTTTTCAGACTCAAGATTAAGATTTTGTCAGTTTTTTAAAGTTTTCTCTAGTGAATGCCACTATTCACCGTAATAAATTGCTATAATTATGTGAAAGTGAATGCAAGCTCACCAATCAAAAACACAAAATGTACCAAAAACTTTTATTCCAATTCTGCCCTAAACGTATATGTTTAAATCTCCTATACTTTATTATTTACACAATAGTTGGTGTTTTTAGGAATCTATAGCATTAAGTAATCAAACCAGAAACATGTTTTAATGAAATTATTAACCACTAAAACCATAATAATCTAAAAATCTAAAATGTTCAAATGCATGGTTCTTTCACAGATTGTTTTCTACGAGGATCGTAACTTCCAGGGCCGCTCTCATGAGTGCAACTCTGAGTGTCCAGATATGTCCTCATATTTTCATCGCTGTAATTCTGTCCGAGTGGAAAGTGGAAACTGGATCCTGTATGAGCACCCCAACTATAGAGGACACCAGTATTACCTTAGTAGAGGAGAATATCCTAATTTCCAGCAGTGGATGGGTTTCAATGACTCCATCAGATCTTGTCGTGTTAGCCCACAGGTGAATATATTAACCAGAGCATATTATAAAAATATTATGATGCAGTCCAAAAAACATTATTTCCCAATTAACAATTAATTATTGTTTTACCTTTGCAAATATATCCTTTTTTTGACCATTATTAATTATGTTATGGAATATATCTTCAATTCACAATTCTATTGTCAGGTAACAGGTGGGTTAACATTGATACAAAAATATATACTATCGTATAGATTTTTGATGTTTATATGAAATTATATAATCATTGTACTCTTGTTTATAAATATTTTTTTCTTCGTAAAGCACCATGGATCATTCAGAGTGAAGGTCTATGAGAGGGAAGATTTTCGAGGTCAGATGATGGAGTTTACTGAAGATTGTCCTAATGTCAATGAGAGATTCCGTTACCATGACATCCACTCCTGCCAGGTGATTGATGGCTACTGGATGTTCTATGAGGAACCAAATTACAGGGGCCGCCAGTATTATCTTAGACCTGGAGAGTACAGAAAATATACTGACTGGGGTGCCATAAGCCCAAGAATTGGCTCATTCAGGAGACTTCACTTTTTGTAATAAGTTGTATTAATTACTAAATCCGCATGTCATTAAGAATATAATAAAAGCTTTAAATAATTATCTTTAAGGTCTATATTTATTTCATTTTCTATTTTTGCTGTGGTCATATACATTTTACCGTATATACTCGAGTATAAGCCGAGTTTTTCAGCCCATTTTTTGGGCTGAAAAACCCCAACTCGGCTTATACTCGAGTCAGAGTCTGTATTATGGCAATTTGCATTGCCATAATACAGACTGGGGGGAGAGGGGGGCTGGCAGAGCTGTACTTACCTTTCCTGCAGCTCCTGTCAGCTCTCTCCTCCTCCGCCGGTCCGTTCAGCACCTCGGTCAGCTCCCAGTGTAAATCTCGCGAGAGCCGCGGCTCTCGCGAGATTTACACTGGGAGCTGACAGAAGAGCAGAACGGACGGCGCAGAGGAGGAGAGAGCTGACAGGAGCTGCAGGAAAGGTAAGTACAGCTCTGCCAGCCCCCCTCTCCCCCCCACTGAACTGCCACTGGACCACCAGGGAAGGAGAGCCCCCCTCCCTGCCATATATCAAGCAGGGAGGGGGGACGAAAAAATAATAAAAAAAAAAAATAAGAAATAAAATAATAAAAAAAAGGGGTATAAGGACCACTATGGGAGGGGGGGGGGGGTATAAGGACCACTATGGGAGGGAGGGGGTGGGTTAAGGACCACTATGGGAGGGAGGGGGTGGGTTAAGGACCACTATGGGAGGGAGGGGGGTATAAGGACCGCTATGGGAGGGAGGGGGGGTATAAGGACCACTATGGGAGGGAGGGGGGGGGGTAAGGACCACTATGGGAGGGAGGGGGGGGGATAAGGACCACTATGGGAGGGAGGGGGGGGATAAGGACCACTATGGGAGGGAGGGGGGGTATAAGGACCACTATGGGAGGGAGGGGGTATAAGGACCACTATGGGAGGGAGGGGGGGTATAAGGACCACTATGGGAGGGAGGGGGGGTATAAGGACCACTATGGGAGGGAGGGGGGTATAAGGACCACTATGGGAGGGAGGGGGGTATAAGGACCACTATGGGAGGGATGGGGGGGGATAAGGAACACTATGGGAGGGAGAAGGGGGATAAGGACCACTATGAGAGGGAGGGGGTGGGATAAGGACCACTATGGGAGGGGAGGGGGAAGTAAGGACCACTAGGGGAGGGGAGGGTAAGGACCACTAGGGGAGGGGTGAGTCAGGACCACTGGGGGGGGGAGTGAAGGAACACGGGGGTGGGGAGGTAAGGACCACTGAGGGAGGAGGAGGGGAAGTCAGGACATATGGGGGGGAGGGGGCGGCAAAATTTTTTTTGCCTACGGCGGCAAATATCCTTGCACCGGCCCTGCACACACTGCATTCACACACTGCATTCATGCACACACACACTGCACTCATACACACACTGCACTCATACACACACTGCACTCATACACACGCTGCACTCACACACACACACATACGCACACACTGCATTCATTATACACACACTGTAAATAAATATTCAATTAATATATTTTTTTTAGGATCTAATTTTATTTAGAAATTTACCAGTAGCTGCTGCATTTCCCACCCTAGTCTTATACTCGAGTCAATAAGTTTTCCCAGTTTTTTGGGATAAAATTAGGGGCCTCGGCTTATATTCGGGTCGGCTTATACTCGAGTATATACGGTACTTTACCTGCAAAATGCAACAAGTTATTTTAAACCACAGTTCAGTAAATAAATTATTATTCTAACAATGGTTCTTATAAAAACAAATAATGAGTAAGTAATAAGGTGAATTATATTATCTTTCAGCTATAGTCCCTCAGAGAGTTGGAGTTGTGACAGACAAAATAATTATAGCTTATTTTACTAAATGGTTTGACAAAAAAAAAAGTAATGGTATTTCTTAAAAGAAGAATGAAAACATCCTTTCAACAACTCTGTCATGTATCAAATAATATCTATGGTGTTGTTTTAAGGTATGATTTTTTTTAATGCTTTCTGTACAGAATATAGTATATTCTTATATATATATATATATATATATATATTTGTGTATATGTCCTATATGTATAGGTCAAAGGTAATAGGGATTCTTTGTGAGTTAGAATGATGGAAGAAATATGATAAAAGACCTGGACATCCAACTACAACCTTTCACGCTTGACATGTGAACACTCTACAGAAACTGCTGAATTTGAATATGTATTCAACAACACAGAACATTCACTGACTCTCAGGCTTCAAATATCTGAAAGATCAATTCATGTACATGGTCATATTTAATGGAACACGTACAATGTGTAGATTGTTTTTGTGAACTACCATAATTTCTAATTTCCTTAATTAGGCTAAGTTAGACTGTTGATACTTCAAGCTGCACAGTAAGATTTGTCATAGAAGATTTATGTTTATGTAAAAGCACATGCTTTGAATGTAAGAAATAAACATAAAAAAATGGCAAAACAAGGCAACATTTAGCAGCCACTGACCTTTACAAGATAATACTATTTAAACAGTATTGTAACCTCTAAAATTACATGTAGGTGGGTGGAGGTAACTTCTAGCAGACCAGATATTGTTTGGGATCCATGATTTTCAGCATGTTGGTAGCAAAATAGCACATTTACCTGTATTTATTCGTTTTCAGAAGCTTAAATATTAACTTGACAGGATTGGGGAATGCTCTTAACAGTGATATCGGATCCTATCCCTAGTTCACAACATATAGATAATTAAAGGACCACTATAGTGCCAGGAAAACATACTCGTTTTCCTGGCACTATAGTGCCCTGAGGGTGCCCCCACCCTCAGGGTCCCCCTCCAGCCAGGCTCTGGAGAGAGGAAGGGGTTAAAATCTTACCTTTCTCCAGCACCGGGCGGGGAGTTTTTCTCCTCCTCTCCTCCTTCCTAGCGACGTCATCAGCTGAATGCGCATGCGCGGCAGGAGCCGCGCGCGCATTCAGCCAGTTCATAGCAAAGCATTTACAATGCTTTCCTACGGACGCTGGCGTCTTCTCACTGTGATTTTCACAGTGAGAGGCACGCAAGCGCCTCTAGCTGCTGTCAAAGAGCTATGCTGCTATGTTTATAAAAAAAGGGTTAACTCTAGCTGGACCAGGCACCCAGACCACTTTATTAAGCTGAAGTGGTCTGGGTGCCTATAGTGGTCCTTTAACCCCTTAAGGACACAGCTTCAGAAGCTTGTCTTTCACTTAATGAAACAAGCATTTTTTGCATTTTTTGCTGTTTGCGTTCAACTGCAATTTGCATTTTACTAATGTATTGCACCGACGCATATTATATACCATTTTTTTTTTTTTTTTTTTAATTCTTTATTTTTCTTGTGCATTAGAAAACATAACAGATGGTCCTGTAGTGCCACGACAGCTAGTACAGGCATTTCAATAGCAATCATTGTCATAGCAGAATAATACAGCACATTTTTTATAGTTATGAGATTTAACAGACTAGGACTACATGAATAGGACTATATTAGCGTAGTTAGTCTACGTATGCATGCTTGTATATTAGTAACGGGTTCAATAGTATTTATAAAAGTTAAACGTGCACAGTTTTAAAAACAAAAATAGAACAGGCAAATCAGTATTTCACTTGTAGTTTAGAAATAGTGTGTTCAAGTTGTATAGGTTGTATAGTTAGGGTAAGAGGGTAAACATGAGGTACCTATGTCTAGGTGCAAGTTAAATTCTGACTAATGCCGCTAGATTATATCGTTAAAGGGGCCTTTTTTTTTTTTTCCCCCAAAGGGTTGTAGAGGAACTGCTTGGGGGTCATGCTCCCCTATAAGTAGGCATAAAGGTATTTCCGGCTGTAAGGCGATGTCACCGCTAGGTGCAAAGTGAAACATATATTTATACGGTGTTATAAAAGAAAGGGTATGTATTTAAGCTGGTGCATACATGGAAAGCCTGTCAGCGTGAGGGGAAGGCTATGTGTGTCTCACCCATCTGTGGTTATCAGCATCCGGCTGATCTTTGCAGGTCGTTGTGGGTCCCTTGAAGCCGTGGGTTAGCGGCGGGAATATGAGTAGTGAACTAAATATTTAAATAAAAACATCTAAGCACTTCATGAAAACATGTAGACATTAAACAACATATATGTTGAACTTTTGTCGGGCAGTCGGTATGCGGCTACCCTCCAATTGTCCTGACCGCGTTTTGGGAGCAAGTGGTGTGCGGTCTGTCCTCCGCTGCGGGCAGTCTGAAATGTCATCTCCGCCCCGTGCCTTCAGGTTGTGACCGAGGCATATGTAGTCCCCTGGATCCCCCGGGGTATAAAGGTGGTGACGGTCGCTGGGTCCCAGTTGTGTGGAGTGTTCTCCAGGTGGTGCTTGGCCTTGGAGAGTGCGTCGGGAGGGAGTCCCAGCTTCCCCAGGATCGCGGCTGCCTCTTCTAGCGTGTGGATCGTGTACGAAGCCCTCTCATGGGTGATCATCAGCTTTTGGGCCGGTCTCCACCGGTATGTGATGTTGTGTGTCTGAAGCTGCAGTGTGAGAGGCTGTAGTGATTTTCGCCACTTCAGTGTGTCCCCTGACAAGTCTGCAAAGAAGGTGAGGGAGGAGTTCTCAAACTCGAAGGGTGAGTGTCCCCGTAAGGCGTTCAACACTGTAGTTTTGTCTTGTCTTGTCTGGAAGCATATAATTAAGTCCCTAGGCGCCTCGGCAGGGGCTCTGATGGGTTTGGTGACCCTGAAAGAGTTATCGATTATCATTGATTTTGCTTGTTTCGGGGGCAAGATTGTGCCCAGTAGGCGCCTCACAAAGTGCGGTAATTCCGCGTCAGGCACTGTCTCTGCTACCCCTCTAACCTTTAGGTTTGTGGCCCGTCTGGCGTCCTCCATAGATGTGACCTTTTGTTCCAGGTCGGCATGGTGTTTCTGCAACAATTGCAATTCCGTTTGCAAGTGAGTTACTTGTTGCCTTGTGTTGTGGGAGTCTGTTTCTAGGGCTCCCATGCGGCCTGTCAGGCCCTGGAGGTCGGTGCGGAGTGCAGTAACGTCCGCGTGTATATCCCGTCGGAGGCCCGCCAGCAGCTCTTGCATGTCGGCTTTAGTTACCGGCGATGAGGTCTGCTCGGTCTGGGATAATGTCGGGGTCACTCTTGGTCTGTGTGGTTCCTGCAAGAGGAGGTCACCATCCCCCAGGGTGTGATCATCCGAGAAATCGGAGCTGGTATCGGGGTAGGACGCCATCTTGTCTAGCGAGGCGCCATGCGCTTGCCGCCACATGTCTCCGATGGTCAGTCCCAGGGTAGGTTTGTCGGCCCTTTGTTTCTTGGTCCCATTTCGGACCGGGGTGGTCGGGGGTCCCGCAGGGTTGATTTTAGCAGGTTTTGGGTGGGTTTTGCGCGTTTTTTGGGTTCGATTACCCGGAACTCAAGGGAGATGCGACCGCTCAGGTTAGGTGCTAGGCTCCGCCCCCATATACCATTTTTTAAAGGACAGAAAGGGCTTTAATTTGATGTAACATATATTTACATAAATGCTTATTTATTATTAAAAAAAATACAGAAAAATGCAAAAATGCAATAATAATGTGTGCACAATTAGTGCAGGTTAAGGAAAGTAATTAAAAATAAATTCATTTAGTTGTTCTGATTTACAGAATATATAATGTGTCTGGGATTTTAAGTTTTTTTTGGTAGTTACAGGTCACAAAGCACAAGGAGTAAAAGAAACTTTTAATGTGGAGCGATTTTAGAATTTGGTATGTTTGTCTTGTAAGCTTAATAGCCATAAAAGAAAACAAAATTGCCACACAAAAGTATATATTTATATAAAGTAGACACCACAGGCTATTTACCTAAGGTTGTTTTGACACTTTCTACGTAGCCATTTTACCGCCAACCTCTGCTAAATATTGGAGTAAAATTGTGTTTTTGGGGGGTTTTCGCACACAAACTTATAACAAAGAACTTCTCATGTGTATTTTGTAAAGTTGGTGTGTGCTATTCCTGTACAAAGTTTTATTATGTGTTCAGTTACTTCTGCTGAGTAAAACGGTACCCCCATTGTATGTCTTTGGCACTATTTTGTGAAGCTACAGTGCCATATAGGAGACCTGTCCTTTTCAGTATTCACAGTAGAATTTTGAGAGACGGATTTAATGAGCCTATGCTTCCATTTGGGGTATTATAACAGTTTGACTGTTCAAAAAATCCACACAAAGGCCTACCATTTGTAAAAGTAGACACTCCAGGGTATATCATAAGGGGAATATTGTGCCTTAGCATGCCCCCATTTTTTCACCAATATATGCCAAAGTATGTGGTAAAAAATAATTTGGGGCATTTTTTTACATACGGATTGCATTTTTGCTGGGCATTTTGTATATTTCATATGTGCCACTAAGTTCAAAACCTCCAAATTATGCTCAGCTAAGTCTTCTGAGTAAAAAGACATCCCCAATGAATGTCTTTGGCACCATTTTGTGAAGCTACAGTGCCATATTGGAGACCAAGCCATATCAGTTTTTACAGACCTTTGAATTTTGACGCTGGGCCTATGTGCATTTCCAAGCATCTTCGCAGGTTTTAAATTCAAAATACCCCACAAAGGCCTACCATTTCTTAAAGTAGACACCCCAGGGTATTTCAGAAGGCATATTTTGAACCTTAGCGTGGGATAATTTTTCCGCTAGCTTGTACAAGGTGTAGTGGTAATAAGCGTTTTTTCTGCCTTTTTGACACACAAAGTGAGTTTGCACAGTATATTTTGCAAACCTTATGTGTGCTACGACTGTATAATACTTCATATGTTGCTCAGCTAAGTCAGCTGAGTACAAAAATACCCCCGTATGTACCTTTGCCAGGTATATGTGGACATCGGAGGGGCACATTTGAGACATTGTCATTCCAGTTTTTTTAAAACTTTAAATTGTTACGCTGTGCCCATGTCCCATTTTAGAGTATTTTACCAGGCTATATAATTCAAACTACCCCACAAAGGCATACCATTTCTTAAAGAAGACATCCCAGGGTATTTCAAAAGGCATATTTTGAACCTTAGCGTGGGATCATTTTTCCGCTAGCTTGTACCAGGTGTAGTGGTAATGAGCGTTATTAAATGTATTTTTTTACTTTTTAAAACTATTTTTTAAACTTTTGTTTTGCTTATTATTTTTTTTAAAGTTTCCTAAACTTTCGTAAAACATTTTTTTACAGATTTAACATTTTTCTAAGCTTTTTTTTTACCGTTAACCCCTAACTAGCAGTAAGCAGCACTAACAGTAAATTCCCCATTTTCCCATAACTCCCACCCACCCCAGCTAGCAAAATATTTAATTATACAATATTTAAATTAGTTAATTAAATAAATTTAACCCCTGAGGGTTAAAAAATAAATAAAAGTTAATCGTAAGGGGTTAAAAAAAATTAGATCACAGTATAATACTGTGATCTGTATTTTGATCACTGTAGGCAATGATCGACTGGCAGGGAAGGGGTTAATTTTTATTTGGACTGGGTAAAGGGTTTATTTTTTAAAATTCTTGTACTTAAACGTTATTAAAACTTTTTTTAACTTAATTTTTTAACTTTTTAAAGCTTATTTTAAAACTTTTTTTAACGTTAACCCCTAGTTAGCCTAACACTAAATCCCCCAATTCCCCACTAACTTCCACCCTCCCCAGCTAGCTAAATTCATAATTTTAAAATATTTAAATTAATTAATAAAATAAACTTAACCCCTGAGGGTTTAAAAAAAAAGAATTAACCCTCAGGGGTTAAAAAAAAATCAGATCATATTAAAATGTAATCCCTGCCAATTGATCACTGTAGTCAGTGATCAATTGGCAGGGAAGGGGTTACTTTTTATTAAAAATGGGTACAGGGGGGTGGGATTTTAATTTTACTTTATTTTTTTTTACACTAGGGGGCAGGATCAGCACTGATCCGTCTCCCTGCACTTCACACTGAACCCGGAAGTGCAGGGAGGCGGAAGGAAAGTATACATAGCAAATGTGCTCGCTCTGACATGCTGTCAGAGCGGGCACATGTGCTGGGGCAGCACTATCGGGTGCTCCCGGTCTGCCTCTAATACAGAGGCAGACCGGAGCACCATTAATCCCACGATCGCCGCGATTGCGGCGATCTGGGGTTAATTTTACTGCGTGACGGACGAGGTCCGTCACCCGTCGTTAAGGGTATCCCCAGGATGACGGACCGCGTCCGTCACCCGTCCTGAAGGGGTTAATGGATTTTTTCACATACTAGAATAAGTTTCCTAAGCCACTGAAATTCTTACATAGAGACTTTGTTTTATGTATTCATACAATTCCTGACTGTCTGAGAACATTCACAATATTCTTTTTAAGCACATTTTCTAACATTTAATTTGACACAAACCACTCTGGCCTGGAGACAATTATTGAAGCATGACCATAAGTCTGAGACCTAAGGCATCACATTCTAAACTTCCCATGATCACACATGAGGATTCCATGAAATATATTAAGTACTTGTCAGAAGTGAATACTTTCCTAAGAAGACTAGGTATAGTTCCAATGTACACTAATAATCCTGGAGTTGTTACAACAAGATCTACCCATTTGTGGGACATGGAGAAGATAACTCAATTGACTTTGTTTGTGCTCTTACTTTGCAATGTCCCTGCAGTTTCATAGGAGCTCTACCTTATGAGGTCCATTTGATGGACTTTTGAGGTCCATTTGAGTGATATTAGCTAATATCTGAATATCAAATGACTATTTTAATTGCTCATATGTTACCACAGAGGAGTAACTAGAGGTAATTTTTGTCTATGATGGTTTATTCTTATTTTTATTATATTTATTTTTTACAGTACTACTATTGTTTCTTTGTACTGAGTAGCAGTTTATCCTCAGCCTATAGTGCAGCTTATTCTCATGTCATACTCTCCCTCAGACTTTCTATATCAAGTATAAACAGTTGTAACTGGTTGTCATGTTCTCCCTTTTAAGCTAGCAAATCACAACATAAAACTTGGTAGATATAAAGAAACAGGAACGGAGAAATCAGTGCAGAAAGAACTCTTTCGTTTATTTACTGCCAAATTAAGTTAAACGTTACTAAAACAATGTTTGGATATTCAACAAACATAAACAATATCAAAGAGTTGAAATTAATATGTAATGCTATGAGGTTTACATTTAAATGATGGAGGTTTTAAAACACGGATCATACTTATTCAAAATGCCAAGATCAATAAACAGTTCTAAGAGAAGGTACCATGGCCAAATTGGTATGGCGCTATCATAATCCAATTCAGAATCTGAGTTTGTAATAAATATGGAGAATGTGGGGTAAAAATGGGCAATCTGATGTTCATTGATTCAGTCCGAGTAATTTCCATTCCCATTGTAGCAATTTGATGTGTAGGATAATCTGAGAATCAAATTTGGAAACTTGGCCCTAAAGCAGTGTACCAAAGGGAATCAACAATGTGTGGGTAGGTGGGAGAGGCTAGTTACGTCCAAGCCCAGAGAGGGCTAGAGGAAACAACCAGAGACTAGTTAATAAGGACTCAAAAATCAAGATCTGATTAGAGAAAAAAAGACTGCTTTTTCAGGGAAAAGAAGAAGGTTAGGTATTGAAATGTCAATTAATTATTCTTAAAGGAGAACAACATCAGAAATATAAACAGACACGGGAGACATATAACATGACAAAAGAAGGCAAATAACATGACACTGATGGGTGATCTTTTAATTACTATAATGGGCTTATGGCTCTTTGTGGTTTTTATTTCTAGCTGTAGTCTTTGTAATTTTCTACCTTCTCAATAAATCGTTATTAACTTACATGGTAGTAAAGGAAAAAATTAAAATTAATTTAAGAAATGCAGATGAAACATGCATTTAACATTGAAAGTGTATTTACTTTAGCATGTATGTCAAAAAGTATTTTCAAAATATAATCACATTTATTTTATATCAGTATGTGTCTATGAAAATCATGGGCAGTAATGAATTAGCAGTATCAGTGTTGTGTCCTTTGTAACCGGGATTTGCAGATCTACAGCCATAGATTCTGAAGAAAAATATATACATTTTAATCTACTGCATCCTCTCCTAGTTGTAAGCACTTAGCAAGATAGTATCCACTTTTGTTGTTAAAAGTATTGGTGAGGAATTTCTATCTGCAAATATTTTATACACATGGGAGTCTGGCTTGCAATGGAAATCTAATACACATGGGAGTCTGGCTTGCAATGCTGGTTGATATCAACAGGCCTCCATCAATCAATATCTCAACAAGAACCATATGTGGTGACCAATGGTATACAGATGAATATGATCTCTCAGTTCTTGTGTCTGAAAGTACTTTGAAATGAAATGAATTTCAACTAATACAAAAATGATAATATTAATATCAAAAAGATAAAATTCTACAACACATCAGATATTTAAAGGTCATTAAATATATTTAATTCCCCCCGTGATACTTTTAAAAAATGTAATGCATCATAATAACTTACTCCAATTCCTTATAGGATTTTAACTTTGTTGTCAGATATTTACATCTGTATTCAACGTCTACCGTTTGAGACTGTATACGATTTACTCTTTTACACATATGCCAACTAAAGAAGAATAACATCTTAATTATAATCATTAAAATTACTAAAGGATGAGGGACGCTATGACGTGCTGACGTGTTGACGCGATCACGTGCCCGCGTGCAGTGTCGTCATGACGGAAGAGGAGGGGCTCCTGCCGGCGAGGGTGATGGCGGGTTCTGAGGCGGCCGCTCTCGTGTGAGGCGTCTGCATTCCCGCGCCAGCCTTGACGGATCACTCTAAGCTGGATATACAGCCCCCCTTCCCCTGGACTCACCACGCATACGGTAGTTTGTTTCCGCTGGAGTTCGTTTGCTGGTTGGGATATCTTTATAGATAATAAACTCAACTGAAGGTAACCTTTGAATTTGCACGAGGATGCCTTTGATGCCTTGCTATAACTTGGTGTGATATCCTAACCAACGCCGCTGGGGCTTTTATCACTGTTGCAGCCTGTGGGGTATATATACATTTATATATTCTATACCTTGAATATCCTTTAATCGTATTTAGCTTTTCATTTTTCTTGCCTATCCACCTCTCACTAATTGAGGCAGTGGCAATACAATATAATTGAATATGGCTTCAAAGAAATCCAACGATAACAAATCCTTATCAAGAAAGGATAAGAAAGAGGTCTCACAAGATAAATCATTGAACACTTATTTTTCCCCCCAACATCAAAAAAAAACGAAATCGAAAGATAATGATAATGACTCTATTTTTGAGGCATCTGAAGCTGAGGGGTTAATCACTACTGAAAAAGATCAAATTACCCCTACCATACTACGCAATACTCTAAGACTGCATCTGGAAGAAATAAAGAACGAACTGGCTGTGACTGCAGCAGCAATTAAGACAGAATTTAAGCAAGAGATAAATCTCCTTTCGGCCAATATTCAGAGGATGGAGGATCAATTTAAAGCTACCGATTATCAACTTAAATCTCTCACAGAGGACAACAAGAAGGCCCAAAGTAAGATCTTGGCCCTTGAATATAAACTAGCTGATTTGGAAGATCGAAGTCGGAGAAAGAACTTACGCTTTAGGAATATACCGGAAAATGACAGACAAGAAGACACTAAGCAAATTCTGATGGATTTTGTTGCAACATTGGGAATTAAGTGTGATCCACAGGAGCAAACAATAGAGAGGTGCCATAGGATACTTAAGCCCCAATCTATTCAGAAAGACTTACCAAGGGACATCATTGCCTGTTTCTCTTCCTATGAATTTAAAGAATCAATTCTAAACACTGCTAGAACAGGGCAAATAAATTCTGGCCATTTCAAAAATATTCAGGTCTTTCGGGACTTATCGTTTGAAACACGTCAAAATAGGAAACTATTTAGCGCTGCAACTCAAATTCTCCGAGCTCATAACATAAGATATAGGTGGTTATATCCATGCAAGTTATCTCTCACATACGAAGACAAAAGAGAGACTTTTGACTCAAATTCTGATTTACTTGAATGGTTGAGGGGCAAGAAACTACCATAGCGGATACAAGACCTGGGTGGGGTCGGAGGGAGGGGGGGGATCAATTATGAGGATTAAGAGAATAGTTAATTAATAAGAGAATAATTTAACCTTCTAGTATGGTTTTAAAGTAGGGGGTTAATGATAGATAAATTCCACACTGGGGGTGTGTTGGAATCCTTGTATGTTTTTGGTTTCCTTATAATGTACATCAGTCACCAGACATTGCTCAATGTCTAAATAGCCTAAACCACACCACTATAGAGCATATGGGAAAGAAAAAGGGAAATAAAAAGGAAAGGAAAGAAAGATGAATACCTATACTATTTGGGGATTATGTATAGTCAGAGCGATAAAATAGAATAATGATTGATATCTATAGGTTTTTCAAATTATAATTTTATATGGGTTGATTATAGGATAATACATGTAAAGGCACTTACACAAAACAATTTAGTTCACTGGGATGATTTAAATGATGTGATAAATATACAACGGGCCTCACTTAGGCTTAAGATGTGTCAATTGAGAAAAATGATAGAATTATTAGTCTAGTTAACTCAACATCACTACAAAGAATCTGGCACAGGTCTGTGTGCAGACTTATGGATTGAATTGGATTGGATGTAAATATAATGATATAGGGGTCTGATATAACTCTGTAGATGCAAAATGTTTGATATTTCTGCACGGTGATAAAGATGACATAGTATCGAGGGGCTAATACAGGATAATACAGGTAATGCACTTATATATAAAATAATTTAGTCCACTTGGACGATTTAAATTGATGTGATAAATATACTAAGGGGCTGATGTAGAGTTAAGATTTGCCAAATGAGAAATATTACATAATCACTATTATAGTTAATTTAACAACACTATAGAGAATTTGGGACAGGTGTGGGTGGAGACTTACGGAGAGGATGTAAATATAATGACATAGGGGTTTGAGATAACTAGTAGTTGTAGAACGCTTGATTTCTTGGCACGGTGTTAAATATGACATAGTATGTGAAATGGAGACATCATAGAATAAGTTAATTATTATGGTTGATTTAGCGATGGGTCCACATAAGGTGTACATTGTGGGTTAATAAGGATACGTGCAATATATACAGATATTCTGATAAAATATAATATAAGCACACACTGACAGTTAAGGATTTCACAGTTCAATACTAATGGGTATCGCTGTGTGTGGTGAGGACTATAATATAATATATCCAACAGCACTATTGTAAAATAAGTAGAGCAATGGCTACGGTCTAGAAGGGTGATATGCCAGACCCTATGTGTTATGATTTAGTGGCGGGGACACTCAAGTAATGGCTATGGTCTAGTTGTGGGGACACTTTAGATAATGCAATGTCTGATGAAATGTGGTGGTTATTTATTTATGTTCTATCTGTCTATTTATTTATTCTATTTGACAAATTCTGCAAGGTCCTGCCTAATGACTCCTGAGCGGCGGGCATAAATAGACAATACAGAATACAGTACCCATATACTATGCCACCCGGAAGCAATGTAAAGGGCTATATATTATAAGCCGATAAGTATTTCGCTCATGTCCCGTGAAACTAATCGAAACAAAAGGAATCTTCTTTATGGGATACGGGATGAGGTTATTCTGCTATCTTCATCTCCCTATAAACTACATGATCCCTAGAGGCTGGGTTTTTTTTTTTTTTTTTTTTTTTTTTTTTCTCCCCTCTTCCTGCTTTTTGATGGGTTGCCCCTCTTGGTGCAGTACTACTGCAGTGTTTCCGTTGATTTCTATTACAATCAGAAATTTACGGTCTAAAAAAGAGAAGAAAGAACTTTGTTCTTCTCAATTTTGTTTTATGTGGTTTGTTGACGCTGGATCTACTACGATTTTATTCGCAGAGATTCAGCGAAGTATGTGTTTCTTGTTGTTTTTTTAGGGGTGTTTTTTTTTTTTGTTAGTTTTTTGTGTTTTTTGTCTTGTTTGTTTCTTTTTTTGAGAGCACACGATACCTTTGATATAGCTATCACAATTAAGTATATTAAGCATATTATCGCTTTTCTGCCTCCAGAGGTCGGGATTTTGAATATTGGAGCATATGTTGAACCCCCGATAACTCTAGATGCTTAGGTTCCTATCTCTGAATGTGCAGGGTATGAATACTAACAAAAAAAGGAGAAGACTGTATAACACTCTTAATGAGCACAATGTACAGGTGGCATTCATACAAGAAACTCACTGGCTCAAAGATACCAAACAGAGATGGGGAGGGCATAAATATCATAATATTATTCATGCTTCATTAAGAGATAATAAAAAAAGGGGAGTTGCAGTTGTGTTCAACTGTAATTTAGATTTGGAAATTGAATATATCGAACTAGACCCAGAAGCGAGATTCATAATTATTGTCTGTACTATTGATAAATTGACCTATACTTTTGTCAATGTCTATCTCCCGAACGTCGATCCTATGACTAAATTTGCGAACATCATGGATCGAGTTGATAAAGTATCTAAGGGACATTTAATCATAGCGGGCGATTTTAATTGTATATGGGATCCTAAAATGGATAAGACGCATCTTTTTGGAAATCCTTGTGATAAAAGAACTATTAAGCAGGCCAAAAGACTCTATAACATCTCTCAACAGTATAATATCCATGATATATGGAGATTACTACATCCTACTGATAAAGATTATTCTCATCAATCGTGTGTGCATGGTACGTTTGCACGCATTGACTTTTGTCTCCTGGATGCAAACACGATATCTTTGTGCAACTCAATTGAAATTAAAGAGAGTTTATGGTCAGACCACAGCCTCATATTAATGGACCTTGGAAATAAACCCCCTATGGCCCGTACTACATGGAGACTAAATGATGCTCTCCTTAATGATTTAAAGAATAAAGAAGAATTAAGTCAATTACTAAAAAATTTCTGGTCAGAAAATAGTCCT
The DNA here is from genome assembly GCF_036172605.1 of Pelobates fuscus. Classification (NCBI taxonomy): domain Eukaryota; kingdom Metazoa; phylum Chordata; class Amphibia; order Anura; family Pelobatidae; genus Pelobates; species Pelobates fuscus. The sequence continues at coordinate 79,543,467 of NC_086324.1, forward strand.
TCGGATACATCACCGGCAAACAATTGGTGTACACATAAAGCTGTTATGCGTGGTTATTTAATCAAATTAGCCCATAAAATGAGGGTCCTTAATGGCAAGACCCTGACTGATTTATATATTGAGTTCTATAATTTATCTAAATTAAATAAACAAAACCCATCCATACTATTAAAAACCAAGTTAAACACTTTAAAAAAACAGATCAATTCTAAGGTTGAACAAAAAATTTAATTAAATATTCACAAACTAAAATTAAACAATTATTATACGGGAAACAGGGCAAATAAAAATTTGACAAAAAGACTGCAAAATCAATACTCAAAAAATAGAGTCGAACAACTGACTGACGGACAAAAGATATATTCGACACCCTCGGCAATAGGGGAGAGATTTAATCAATTTTATGAAGATCTATATAATCTTAAATTGTCTCCTAATTTAAACGATATTCAAAATTATCTAGCTGGTACCCAGATTCCTAAAGTTACATCTCAAGAGTTAATAATTCTAAATAGGAGCATTTCGGTGGAGGAAGTCAAATTGCAAATAAATAGACTCCCTACTAATAAAACTCCGGGACCAGATGGTTTTTCGAATGTGTATTATAGACAGATGCAGCCTTTGTTAATTAATCCCTTAACAGAAATGTTTAATCAAATAGCCCTAAATAAAACTTTTCCATCTGAATTGTTGCAGGCGAACATTATTCCAATACTGAAACAAAATAAATTGAGTTCTGATCCCAGTAACTATAGACCCATAGCGTTAATTAACACTGACATGAAGCTATATGCGGCAATAATTGCCGAAAGAATTAAGAAAATCATTTCGTCACTGATCCACCCTGATCAAATTGGATTTGTTCCCGGTAGGTTAGCGTCCAACAATACTAGGAGAATAATTGACATTATAGACTGGGCCAACAGAACCAAGCTTCCCCTCCTGGCCCTGTCATTAGATGCCGAGAAAGCATTTGACAGGGTCGGGTGGGGTTATCTTAGTGAAGCCCTTAATGCTTTTGGCTTTACGGGATGGATACACAACGCCATTTTGGCCCTCTATTCTTCTCCCTCTGCCAGAACTGTGGGTCCGAACATTACAGCAGGGTGGTTTGCACTCAAAAATGGCACGCGACAGGGATGCCCTCTCTCTCCTCTGTTGTATATCTTGTCTATTGAGCCATTGGCCATTAACATTAGGAATAACGCATTGATAAAAGGTGTACAAATCAACTTGCTGAACGCTAAAATATCTCTCTATGCGGACGACGCGTTACTCACGCTATCGGCTCCGGAGTCGTCTTTAAAATTTCTAATGTTTGAAATTGACAGATACTCGGCTATCTCAAATTTTAAGCTAAATATAAATAAATCCACGGCAATGTTTATGAATCTGAATAAGGAGATAGTAAATAGTTTAGCCCTTAGCTATAAATTTATATGGACCGACTCACAAATAAATTATCTGGGACTAGTTATAACATCTAAAGTGTCAGAAATAATGGAGAGGAATATTTCGATTCTCATGAGAAATATGAATCACAAACTTAGAAAATGGAGAAACCTAGAAAATTCCTGGCAAGGAAAAATTAATATTATAAATTCATATATTTTGCCCAGATGGCTATATTTATTTACAATGATTCCGCTTGGGGTCCCTAGATCTTGGTTGGCAATGATCCAAACATACTTCAATAATTTTATTTGGAATAGTAAAAAACCAAGAATTGCCCAAAAGATTTTAACCAAAAAATTTACAAATGGAGGCCTACATTTCCCTAGTATTGTGTATAGTTATCATGCTAGCATTATCAGGCATATATATTTCCTTCAGGATCCTAAACAGGTCTTGGAACCATGGTATATTATGGAGGCCGAAGTGGCCTATGTAGACAAACTACACTATTTGATGTGGACAGTTACAAGTAAAAACTTAATAAACTCGTCTATAAATAACTCAGCGATACTATCTCAAATATTAGAAGAGTGGATACTAATTAAAAAAAAACTAGGCCTAATAAATATGATACCTAAGACATGTGCTTTGGATATAATGCAATTACTTATACAAGATTTTTCGTTAAAGAATTGGGTCCGAGCGGATAAAATAAGAATTGCAGAAATTATGCAGGGAGATAACATACTACCCTTCCAGAATATTATGGATACTCTGCATATCCCGCGCAGAGAAATTTTTACTTATCTCCGCATAAAAAACTTTATTCATAAAAATGTGATTAAATCATCGTCCATTTTTTCCAAAAAGTTAGAAGTCATATTCAATTTCCAATCTATTAACAGGATTACGTCCGCTGCAGCGGCAATGTTGGAAGCTCTTAAGGAGTCTCCCCACAGCTTGATTAAGACGTGGGAACAAGAACTAGAACTGCAAATTTCTTTGGATGACTGGAATGTCTCTTTGAGTCTGGTGAATAAATATATTCACTGTCTGAACTTGTCTGAATGCCACTTTAAAGTCCTCTATAGATGGTATTATACTCCGGCAAGATTGGCGAGAATGTTCCATAATTCCGATCCAACTTGCTGGAGATGCGGTACGTACCCAGGTACTTATATACATATTTGGTGGGCCTGCCCAGCTGTCAAAAATCTATGGTCTTGGGCATTTAATATTTTTACAACGGTGACCACTAATAGAATTATGGAGAATGCCGCTTCTGCTCTTTTACATCTAAACTTGTCATTTGATTCTAATAAAGACATTTGTTTTGCGATTCATTGTTTAGTCGCTGTTAAAATCATCATAGCGAGACAATGGAAATCATCTAAGCCCTATAACAAACGACTATTGATTGATCAGGTCCTGTTCCAAATATCTATGGAACACGAGATGATCAGCAATGAGAATTCGAAGAAAAAACAATGGTATGGGGACTGGCTGGATAAATATAAGACAATATTTTGCTCCTCTAATAGTCTTTCGTGATTATACTACTACTCGAAATTTAGTAGTTGGCATAGGGAAAGCGACGAATATTGATTAGTGACAATATAATACAATATAATACACAAAAGCGATTATACAAATATTCAAATTAATTGATCCGGTGCTCTAGATTTGGTGGGGGTTTTCTTCCTTTTTTTTTTTTTTTTTTTGTTCCTTTTTTATGTTTGTAACTTCGTTTGTATGTGATATATGATATATGCTGAGTTATAACTGAACACAAGATAAATCTCGATGATGTAAAATTTAATGGATTGTTATGCGATTTTGTGCTGTTTGCTGGATAAAATGTGAGACCAGTATATTGTTGTATATGTAAAAAAAAAAAAAAGAGAGAAATTCTCTAATAAAAATTATAAAAAAAAAAAAAAAAAATTACTAAAGGATGTGTACTAAACCCATACTAATCCTGTCTTGTGTCCCCCAAACCACCGTTACCCCATGATTTGGTTTCTTAAATGTATTCATGTTTTATGCTTTTACCCATACCTTAATATTATTATTATTATTATGTTATTATTTATATAGCGCCAACAAATTCTGCAGCACTTTACAGTGGGTGGACGAACAAACATGTAGTTGTAACCAGACAAATTGGACACAGAGGGGTTGAGGGCCCTGCTCAATGAGCTTACATGCTGGAGGGAGTGGGGTAAAGTGACACAAAAGGTAAGGATAGTATTAGACTAATGAAAGTTGCAAGAGAGGAATTAGTCAGGAGCTATTAACAGTTTAATTGATACGCTTTTATGAAGAAGTGGGTTTTTAATTATTTTTTTGAAGGAGTGGAGACTGCGTGAGCATCTAACAGAGGAGGGAAGTGAGTTCCACAAGAAGGGTGCAGCCCTTGAGAAGTCTTGAAGGCGAGCATCAGAGGTGGGAGTACGGACAGAAGATAGATGTAAGTCTTCAGCAGAGCGTAAGGGCCTAGACGGGACCTACATGTGTATTAGGGAGGATAGGTAGGTGGGAGCAGCATTATGTAGAGATTTGAAAGTAAGAACCAGAATTTTAAATTTTAATATAGGTTTCCCTATATCTTACAGGAAACCAATGTAGGGACTGACAGAAGGGTGAGGCGTTGGAGGTGCGGGCAGACAGGAAGATGAGACTCGCAGCTGCATTTATTGTGGACTGTAACGGTGCAAGTTGGGAGCACGTAAGACCACTGAGAAGTGGAATGGACCAACACCTTACTTGCATCTGGCGTTAAGTAGGATCGGATGCGCGCAATGTTTTTGAGATGGAAACGACAGGATTTGGCAATAGACTGAGTGGTCTTACGTGCTCCCAACTTGCACCATGCACGCTCGCTGCATAGGTGTTCTCTTTGACTCTGACCTCTCCTTCACGCCTCATGTTCAGTCTATACAGTAGTCAAGGTGAGAAAGAACAGTGGAATGGACCAACACCTTACTTGCATCTGGCGTTAAGTAGGATCGGATGCGCGCAATGTTTTTGAGATGGAAACGACAGGATTTGGCAATAGACTGAACATGAGGCGTGAAGGAGAGGTCAGAGTCAAAGAGAACACCTATGCAGCGAGCGTGCATGGTGGAACTGATAGTAGCACCGTTGACTTGGAGGGAGTTTCAGGATTACTAGTTGATCCAGCACGTAGAATTGTGACACACAGGTGACTAATAGGTAACGTATTACCGGGTCTTAGAATGGCCGGACTTAACGTACCAAAGAATAGTCAGGATACTTGCCGAGGTCAGGGGATACAGAAAGAGACACAAAGATAAGAGAAAGCCAGAAGTCAGGGATACAGAATACAGGGAAGTCAAAATCAAAGCCAAAGTCAAAAACCAGAAGAAACTTGAATCAGGAAAACGCTCTTGGACAACCACAAGGGAAACCATGACAAAGCACTGAGCAGGATGAGAACTGGGCCTAAATACCCCTCCTCTAGATCTGATAGGCTGTAACCGGCCTTTAACCCCAAAGCAGTTACCAGGTTCCCATTTGCATAATTGCATAATTTGCATTAACCCTTCTGTGGTTTTGATTGCTGCTCGGCACAACTTTTCCTGTGTGGACAGTAAATTCCATTAACCACATTTTTATTAGTGGATGAATACGTGACAGGGAGACAGACACAGGAGTAGCAACACTTGAGGGAGGAAAGACCAGAATTTCAGTTCTGGTCAAGTTGAGTTTAAGGAAGTGGGCAGCCATCCAGTTAGAAATGGCAGAGGGGCAATCAGAGACACTAGTCAAGAGGGACAGAGAGAGATCAGGAGAGGACAGGTAGATTTGCATGCCATCTGCATAGAAATTATATTGGAAGCCAAAGGAGCTAATGATTTTACCATGGGAGGCAGTATAGATAAAGAACAAAAGAGGACCAAAGACTGATTCTTGGGGGGCACCAACAGAGAGGAGTTGGGGATAAGAAGCAGAGCCAGAAAAAGAAACACTGAAAGAGCGCTGGGAGAAGTAGGAGGAGCAACAGGAGAGAGCAATATCTTGATAGGTCATACATGGTTCTAGGCTATCAACAAAATTTAAATTGTCCTTATTTGTCTTATTATCAGTTTATAAGTAAAAGCCTTTATTGATTTATCACTACATGTATTTTCTCTGTCAAAATTGTCAATCAACAAATTAAATTTCTCTTTTGATCTGATATCTCTGATATCTGCAAGACCTTAAAAAATGTTTTGTGTTGTAATAAAAAAAAATAACTTTAGGAGTTAGATTCTGCCATTTCCAGTTGAGAAAACTGGGAGGCGTTCCGCTGTCTGTATCATTCTTTTACACGAGTCCAAGAAGGAGGAGGGGTCAAATATGGGCTCCTCTGTCTTCCTAATTTCACAAGCCATTTTAACACCTTCATTTCTGGACTTCCACCTTAATTTATCTAAGAAGAAAGCATCTGCTCTCAAAGTTCTTTTTTCTTTAGCAATTACAATTGTAGTTGGATCCAGACTTTGAATTTTTTCCTCAAATTAATTAATTAATCTTGGGCATTGATTGTACCTAACATGATTAATAACATATTCATTGTTATTATGCTGTGCAATTGTATACATTTTACATTAACCAGAAAATAAAATAGATTTGATTTAGTCCATGAAATAATGTCCTCTCTAATTGAATCCACAATCACAATCTCTTTGTCCATAATGTCCTTTGAAAGTCCAAACAGTGTGTCCTTTTTAAAATAAAACCGGTTTTGTCCATGAAAAAACATTATTGGTTCTGTAATAAAAAAAATGGCAGTTTACTATGCTTATACATTAATTTCTTATACATTAGTAAGTTTACATTGATCACTATGCACAATAATTGACTTACTACATTTTTTACCAACATTTTTTTTAATCTGTATTCTATTTTTTTTTTTTTTTTTTTAGATTAACATAAGGACCTTTTCCAACTTGCTTTCAAGGGATCTGGTGTTTAAATGATTTTACCATCACCTTATTCTCTAGTTTAAACGTATATGCATAGTTTTCCAGTGCTATATCTTTAAAGGGACACTGTAGGCACCCAGACCACTTCAGCTCATTGAGGTGGTCTGGGTGCTGTGTCCCTTTTGAACCTAGTGCTGCAATGTTAAACTTTGCAGTTCCACAGAACTGCAATGTTTATATTGCAGCACTAGGTCTGCCCTCAGTGGCAGTCTACCGGACAGCAACTGGGGGCGCTTCCGGAATCGTAAAGGACTTTTCATTCGTTATCTAACGCTGGACATCCCGCACTCTAGATGAGGACCTCCAGCATCAGAATTTACCCATAGAAAAGCATTGATTCAATGCTTTAATATGGGGAGGTCTAATGCACACGCGGGATGGAGGAGGGGGCGGAGCCTCCACCCAGAACAGAGGGACATTGGCGCTGGGATAAAGTAAGTAAATAAAGGGTTTTTAACCCTCTATTTACCAGGGAATGGGGGGGAGGCAGAGGGATCGGTAGTGCCAGTAATACAGCTTTATATTCGTGGCACTACAGTATCCCTTTAACACATTTTATACCAGAAGGGACAATATTTGAAGCAGCAAACTTTAAAACTGATTGCAGCTGTTCCTGTAATACTTTCAACTATTCAACATGTTCTGACGCTACTTTGAAAATATTTGGAAAAAAAACATTCATTGGGGAAAGTGATTGGCATTGTTCAGCCTGTCATTAAGTCATGATGTGACACTTGCATTTTAGAGTTTGGTGTTGCACAAATATATATTAATACTCCTAGTAAATGTGTTACCAAACTACTCCCTTTATCTACAAGCATTTTTTTATTTATTTATATTTTAATGTAAAACAATTTATATACGGTCCCATGGTCCTTTTGCCACAGATACTCTCTGCAATTTTGGTTTCTAGTCTTTAGATCTTGGATTAAATTGAGCACATATGAGACACTCCTGTACTATATTTATACATAATTCTTTTAAATTAGGATGATAAAATTAATTTTTCAGGACCTTAAACAGTTTTTTCTGTACAGACTTAAATCCTGCCCGCATTCTCAATCATTAAATGTAGAAAATTAGCTGTTCCTCAGATGTTTGTCACACCAAAGTTCCAGATTGCAATGCAGCCAAAAATGTATATTTATTCAAACATACACACCATGAGAAAGTAACACAAAGTCTGTGCACACATCTGGACCAATACAGCAATGTGTAAGCACTTCAAGATAGTATTCATTTTTGTTGTTAGAAGTATTGGTGAGGAATTTCTAACTGCAAATGTTTTGATATGTCTAAAATTCAGTTACTAACGAGGTGTACATATAAGGGTACCTGATACTTTAAAATATGTGGCCATCATAGAAAAAGATTGTGGCTTAACCATTCTGTCCAATCTATGATTAAAGCCATACGTTATACAAATGGTTATACTTGGAGGGTAAAATATAATTTACACAAAGGTCTTTCTATTTACATGATTAAATTAATTCCTTCAAAAGAGACTTCCTAATACACACAGAAGTCTTGCTTGCAATGCTGGTTTACATGTTAATTTCAACAGGCCTCCATCAATCATTATCTCAACAAGAAGCATATGTGGTGACCATTGGTATACAGATTAATAGGGTCTCTCAGTTCCTGAGTCTGAAAGTATTTTGAAATGAAATTAATTTCAACTAATACAAAAATGATAATATTCATAACACATAGATACAATCCTACAACACATCAGATATTTAAAGTTCAATAGATATATTTCATAACCCAGTGCCAGTGTGTCCCTTATTCGCACTCTATGCAGAGGGACATGGAAATTCTAAACACGCAAGGTTTGGACTGAAAAAATTAAATTGCAGAGTCTAGATCTGGAATTAGACATAATCTGTGCCATGGTAGGTTTTTGAGATTGTTTAGAAAGGATTCAAGATTAAATTTCTTGAAATCCCTCGTGATTATAATCTTGGGAGAGGATTTAGTGGCCTTTATTTTGCGTATGCAGTACACTGAACAGTGGTCAATGAAACTGTTAGTGAGAACGCCCACCTACTGAATTCTGTCAGGACAACTGGAGAGAATCCAGAATAGCAAAGTATGGTTATGGCTTATCATATTAATGTGAGTTGGGGATGAAATTAATTGTGTTAGCTGCAACATGATTTATTATTTTTAAGATTCAGCCAATCATTATTAAAATCTCCAAAAATCAACAGTTCACTTTTTTGGTTTTGAGCTATTGTTTCACAAAGGAATTGGGCTATGTCTAAAATGAAATGTACTAGGGAGCTAGGTGGGTGTAGAAAACTCACCCCTTTAAGGGAGTTTGCCATGAGTTTTTGGAGAGGGCTGCTTGCCCGCCTCATGCCTTGTGACTATGGCACCTGGGAAGTATTGCCCTTTAAGAGACTTATTTTGGCTTATGGAATTATATGGGACTATTGCTGACCTTTAAGCACAGTGCATGAACATATTGGGACTTTTGGGAACCATGCCACTTTAAGACGGTGTCCCCAGATTGTTTAAAATACTTTGTTCGTGGCTTTTTCCTATTTGGTTCGGTGAATGGGGTTTACCGAACCAATTACTGCATAGGCGGTCCACACAGAAGTGGAAGTGTGTGGCCAATTTACCTCCCAGGCTGGGAGGTTACTGCAGGTTAATTGCAGTAATTTTTTTTGGTTTTGAGCTACAGTTTCACAAAGCAATTTGGTTATGTCTAAAAAGGAATACACTAGGGAGCTAGGTGGGCGTTAGATTCCTGCAACAATAATAGTGTTACTAAAAAATGGATCTTGATTGTGCCAGAAAGGAAATCAAAGATGACAGGGGAGCTATAGTTTTTTTTTTAAAGGGGTGAACTTTATAGACTTGTCAACATAAGTAACGATGCCACCCCCTCTCTTTACTCTGTCATTTCTAAAATATGAATACCCATGATGTAACGGACTGCCTGGCACCCCGACTGGGTACCTCCGTTGACGGATGCTCCTAGTGCTTCCCGAGGGCTCCAAACACTCCACCAGACACCATACACCACAACTACCGCAGACCCCACAAACCACCGCAGCTTGGTTGGGGTCCCACTGGCTCCTACCCATCCTGGACCTACGACAAGGCTCCAGGTTCCAGTGGGTGAACCGCTCTTAATCCAGATAGCAGGAACAGGAACAAGCTCTTACAAGAGCTTAGTGGTTATTCATGGGAGTATGAAGAGCATAGCAATCCCTTGTAGCAATTTCTCCCAATAAGAGACATGACTCTAAATTGAGGGTGAAGTAGAACTGAAGGTTTAATGGTACAACTGCTCTTTTATACAGTTTTCCCCACAAGGTTACCACCCAATCCAATAAAAACAGAGTTTTACACTTGAACACTCCCAGTTACTGTACACAAACCCTCCCTTCTGCCTGTGATACAATTAACAAAGACAATGGACTAACTCAATTAACTCTAGGCAGAAAAAACATACATTTTTACAAACCCCAAAAAGTACCCCAAAATATAACATATCGCCACACCCCCGTTCTGGGTGAAGAACATATCCAAAAATCCCCCAGATTTGTTCAGGGGTTCAGGAATTTCCTGGAAGTCTTATTTATGCCCCACTGTGCACATGGTCCCATGCCCAAAACAGTTCCATACACGCGACAATAAAACACTGCTGGACAATTTAAGATGGCTGCCGCCACATGTTTGAATCTGTTCCAGTTAAAAGTCAAAGGGGCAGAAACAGTACTTTTGAACATGGGCCCATAGTCCCAGGGTAGGAGGGTGGCTTACAGGCCCCTCCAAAAACCAGTGGCAAATTTGCTTTCATCACACCTATATATTGCAATTTGCAGAGTCTGGTATTTTAGTTTTTAACCATGATTCTTAGAGCATAGTGACTTTTGGCTGGTAATGGGAACCACCAGTCTCAATTTAATAGCTAGAGGTTGGAAACAATCCCAAGAAATTATGTATTCACAATGGAAAAATCTAATTATTTTCCAATTTAAGATGAAAAACGCAAGTTGGATTAATAGTTGGGTTAATAACTCATCGGTTTAAAACAAAAGAATACGAGAATGTTGTCTTCAAAAAGCATTTACGTTTCTCAGCTCTAATAGTTAAGAGATAGTTATTTTTATAATAATCTAATCTATAAATTGCATAGGATAGGTACATACTTCTCTTAAAGCACTCAGTCTTCTCTCCTCTCAATAGTTTTTTGTGTGTTATTGTGTTTTGTTTGTAAATGTCTAGGCATGCAAAAGTGTGGATGTAATTTCATTACTGTGGAAACAAAATAAAGATTATTAAGAATAATAACATTCAATATGTGATGTAACCACAAAGAGCACCATTTACTTTCTCGTTAACTCCATGATTATGAGATAATGTGAATACCAATAAGAGATAAGATAAGTTGTAACTTTATCTTTAATAGTTCAAATGTTTTGGATTGTGATAACATTGAAAATACAAACACAATTGGAGGATGAATAAATGGCTGTGATTATAACTGATGCATTTGACATGAACGTACTTTAGTTTCAAATTACATCTTACGTGTTTCTATTACAAATATAATTAATATAATATGTATGATTTAGCCCCATAATAATAATAATAATAATAATAATAATAATAATAATAATAGTATCTTAAAAAACAGAACTTAAACAAGTTGCAGAACAATTGGCAATAATCTCTAACCTTGTTTTATTTTCTTTTTGTAAAATATGCTTTAAAATAGTTTTTTTTTCCCTTGGTAGGAATACAAATAATCTATTTAAAAAAAAGGCCTGTCACATTTTCTCTAGATATCTCTTAGAACCAGGAACTGCTTGTGCCAGCAGGTAAACAAAAAAAGCATACAGGATACAATACAATAGCTATACTAAAGCATATAGTATACAATAGCTATACATTCTAATTACTGGTGAAAAGAAACCAGCTCAGCACTGTTTTCAATGTATTTAAGCATCAGCAAGGTAAACAGTATATAAAGGCTCTTCATTCTGTGTAACAGCACAACTTGCATGAGCAGATCATCCATCACTGAAAATGGGAAAGGTAAGATGATCTGAATATTGTAAATATTGGCAACACAAGAAATAATGGAAACAATAAACAGATTTTTTTAAATGAAGAAAAACAAATTAAAATGTTAAATGCTTACACTGAATGCAAGCAAACTTTATCTGCTGAACAATATACGGTGGTGAGTTTATCTAGTCCAGAAACATGCCAACATAATATTCTGTAAACCAGTTTTGGACATTTGCCGCCTCCTCAAATAAGAATTCATCAGAACACATGCATCACATGTTTAATTTTTTCAGACTCAATATTAAGATTTTTTTCTGTTTTTGAAAGTATGTTCTAGTGAATGCCACTTTTCACCATAATAAATTTCTATAATTATGTGAAAGTGAATGCAAGTTCACAAATCGAAAATGCAAAATGTACCAAAAACATATATTCCAATTCTGCTCTAAACTTATATGTTTAACTCCTACACTATATTATTTTAGCAGGATAATAGTAGATGTTTTTAGGAATCTATAGCATCAAGTAATCAAACCAGAAACTATTTAAATTAAATTATTAAACACTAAAACAATAATAAACAAAAAAATCTAAAATGTTCAAATGTATGGTTCTTTCACAGATTGTCTTCTATGAGGATCGTAACTTCCAGGGCCGCTCTTATGAGTGCAACTCTGAGTGTCCAGATATGTCCTCATATTTTCAGCGCTGTAATTCCATCCGAGTGGAAAGTGGAAACTGGATTCTGTATGAGCACCCGAACTATAGAGGACACCAGTATTACCTCAGCAGGGGAGAATATCCTAATTTCCAGCAATGGATGGGTTTCAATGACTCCATCAGATCTTGTCGTATTAGCCCACAGGTAAAGATATTAACCAAAACAGTTAAGAATCTTACATAAATATGATGCAGTCCAAAAAAACATTATTTTCCAATTATCAATTATTATATGTTTACCTTTGCAAATATGACCTTTTTTGACTATTATTAATTATTTTATGGAATTATCTTCAATTCACAATTCCATTGTCAGGTGGGTAAACATTGATAAAAAAAAAATATATACCCTCGTATAGATTTTGATTTTTACATGCAATTATACAATTATTTGACTCTTGTTTATGAATATTTTTTTCTTCATAAAGCACCATGGATCATTCAGAGTAAAGGTCTATGAGAGGGAGGATTTCCAAGGTCAGATGATGGAGTTCACTGAAGATTGTCCTAATGTCAATGAGAGATTCCGTTACCATGACATCCACTCCTGCCAGGTGATTGATGGCTACTGGATGTTCTATGAGGAACCAAATTATAAAGGACGCCAGTATTACCTGAGAACTGGAGAGTACAGAAGATATACTGACTGGGGTGCCATGAGCCCAAGAATTGGCTCATTCAGGAGACTTCACCATTTCTAATAAGTTGTATTTATTACTAAATCAGCATGTCATTAAGAATATAATAAAAGCTTCAAAAATTATCTTTAAAGTCTATAATTGTTTCTTTTTCTATTTTTGTTGTGGTTTTATACCTTTTACTTTACATGCAAAATGCAAACACTTATTTTAAACCACAGTTCAGTAAATAAATTATTACTATAACAGAGACTACTAAATGGAGTCAGGATAACTCCTCACAAATCGTTAAATTACAGGCAGCTACAGGAGATAGGGGCTTTGGGTATCGACCTAGCAGGCTGCCTTACAGTAGCATCAGGAGATAGGGTTTTTTGGAACGGGTTAGTGACAGCCAGCGACTATGTGACCGGATATTGGTATTTAACAAACTCCTATAACTTCTGTAATTTAATGATTTGGCAGTTAGTACTTTGAAGCATTTAACCCCTTAAGGACTGAGCCAAATGTACACATTGTGAACAAAACAAAACGTAAACAAAACCTGGCATTTGCGCTATATGTCTATCCAACCGTAATTCACCTCTTTCATATTAAATGCACTCACCCTTATTATATATCATTTTATTCAGATGAAACAAGGCTTTCATTTAACATCGAAACATAATTTAAAATGAAAATGGGAGAAAATAAGACATTTTGTTAGTTTTTTAGTTCTACATGACAATTTAACTGTCAATGTTATAATACTGTTTGCTTTTACTGCAATAAAATACACATATTTGTATTCAGCAAAGTCCCACGTGTAAAACAGTACCCCCTATGTACAGGTTTTATGGTGTTTTGGGAAGTTACAGGGTCAAATATAGCACGTTACATTTGAAATTGAAATTTGCCAGATTGGTTACGTTGCCTTTGAGACTGTATAGTAGCCCAGGAATAAAATTTACACCCATAATGGCATACCATTTGCAATAGTAGACAACCCAAGGTATTGCAAATTGGGTATGTGATTAAGTGGCTACTAAAAAAGACTGGACATACCCCATTTGCAATACCTTGGGTTGTCTACTATTGCAAATGGTATGCCATCATAGGGGTAATTTTAATTCTTGGGCTACCATAGGGTCTTAAAGGCAACATAACCAATCTGGCGAATTTTAATGTGAAAAAAATGAAACACAAGCCTTATATTTGACACTGTTACTTTTGAAAACAGCATAAAACCTGTACATGAGGGGTACTGTTGTACTCGGGAGACTTTGCTGCACACAAATATTTGTGTTTCAAAACAGTAAAAAGTATCACAGCAATAATATAATCCGTGTAAGTGCTGTTTGTGTGTGAAAAATGCAAAAAACTTCACTTTTACTGGTGATATCATCGTTGTAATACATTTTACTGTTTTGAAACACTAATATTTATGTTCAGCGAAGTCTCCCGAGTAGAACAGTACCCCCCATGTACAGGTTTTATGGTGTCTTGGAAAGTTATAGGGTTAAATATAGTGCTTGCAAATTAAATTCCCTATACTTTCGGCATGGGTTGTCAGGCAGGTCCCGCTAATTGTAATTAATTAAAATACCTAATTATGTAAAAATATTACATAAATATATATGTTGAATTAATATATGTATATATATATATATATATATATATATATAATTTTTTAAACATATTTTTATTTATATATAGGTATTCATATAGTGATATATACGTATATATTTATGTATATAGATATATATATATATATATATATATATTATTTCGTTCTACGTGTATTTTGATATATATATATATATATATATATATAATTATATATAAACTATGCAATTTCTGGCACTCTTCCCAAATAATACATACCAGGTGCTTCTCTGTGCAAAATACTATAAACAAAGCAAGAAATGAGAGCACTCCATGGGTTTGGTAAATCAAATTACTGTATTCAAATAGCACGCAAAAAAAAAAAAAATCGACGTTTCGACCGTCTAGCGATCTTGATAAAGACCGCTAGACGGTTGAAACGTCGATTTTTTTTGCGTGCTATTTGAATACAGTAATTTGATTTACCAAACCCATGGAGTGCTCTCATTTCTTGCTTTGTTTATATATATATATATATATATATATATATATATATATATATATATATATTAATATCACAATACAGTCAGAATGAAATAACACACATCTATATATTTTTTAATTATTTATTTTTAATAATTTTTTAATTTTATTTTTTAACGTATTTACATATTTTTTTATATTATATATAAATATATATATAACAATAATTATATATCTATTTAATCAATATTAGTCTATGTGTAATTTGATATTGATATGTATATATATATATATATATATATATATATATAATTATATATATATATATATATATATATATATATATATATATTAATAGTAAAATACACCTAGACAGTGTATATGTGTGTATATATATATATATATATATATATATATATATATATACTTAGATCATATATATAAATATGATCTAAGTATATAAAAAACATTTACACTGATTTTAACTTTATTTGATTTGATTTCCAGCCAGCAAGGGGACTAACTGTCATTACAGGCAGTCCCCTTGCTGACAAGCAGCAGCCAGCTAACTCGGCCATGTGATTGTGAGTTCCTCGCAGGGACCTCATTCTCACATGGCAGGGGGGCCGGAGGAGGCAGGATCAGCAGCGGGGGACTCCCTGGGATCCCAGGTGAGTCTCCCCAACCGCGATCGCTGGCGTGGGATCATCGGCGACCGGGTAAGTAAGAAAAAACGGAGGGCGTACTGTCACGCCCTGCGGTGTTTAGAGCCACTTAGAATAGGGCGTAATAGTATGCCCTCCGGTTTTAAGGAGTTAGTGCTTACATAACAGCTGCAATATACACCATCTAGATAGTCACTTGTGTGTAGCGATTCTAACACATCAGCCTGCTTTGGCGGTACTGCCCCTAAATGCACCGTTTTTAGACAAGCCCCCCTTATTTTTTTTTTTAACCACCCCCTCCTCTACTTTGTTTGGAGCCGAGTACATCATGTCCACACCATAGTGAACCCTTTGATTAATATGGTCTAATTAAGGGATGTTCTTCTTAGATAAATTAAGGTGGATATTCAACAAAAATAAACAATATAAAAAGAGTTGAAATTAATATGTACAATACTTTGTAAACTGTGTATAAAGTCCACTTAGCAACACTAGCTAATTAGGACAACTATGTATCCATTAGTGTGCGGTGACTAACAGAAGTTAGGTATCAATTCAAACGTGATACAGTGTATTTCACTGGTTATTGTTGATTTGTCTGTCTGACCATATTCAGTTTATTCCTTAGTTTTGGTTCAATTTTTTACAACCTCTACACACTACAGCCACTAATTATTTGTACCTTGATACTCTGGAGGTATCGATCTACTGAACTATTCAATTACTCAAATTTGAGAATACTTATAATAGCTATTAAAATCCTCTTACTACTTGAAGTGGCCTTTGAGACTACTTTACCCAGAATTTTAAAGGTGTATTATCACTATGTTTATTCACAATGTCACATTTTTTTTTTTTTTTTTTTTTTACATAGAACCTACTGTTCTAGGTAGGCTCTTTTTATTTTAATATCCTAATATTAGGCTTTAATAAAGGTTTATACCACTTATACAAATTTTTACTTTTAAAGGTACTTCTTTTGGTGGAGTGGGAGTCCACACACTTTAAGTGGGCGGTCTTCCCATCCCGCTTTATTTTTTGTCTATACCAAAGGCTTATACCATATGGATACTTAATTCGTTTAGAGGTTCTCGTTTATGGAGGAGGGACTCCCCGCATATTTGTGAGGAGTTATCCTGACTCCATTTAGTAGTTTCTGTTCAATTTACTTTGGATGATGCCCTTGAGTTCCTCCGTAACTGATTAGGAGGCACCAGTGCTGACTAGTGTAGCCCTGTTGCCTCTTCTTGTATGACTCAAAATATTAATATAGCAGTGGTTCTTATAAAAACAAATAATGAGTAAGTAATAAAGGTGAATTATATTATTTTTTTAGATATAGTCCCTCAGGTGAAGTTGTGACAGAGAAAATAATTATAGCTTATTTTACTGAAGGTGGTTTGACCCAAAAAAGTAATGGTATTTCTTAAAAGAAGAATGAAAACATTCTTTTAACAACTCTGTCATGTATCAAATAATATCTATGGTGTTGTTTTCTGGTATGACATTTTTTTAATGCTTTCTTTACAGAATATAGTACATTCTTTTAAATATATATATTTATATTTATATGTTTGTATATGTCCTATATGTATAGGTCAAAGGTAATAGGGATTCTTTGTGAGTTAGAATAATGGAAGAAATATGATGAAAGACTTGGACATCCAACTACAACCTTTTATGCTTCACACGTTAAGCATCTATAGAAACCGTTCAATTTCAATAAGCATTTAACAACACAGAACATTCACTGATTCTAAGGCTGAAAAGATCCATTTATGTACATGTTTATATTTAATCGAACATGTTCAATGTGGAGATTGCATTTGTGAGCTACCACCATTTCTAATTTCCTTAATTAGGCTAAGTTAGACTGTTGATACTTCAAGCTGCAGAGCAGGGCCGGCGCTACCAAAAGGCGGCCCAGGCGGCCGCCTTAGGGCGCACCGGCCCTGGGGGCGCAAAATCAGGCTGACCGGAAGGAGGGAAGCGCACTGCGCTCCCCTCCAGCTGACGACCTATTGTAGCGTGGCCGAGCGCCCGGTTCTACGGGCGTGCGAGGGAGCACTCTCCCATGTGTGCTTCCTCTTCAGCTCCCTCGCGCGCCGCATTCTGTTACCGGAGCCGGAAGATGACGTCATCTTCCGGCGCCGGCATCCCTACGCGGTGCGCGAGGGAGCTGAAGAGGAAGCACACATGGGAGAGTGCTCCCTCGCGCGTGCCCGCCAGCCAGCCAGCCAGCCAGTCAGTCAGTCAGCCAGCCAGCCAGCCAGCCAGCCAACCTACCTACCCACCCGCCCGCCCAGGGGCCCAGCAGCACCACTGGACCCCAGGGAATCCCTTCAGCACTCCAAAAGGTATGGAGGCTGGGGGATTAAATAAAAAAAAACATGTGTTAGTGTGAGTGTGAGTGTTAGTGTGTGTGTGTGTGTGTGTGTGTGTGTGTCTGCTAGTGAGTGTCAGTGTGTGTGTCTGCTAGTGAGTGTCAGTGAGTGTGTCTGCTAGTGAGTGTCAGTTAGTGTGTCTGCTAGTGAGTGTCAGTGAGTGTGTCTGCTAGTGAGTGTCAGTGAGTGTGTCTGCTAGTGAGTGTCAGTGTGTGTGTCTGCTAGTGAGTGTCAGTGTGTGTCTGCTAGTGAGTGTCAGTGAGTGTGTCTGCTAGTGAATGTCAGTGTGTGTGTCTGCTAGTGAGTGTCAGTGTGTGTGTCTGCTAGTGAGTGTCAGTGAGTGTGTCTGCTAGTGAGTGTCAGTGTGTGTGTCTGCTAGTGAGTGTCAGTGAGTGTGTCTGCTAGTGAGTGTCAGTGAGTGTGTCTGCTAGTGAGTGTCATTGTGAGTGTCAGTGAGTGTGTCTGCTAATGAGTGTCAGTGAGTGTGTCTGCTAGTGAGTGTCAGTGAGTGTGTCTGCTAGTGAGTGTCAGTGTGTGTGTCTGCTAGTGAGTATGTCTGCTAGTGAGTGTCAGTGTGTGTCTGCTAGTGAGTGTCAGTGAGTGTCTGCTAGTGAGTGTCAGTGAGTGTGTCTGCTAGTGAGTGTCAGTGAGTGTCCGATAGTGAGTGTCAGTGAGTGTCAATGAGTGTATGCTAGTGAGTGTCAGTGTGTGTGTCTGCTAGTGAGTGTCAGTGAGTGTGTTTGCTAGTGTCAGTGAGTGTGTCTGCTAGTGTCAGTGAGTGTGTCTGCTAGTGTCAGTGAGTGTGTCTGCTAGTGTCAGTGTGTGTGTCTGCTAGTGAGTGTCAGTGTGTGTGTCTGCTAGTGTGTCAGTGAGTGTGTCTGCTAGTGAGTGTCAGTGAGTGTGTCTCTTACTGAGTGTGTTTGTGTGTGTATTAGTGAGTCTGTTTGATGTCTGTTAGTGAGTGTGTGTTTGTCAGTGAGAGTGTGTTTTCTAAGTGAGTGTGTATGTATGTCTGTCGCTGAGTGTGTCTGTCAGTAAATGCGTGTGTCTGTTAGCTGGTGTGTATGCATCTGTTCGTGAGAGTGTGTGTGTGTGTCTTCAGCACTTACCTTTCTCTAGCGCCGGACTCCCTTGGCGCTGGGGATCCCTCTGCCTCTCAGCTCCGAATGCTCTTGCCGCGCACGCATTCAAACCGCCCATAGGAAAGCATTACTCAATGCTTTCCTATGGACGTTCAGTGTTTTAGAATAGCGGAAGCTCCTCTAGCGGCTGTCAGTGAGACATCCACTAGAGGCTGGATTAACCCTTGGTGAAACATAGCAGTTTCTCTGAAACTGCTATGTTTTCAGCTGCAGGGTTAAAACTAGAGGGACCTGACACCCAGACCACTTCATTGAGCTGATGGGATCTGGGTGTCTGTAGTGGTCCTTTAAGTGTGTGTGCATCTGCATGCACTGGCATACATACCGCGGTCGTAGGGGTCACAGCCCTGCAACCCCTGCAACCAGGTGCCCGCCGCCATGTGTTACGGCCCCGGCCCGCGCAGAGTAAGCGCGAGAGGGGGCACGGATCAATTTGCGCACTGGGGCCCCATGGGTCATGTGTACGCCACTGCACCTACCCTGGTGTCTGCCGCAGGCTGTGTGGAGGGGGCGAGGATATGAATGACATATCCCTGCTCCCTGTGTACCACACAGCACGGCTGGCACCATGTGATGGGGCTGGGCTGCAGGACAGAACTCCAAGGAGCCAGACAGGATGCATCCAGGGGACAAGATTGAACTGATGTAAGTATGTAATTGTGTATGTCTCTGTATGTATGTATGTCTCTGTATGTATGTATGTAGGTCTCTGTATGCCTGTATGTCTTTGTATGTATGTTTCTGTATGCCTCTAGGTCTCTGTATGCCTGTATTTCTCTGTATGCCTGTATGTCTCTGTACAAAATGTATGTGTCTGTATGTTTCTGTATGCCTGTATGTCTCTGTATGTACAAATGTATGTGTCTGTATGCCTGTATGTCTTTGTACGTATGTGTCTGTATGCCTGTATGTCTCTGTATACCTGTATATATGTATGTGTCTGTATGACGGTATGTCTCTGTATGCGTGTATGCCTGTATGTATGTATGTGTCTGTATGCCTGGATGTCTCTGTATGTATGTTTCTGTATGTGTATGTATGTATGTATGTATGTATGTGTCTGTATGACGGTATGCCTCTGTATGTATGTCTTTATATGCCTGCATGTCTCTGTATGTATGTATGTCTCTGTCTGTGTCTGTATGTCTCTGTATGATTATTTCTGTGTTTGTATGAATCTTATTTTAAACGAGGGTGGGGGGCACCAAAATGCATCTTCGCCTGTGTAACTAAAAATCCTAGCACCGGTCCTGCTGCAGAGTAAGATTTGTCATAGCAGATTTATATTTATGCAAAAGCACATGCTTTGAATGTAAGCAATAAACATACAAAAATGGCAAAACAATGCAACATTTAGCAGCCATTGACTTTTACAAGATAATACTAATAAAACAGTATTGTAACCTCTAAAATTACATGTAGGTGGGTGGAGGTAACTTCTTGCAGACCAGATATTGTTTGGGATCCAAGATTCTCAGCATGTTGGCAGCAAAATAACAAATTTACCTGTATTTATCTGTTTTCAGAAGCTTAAATATTAACTTGACAGGATTGGGGAATGCTCTTAACAGTGATATCGGATCCTGACCCTAGTTCACAACTTATAGATAATATGCTTATGCAGCCACCTTGTACTTACAATGGTACATTAAGTCAAAAGATAAGTTTTTCTTGGGCAGGATCCGTCTAATCACCTACCACAACATAGGTGCTTAAGGGATAATAAGGAAGACCAAATACAAATGAGAAATTAAAGCCCTACTGCGGGACAACAGGCAACATTGAAGGACTGTGGTGATATCTGGAAAAGTCAAATCTCAAATCTGTTCACTTTCATCCATCACAGGGTGTGCCCGGTGGAGAATGTGGGTTGCTTAAAAAATGTGTGGGGTACAAGAGGAAATTTCTTTGGAAATATGGCCAAATTTGATTCCATACCTATTATGAACTGTTTGATCTCATGAACAAACAAACTCCACTAGCATTAATGGATTTTTTTCACATACTAGTATAAGTTTCCTAAGCCACTGAAATTCTTAAATAGAGACCGTGTTTTATGTAGTTGTACAATTCCTGACTGTCTGAGAACAGTCACAATATTCTTTTGAAGCCCATTTGCTAACATTTAATTTGACACAAGCCACTCTGGCCTGGAGACAATTATTGAAGCATGACCATAAATCTGAGACCCTAAGGCATCACATTCTAAACTTCCCATGATCACACATGAGAATTCCATACATTATATTAGGTACTTGTCAGAAGTGAATGCTTTCCTAACTCAATTGACCTATTTTGTGCACGTACTCCTGCAGTTTCATAGAAGCTCTACCTTCTGAGGTCCATTTGAGGGACTTGTGAGGCCCATTTGAGTGCAATTAGCTAATATCTGAATAGCGAATGATTCTCTGTACTGAGTAGCAGTTTATCCTCAGCCTATAGTGCAGCTAATTTTCATGTAATTCTCTCCCTCAGACTTTCTATATCAAGTATAAACACTTGTAACTGATTGTCATGTTCTCCATTTTCAGCAAGAAAATCACAATATAAAACTTGGTAGAAACTGAGGAACAGGCAAGGAGAAATCAGTGCAGAAAGCACTCTTTCTTTTATTTACTGCCAAATTAAGTTAAATGTTACTAAAACAATAATTGGATATTCAACAAACATAAACAATATCAAAGAGTTGAAATTAATATGTAATGCTATGAGGTTTACATTTAAATGATGATAATTAGAGGTTTTAGTGCACGGATTATACTTATTTAAAATGCCAAGATCAATAAACAGTTCTAAGAGACGACACCATGGCCAAATTGGTATGGCGCCATCATAATCCAATTCAGAATCTGAGTTTATATGGAGAATGTGGGGTAAAAATGGGCAATCTGATGTTCATTGATTCAGTCCGAGTAATTTTCATTCCAATTGTAGCAGTTTGATATGTAGGATAATCTTAGAATTAAACTTGGAACTTGGCCCTAAAGCAGTGTACCTCCTCACAGATCCATAGGTATGTCCGTTCTCGGTCTCTCCGCTCTGCCCGTGACCACCTCCTGTCCGTTGTCCGCACCCGTACGGCCAACTCGCGCTTGCAGGACTTCTCGCGGGCGTCTCCCTTCCTATGGAATAGCCTGCCTACCACCATCAGACTCTCCCCTAGTCTTGCATCTTTTAAGAAGTGCCTTAAAACCCATCTCTTTAGGAAAGCTTATGGCCTCCAATACTAACCCTTACCTCACATACCTGTCTCTTGCCCTCTCCTAAAGGGCAGCCCACCTTATTTGATTGCAAATTCCTGTCCTAATGTGTTTTACACCCCACCTCCTATAGAATGTAAGCTCGATTGAGCAGGGTCCTCTTCAACCTATTGTTCCTGTAAGTTTATTTGTAATTGTCCTATTATAGTTAAATCCCCTCTCATAATATTGTAATGCACTACGGAATCTGTTGGCGCTATATAAATGGCAATAATAATAATAATAATATGCATGCATAGTTACAGCTTCTGGCTTGAATACAGTAAGATTTTTACTATATTTATGGAGGCATGAGGGGCCCAGGGGAGCTAGATGGTGGTGTTAACACTATAGGGTCAGGAATATATGTTTGTGTTCCTGACCCTGTAGTGATCCTTTAACATTGGAAGTGCATTTACTTTAGCATGTATGTCAAAAAGTATTTTCAAAATATAATCACATGTATTTTATATTAGTATCTCTAGTCTATGTTTCTATGAAAATCATGTGCAGGAATGAGTTAGCAGCATCAGTGGTGTGACATTTGTAACAATGATTTGCAGTTCTACAGCTATAGATTTTTTTTTTTAAATTTACTGTAATTCTCTCCTAGTTGTAAGCACTTCAAAATGGTATCCAATTTTGTTGTTAAAAGTATTGGTGAGGAATTTCTATCTGCAAATTTTTTATATATCTAAAAACGAGTTACGTAGGAGGCGTACACACAAGGTTACCTAATACTTTAAAATATGTGGCCATCCTAGAAATAGGTTGTGGCTTCACCATTCTGTCAAATCTATGATTAAAGGCATACGTTATACAAATTGTTATACTTGGGGGTAACATATAATTTACACAAAGGTCTTTCTATTTACATGATTAAATGAATTCCTTAAAAAATTAAATTCTGTACACACATGTGAGTCTAATACACATAGGAGTCTGGCTGGCAATGGAAGTCTAATACTCATGGGAGTCTGGCTTGCAATGCTGGGGAAAGGTTAATATCAACAGGCCTCAATCAATCATTATCTCAACAAGAACCATATGTGGTGACCATTGATATACAGATGAATATCTCTCAATAGTGATGTACCGAACTGTCCGAACTTAGCGTGTTCGCGTTCGCCGCCGCGGGCGAACACATGGGCGGTTCGATCCGCCCCCTATTCGTCATCATTGGGCAAACTTTGACCCTGTGCCTCTCGGTCAGCAGACACATTCCAGCCAATCAGCAGCACTCCCTCCCTTCCACACCCTCCAACCTCCCTCCCAGCATCCATTTTCGATTCATTCTGAAGCTGCATGCTTAGTGAGAGGAGGGAAAGTTTAGCTGCTGCTGATTAGATAGGGAAATTGATAGCTAGGCTAGGGTATTCAGTGTCCACTACAATCCTGAAGGACTCATCTGATCTCTGCTTTTTTAGGGCTATAACATCAGGCTGCTTTTTTTTTTTTCCTGTGTAATGTAATTGCAGGTGCCTGCCTGCCAGCTTCTGTGTGAGGTTCACATTGGATACTGTGCCTACTTGCCAGTGCCACCACTCATATCTGTTTTAACAATTGGTTAAGCTTTAGATTTAAAATAAATAATTAGTTTTCACTGTAATAGAAGAGCAGTTGCCTGCCTGCCAGCTTCTGTGTCAGGTTGGATGCCTTGCCCATTTGCACAGTCAGTGCCACCACTCATATCTGTTTTAACAATAGCTTAAGCTTTAGATTTTA
Organism: Pelobates fuscus; assembly: GCF_036172605.1. Lineage (NCBI taxonomy): Eukaryota > Metazoa > Chordata > Amphibia > Anura > Pelobatidae > Pelobates > Pelobates fuscus. The sequence goes on from NC_086324.1 coordinate 79,567,467, forward strand.
AAGAAATCATTTTTTTTCACTGTAATAGAAGAGCAGTTGCCTGCCTGCCAGCTTCTGTGTCAGGTTGGATGCCTTGCCCATTTGCACAGTCAGTGCCACCACTCATATCTGTTTTAACAATAGCTTAAGCTTTAGATTTTAAAGAAATCATTTTTTTTCACTGTAATAGAAGAGCAGTTGCCTGCCTGCCAGCTTCTGTGTCAGGTTGGATGCCTTGCCCATTTGCACAGTCAGTGCCACCACTCATATCTGTTTTAACAATAGCTTAAGCTTTAGATTTTAAAGAAATCATTTTTTTTCACTGTAATAGAAGAGCAGTTGCCTGCCTGCCAGCTTCTGTGTCAGGTTGGATGCCTTGCCCATTTGCACAGTCAGTGCCACCACTCATATCTGTTTTAACAATAGCTTAAGCTTTAGATTTTAAAGAAATCATTTTTTTTCACTGTAATAGAAGAGCAGTTGCCTGCCTGCCAGCTTCTGTGTCAGGTTGGATGCCTTGCCCATTTGCACAGTCAGTGCCACCACTCATATCTGTTTTGACAATAGCTTAAGCTTTAGATTTTAAAGAAATCATTTTTTTTCACTGTATTAGAAGATCAGTTAGTTGTCTGCAAGCGTCTGAGTGTCAGGCCTACTTCAGCGTGTGCTCTGCAGACCTGTGCCAGCGTGCTTTGACAGTTGCCAATCATATCTGGTGTCTCTTTAGCGTGCTTTTACAAAGAAAAAAGGTTTCCAGTGTAAGCTAATAGCAGCCAGTCAGTGTCCTTCAAGCGGCTCTGTCAGGCCTTCCTTCAGCGTGTGCCCTGCACAACCCTGCCAGCGTACTTTGACAATTGCCACTCATATCTGGTGTCTCTATAGCGTGCTTTTACAAAGAAAAAAGGTTTCCAGTGTAAGCTAATAGCAGCCAGTCAGTGTCCTTCAAGCGGCTCTGTCAGGCCTTCCTTCAGCGTGTGCCCTGCACAACCCTGCCAGCGTACTTTGACAATTGCCACTCATATCTGGTGTCTCTATAGCGTGCTTTTTCAAAGAAAAAAGGTTTCCAGTGTAAGCTAATAGCAGCCAGTCAGTGTCCTTCAAGCGGCTCTGTCAGGCCTTCCTTCAGCGTGTGCCCTGCACAACCTTGACAGCGTACTTTGACAGTTGCCACTCATATCTGGTGTCTCTATAGCGTGCTTTTACAACCAAAATTTTCCACTGTAATAGAAGAGCAGTTGCCTGCCTGCCAGCTTCTGTGTGAGGTTCACAGTGGATACTGTGCCCTCTTGCCCAGTGCCACCACTTATATCTGTTTTTACAATAGCTTAAGCTTTAGATTTAAAATAAATAATTTTTTTTCACTGTAATAGAAGAGCAGTTAGTTGTCTGCAAGCGTCTGGGTGTCAGGCCTACTTCAGCGTGTGCTCTGTAGACCTGTTCCAGCGTGCTTTGACAGTTGCCAATCATATTTGGTGTCTCTTTAGCGTGCTTTTACAAAGAAAAAAGGTTTCTAGTGTAAGCTAATAGCAGCCAGTCAGTGTCCTTCAAGCGGCTCTGTCAGTCCTTCCTTCAGCGTGTGCTCTTAAGAACTGTTCCAGAGCACATTGCCAATCATATCTGGTGTCTCTATAGCGTGCTTTTAAAACCAAAATTTGTTTTTCACTGTTATAGATTGAATAGCAGTTACTTGTCTTCAAGCGGGTGTCTCAGGCCTACAGTGTGTGCTCTGCAGAACTGTTCCAGTGCACATTGCCAATCATATCTGGTGTCTCTATAGTGTGCTTTTAAAACCAAAATTTGTTTTTCACTGTTATAGATTGAATAGCAGTTACTTGTCTTCAAGCGGGTGTCTCAGGCCTACAGTGTGTGCTCTGCAGAACTGTTCCAGTGCACATTGCCAATCATATCTGGTGTCTCTATAGTGTGCTTTTAAAACCAAAATTTGTTTTTCACTGTTATAGATTGAATAGCAGTTACTTGTCTTCAAGCGGGTGTCTCAGGCCTACAGTGTGTGCTCTGCAGAACTCTTACAGTTCACATTGCCAATCATATCTGGTCTCACAGTAGCTTGGACTTATAGTACCACTAATCCCCCCAAAAATGACAGGCAGAGGCAGGCCACCCCGCAGGGGCCGTCGTGGTCGTGGTGCTGTGATTCCCTTTTGCCCTAGAATAATGCCCAGTTTTCAGAAGCCACGTACCCTGAACTTGAAAAGTTCTGAGGACATAGTTGACTGGCTAACACAGGACACCCAATCTTGTACAGCCTCCGCTCGGAACCTTGACGCACCATCCTCCTCCAGCTTAGCTTCAGGCACCTCTCAAGATACCACTCACCCGCCTGCCGCCACCACCAAAACTAGCACCACAGCTGCTTTACTTGGTATGTCAGAGGAGTTATTCACACACCCGTTTGAAGAAATGAGTGATGCGCAACCATTATTGCTACAGGATGTAGATAACAGGGATATGTATCAGGCAGGCAGCATTAAACACATGGAGGTACGGTGTGATGATGATGATGTTGTACCCGCTGCTGCTTCCTTTTCTGAGTTGTCAGATACAAGCGAAGCGGTTGATGATGACGATGCGTCCATGGATGTCACGTGGGTGCCCGCTCGGCAAGAAGAAGAACAGGGCGAAAGTTCAGATGGGGAGACAGAGAGGAGGAGGAGACGAGTTGGAAGCAGGGGGGGGTCGTTGCAAGGAGCTAGTGGCACAGTCAGACAGCATGCATTGGCACCCGGGGTCAGCCCGACAGCACGCCAATCAACGCATGCTGTGTCCACCACCAGAATGCCGTCATTGCAGAGCTCAGCAGTGTGGCATTTTTTTTGTGTGTCTGCCTCGGACAACAGCGATGCCATTTGCAACCTGTGCCAAAGTAAACTGAGTCGTGGGAGGTCCAACACCCTTTGTAGCTATTGGGACACCGCAGTGGAAGGTACCCGGCCGGAATTTCTTTTCACAAAAGGCAATCCCCAACTTGTACTCGATTGTGCAAAAGGAAGTCATGGCATGTCTGGCACACAGTGTTGGGGCAAGGGTCCATCTGACCACTGATACCTGGTCTGCAAAGCATGGTCAGGGCAGGTATATCACCTACACTGCGCATTGGGTAAACCTGCTGACGGCTGACAAGCAAGGAATGCGTGGCATTGCAGAGGAGTTGGTGACACCGCCACGAATTACAGGCAGTCCTGCTGCCACCTCCTCTACTCCTCCTACTCCATCCTCTTCCATAACCTCCTCGGCTGAGTCCTCTTGTGCTGCTGCCTCTTGCTCCACATCAACGGCACCCCCCCAGCTCCCCAGGTACTATTCCACATCCCGGATACGGCAGTGTCACGCCGTCTTGGGTTTGACTTGCTTGAAAGCAGAGAGTCACACCGGACAAGCACTCCTGTCCGCCCTGAACGCACAGGTGGAAAAGTGGCTGACTCCGCAGCAACTGGATATCGGCAAAGTGGTGTGTGACAACGGAAAAAATTTGATAGCGGCATTGAAGTTGGGCAAGTTGACACATGTGCCGTGCTCTGTGTCAGTGTGTATCAGGGGTTTTGAGGACAGGTGTCAATCCATATCTGCCAAGTGACCCTATGTAGGAGGAACAGTCCCTATTCTGCTCTGTGTCAGTGTGTATCAGGGGTTTTGAGGACAGGTGTCAATCCATATCTGCCAAGTGACCCTATGTAGGGGGAACAGTCTCTATTCTGCTCTGTGTCAGTGTGTATCAGGGATCATTAGGATAGGTGTCAATCCATATCTGCCAAGTGACCCTATGTAGGGGGAACAGTCCCTATTCTGCTCAGTGTCAGTGTGTATCAGGGATTTGACTATCTTTATTCAGATTGAAAAAATAAAATTCCAGGAAAAAATTAACAAACATTTACATGTTAACATGTAACATGTTATGCACATCATAGAAACAACGTGAACCTCTTTAAAGCCACAAACTTAAGACAAAAAGTATGTACACACAATGTGTAAGGGTTTGAAAGAATATTCTGAATCCTTACATGTTTACTTTATCGTTTGTTTGATTTTTGTGAACCATATATAAACTACAAGCAGCGTGAAAACTATAAAAACTCAAGTGGCCATGCTGATCAAATTAAATAGTATGCTTTACACAGCGTATAAGGGTGATGTCACAGCACAACGGGAATCTAACAGGGGAAGAGGTGAAAGTCATCCTCCCCCTCCCACGACCCCGCCATATCTGCCAAGTGACCCTATGTAGGGGTAACAGTCTCTATTCTGCTCTGTGTCAGTGTGTATCATGGTCTCTGAGGACGGGGAACAGTCTCTATTATGCTCTGTGTCAGTGTGTATCAGGGGCTTTGAGGACAGGTGTCAATGTTAGGTGATTTCTGCCCTTTATGGATTAAAAGCAGACTCTGCATCAACTGTGTAATTTTCCATGGGAGTTTTGCCATGGATCCCCCTCCGGCATGCCACAGTCCAGGTGTTAGTCCCTTTGAAACAACTTTTCCATCACTTTTGTGGCCAGAAAGAGTCCCTGTTGGTTTTAAAATTCGCCTGCCCATTGAAGTCAATGGCGGTTCGCGCGGTTCGCCGGTTCGCGAACATTTGCGGAAGTTCGCGTTCGCCGTTCGCGAACCGAAAATTTCGGGTTCGCGACAACACTATCTCTCAATTCTAGTTTCTGAAAGTACTTTGCAATTAAATGAATTTCAAATAATACAAAATTCATATCATATCACAAAGATAAAATTAATATCACAAAGATAAAATTTTACAACACGTCAGATATTAAAGTTCATGAAATATATTTTATTTCCCCCTGTGATACTTTAAGAAATGTAAAGCATCATAATAACTTACTCCAATTCCTTGTAGGATTTGAACTTTGTTGTCAGATATTTACATATGTATTCAACTTCTACAATTGGAGACTGTATACGGTTTACTCTGTAACGGATCACCTGGCAACCCGACTGCGTACCTCCGTTGAAGGATGCTCCTAGCGCTTCCTGAGGGCTCCAAGCACTCCAGCAGACACCATAACCACCATAGACTCCTTCAGAAAGCAAAACAGGAACAAGCTCTTACAAGAGCTTAGTAGTGATATAGCAAGAGAGTATGACTAGCAGATTCCCCCAATAAGAGACGGAACTCCAAATTGAGGGTGAAGTAGAACTGAAGCTTTTAATGAAACACTCTGCTTTTATGCCCATTCTACACACATAGTACCGCCCACAGGGTTTTGTAAAACAACCATTAAAATACGTACATTATAGTAAAACATTCCTAGCAATAACACACACATCCTCCCCTCTGCCTGTGATATAATTACTGAACACAAAGGATTTGGCTACACACACCGCTGACTGCGTTCGGCAGAATAAAGATGGCCACCGCCACGTGTTCGTTTGTGGTTCAGTAAGCCCCTTTTACTGACCCAAGTGGGAGAAAGCCAGGAACACAGTATATTAAAGGTTTGGGGACACTGGGGACACCGTCTTAAAGGGGCATTGTCCCCAACAAGTCTCATTATGCACACATGCAGTTCTTAAAGGGCAATACACCCCAGGGGCCATAGTCACAGGGCAGGAGGCGGGCAAGCAGCCCCCTCCAAAAACTCATGGCAAACTCCCTTAAAGGGGTGAGTTTGCTACATATCTCTCCTTTCCCTTTGAGAATATCCAGACTCAAGACCTCCAATCGGTCTGGTGCTCTGATAGTCTGTTGGCCTTTCTCAAAAGGCGAAGTTGTCCAGATGGCCTCCTGCCACACGTGCCCAGTTGTAGATCCAGTGTCTTGTGGGAAGACAACCAGGATGTCCTCTCTCCTGGTTGGACAAAGATGTTGCTGGGGACGGCGGGTGCCGTTTCCCCCCTACGGACCTGGTAGGTAGAGGCCAGCGGTACTCTGCCCTGTAGTCAGCGGTTCACTGGTTTGGTTGGTGGGTGATCAGGCCCCAAAACAAAGAGGTAGAGAGGGCAGAGGCTATCTGCGCTCTGCCCAGATGCCAGCTCTTCTGCTGGGATGGGGTCAGCGAGTTGTGGATTGGCTGTGGAGAGGAGGGATCTTTTGCCTCCTCCTCCTGGCATTTCTGTGGGGTTGGTTGGGGATCTGGATCAGCCAGCCAACATCCCTGTAGGTCTGGTGCAGAGACTGTGGTCCCATCTGCACCATTGGGGTTCTGACTGCGGTCTCCCTGTGGTGGGAGAGGCGAACCAGTTGTCTCCTCTCTCTGGAAGGGACACTGCCGCCGGGGAGAGACACCGACTGTCTCTTCCCCCAAGAACACATGCTGCTGCTGGGAAATGAGACCGACTGTCTCCACTCCCTGTAACAAACTTGGCTGCTGGGGAGAGAGACCGACTGTCTCCTCTCCCAAGGATACACACTGCCGCTGCGGAGAGGGACAGACTATTCCCACTCCTAACATATTCATCTGGGGTTGGAGATCTGGGCCGGGTGCCCAGCATCCCTGTAGGGCCGGTAGAGAGACCTCGGTCCCATCGGTCCCTCAGAATTGGCTGAATTTTGGATATGTGTGTAATTAAAGTGTGCTGAGTATTAATATGTATTTTTAAAGTTACAGTACATGTGTAAAATGTGTATTTTTCCTGCCTGTGATGATTACTTTAACCCATTGTGTTCAGTAATTATATCACAGGCAGAGGGGAGGATGTGTGTGTTATTGCTGGGAATGTTTTACTATAATGTACATATTTTATTGATTGTTTTACAAAACCCTTTGGGCGGTACTATGGGTGTAGAATGGGCATAAAAGCAGAGTGTTTCATTAAAAGCTTCAGTTCTACTTCACCCTCAATTTGGAGTTCCGTCTCTTATTGGGGGAATCTACTAGTCATACTCTCTTGCTATATCACTACTAAGCTCTTGTAAGAGCTTGTTCCTGTTTTGCTTTCTGAAGGAGTCTACGGTGGTTATGGTGTCTGCTGGAGTGCTTGGAGCCCTCAGGAAGCGCTAGGAGCATCCTTCAACGGAGGTATGCAGTCGGGTTGCCAGGTGATCCGTTACAGAGTAAACCGTATACAGTCTCCAATTGTAGAAGTTGAATACATATGTAAATATCTGACAACAAAGTTTAAATCCTACAAGGTCTCTCCAGGACCAGTCTATACAGCTCTTCTGTAACTGGTAGTGAAGCAGGGGTTATCTCGGCCATGTCTTCCCAGCTGTAGGCTGCCACCCAGCTTTCCTGTTCTGCGTCCATGCTCTGCGGCCGAACCAAGTGTAGCAGTTCCACATTGTCCATTTCCAGTTCTTGCTCCATGGCAACAAAACGGCGGAGGTCTTTTGCCAGTCCAATAGATCTCGGGCCCTGTAACATCGCTCCCCGGTAATGATGGATAGCCCAGTACCATGACTCTGCTGGACTGCCAAAGTCCACTAAGGTCTTCGACAACAGGCCAATGCTAGTGTAGTTCTCTCCCTCCGGCTGGATGCCCTCTGCCCTACATGTCTCTGGCTGGACAGTGCACCACCAAAGTGCCCGGTATGAGGCGTCCAGGCTCAATTCCCTCTCCACGAGGTACTCAAGTTGTCTTACCAGTTCACCCCCCCAGGTTGGTCTCCTAGAAGCTGCATCCGCCAGGCCATTTGTTCCTCCAACTGGTATGTGACACCAGGAAGGTGCTCCTGCTGTTGATACTGAACTTCCTCCAGGGCATCATACCATAGTTCTTTCCGGGCTATATCTCTCCATTCCAATTCACTCTCTTCCTCAGATGTGTGTGTTGCCCAGGGGTCAACGAACCCCATTTTCCCAATTCCTTCTATAGACCAGGGCGCTGTAAGAACACTAGCGTCACCCTCAATTTGTAAATCCACGAACGGTGTCTCCGAGCTGCTTTATTTCGCACTAGGATGCCATCCCACCACTTGCCATCAATGTAACGGATCACCTGGCACCCCGACTGGGTACCTCCGTTGAAGGATGCTCCTAGCACTTCCTGAGGGCTCCAAGCACTCTAGCAGACACCATAACCACCATAGACTCCTTCAGAGAGCAAAACAGGAACAAGCTCTTACAAGAGCTTAGTAGTGATATAGCAAGAGAGTAAGACTAGCATAGCAATCCCTTGTAGCAGATTCCCCAAATAAGAGACGGAACATCAAATTGAGGGTGAAGTAGAACTGAAGCTTTTAATGAAACACTCTGCTTTTATGCCCATTCTACACACATAGTACCGCCCACAGGGTTTTGTAAAACAACCAATAAAATACGTACATTATAGTAAAACACTCCCAGCAATTACACACAATTCCTCCCCTCTGCCTGGGATATAATTACTGAGCACGATGGGTTAAAGTAATTATCACAGGCAGGAAAAACACACTTTTTACACATTTTCATGCCCAAAACAGTTCTATAGATTTGGGCTGTGTGGGACTTAGTCTCTGCGGCTGCAAACTCACTGGAGGAGAAGGTGTGTCAGCGGTGTTCGTTAAAATGTGTAGCCGATTTCAGTTCCATGTATTTGGCTACACACACCATTGACCACGTTTGGCAGAATAAAGATGGCCGCCGCCACGTGTTCATTTGTACGAACGGTCCAGCCTCGGAGGTAAATCGCCTGCACGCTTCCACTTCTGGGTGGTCCGCCTATGTAATACTTGTTTCAGTAAGCCTCATTTACTGACCCAAGTGGGAGAAAGCCAGGAACACAGTATATTAAAGGTTTGGGGACAATGTGGACACTGTCTTAAAGGGGCATTGTCCCCAACAAGTCTGGGGACACTGGGGACACCGTCTTAAAGAGGCATTGTCCCAAAAAGTCTCAATATGCCCACATACAGTTCTCAAAGGGCCATACACAGTCTAATAGAAGTCCATACGCTGTGCTTAAAGGGCCAGTAGCAGAACAATAAAAAATCCATTATGCCCAAATGCGTTTTTAAAAGGGCAATACATCCCAGGGGCCATAGTCACAGGGCAGGAGGCAGGCAAGCAGCCCCCTCCAAAAACTCATGGAAAACTCCCTTGAAGGGGTGAGTTTGCTACATACTCTTTTACACAAATGATAACTAAAGAAGAATAACATCTTAATTATGACCATTAAAATTACCAAAGGATGTGTCATAAACCTATACAAATCCTGTCTTGTGTCCCCCAAACCACCGTTACCCCATGATTTGGTTTCTTTAATGTATTCATGTTTTATGCTTTTACCAATACCTTGCACAGCATGTATGTGCACTAAGGTGTTGTGTATTTCAGGTGCAGCTTTATCAATTACCCATATTAATTTGCATTATATATGTAAAATATTTGGTAATATTAATGATTATATCAATTCTTCCATCAATAGACTGATAGGTGTCCTTCAAGCGGCTCTGTCAGGCCTTCCTTCAGCGTGTGCCCTGCACAACCTTGACAGCGTACTTTGACAGTTGCCACTCATATCTGGTGTCTCTATAGCGTGCTTTTACAACCAAAATTTTCCACTGTAATAGAAGAGCAGTTGCCTGCCTGCCAGCTTCTGTGTGAGGTTCACAGTGGATACTGTGCCCTCTTGCCCAGTGCCACCACTTATATCTGTTTTTACAATAGCTTAAGCTTTAGATTTAAAAGAAAAAAAATTTTTTCACTGTAATAGAAGAGCAGTTAGTTGTCTGCAAGCGTCTGGGTGTCAGGCCTACTTCAGCGTGTGCTCTGTAGACCTGTTCCAGCGTGCTTTGACAGTTGCCAATCATATTTGGTGTCTCTTTAGCGTGCTTTTACAAAGAAAAAAGGTTTCTAGTGTAAGCTAATAGCAGCCAGTCAGTGTCCTTCAAGCGGCTCTGTCAGTCCTTCCTTCAGCGTGTGCTCTTAAGAACTGTTCCAGAGCACATTGCCAATCATATCTGGTGTCTCTATAGCGTGCTTTTAAAACCAAAATTTGTTTTTCACTGTTATAGATTGAATAGCAGTTACTTGTCTTCAAGCGGGTGTCTCAGGCCTACAGTGTGTGCTCTGCAGAACTGTTCCAGTGCACATTGCCAATCATATCTGGTGTCTCTATAGCGTGCTTTTAAAACCAAAATTTGTTTTTCACTGTTATAGATTGAATAGCAGTTACTTGTCTTCAAGCGGGTGTCTCAGGCCTACAGTGTGTGCTCTGCAGAACTGTTCCAGTGCACATTGCCAATCATATCTGGTGTCTCTATAGTGTGCTTTTAAAACCAAAATTTGTTTTTCACTGTTATAGATTGAATAGCAGTTACTTGTCTTCAAGCGGGTGTCTCAGGCCTACAGTGTGTGCTCTGCAGAACTCTTACAGTTCACATTGCCAATCATATCTGGTCTCACAGTAGCTTGGACTTATAGTACCACTAATCCCCCCAAAAATGACAGGCAGAGGCAGGCCACCCCGCAGGGGCCGTCGTGGTCGTGGTGCTGTGATTCCCTTTTGCCCTAGAATAATGCCCAGTTTTCAGAAGCCACGTACCCTGAACTTGAAAAGTTCTGAGGACATAGTTGAGTGGCTAACACAGGACACCCAATCTTGTACAGCCTCCGCTCGGAACCTTGACGCACCATCCTCCTCCAGCTTAGCTTCAGGCACCTCTCAAGATACCACTCACCCGCCTGCCGCCACCACCAAAACTAGCACCACAGCCGCTTTACTTGGTATGTCAGAGGAGTTATTCACACACCCGTTTGAAGAAATGAGTGATGCGCAACCATTATTGCTACAGGATGTAGATAACAGGGATATGTATCAGGCAGGCAGCATTAAACACATGGAGGTACGGTGTGATGATGATGATGTTGTACCCGCTGCTGCTTCCTTTTCTGAGTTGTCAGATACAAGCGAAGCGGTTGATGATGACGATGCGTCCATGGATGTCACGTGGGTGCCCGCTCGGCAAGAAGAAGAACAGGGCGAAAGTTCAGATGGGGAGACAGAGAGGAGGAGGAGACGAGTTGGAAGCAGGGGGGGGTCGTTGCAAGGAGCTAGTGGCACAGTCAGACAGCATGCATTGGCACCCGGGGTCAGCCCGACAGCACGCCAATCAACGCATGCTGTGTCCACCACCAGAATGCCGTCATTGCAGAGCTCAGCAGTGTGGCATTTTTTTTGTGTGTCTGCCTCGGACAACAGCGATGCCATTTGCAACCTGTGCCAAAGTAAACTGAGTCGTGGGAGGTCCAACACCCTTTGTAGCTATTGGGACACCGCAGTGGAAGGTACCCGGCCGGAATTTCTTTTCACAAAAGGCAATCCCCAACTTGTACTCGATTGTGCAAAAGGAAGTCATGGCATGTCTGGCACACAGTGTTGGGGCAAGGGTCCATCTGACCACTGATACCTGGTCTGCAAAGCATGGTCAGGGCAGGTATATCACCTACACTGCGCATTGGGTAAACCTGCTGACGGCTGACAAGCAAGGAATGCGTGGCATTGCAGAGGAGTTGGTGACACCGCCACGAATTACAGGCAGTCCTGCTGCCACCTCCTCTACTCCTCCTACTCCATCCTCTTCCATAACCTCCTCGGCTGAGTCCTCTTGTGCTGCTGCCTCTTGCTCCACATCAACGGCACCCCCCCAGCTCCCCAGGTACTATTCCACATCCCGGATACGGCAGTGTCACGCCGTCTTGGGTTTGACTTGCTTGAAAGCAGAGAGTCACACCGGACAAGCACTCCTGTCCGCCCTGAACGCACAGGTGGAAAAGTGGCTGACTCCGCAGCAACTGGATATCGGCAAAGTGGTGTGTGACAACGGAAAAAATTTGATAGCGGCATTGAAGTTGGGCAAGTTGACACATGTGCCGTGCTCTGTGTCAGTGTGTATCAGGGGTTTTGAGGACAGGTGTCAATCCATATCTGCCAAGTGACCCTATGTAGGAGGAACAGTCCCTATTCTGCTCTGTGTCAGTGTGTATCAGGGGTTTTGAGGACAGGTGTCAATCCATATCTGCCAAGTGACCCTATGTAGGGGGAACAGTCTCTATTCTGCTCTGTGTCAGTGTGTATCAGGGATCATTAGGATAGGTGTCAATCCATATCTGCCAAGTGACCCTATGTAGGGGGAACAGTCCCTATTCTGCTCAGTGTCAGTGTGTATCAGGGATTTGACTATCTTTATTCAGATTGAAAAAATACAATTCCAGGAAAAATTTAACAAACATTTACATGTTAACATGTAACATGTTATGCACATCATAGAAACAACGTGAACCTCTTTAAAGCCACAAACTTAAGACAAAAAGTATGTACACACAATGTGTAAGGACAATGTTTGAAAGAATATTCTGAATCCTTACATGTTTACTTTATCGTTTGTTTGATTTTTGTGAACCATATATAAACTACAAGCAGCGTGAAAACTATAAAAACTCAAGTGGCCATGCTGATCAAATTAAATAGTATGCTTTACACAGCGTATAAGGGTGATGTCACAGCACAACGGGAATCTAACAGGGGAAGAGGTGAAAGTCATCCTCCCCCTCCCACGACCCCGCCATATCTGCCAAGTGACCCTATGTAGGGGTAACAGTCTCTATTCTGCTCTGTGTCAGTGTGTATCATGGTCTCTGAGGACGGGGAACAGTCTCTATTATGCTCTGTGTCAGTGTGTATCAGGGGCTTTGAGGACAGGTGTCAATGTTAGGTGATTTCTGCCCTTTATGGATTAAAAGCAGACGCTGCATCAACTGTGTAATTTTCCATGGGAGTTTTGCCATGGATCCCCCTCCGGCATGCCACAGTCCAGGTGTTAGTCCCTTTGAAACAACTTTTCCATCACTTTTGTGGCCAGAAAGAGTCCCTGTTGGTTTTAAAATTCGCCTGCCCATTGAAGTCAATGGCGGTTCGCCGGTTCGCGAACATTTGCGGAAGTTCGCGTTCGCCGTTCGCGAACCGAAAATTTCGGGTTCGCGACAACACTATCTCTCAATTCTAGTTTCTGAAAGTACTTTGCAATTAAATGAATTTCAAATAATACAAAATTCATATCATATCACAAAGATAAAATTAATATCACAAAGATAAAATTTTACAACACGTCAGATATTAAAGTTCATGAAATATATTTTATTTCCCCCTGTGATACTTTAAGAAATGTAAAGCATCATAATAACTTACTCCAATTCCTTGTAGGATTTGAACTTTGTTGTCAGATATTTACATATGTATTCAACTTCTACAATTGGAGACTGTATACGGTTTACTCTGTAACGGATCACCTGGCAACCCGACTGCGTACCTCCGTTGAAGGATGCTCCTAGCGCTTCCTGAGGGCTCCAAGCACTCCAGCAGACACCATAACCACCATAGACTCCTTCAGAAAGCAAAACAGGAACAAGCTCTTACAAGAGCTTAGTAGTGATATAGCAAGAGAGTATGACTAGCAGATTCCCCCAATAAGAGACGGAACTCCAAATTGAGGGTGAAGTAGAACTGAAGCTTTTAATGAAACACTCTGCTTTTATGCCCATTCTACACACATAGTACCGCCCACAGGGTTTTGTAAAACAACCATTAAAATACGTACATTATAGTAAAACATTCCCAGCAATAACACACACATCCTCCCCTCTGCCTGTGATATAATTACTGAACACAAAGGATTTGGCTACACACACCGCTGACTGCGTTCGGCAGAATAAAGATGGCCACCGCCACGTGTTCGTTTGTGGTTCAGTAAGCCCCTTTTACTGACCCAAGTGGGAGAAAGCCAGGAACACAGTATATTAAAGGTTTGGGGACACTGGGGACACCGTCTTAAAGGGGCATTGTCCCCAACAAGTCTAATTATGCACACATGCAGTTCTTAAAGGGCAATACACCCCAGGGGCCATAGTCACAGGGCAGGAGGCGGGCAAGCAGCCCCCTCCAAAAACTCATGGCAAACTCCCTTAAAGGGGTGAGTTTGCTACATATCTCTCCTTTCCCTTTGAGAATATCCAGACTCAAGACCTCCAATCGGTCTGGTGCTCTGATAGTCTGTTGGCCTTTCTCAAAAGGCGAAGTTGTCCAGATGGCCTCCTGCCACACGTGCCCAGTTGTAGATCCAGTGTCTTGTGGGAAGACAACCAGGATGTCCTCTCTCCTGGTTGGACAAAGATGTTGCTGGGGACGGCGGGTGCCGTTTCCCCCCTACGGACCTGGTAGGTAGAGGCCAGCGGCACTCTGCCCTGTAGTCAGCGGTTCCACTGGTTTGGTTGGTGGGTGATCAGGCCCCAAAACAAAGAGGTAGAGAGGGCAGAGGCTATCTGCGCTCTGCCCAGATGCCAGCTCTTCTGCTGGGATGGGGTCAGCGAGTTGTGGATTGGCTGTGGAGAGGAGGGATCTTTTGCCTCCTCCTCCTGGCATTTCTGTGGGGTTGGTTGGGGATCTGGATCAGCCAGCCAACATCCCTGTAGGTCTGGTGCAGAGACTGTGGTCCCATCTGCACCATTGGGGTTCTGACTGCGGTCTCCCTGTGGTGGGAGAGGCGAACCAGTTGTCTCCTCTCTCTGGAAGGGACACTGCCGCCGGGGAGAGACACCGACTGTCTCTTCCCCCAAGAACACATGCTGCTGCTGGGAAATGAGACCGACTGTCTCCACTCCCTGTAACAAACTTGGCTGCTGGGGAGAGAGACCGACTGTCTCCTCTCCCAAGGATACACACTGCCGCTGCGGAGAGGGACAGACTATTCCCACTCCTAACATATTCATCTGGGGTTGGAGATCTGGGCCGGATGCCCAGCATCCCTGTAGGGCCGGTAGAGAGACCTCGGTCCCATCGGTCCCTCAGAATTGGCTGAATTTTGGATATGTGTGTAATTAAAGTGTGCTGAGTATTAATATGTATTTTTAAAGTTACAGTACATGTGTAAAATGTGTATTTTTCCTGCCTGTGATGATTACTTTAACCCATTGTGTTCAGTAATTATATCACAGGCAGAGGGGAGGATGTGTGTGTTATTGCTGGGAATGTTTTACTATAATGTACATATTTTATTGATTGTTTTACAAAACCCTTTGGGCGGTACTATGGGTGTAGAATGGGCATAAAAGCAGAGTATTTCATTAAAAGCTTCAGTTCTACTTCACCCTCAATTTGGAGTTCCGTCTCTTATTGGGGGAATCTACTAGTCATACTCTCTTGCTATATCACTACTAAGCTCTTGTAAGAGCTTGTTCCTGTTTTGCTTTCTGAAGGAGTCTACGGTGGTTATGGTGTCTGCTGGAGTGCTTGGAGCCCTCAGGAAGCGCTAGGAGCATCCTTCAACGGAGGTATGCAGTCGGGTTGCCAGGTGATCCGTTACAGAGTAAACCGTATACAGTCTCCAATTGTAGAAGTTGAATACATATGTAAATATCTGACAACAAAGTTTAAATCCTACAAGGTCTCTCCAGGACCAGTCTATACAGCTCTTCTGTAACTGGTAGTGAAGCAGGGGTTATCTCGGCCATGTCTTCCCAGCTGTAGGCTGCCACCCAGCTTTCCTGTTCTGCGTCCATGCTCTGCGGCCGAACCAAGTGTAGCAGTTCCACATTGTCCATTTCCAGTTCTTGCTCCATGGCAACAAAACGGCGGAGGTCTTTTGCCAGTCCAATAGATCTCGGGCCCTGTAACATCGCTCCCCGGTAATGATGGATAGCCCAGTACCATGACTCTGCTGGACTGCCAAAGTCCACTAAGGTCTTCGACAACAGGCCAATGCTAGTGTAGTTCTCTCCCTCCGGCTGGATGCCCTCTGCCCTACATGTCTCTGGCTGGACAGTGCACCACCAAAGTGCCCGGTATGAGGCGTCCAGGCTCAATTCCCTCTCCACGAGGTACTCAAGTTGTCTTACCAGTTCACCCCCCCAGGTTGGTCTCCTAGAAGCTGCATCCGCCAGGCCATTTGTTCCTCCAACTGGTATGTGACACCAGGAAGGTGCTCCTGCTGTTGATACTGAACTTCCTCCAGGGCATCATACCATAGTTCTTTCCGGGCTATATCTCTCCATTCCAATTCACTCTCTTCCTCAGATGTGTGTGTTGCCCAGGGGTCAACGAACCCCATTTTCCCAATTCCTTCTATAGACCAGGGCGCTGTAAGAACACTAGCGTCACCCTCAATTTGTAAATCCACGAACGGTGTCTCCGAGCTGCTTTATTTCGCACTAGGATGCCATCCCACCACTTGCCATCAATGTAACGGATCACCTGGCACCCCGACTGGGTACCTCCGTTGAAGGATGCTCATAGCACTTCCTGAGGGCTCCAAGCACTCTAGCAGACACCATAACCACCATAGACTCCTTCAGAGAGCAAAACAGGAACAAGCTCTTACAAGAGCTTAGTAGTGATATAGCAAGAGAGTAAGACTAGCATAGCAATCCCTTGTAGCAGATTCCCCAAATAAGAGACGGAACATCAAATTGAGGGTGAAGTAGAACTGAAGCTTTTAATGAAACACTCTGCTTTTATGCCCATTCTACACACATAGTACCGCCCACAGGGTTTTGTAAAACAACCAATAAAATACGTACATTATAGTAAAACACTCCCAGCAATTACACACAATTCCTCCCCTCTGCCTGGGATGTAATTACTGAGCACGATGGGTTAAAGTAATTATCACAGGCAGGAAAAACACACTTTTTACACATTTTCATGCCCAAAACAGTTCTATAGATTTGGGCTGTGTGGGACTTAGTCTCTGCGGCTGCAAACTCACTGGAGGAGAAGGTGTGTCAGCGGTGTGCGTTAAAATGTGTAGCCGATTTCAGTTCCATGTATTTGGCTACACACACCATTGACCACGTTTGGCAGAATAAAGATGGCCGCCGCCACGTGTTCATTTGTACGAACGGTCCAGCCTCGGAGGTAAATCGCCTGCACGCTTCCACTTCTGGGTGGTCCGCCTATGTAATACTTGTTTCAGTAAGCCTCATTTACTGACCCAAGTGGGAGAAAGCCAGGAACACAGTATATTAAAGGTTTGGGGACAATGTGGACACTGTCTTAAAGGGGCATTGTCCCCAACAAGTCTGGGGACACTGGGGACACCGTCTTAAAGAGGCATTGTCCCAAAAAGTCTCAATATGCCCACATACAGTTCTCAAAGGGCCATACACAGTCTAATAGAAGTCCATACGCTGTGCTTAAAGGGCCAGTAGCAGAACAATAAAAAATCCATTATGCCCAAATGCGTTTTTAAAAGGGCAATACATCCCAGGGGCCATAGTCACAGGGCAGGAGGCAGGCAAGCAGCCCCCTCCAAAAACTCATGGAAAACTCCCTTGAAGGGGTGAGTTTGCTACATACTCTTTTACACAAATGATAACTAAAGAAGAATAACATCTTAATTATGACCATTAAAATTACCAAAGGATGTGTCATAAACCCATACAAATCCTGTCTTGTGTCCCCCAAACCACCGTTACCCCATGATTTGGTTTCTTTAATGTATTCATGTTTTATGCTTTTACCAATACCTTGCACAGCATGTATGTGCACTAAGGTGTTGTGTATTTCAGGTGCAGCTTTATCAATTACCCATATTAATTTGCATTATATATGTAAAATATTTGGTAATATTAATGATTATATCAATTCTTCCATCAATAGACTGATAGGTCATAGATGGTTCTAGGCTATCATTAAAATTAAAATTGTCCTTATTTGTCTGATTATCAGTTTATAAGGAAAATCCTTTATTGATTTATCACTTTCTCTGTCAAAATTGTCAATCAACAAATTACATTTCTCTTTTGATTTGATATCTCTGATAAAATATCTGCAAGACCTTAAATAATGTTTTTTATAGCACCAAAAACAATTTAACTTTAGGAGTTACATTCTACCTTGGTGACCTGTGACTTTTAACACTGCCATTTCCAGTTGAGAAAAACGGGAGGCATTCAGCTATCTGTATCACTATTTTAAACTGAGTCCAAGAAGGAGGAGGGGGGTCAAATATGGGCTCCTCTTTATTCCTAATTTCCCAAGTCGTTTTAACCCCTTAATTTCTGGACTCCCACCTTAATTTATCTAAGAAGAAAGAAACTGCTCTCAAAGTTCTTTTTTCTTTAGCAACTACAATTGTAGTTGGATCTAGACTTTTTTCCACAAATTAATTAATTAACCTTGGTCATTGATTGTACCTAACATCATTAATAACAGTATAATTGTTATGCTGTGCAATTGTATACATTTTACATTAACCATAAAGTAAAATAGATTTGATTTAGTTCATGAATAGGGATGTCGCGAACATAACATTTTTCGTTCGCGAACGGCGAACGCGAACTTCCGCAAATGTTCGCGAACGGACGAACCCGACGAACCGCCATAGACTTCAATAGGCAGGCGAATTTTAAAACTGGACTGTGGCATGCCGGAGGGGGATCCATGGCAAAACTCCCATGGAAAATTACATAGTTGATGCAGAGTCTGGTTTTAATCCATAAAGGGCATAAATCAACTAACATTCCTAAATTGTTTTGAATAACATGCTTTAAAACATCAGGTATGATGTTGTATCGATCAGGTAGTGTAAGGGTTACACCCGCTTCACAGTTAAAGACCAAACTCACCATTTAACGCACCGCAAACAACCGCAAACAGTCCATTTGTACAACTGCAAACTCCCCATTTGCACAAGGTTGGATACCAAGCTAGCCATGTCCCGTTCCTTGTCCTCACTGATGTCATTGAAGGTCTCTTCCTCCACCCAGCCACGTACAACACCAAGGGTCCCCGAAAGGTGACAACAAGCCCCCTGTATTTTTTTTTTTTTTAATGTACACTACTGTTACACCAGATATGAATTGCACTGGTGTGACACTGTGCCCTGGCAGGCCCTGAAACGCACACGTGTGAAGGAAACTGACTGCTATTATTTCACAGTCAAATTTCGAGTTTTTTTTTTTAATGTACACTACTGTTACACCAGTGATTGGCCCACGTCATTCCTACGCCCCCAAAACGTTCGTGTGTGGGGGTGCTGGAATGACGTGGGCCAATGGGAGCCTGAATCAACTTTTGCCTCCCACTGCCCCTTTAAGAGCGAGCTCGTGACTCGAGCCGTGCTCCTAGTGCCAGGCGAGCCACGTGACCGATCACTGCGGTCAGTGCACGTGGCTAAGTCAGAAGAGGAGATCAAGCGGCATGCGGCTCGTGTGGAGGCAGGAGTGATCCAGCCACGCGCGGCTCAAGCTTAGGAGCCAGGTCGGTCCCAGGATAAGGTAAATACAGCCAAAACCATTTATCCCAATCACACACCTTTCCTAACGTCCTATCCCATTGAAAGCATATTACCGCGTATTTAATAAAACAGATAGACCCCCTACTTCATCCAGGTTACCGATCGATGGTTCGATATTCTGAGCCCTCTCTGATTTACTGTACACGACTATTCGATATTCCCACAAATTTTATATAGCATTTTATGTTTGTTTGAGACCACCTTAAAAATATTGGATATCGCTAAAATCATGATCACTATATACTTTCTCTACAAACCTCTAAAACGAACCAAACTACTCATCCATCCGCTATACCACTTTATCCCACCTAGAACTAGTGCCCAGTTAAAATATTTGACTCTTACTTACCCACACTCAGTCATGCCACACACATTTCTCCACTACTCTCACTGAATCCCTCTGACTACGGCTAAATTCATCTTCTACATCAGAACACTACTCCTAAGATTGGGTTGTATCCATGTCTCGGGTCTTTCATTTAGAATAGGGGCAGCTTCGGTCACCTTAAACACTGACACTCCAGTGCATATTATTAAAAGATTGGGCAGATGGAAATCCTCAGTCTACAACCAAGATATTCCTCATCCCGAGAAAGAAATGAGGAAAGCTTTTAAAAGTTTGGCTTTGTAAATTTGATGCAATAAGTGTGTTTTTCTTTAAAACATTTTCACCCTCTTTGCATGAACCCGATTTACATATATTGCTAATATGTTTCTGAACATATATATTATATTATTCACTCACTCACTCACTCTCTGGGCCGGCCTAAGACATCATGCTGTCTAGGTCCAACGATAAATGACTATGGGGGTAATGTATAATAAACACAGGTTACTGGCTATGGGGGATAATGTATAATAAACACAGGTTACTGGCTATGGGAGGATAATCTATAATAAACACAGGTTACTGGCTATGGGTAGGATAATGTATAATAAACACAGGTTACTGGCTATGGAGGATAATGTATAATAAACACAGGTTACTGGCTATGGGGGATAATGTATAATAAACACATGTTACTGGCTATGGGGGGATAATGTATAATAAACACAGGTTACTGGCTATGGGGGGGATAATGTATAATAAACACAGGTTACTGGCTATGGGAGGATAATGTATAATAAACACAGGTTACTGGCTATGGGGGGATAATGTATAATAAACACAGGTTACTGGCTATGGGGGGATAATGTATAATAAACACAGGTTACTGGCTATGGTGGATAATGTATAATAAACACAGGTTACTGGCTATGGGGGAATAATGTATAATAAACACAGGTTACTGGCTATGGGGGGATAATGTATAATAAACACAGGTTACTGGCTATGGGGGTTAATGTATAATAAACACAGGTTATTGGCTATGGAGGATAATGTATAATAAACACAAAAAAAAATAATACAAAAAAAAAAGAATGCAGCTTCAGAATTAATCTAAATTGTATGCTGTCTAGGAGGTGGGAGGGTCTGGGAGGGAGGGTCTGCTGCTGATTGGCTGGAATGTGTCTGCTGACTGTGAGGTACAGGGTCAAAGTTTACTCAATGATGACGAATAGGAGGTGGACCGGACATCGCATATGTTCGCCATCCGTGGCGAACGCGAACACGCTATGTTCGCCAGGAACTATTCACCAGCGAACCGTTCGGGACATCACTATCCATGAAATAATGTCCTCTCTAATTGATTCCACACGCACAGTATCTTTGTCCATAATGTCCTTTGAAAGTCCAAACAATTTGTACTTTTATTATTATTTTAACACTTAAAGAATGGAGACATTTGTTAGAAGGAACTAAGGATCCCATCCTCATATTTTCGGATCACAAGAACCTATCCTACCTTAGTGAGGCTAAAAGATTGTCTTCTAGGCAGGCTAGGTGGTCACTGTTTTTGTCCCATTTCAATTATATTATCACCTATAGGCCAGGTGATTGCAACACTAAAGCAGACGCTCTGTCCAGACAGTTCGAAACTGCTGACAAACAGGAGATTGATGTTACTCCTGTCATTCCCCCAGACAGGATAATAGCTACTACTATTTTGTCTATTTCCATGTCCCTCTTGCAGACCATACAAGCAAAACAAAGCATGGCACCTAGCAAGAGGCCTACTGATAAACTATTCGTTGATGTTCCTGAGAGACGGGATATTGTGTCGTTGTATCATGACACTAAGACTGCTGGAGATCCTGGTATTTCCAAAAGCTGTTTCTCTGTATTTTTGGTGGGATTCCTTGCGCAAGGATGTCACCGACTATATAGGTGCTTGTACTACTTGTGCCTGTATGAAATCTTCTCGTAGAGTTCCTTGTGGGCTGTTGCATCCGTTACCCGTTCCCAAGAGACCTTGGTCTAACCTGTCCATGGATTTTATTGTTGAATTACCCCCTTCGAATGGTAACACAGTTATCCTAATGATAGTAGATCGGTTTTCCAAGATGGCTCACTTTGTGTCTCTTCGCAAGCTGCCCACGTCGAAGAAACTGGCACTTATCTTCGCTAGAGAGGTGTTTCGGGTGCATGGTATTCCCGTATCTATTGTGTCCGATAGGGGTAGCCAATTTATTTCCAGGTTCTGGAAAGCCTTTTGTTTGGAAATGGGTATTAATCTCTCATTTTCTTCACCTTACCACCCCCAGTCTAATGGAGCTGCTGAACGTGACAATCAATCTCTGGAGCAGTACCTTCATTGTTTCATATCCCACCATCAGAACAATTGGGCTGACCTTTTTCCTTGGGCTGAGTTTGCTCGGAATAACGCTACTCATGATTCTTCCGGCAAAAGTCCTTTTTACGTTGTCTATGGCCAGCATCCCGTTGTTCTTCCGGCTGCTTTCTCCTCACAGGACATGCCAGTTCTGCATGAGCATTTGGCTGGTTTGCGTAACACTTGGGAGCAGGTTCAGCGTTCTTTGGTGGATTTCACTGCTCGCCAGAAGGTGCAGGCTGACAAGCATCGCAGGGCGGCTCCTTCTTATGTCGTTGGGGACATGGTTTTGCTTTCCATGCGTAATATTCGCCTCCGGGTGCCTTCTATGAAATTGGCTCCCCGCTTTATTGTTCCTTATCATGTTTTGCATAAGGTTAATCCTGTTTTGTATGCCTTGGGTCTTCCTAAGAATCTGCGTATTCCTAATGTCGTTCACACTTCATTGTTGAAGCCTTACGTACGCAACCGCTATACCCGGCATACTCCTCCTCCCCCTCCTGTCTCTGTGTCATGAGGAGTTTGAAGTTTCTGCCATTCTTGACTCTCGTTTCCTTAGAGGTCGACTTCAATACCTGGTGCATTGGAAGGGCTATGGGCCTGAGGAGCACAGTTGGATTTCCGCTGACGCTGTTCACGCTCCTCGCCTTGTGCGTTCCTTCCATTCTCGTTTTCCTGCCAGGCCTGGCCCTCCCCGCCCGGAGGGCGTGTCCTCGGGGGGGTACTGTAGCGGTACTTACCCTTTCGAGGGGCCGGCCGGTGTCCTCTGTTCAAGCCGCGCGCGGCCCTGCTGCTGCACGAGCCGCGCACGGCTCATCCGACGGCTACAACAGGAAGGCGGGCAGTGTCCCGTCTGACTCTAAGAGCGTGCCGCGGGTCTCGAGCACGCTCTTAAAGGGACAGTGGGAGCCTAAGTTGGCAAAGGCCTCCCATTGGTCCCTGTCATGCCACACTCCCCATACACTTACCTTTTGGGGGCGTGGATGTGACAGGGACCAATCAAAATAGATGTTAAGATATATATACTCACCTCTTTCCCTTAGTTCCTTGCCCTATCGGGGTTTCTGTTTCAGTTCCCTTTAGCGCTTGTTGTATTCAGTTGTGTTCCTTCGTACTTGACCGTGGCTTTGTTTTCTGACTACGTTATCTCTTTATCCTTATCTGTTCTGTTTGCCGGCTTTCTGTTTACTGTGTACCAGACCCCGGCTAGTCCTAGTTTACGCTGTCTCTTTGTGCCCTTGACCTCGGATCACTCCTGACTCTGTACTTCTCCTATATACGTCGAGTCCGGCCACTCTAAGGTCTGGTAGACGTATCTCCCCTCTGTGTTGTCTTCTGTTTAGTTGAATCCTGCGTGTTGGGGTATATTTTCGTTACATTTTATGGCTCAGCTGTATTTTTAATGTTCATGTTATTTTAAGTGATTTCCCTATCCACATTTGTTTGCAGGGCACTTGTCCTACTCTTACCCCTATTTTACTTCCTTTTGCAGCCCTCTTGCCCTTTCCAGGACTTTTTTAGAGGCATTTTTGTGGCCAAAAGTTCGGGTCCCCATTGACTTCAATGGGGTTTTGGTTCGGGGTCAAGTTCGATCACGAACCCGGACTTTTTTTCAAAGTTCGGCCGAACCCGAACATCCAGGTGTCCGCTCACCTCTACTCATCAGCTAAAAACAAAAGAATATGAGAATTTTGTCTTCAAAAAGCATTTACTTTTTTCAGCTCTAATAGTAAAAAGAGAGTTTTTTTTATAATATTCTAATCTATAAATTGCATAGGATAGGTACATGCTTCTCTTATAGAACTCAGTCTTCTCTCCTCTCAACTATTTTTGGTGTGTTACTGTGTTTTGTTTGTAAATGTCTATGCATGCAAAAGTGTGGATGTAATTTTATTACTGTGGAAACAAAATAAAGTTTATTAAGAATAATAACATTCAATATTTGATGTAACCACAAAGAGCACTATTTAATTTGTTGTTAATTCCATGATCATGAGATAATGTGAATACCAATAAGAGATAAGCCGAGATGTAACTTTATTTTTAATAGTTCAAATGTTTTGGATTGTGATAACATTGAAAATACAGAAAAACACAATTCTAGCCTGAGTTCAGAACGTGTAATGGGATGAATAAATGGCCGTGATTATAACAGATGCATTTGACTGATAAAACTGACATGAATGTACTTTAGTTTCAAATTACATGTCACACGTATCTATTACCGTATATACTCGAGTATAAACCGACCTGAATGCAGCGTGTGTGTATGAGTGCAGTGTGTGTATGAATGCCATGTGTGTGTATGAGTGCAGTGTGTGTGTGTATGAATGCCGTGTATGAGTGCAGTGTGTGTATGAGTGCAGTGTGTGTATGTGAGTGTGTTGCAGAGCCTTGGTGGGTGGTGGGCAATTTTATTATAATTTTTTTAATAATTTTAATATTTGTTTTTATTATTTCTTCTTATTATTTTTTATTTAATAATTTTTTTTCTTTTATTATTATTATATATTTTTTTCGGCCTCCCTCCCTGCTTGATATATGACAGGGAGGGGGGCTCTCCTTCTATCAGAAAGAAGCTCCACCACGTATGAATCCTCAAGAGATGGATAGTTTATCCACCAGCAGCACTCGTCACACAGAAGGAACAGAACTGTTCCATAAAGTGACAGCAGCCATACTACAGCTTCCAGAAGTTAGAGTACACTCTAAGCACCATAACAACTAAAGCCTGCTTACTGGTGCTCCGAGTTTAAAACTGGTTTGACAAATTACCTGGAGTCAGCCAAGTGCCTGTCACTGCCTCCTCAGCAGATGAAAAATGCTCTCAGACATGCAGGAGCTTACCGATCCAGGGGAGGTAAACCAAAGTAATGGGCTGTAGTGGTATGATGCTTGTGGTGTTCTTTAAATACTTAGCCTTGTTGACAAAACTGTAATTGGGCTGTAAACAACAACGGCAGCCATCGACCCCAATGGCAAGTCACAGCTCTCTCTCCTGGTATTAAAGTACTTCATCCAACTTGTGCATGCAGCAGACTGATACCTTACGTAGAAGATAGAAGTGCAGCTGCCTGATTGGCAGTCGTGTGAGGAAGAAATATATGCAATCATTTTATTTTTACAAATCTTTGCAGTCCTAAACCACTCTGGGTGCTTTTTTGCAATAATGCAAAGTTGTAATGTTGTTTGGAGTGAAGCTCTAAGACACTCCTCTTACTCCTCTCCACTTACCTCTATTGCAGCTCCTGTCAGCTCTCTCCTCCTCCGCGCCGTCCGGTCAGCTCTTCTGTCAGCTCACACTGTAAGTCTCGCGAGAGCCGCGGCTCTCGCGAGACTTACACTGGGAG
Organism: Pelobates fuscus; assembly: GCF_036172605.1. Taxonomy (NCBI): domain Eukaryota; kingdom Metazoa; phylum Chordata; class Amphibia; order Anura; family Pelobatidae; genus Pelobates; species Pelobates fuscus. The sequence goes on from NC_086324.1 coordinate 79,592,686, forward strand.
CTGACAGAGGTGCTGAACGGACGGCACGGAGGAGGAGGAAGCTGACAGGAGCTGCAGGAAAGGTAAGTAAACTCTCTGCCAGCCCCCACAGCCCCTGTCTGTATTAAGGCAATGCAAATTGCCATAATACAGACTATTGACTCGAGTATAAGCCGAGTTGGGGTTTTTCAGCACAAAAAATGGGCTGAAAAACTCGGCTTATACTCGAGTATATACGGTATATATTTAATTAATGTAATATATATAATTTAACCTCATAATACTAATAATAATAATAATATCTTAAAAAACAGAACTTAAACAAGTTGCAGAACAATTGGCAATAATCTCAAACCTTTTTTCTTTTCTTTTTGTAAAATATGCTTTAAAATTGTTTTTTCCTCGGTAAGAATACAAATAATCTATTTTTAGAAAGGCCTGTCACATTTTCTCTAGATCTCTCTTAGAACCAGGAACTGCTTGTGCCGACAAGTAAACAAAAAAAGCATATATGATACAATACAATAGCTATACTAAAGCATATAGTATACAATAGCTATGCATTCTAATTACTGGTGAAAAGAAACCAGCTCAGCACTGTTTTCAATGTATTTAACCCCTTAAGGACCGCTGACGGTTCAGGACCGTCAGCGGTAAAACGTGCGTTTGGACCGCTGACGGTCCTGAACCGTCATAACGGTTTTGGGCTACTTACCTGATCGCCGTCGGTCCCACGGCGGCGATCAGCTCTCCTCCCGGTCCAGGGGGGTTGCCTGTCTGCCCGGGCAGCCCCCCCTCGGCAGATCAGGACCCCACGGCCATGTGATCACTCGATCACATGACCGCAATAGGGGTCTTTGTATCTGCCTGCAGGGGGACTGTCTGTGCTGACAGGCAGTCTCCCTGCAAGTGAAAAATCACAAATAAAGTTTTAAAATAAAGTAATAAGTGTGAAAAAAATAATAATATGTGTATATATATATGCTATATATACATGTATTATATCTATATATACCTATATATAATATATGTATATATATCATATATATATAATGTCACACTAAGTGTATTTTTATATTTATATATACGTATATAATTATAAAAATACACTTATATTTAAATTACACACGAATATATACAATATATATAATAACTATATATATGGTATATATATATTATTATAAAATACAAATAATATGTTAATAAAAATAAATAACAAAAAATAAAAATAATTTTTAATAATTAAAAAAAAATTATATATATATATTCAGTTTTATTCTAACAGTATTTTGATATTGATATATATATATTTATATCAAAATACACTTAGAATGTAATGATAAATATATCTATCAGGGGGGCGTGGCCGACTGCGGAGCCTAATGGACGCTTGCTGAATTAGCTCCAAAGGACCCGGGCACTAATCCGTTGCAATCGGAGACTAAATAGCGAAATGGGCAACCATAAGAAGCAAGGTACTACTCAGGGGCATACAGGGAGAACACCTTCCACGAAATCGGGTACGTTGACCCGTTATTTCAAAGAAAATCCTGATCGTGGAGAGGAGGCCGCAGCGTCCCCTCTAGTAATGGCGGAAACAGACCCGCCGCCGAGCAGCCCCTCAGCCTCAGAAGTATCGCATATCTCGTACGACACAACACAGGAGGCCGATATTCGAACCTTACTGAAGAACTTGCCCTCGAAATCGGACCTACAAGGTATGAAAAATGACCTACAAACCTCAATGAAAAATCTGGAAACCACGTTTCACACGAAAATGGAGGCGATTGGCACGGAGGTCCGTCAGCTTAATCTCAGAGTGGTTGATCTGGAGGAAGAAAGAGATGTGATTCAAGCTCAATTAACTAATATTTCAACAACTATAGACTCCCATGCCCTGCATTTGGCCTCTACACAGAGGCACCTAGATGATTTAGACAATCGCGGGAGAAGAAACAATCTTCGAATCAGAGGCCTACCGGAATCCCAAGGTGAGAACCTAGAGGATATCCTATCCGAGCTCTTTAACCTTATATTGGGAGAACAAGGTGACAATAGAATTTTACTGGATAGGGCTCATCGCTCTCTGCGCCCTAGGGGCCTGTCGCCTGATACACCAAGGGACGCAATTTGCAGGGTACATTATTTCTCTATAAAGGAGAATATTTTAAAATCTTTAAGGGACACTTCTCAACCACTCCTATTTCACGGGCACCCAGTGCAGATATACCCGGACCTTTCCCGATATACCCTTCAAGCACGCAGAGCCTTAAAACCGATCACGGAACATCTCCGGAACAGAAACATCAAATACCGGTGGGGATTTCCCTTTGCTCTAATAGTGAACCACAAAGGCAACATACTGTCAATCTCATCTATATTGGATGTCCCTCCATTCCTTCAAGCACTCGATTTACCTGTCACCAACGTTATGGACTGGAATGGGATACAGCATCAACAGGATACCACAATCCTTCCCCAAAGACAACGCTGGGTCACACCTGCCAAAAAACGAAGAAACGACCAACAGTTTATATCACCGCAACAAAGACCAAGAATTCCAACAGACAACATCAACCTCCGTAACATGCACTCCCCTCCATAAGGGAACTCTGATTTTACCCACGTCTCATACACTACTCGGAAGCCCCGCGCTATTATCTACAACACCATGACAGACGACCATAAATGAACTCTCAACAATATACGTCCAGACTAGAATGACTACACTTTTCCACAACCTCTACTCCTACATCTGCTGGAGTATTCACGTATAATCAGCCAATTCCATCCACCATCTCCAATCAACTCTTCAATAAACTCTGCTCTCGAACCTACCACACAGCGCACCCCTTTAACATTGAAGATATCAGTCCTGAATTTAAGTGGAACTATCTTATTGACTACTAAGAACATCCCACGTAATCGAACCACTTAAACTTCACAACTGAGGACAGGTTGTATGTTAAACGATGTTTATTGAAAAATTGTTATTCTCAATCTTTTTTTTTTTTTCTTTTCAACTGGTATTATACGATCTGTTGAGACTACAGCAAAATGTCATATCAAAGGTCCCTGAATGCCAGCTGTTTATAACCTAGGTTCAGTTAAGGTTAAGGAAATGTTATATTTCTTATATTGTATAGGCCGACTTCCTTTCCTCCCACTCTCATCACGCTCATTACTCCTTTCTCATACTACCCATTTACCTCGCGGTTGGTATTCACAGCTGTGCAACCCATTTCTCCAAATGGTCATGATATCTAGCGCTAGATCTAATCACAAGTCTCCGAAAGATTACTAATTCACTAATCATTTAAGGATATGAGTGCCAGGGATCCTCACCCTTAGTATTGGCACACCGATCCCCCATTCACAAACAGGTATCTATCGGTAGCGTCTAGATAGATTACCTTAACTCTCATTGACTGAGAGAGACTTCCCATCACAGGGAAGAATAACTCCTTTCTATCCCCACCTCCCAAATCAACGACCCTTCTCCACCCTTCTGTGTATTAACTGTCTTCCCCCCTCTCCCCACCTCCGCCTCCCTCTCCCCCGCAGCCCCCTATTTACCCCTTACGACTTCCCCCTTTTTACCTAGGGTTGAGGCATAGCCCATATTCGAGTGACAGGACTTCATTGCTAGTACTCCATAGCAACCTGACCACTTGATTACGTTCATTTTTCAGATTCAAGCAACGCAATTATTTGAGGAGTGCTTTACTGCCCAGTATTAGGAGTAATATTATTGCAAACAGTTGTATACGACAGGTTTTGTCTATGTGCATTCTTTTTATTTTAATTATTAATATTCCTATTTTTCGATAAAATTGTATGTTATCTGCATAAGAGTGTGATCATCCAACAAACTACAGGTGCTGTATATAACAATATCTATCAAAACAATATTCCAAGTGGATAAATAACGTTATAGCACTCGAAAGAATAAGAAAACCCCATACTGATACTATATTCACATCAATCACTTTCTTGCGATTACACCTCCCTGCAGGAAAGATATACACCCCACCATTATACTTTTGTCTCTTGATAGGACTTATTACACTTTTTCGTCAAACAAATTAGACCTGACATTAGATGATGGCTTCGATTGTTATACTTACTCAAAATGCCAAAGGCCTCAATACTCCAGAAAAAAGAACAATAGCACTATCTGACTTTCACAGACAGAAAGCAGATATAGTTTTCATTCAGGAAACACACCTACGTAAGGGAACAACCACAAATATACGAAATAAAGATTACCCACAGGGATACTATGGCCACTACTCAGAATCTAAATCAAGAGGAGTAGCGATACTTATAGGTAAACACACCCCTTTCACCTTTCAGGAACAACTAACAGATGATTCGGGCAGATTCCTGTTTCTTAAGGGAGTCCTGGGCACAGCCACAGTAACTTTAGCCAATCTCTACGCACCCAACAGGAAACAAAACCAATTCTTGAAAAAAATACTAAGTAAGCTATCTGATTTTCAAGAGGGTATCCTAATAGTTGGAGGGGACATAAATGTCTCTCTGGACGGGGAGCTGGACTCCACGGCCAAACTGCAACCTCACACAACTCAAATTAGGAAACAAATAAACTCTACACTACACGAAGCACAACTGTTTGACTGTTGGAGGTTGCTACACCCCACACGGAAAGATTATTCCTTTTATTCCCCTCCTGCGCACACCTACTCTAGGATTGACTCTATATTTTTACAACACAGATACTTAACACTAGTTTCAGCAGCTGCATATGGCCCAATCACTTGGTCGGACCATGCACCGTTGACCCTCTCGCTAAAGCTCCCACATCTACAAAACCCATCAGCCCAATGGAAACTAAACGACCTATTACTAAATGACACAGACAATATTACTCGTATAAAAAAGGCTGCAAGTGTTTACTTCAATGAGAACACCAGACCTGACATAGCTCCTCCTCTCACCTGGGAAGCCCATAAAGCCGTAATGAGAGGTGAACTTATCAGAATTGCTTCCGCAGCCAAACGCAATAGAGAAAAAAAAATAGCACAATTGACAAAAGAACTTAAATCTCTAGAATCTTTACATCAAGACAACAATTTATCCCTCGACACATATAAATCAATCATTCATAAAAGATCAGAACTCACGACTACACTACAACTCCACGCCAAACGCAAAATCTCTTTAACAAAACATCTCTTTTACGAAAAAGGAGGGAAAGCGGGTAAATTACTTGCACAATCATTGAAACCTATCAAACAATCCACTTTTATCCCCGAAATTAAAATGGAATCAGGGATTCTGACCAAAAAAATGCCTGACATAATGGGGGAATTTCAGAAATTTTACACCAACCTATATAACATATCCAAGGTCCAACCATCCAAAGAGGAAATCCTCACATATTTACATACTAGAATCAAGAAAACAATCCCACCTAACGAAGTTGCTTTTCTAGACGAACCTATTACACCCGAGGAATTTCACAGGATAGTCAAATCATTACCACTAGGTAAGAGCCGAGGCCCAGACGGTTATACAGGGAAATATTATAAAACATTTGCCGCAGAACTAGCGCGCCCCTTTACAGAGGCATTCAATACTCAAAGCCTCTCTCACCAAATACCCAGAGCAGCTCTGGAAGCCACTATTACACTCATCCCAAAAACGGGCAAAGACCCAACTATGTGTGGCAACTATAGACCCATCTCCCTAATAAACATTGATTTAAAAATACTAACAAAGATCATGGCGACCAGACTCAAAGCATTCCTTCCGAACTTGATACACCAGGATCAAGCAGGCTTCGTTCCAGGTAGGGAGGCAAAAAACAATACTATGAAAGTAATCAATCTAATCCACTGGGCCCATACACATAAGATACACAGTTCCATACTTGCAATAGACGCTGAGAAGGCCTTTGATAGGGTCAATTGGTCCCTACTCACACACACAATGCTTGCTTTGGGTTTTGGGCCTCGCTGGATGGAGTGGATAGCAGCTATCTACTCCAAACCAACAGCGCGCATTCGTATAAATGGCCAACTCTCACAACCGGTCTCAATCACAAATGGGACAAGACAAGGTTGTCCCCTCTCGCCCCTCTTGTTCATACTCATCCTAGAACCATTTCTTCAGGGCATAAGAGATAACTCAAAGATCAAGGGCCTCAAAGTAGACAACCAGGAATACAAGGTCATGGCATTTGCCGACGACCTACTCTTTACGATCACCAACCCACTTTCCACAATACCGCGTATCATATCAGAAATTGAGCTCTATGGCAAAATATCCAACTTCCAAGCAAATATTACAAAATGTGACCTTATGCCTCTATACTCTACTAAATTTCTAAACACCCAACTTAAGAATAGGTTTCAATTTACATGGCAACAAACCTCAATTAAATACTTGGGGGTTCACATCCCACACACACTAAAGCTCCTATATGAATTAAACTTCCATAAATTAATTACAGAAATCAATCTCGACCTACAAAAGTGGCACAAACCCTGCTTCGGCTGGTTCAGTAGAATCAACATTATTAAGATGAATATTCTTCCTCGCCTATTATACATTCTCCAAACCCTCCCAATCCAATTACACTCGAGTTTTTTCTCTAAAATCCGATCGACTCTCATGAATTTTATTTGGTCACACGCTCAACCGAGAATAGCTTACGAGACTCTACTAAAAAGCAGAAACCTCGGGGGTCTGAACTTTCCAGACCTAGATACATACCACAAAGCAATCCATCTTAGCAGAATATTCGAATGGACCAGAACAGGAGTGGTCCAGCATTGGGTCCAGATAGAAAACGAATTTTCAACCACCCCGCTGAAGGTCCTCCCTTGGCTACCCAAACAACTATCTCACACCACACCCTTCTCTGACACACACCCAACTATCAAAACTACACTCCAAATCTGGCATAAACTTGTAAACTCTTCAACAATCTCCCCCTACCCTTCTCCTCTATACCCGCTTACAAACAATCCGAAATTTCAAAGAGGACAGTCAGGGAAGACCTATAATATCTACCACAAGGGTACCTCATTACTGCTAGGTGACATGATCACGGACAATAATAGTCTGAAAACAATACATCAAATCTTCCCAAATAAAAGTCCAACAGAAATTCAAATATTCCAATACACGCAACTTCAAAAATTCATAGAAACTCAAAACTTGCTGCCGGCAGGTAACCGCCCCCTGACGGACTTTGAAATCATATGCACAACTCTTAAACCCCAAAAGAAAATAATGTCTACCCTATATCAGGTGATTAAAAACTCACGTTCACTCGAACTCCCAAAATTCACACAAAAATGGTCCCAAGAACTACAAATGATTATCTCACAAAAACAATGGCAAGCCATTTTCACTTCTACACACAGGGCTTCGATCTCTCTAGCAGCCCAAGAAAGTAACTATAAGCGAATATCACGTTGGCACCACACTCCAGCAAAAATACATCATATACATAAAACAGAAAGTGACAAGTGTTGGAGGTGCAATAACAGCAACGCAGATCACGCACACATTTGGTGGCACTGCCCAATTGTAACTAACTACTGGAGAAGAATCCACACATTTATCCAACTGATCCTGGGCGGAAAAATATCTCTAACACCCTTACACTTCATCTTTCTAGAACCACCCACTAATTTGAAGCTAAACAAATCACAATGCATCCTATTTCAACACCTAGCCATGGCTGCAGCCCAATTAATCCCCATCTATTGGAAATCGCCACAAGCTCCGTCCACAAGGGAATGGATTATGAGGGTAGAAAGTACTAAACAAATGGAAGCGATCACTTTCGCCAGGTCAAAAGACTACACTAAATTTACCAAAATATGGGAACCTTGGACACAATTTATGGAAAACACAGACATTCACTAAACTTTGCCTCCCCACTCCTCCCCTCCCCCCCCCCCCACCATACTACCCACCAGTACCCTCCCTCCCTTTTCCTCCCATGCCTTTATTTGTTATCTTTTAATTTATTACAACTTCTTCCGATGAGGGTTTTTGACTCACCTTCTTCGCACCCTAAACGGAACTTTAAACTGGTATTAATACTCTGTAAATAGTTGTTCAAATGTATATTTCTTGTACCATTTATATGAACCACTGTATAACTTGATACCCTCACTGAACTATTGTTCAACGGTTTTGTTCGACTGTTCCACTTGCATTATATGTTCTCAGTTTTACATTCAGTCAACTACTGAACATTTGTAACCAATGCATCACTGATGTTGTAAACCCTTTTCACATGAAAAAATAAAAAAAATTTGAAAATAAAAAAAAAAAAAATATATCTATGAATAAATAAATAAATAAAAATAATACGAAATATACATATGTCCACATACATAATTACATAAATAATTTCATAAATATACACGTAGACGTCAAATATATAAATATGTATATATATTAAAATTCTACGTGCATATTTATGTAATATTTTTACCTAATTAAGTAATTTTAATGATTGCAATTTGAGGGACCTGCCTGCCAACCCAGGCCAAAAGTCCAGATAATTTAATTTGCTAGCACTGTGTTTAACCCTGTAACTTTCTATGACACCCTAAATCCTGTACATGGGGGTACTGTTTTACTCGGGAGACTTCGCTGAACACAAATATTAGTGTTTCAAAACAGTAAAACATATCACAGCGATGATATTGTCAGTGAAAGTGAAGTTTTTTGCATTTTTCACACACAAACAGCTCTTTCACTGAGGATATTATTGCTGTGATATATTTTACTGTTCTGATACACTAATATTTGTGTTCAGCGAAGTCTCCTGAGTATAACAGTACCCCACATGTAGAGTTTTTATAGTGTTTGTGAAAGTTACAGGGTCAAATATAAGGCTTGATTTTACTTTTTTTTTTTTTATTGAAATTTGTCAGATTGGTTAGGTTGCCTTTGAGAGCGTATGGTAGCCAAGGAATGAGAATTAGCCCCATGATGGCATACCATTTGCAAAAGAAGACAACCCAAGGTATTGCAAATGGGGTATGTTCAGCTTTTTTTAGTAGCCACTTAGTCACAAACACCGGCCAAAGTTAGCGTTTTTTGCATTTTTAACACACAAACAAATATAAATGCTAACTTTGGCCAGTGTTTGTGACTAGGTGGCTACTAAAAAAGACTGGACATACCCCATTTTGAATACCCTGGGTTGTCTACTTTAAAAAATATGTACATGTTAGGTGTGTTTCGGGGATTTATGACAGATAACGGTGTAACAATGTCACTATTGATACATTTAAAATATATATATATTGAAACAGCAATTTCCTACTTGTATTTATAGGCCTATAACTTGCAAAAAAAAGCAATAAAGCATGTAAACACTGGGTGTTTTTAAACTCGGGACAAAATTTTGAATCTATTTAGCAGTTTTTTTCATTAGCTTTTGTAGATAAGTAAAAGATTTTTCAAGTAAAAGTCCAAAAACATGTTTTTTTTTTATTTTTCACCATATTGTATTATTTTTTTTAAATACAATATATGACATAATCTAAATACTGGTATGTAAAGAAAGCCCTTCTTGTCGTGAAAAAAACAATATATAACTTGTATGGGAACCGTAAATGAGAGAGCGGAAAATTACAGCTAAACACAAACACCACAAAAGTGTTAAAACTGCTCTGGTCCTTAACGTACAAACATCGCAAAAACAGGCCGGTCCTGAAGGGGTTAAGCATCAGCAAGGTAAACAGTATATAAAGGCTCTTCATTCTGTGTAAGAGCACAACTTGCATAAGCAGATCAACCATCACTGAAAATGGGAAAGGTAAGATTATCTGGATATCATAAATATTGGCAACACAAGAAAGAATGGAAACAATAAACATTTTTTTTAAATTAACAAAAACAAATTAAAAATGTAAATGATTATACTGAATGCCAGCAAACTGTATCTGCTGAACAATTATTTTGGCCAGAAACATGACAACATAATATTCTGTAAACCAGTTTGGGACATTTGCCACCTCATCAAATAAGAATTCATCAGAACACATGCATCACATGTTTACTTTTTTCAGACTCAAGATTAAGATTTTGTCAGTTTTTTAAAGTACTCTCTACAGGGCCGTCTATAATATGAATAGGACCCTAGGCAAAGAATTTTGTTGGGCCCCCTCGGCCCTGCGACCCTCTCAATCCACCAACCCCCCCAATTACGCCCAACCCCCAATCACACTGACATATTGACACATACACACACAGACAGACATATTAAAACATTCACAGATACATAATGACACACACATACACTGACACACAAATATACACTGGCAGACATATTGACACACATTCAGACATACTGACACACACACAGACGCACATACATACACACACAGACACATACACTGACAGATATACTGACACACATAGACACATACACTGACAGACGTATTGAAACACACACACAGACATGCTGACACACACAGGCATACTGACATGCACACAGAAACACTGACACACACACAGGCATACTGACATACACACAGACATACTGACACACAGACATACACATACACATACACACACAGAAACATACACTGACAGATGTACTGACACACACACAGACACATATACTGACAGAAATACTGACACACACACACGGAAAGAAGTATTGACACACACACAGACATGCTGACACACACATACATACTGATATACACACACAGACAAGCTGAAACACACACAGACATACTGACACACACACAGACAGACATACTGACACACATAGAAATACTGACACACACACACTGACAGAAGTATTGACACACACAAAAATACTGACACACATACTGACAGATGTATTGACACACACACAGACATGCTGACACACACAGGCATACTGATATACACACACAGACACACTGAAACACAGACAGACATACTGACACACACACAGACAGACATACTAGCACACACACAGACAGAAATACTGACACACACATACTGACACACACAGACATACTGACACACACAGAGACAGAAATACTGACACACACACAGACATACACACACAAACATACTGACATACATTTAGCCACCCTCCAACCACCCTTACCTTTTCTGGAGGGTGGTTTCCCTGGAGTCCAGTGGCAGGCTGAGGCAGTTGGGAGTTCTCCTCTGAAACTCCCCTCCTCCCTGCCTTTCTCCTCCTGTGCGGCTCTGATCTCCGGTGGGAGGAAGTGACGTGCGACACTCACTTCCTCCCAGCCGGCTGCCGAACAGGAAGGGGCCCGGTCATGCTGTTTAAGCGTAACAGCGCCCGACTGGGCCCCTGCTGACACATGCCCACCGGGTGGCCCTTAGTGCATGGGCCACCCGGGGGCCCTCTTTAGCATGCGGGATGGTGCGGCTCTGTGCAGCCGCACCACCGGGTCCAAGGGGGGATGGGCAAATCGCGGGGCCCACGGAGCAGCTGCTCTGGGGCCCCCCAGGAGCAACTGGGCCTGGGGCAACTGCCCCGTTTGCCCCGCGCTAAAGACGGCGCTGACTCTCTAGTGAATGCCACTATTCACCGTAATAAATTGCTATAATTATGTGAAAGTGAATGCAAGTTCACCAATCGAAAACACAAAATGTACCAAAAACATATATTGCAATTCTGCCCTAAACTTATATGTTTAAGTCCTAGACTTTAATTTTTCAACAGGATAATAGTAGATGTTTCAGGAATCTATAGCATCAAGTAATCAAACCAGAAACATTTTTTTAACTGAACTTATTAACCACTAAAACAATAATAAATTAAGAAATCTAAAATGTTCAAATGTATTGTTATTTCCCAGATTGTCTTCTATGAGGATCGTAACTTCCAGGGTCGCTCTTATGAGTGCAACTCTGAGTGTCCAGATATGTCCTCATATTTTCATCGCTGTAATTCCATTCGAGTGGAGAGTGGAAACTGGATTCTGTATGAGCACACCAACTATAGAGGACACCAGTATTACCTTAGCAGGGGAGAATATCCTAATTTCCAGCAATGGATGGGTTTCAATGACAACATCAGATCTTGCCGTATTAGCCCACAGGTAAAGATATTTACCAAAATAGTTAAGAATCTTACATAAATATGATGCAGTCCAAAAAAACATTATTTTCCAATTATCAATTATTATTGTTTCACCTTTGCAAATATGAACTTTTTTGACTATTATTCATTATTTTATGGAATATATCTTCAATTCACAATTCCATTGTCAGGTAACAGGTGGGTTAACTCTCGTATAGATTTTTGATGGTTACATGAAATTATACAATTACTGTACTCTTTTTGATAAATATTTTTTTCTTCCTAAAGCACCATGGATCATTCACAGTAAAGGTCTTTGAGAGGGAGGATTTCCGAGGTCAGATAATGGAGTTCACTGAAGATTGTCCTAATGTCAATGAGAGATTCCGTTACCATGAAATCCACTCATGCCAGGTGATTGATGGCTACTGGATGTTCTATGAGGAACCAAATTACAAAGGACGCCAGTATTACCTGAGACCTGGAGAGTACAGAAGATATACAGACTGGGGGGCCATAAGCCCAAGAATTGGCTCATTTAGGAGACTTCATCATTTCTAATAAGTTTTATTAATTACTACATCAGCATGTCATTAAGAATATAATAAAAGCTTAAAAAAGTGTCTTTAAGGTCTATATTTGTTTCATTTTCTATTTTTTTGTGGTTTTATACCTTTTACTTTACATGCAAAATGCAAACACTTATTTTAAACCACAGTTCATTAAATAAATTATTAATATAGCAGTGGTTCTTATAAAAACAAATAATGAGTAAGTAATACAGTGTATTATATTATTTTTTAGATATAGTCCCTCAGGAAGTTGAAGTTGTGACAGACAAAATACTTATAGCTTATTTTACTGAAGGCGGTTTGACCAAAAAAAGTAATGGTATTTCTTAAAAGAAGAATGAAAACATTATTTCAACAACTCTGTCATGTATTAAATAACATCTATCGTGTTGTTTTCTGGCATGAATTTTTTCTTTACAGAATATAGTACATTCTTATATATATATATACACATATATATATATATATATATATATATATATATATATATGAACGTACTATATTCTGTAAAGATACTATATATTACGTTATTATTTATACAGCGCCAACAAATTCTGCAGCGCTTTACAATGGGTGGACGAACAGATATGTAGCTGTAACCAGGCAAGTTGGACTCACAGGAACAGAGGGGTTGAGGGCCCTGCTTAATGAGCTTACATGCTAGAGGGAGTGGGGTAAAGTGACACAAAAGGTAAGGATAGTATTAGACTAATAACAGTTGCAATAGAGGAATCAGTCGGGAGCTATTAACAGTTTAATTGATACGCTTTTATGAAGAAATGTTTTTTTAAGGATTTTTTGAAGGAGTGGAGACTGGGTGAGCATCTTATGGAGGAGGGAAGTGAGTTCCACAGGAATGGTGCAGCCCTCAAAAAGCCTTAAAGGTGAGCATCAGAGGTGGGAGTACGGACAGAGGATAGACGTAAATCTTCATCAGAACAAAGGGCCTAGACTTGTGTATTAGGGAGGATAGATAGGTGGGAGCAGCATTATGTAGAGATTTGAAAGCAAGAACCAGACTTTTAAATTGTGCTCTATATCTTACAGGAAGCCAATGTAGGGAATGACAGAAGGGTGAGGCATGGGCGGTGCGGGCAGACAGGATGATGAGCATCGCCGCCACATTCATTATGGAGTGTAACAGTGCAACCTGGGAGCACGTAAGACCACTGAAAAGCAGATTACAGCAGTCAAGGCAAGAAAGGACAGTGGAATGGACCAGCACCTTAGTCGTATCTGGCTTTAAGTAGGGTTGGATGCGCGCAATGTTTTCGAGATGGAAGCAGCAGGATTTGGCGATAGACTGAACATGAGGCATGAAGGAGAGGTAAGAGTCAAAGAGAACACGTAGGCAGCGAGCCTGCGTGGTGGAGCTGATGGTAGCACCGTTGACTTGGAGGGAGACAGACACAGGAGTAGCAACACTTGAGGGAGAAAAGACCAGAATTTCAGTTTTGGTCAAGCTGAGTTTAAGGAAATAGGCAGTCATCCAGTTGGAAATAGCAGAGAGGCAGTCAGAGAAACTAGTCAAGAGGGAAGGGGAGAGATCAGGCGAGGACAGCTAGATTTGGTAGTTGGACGGGGAGTTAGGGTCAAGGTTGGGCTTCTTTAGAATTTGGGTTATAGTTGCATGTTTGAAGGGCGATGGAAATGTGCCAGAGGCGAGAGAGAGATTGCGAATTTTAGTGAGAGGTAGAGAAAGAGAAGAAGACAGAGTACGAATGAGATGCAAGGGATTTGGATCTATGGAGCAGGTTGCGGGGTGCAAGGACTGGAGCAGAGCAGAAACCTCGTCCGCTGTAGTGGGTGCGAATGAACATAGAACATCAGAGGGAGTGAGGTTAGGGGAAGTATTGTAAGGGGAAGAAGAAAGATGAAAGATCTCTTCTCTGATTGTAGCAATCTTGTCAGTGAAGTGAGTTGCAAAGTCTGAGGCGGTCAAGTTAGTAGGTGGAGAAGGAACAATAGGGCGAAGAAGAGAGTTAAATGTGTGAAATAGTCATTTGGGTTCGTTGGAGAGTGTGGTTGTTGCAAAACTAGCCACTTCTTGTGTAAAAGACTAAGTTGGTTTGTGTATTTTGACTTCACAAACAGAACATGGACATATTGTTCGTGAAGTTGAACAAACTACCAAATGAGAGACCACACAGTGGAGTCATGTGTCTCTAATGAAGAATTGACAACATGTGGAAACATGTCAGATGGGTGGTCGCCGTTCGTATGAACGAACACGTGGCGGCAGCCATCTTAGCACACGAAAGCCCAGCAGTGTTTGGTCGTCGAGTGCATGGAACTAAAATCTGACACTTGACCTCACAAACACTGCTGGACTTTCATCTCATTTGTACGTGTACTTCCGTTCGTCCAAACAGAGAGGCGTTCAACTAATTGAAACCACCGACCTCCAGACACACGACTACCCAGTTTATGAATATGTGCATCCATCTGTTTTATTCGTATGAACTCCCGAAAGGAGACCAGTCAAAGCCTCCAATTGTCTGGAACTAATTTGGGACTTCACCTCGTGGCTGACCGGTCCAAGAGTTCACTCGAATGGATTTTCTGTTCTACAGAAGGATCTGAGCTGTATTTAGACAGATTGAGCGCTCAGATCCCAGCTATTCAGTGAAGTGTCTTTTGTAGAGTTCTGATAAATATTATAAGAGTTTTTATGTTTTTAAAATATGTTCTGTACTGGGAGATAATTTAAATAAAGAAGTGTTCTTACGCAATCACCTTCCCAGTACAGAAAAGGATCATGGGAAATTTAACTTTGTTCCCAGTCTTCCACAGGGTCCACCAGGGAAAAAACCTTGGAATGTCATTAAGGAATCCCCTTGCATGGGGATTTGTATAAAGCCGGCTGTGGCTCAATAAAAGTTCAGTTGACTCCCAAAACTGTGTTTCCTCCAGTTGTTGGGGAATGGGATTCGAATTACTACGCTACCCTTTATTTGTATGCTGATTACGTCTACCAGCTGAGATATTGTAGTTTATACTTTTACTCCGCTACAGTGGTTATGAGGGTATTGAAGTAATTTATATTTATATGTGGGTGTATATGTCCTATATGTATAGATCAAAGGTAATAGAGATTCTTGGTGAGTTAGAATGATGGAAAAAAATATGATGAAAGACGTAGACATCCAACTACAACCTTTTACGCTTCACATGTGAAGCCTCTACAGAAACTGCTGGATTTGAATAAGCATTCAACAACACATAACATTCACTGACTCTCAGGATTCATTTATCTGAAAGATCCATTTATGTACATGTTCATATTTAATGGAACATGTACAATGTGTAGATTGTTTTTGTGAGCTACCATCATTTCTAGTTTCCTTTATTAGGCTACGTTGGACTGTTGATACTTAAAGCCTCACAGTAAGATTATGTTTATGCAAAAGCAAATGCTTTGAATGTAAGAAAATAAACATAAAAAAATGGCAAAACAAGGCAACATTTAGCAACCATCAACTTTTACAAGATAATCCTAATTAAACAGTATTGTAACCTCTAAAATTACATGTAATGAAATGGTAGAGTATGTGTATAGTGGCGCTTACAAAAATTATACAGAAATAGTCAAATCAGTGGAGCTGCTACCACCGCTGTAAATACAGGATTTTGGGAAAAATGTAGACTGTTCTTTTAAGTCTGTGTGTATAAATTCAGATTGGACTATCTTTGTGTGTTTATTTGTCCTGGATGTTTATTAAAAAACTTTTTAAGACAAAGTTTCATTTTAAACTTATCAATATCTCTAGAGGGGGCAAATTTTAATCCCTTTTCTAGTAATGACTGTTGGGGTGCTGTAAGAACCCTTTGTGTTAAATTAAATATGCCGTTCTTTTTAGGGTTTAGTGTCTGGTTTTCCTTTCTTTTCTGTATGTTGATTCCTCCTCTAGTTCCCCGTCTTCTGGGCTCCTCAATCTCTTTCCAGGGGATCTTTGTGGATGTATATTCTCTTTGTATTTGCCTCTCATATGTGATGTTAGAAAATCCTCTCCCTGGGGTGATTTTTCTAGATGGTTGTATCTATGAATGGTATGTGGGGAGTTAATTTCTAGAAGTACATCTTTGGTCTGGATATCTATCCTTATTTAACTGGGTGTTTTGATCTTTGTTAATTCTCCCTCTAGGTGTGGGGATATGTTCTTTGTGTGTCCTTCTTGGTGTAATGTGCCTTTTCGCAATTTCTGCATAAGAAAGTGGGTATGCTTCAGATCTTCCATAAGGTCTATATGTGGAAGATTTAGTTTTTTCTGATTCTCTATAGAACTTTGATGTAAAGGGTTTAGATTCAATATGTCTCCTTTCTCTGAGGTGTGTAGTGTGCGGTTCTATAGTTTTCATTTCTATATGATCTATTGTATTTTTAGGGCTATAGTTAGCCCTATTCTCCCTTTGGATCTCTCGTCTATCATCATGGTGTCCCTTGTAAGACCTTACTTGATTCTTGGAGTAATCTGTAGTATCTCGATGATACTTCCTTTTCTTTATTTCAACCACCTTACTTTCTAATTTGTTAAGGTTAGTTTATATTTCCCTAGTTACTCGTTCATTTTCCTGAGGTGTAACATTTGAGATTAAAAGATTCTGTAGTTGGTTAATCTCTATATCTAGCTTAATTAGAGTTCCTTTGCATTTATTTACAATGAACTCCATGAGGCTAAAGGAGAATCCCTCGAGTAGCTCCATCCATTCATTGATAAACTCATCTTCCTCTTGGTCAAAGGAAGTTTTTTTTGTAAACCTAAGACCCCTATGTAGGTGGGTGAAGGTAACTTCTAGCAGACCGGATATTGTTTGGGATCCAAGATTCTCAGCATGTTGGCAGCAAAATAACACATGTACCTGTATTTATCTGTTTTCAGAAGCTTAAATATTAAATTGACAGGATTGGGGAATGTTCTTAACAGCGATATCGGATCCTGACCCTAGTTCACAACATATAGATAATATGCTTATGCAGCCACCTTGTACTTAAAATGGCACATTAAGTCAGAAGAGGAGTTCTTCTTGGGTGGAATCCGCCTAATCACCTACCACAACATAGTTGCCATGATGCTGAAGGGATAATAAGGAAGACCAAAAAAAAAGGTGAAATGAAAGCCCTACTGCGGGACAACAGGCAACATTGAAGAACTGTAGTGATATCTGGAAATGGCAAATCTCAAATAGGTTCACTTTCATCTATCACAGGGTGTGCCTGGTGGAGAATGTGGGCTGTTTCAAAAATGTGTGGGGTACAAGAGGAAATTTTTTGGGAAGAATGGACACATTTTTTCCATGCCTATTATGATCTGTTGTATCTCATAAACAAACTCCACTAGCATTAATGGATTTTTTTCACATACTAGTATGCGTTTCCTAAGCCACTAAAATTTTTACATAGAGACTATGTTTTATGTAGTTGTACAATTCCTGACTGTCTGAGAACAGCCAAGATATTCTTTTGAAGCACATTTGCTTACATTTAATTTGACACAAACCACTTTGGCCTGGAGACAATTATTGAAGCATGACCATAAGTCTGAGACCCTAAGTCATCATATTCTAAACTTCCCATGATCACACATCTTATGAGGTTAATTTGAGGGACTTGTGATGTCCAATTGAGTGCTATTAGCTAATATCTGAATATCAAATTACTATTTTAATTGCTCATATGTTACCACGGAGGAGTAACTAGATGTAGTTTCTGTCTATTGTAGTTTATTCTTATTTTTATTATATTTATTTTTTGCAGTACTACTATTGATTCTCGGTACTGAGTAGCAGTTTATCCTGAGCCTATAGTGCAGCTTGTTTTCATGTCATACTCTCCCTCAGGCTTTCTATATCAAGTATAAACACTTGTAACTGGTTGTCATGTTCTCCCTTTTAAGCTAGCAAATAGTGATGTACCGAACTGTCCGCTGGCGAACAGTTCCCGGCGAAATTAGCGTGTTCGCGTTCGCCGCGGCGGGCGGACACATGCGCAGTTCGATCCGCCCCCTATTCGTCATCATTGGGCAAACTTTGACCCTGTGCCTCTCGGTCAGCAGACACATTCCAGCCAATCAGCAGCACTCCCTCCCTTCCACACCCTCCAACCTCCCTCCCAGCATCCATTTTCGATTCATTCGGAAGATGCATGCTTAGTGAGAGGAGGGAAAGTTTAGCTGCTGTTGATTAGATAGGGAAATTGATAGCTAGGCTAGGGTATTCAGTGTCCACTACAATCCTGAAGGACTCATCTGATCTCTGCTGTAAGGACAGCACCCCAAAAAGCCCTTTTTAGGGCTATAACATCAGGCTGCTTTTTTTTTTTTTTTCCCTGTGTAATGTAATTGCAGGTGCCTGCCTGCCAGCTTCTGTGTGAGGTTCACATTGGATACTGTGCCTACTTGTCCAGTGCCACCACTCATATCTGTTTTAACAAAAAGGTTAAGCTTTACATTTAAAATAAATATTTTTTTTTCACTGTAATAGAAGAGCAGTTGCCTGCCTGCCAGCTTCTGTGTGAGGTTCACATTGGATAATGTGCCCACTTGCCCAGTGCCACCTCTCATATCTGTTTTAACAATTGGTTAAGCTTTAGATTTAAAATAAATAATTTTTTTACACTGTAATAGAAGAGCAGTTGCCTGCCTGACAGCTTCTGTGTCAGGTTGGATGCCTTGCCCATTTGCACAGTCAGTGCCACCACTCATATCTGTTTTAACAATTGGTTAAGCTTTAGATTTTAAATAAATAATTTTTTTCACTGTAATAGAAGAGCAGTTGCCTGCCTGCCAGCTTCTGTGTGAGGTTCACATTGGATTCTGTGCTCACTAGCCCAGTGCCACCACTCATATCTGTTTTAACAATTGGTTAAGCTTTAGATTTAAAATAAATAATTTTTTTCACTGTAATAGAAGAGCAGTTGCCTGCCTGCCAGCTTCTGTGTCAGGTTGGATGCCTTGCCCATTTGCACAGTCAGTGCCACCACTCATATCTGTTTTAACAATAGCTTAAGCTTTAGATTTTAAAGAAATCATTTTTTTCACTGTAATAGAAAAGCAGTTAGTTGTCTGCAAGCATCTGGGTGTCAGGCCTACTTCAGCGTGTGCTCTGCAGACCTGTGCCAGCGTGCTTTGACAGTTGCCAATCATATCTGGTGTCTCTTTAGCGTGTTTTTACAAAGAAAAAAGGTTTCCAGTGTAAGCTAATAGCAGACAGTCAGTGTCCTTCAAGCGGCTCTGTCAGGCCTTCCTTCAGCGTGTGCCCTGCACAACCCTTCCAGCGTACTTTGACAGTTGCCACTCATATCTGGTGTCTCTATAGCGTGCTTTTACAACCAAAATTTTGTTTCCACTGTAATAGAAGAGCAGTTGCCTGCCTGCCAGCTTCTGTGTGAGGTTCACATTGGATACTGTGCCTACTTGCCCAGTGCCACCACTCATATCTGTTTTAACAATTGGTTAAGCTTTACATTTAAAATAAATATTTTTTTTCACTCTAATAGAAGAGCAGTTGCCTGCCTGCCAGCTTCTGTGTGAGGTTCACATTGGATACTGTGCCCACTTGCCCAGTGCCACCACTCATATCTGTTTTAACAATAGCTTAAGCTTTAGATTTTAAAGAAATCATTTTTTTTCACTGTAATAGAAGATCAATTAGTTGTCTGCAAGCGTCTGGGTGTCAGGCCTACTTCAGCGTGTGCTCTGCAGACCTGTGCCAGCGTGCTTTGACAGTTGCCAATCATATCTGGTGTTTCTTTAGCGTGCTTTTACAAAGAAAAAAGGTTTCCAGTGTAAGCTAATAGCAGACAGTCAGTGTCCTTCAAGCGGCTCTGTCAGGCCTTCCTTCAGCGTGTGCCCTGCACAACCCTGCCAGCGTACTTTGACAGTTGCCACTCATATCTGGTTTCTCTATAGCGTGCTTTTACAACCAAAATTTTGTTTCCACTGTAATAGAAGAGCAGTTGCCTGCCTGCCAGCTTCTGTGTGAGGTTCACATTGGATACTGTGCCTACTTGCCCAGTGCCATCACTCATATCTGTTTTAACAATTGGTTAAGCTTTACATTTAAAATAAATATTTTTTTTTCACTGTAATAGAAGAGCAGTTAAATGTCTGCAAGCGTCTGGGTATCAGGCCTACTTCAGCGTGTGCTCTGCAGACCTGTGCCAGCGTGCTTTGACAGTTGCCACTCATATCTTGTGTCTCTATAGCGTGCTTTTACAACCAAAATTTTGTTTCCACTGTAATAGAAGAGCAGTTGCCTGCCTGCCAGCTTCTGTGTGAGGTTCACATTGGATACTGTTCCTACTTGCCCAGTGCCACCACTCATATCTGTTTTAACAATTGGTTAAGCTTTACATTTAAAATAAATATTTTTTTTTCACTGTAATAGAAGAGCAGTTAGTTGTCTGCAAGCGTCTGGGTGTCAGGCCTACTTCAGCGTGTGCTCTGCAGACCTGTGCCAGCGTGCTTTGACAGTTGCCACTCATATCTTGTGTCTCTATAGCGTGCTTTTACAACCAAAATTTAGTTTCCACTGTAATAGAAGAGCAGTTGCCTGCCTGCCAGCTTCTGTGTGAGGTTCACATTGGATACTGTGCCTACTTGCCCAGTGCCACCACTCATATCTGTTTTAACAATTGGTTAAGCTTTACATTTAAAATAATTTTTTTTTTTTCACTGTAATAGAAGAGCAGTTAGTTGTCTGCAAGCGTCTGGGTGTCAGGCCTACTTCAGCGTGTGCTCTGCAGACCTGTGCCAGCGTGCTTTGACAGTTGCCAATCATATCTGGTGTTTCTTTAGCGTGCTTTTACAAAGAAAAAAGGTTTCCAGTGTAAGCTAATAGCAGACAGTCAGTGTCCTTCAAGCGGCTCTGTCAGGCCTTCCTTCAGCGTGTGCCCTGCACAACCCTGCCAGCGTACTTTGACAGTTGCCACTCATATCTGGTTTCTCTATAGCGTGCTTTTACAACCAAAATTTTGTTTCCACTGTAATAGAAGAGCAGTTGCCTGCCTGCCAGCTTCTGTGTGAGGTTCACATTGGATACTGTGCCTACTTGCCCAGTGCCATCACTCATATCTGTTTTAACAATTGGTTAAGCTTTACATTTAAAATAAATATTTTTTTTTCACTGTAATAGAAGAGCAGTTAAATGTCTGCAAGCGTCTGGGTATCAGGCCTACTTCAGCGTGTGCTCTGCAGACCTGTGCCAGCGTGCTTTGACAGTTGCCACTCATATCTTGTGTCTCTATAGCGTGCTTTTACAACCAAAATTTTGTTTCCACTGTAATAGAAGAGCAGTTGCCTGCCTGCCAGCTTCTGTGTGAGGTTCACATTGGATACTGTTCCTACTTGCCCAGTGCCACCACTCATATCTGTTTTAACAATTGGTTAAGCTTTACATTTAAAATAAATATTTTTTTTTCACTGTAATAGAAGAGCAGTTAGTTGTCTGCAAGCGTCTGGGTGTCAGGCCTACTTCAGCGTGTGCTCTGCAGACCTGTGCCAGCGTGCTTTGACAGTTGCCACTCATATCTTGTGTCTCTATAGCGTGCTTTTACAACCAAAATTTAGTTTCCACTGTAATAGAAGAGCAGTTGCCTGCCTGCCAGCTTCTGTGTGAGGTTCACATTGGATACTGTGCCTACTTGCCCAGTGCCACCACTCATATCTGTTTTAACAATTGGTTAAGCTTTACATTTAAAATAAAT
Organism: Pelobates fuscus; assembly: GCF_036172605.1. NCBI lineage: Eukaryota > Metazoa > Chordata > Amphibia > Anura > Pelobatidae > Pelobates > Pelobates fuscus. Next base: position 79,614,998 of record NC_086324.1, read on the forward strand.
ATTTTTTTTTCACTGTAATAGAAGAGCAGTTAGTTGTCTGCAAGCGTCTGGGTGTCAGGCCTACTTCAGCGTGTGCTCTGCAGACCTGTGCCAGCGTGCTTTGACAGTTGCCACTCATATCTGGTGTCTCTTTAGCGTGTTTTTACAAAGAAAAAAGGTTTCCAGTGTAAGCTAATAGCAGACAGTCAGTGTCCTTCAAGCGGCTCTGTCAGGCCTTCCTTCAGCGTGTGCCCTGCACAACCCTGCCAGCGTACTTTGTCAGTTGCCACTCATATCTGGTGTCTCTATAGCGTGCTTTTACAACCAAAATTTTGTTTCCACTGTAATAGAAGAGCAGTTGCCTGCCTGCCAGCTTCTGTGTGAGGTTCACATTGGATACTGTGCCTACTTGCCCAGTGCCACCACTCATATCTGTTTTAATAATTGGTTAAGCTTTACATTTAAAATAAATATTTTTTTTTCACTGTAATAGAAGAGCAGTTAGTTGTCTGCAAGCGTCTGGGTGTCAGGCCTACTTCAGCGTGTGCTCTGCAGACCTGTGCCAGCGTGCTTTGACAGTTGCCACTCATATCTTGTGTCTCTATAGCGTGCTTTTACAACCAAAATTTTGTTTCCATTGTAATAGAAGAGCAGTTGCCTGTCTGCCAGCTTCTGTGTGAGGTTCACATTGGATACTGTGCCTACTTGCCCAGTGCCACCACTCATATCTGTTTTAACAATTGGTTAAGCTTTACATTTAAAATAAATATATTTTTTTCACTGTAATAGAAGAGCAGTTAGTTGTCTGCAAGCGTCTGGGTGTCAGGCCTACTTCAGCGTGTGCTCTGCAGACCTGTGCCAGCGTGCTTTGACAGTTGGCACTCATATCTTGTGTCTCTATAGCGTGCTTTTACAACCAAAATTTTGTTTCACTTTAATAGAAGAGCAGTTGCCTGCCTGCCAGCTTCTGTGTGAGGTTCACATTGGATACTGTGCCTACTTGCCCAGTGCCACCACTCATATCTGTTTTAACAATTGGTTAAGCTTTATATTTAAAATAAATATTTTTTTTTCACTGTAATAGAAGAGCAGTTAGTTGTCTGCAAGCGTCTGGGTGTCAGGCCTACTTCAGCGTGTTCTCTGCAGACCTGTGCCAGCGTGCTTTGACAGTTGCCACTCATATCTGGTGTCTCTTTAGCGTGCTTTTACAAAGAAAAAAGGTTTCCAGTGTAAGCTAATAGCAGACAGTCAGTGTCCTTCAAGCGGCTCTGTCAGGCCTTCCTTCAGCGTGTGCCCTGCACAACCCTGCCAGCGTACTTTGACAGTTGCCACTCATATCTGGTGTCTCTATAGCGTGCTTTTACAACCAAAATTTTGTTTCCACTGTAATAGAAGAGCAGTTGCCTGCCTGCCAGCTTCTGTGTGAGGTTCACATTGGATACTGTGCCTACTTGCCCAGTGCCACCACTCATATCTGTTTTAACAATTGGTTAAGCTTTACATTTAAAATAAATATTTTTTTTTCACTGTAATAGAAGAGCAGTTAGTTGTCTGCAAGCGTCTGGGTGTCAGGCCTACTTCAGCGTGTGCTCTGCAGACCTGTGCCAGCGTGCTTTGACAGTTGCCACTCATATCTGGTGTCTCTTTAGCGTGCTTTTACAAAGAAAAAAGGTTTCCAGTGTAAGCTAATAGCAGACAGTCAGTGTCCTTCAAGCGGCTCTGTCAGGCCTTCCTTCAGCGTGTGCCCTGCACAACCCTGCCAGCGTACTTTGACAGTTGCCACTCATATCTGGTGTCTCTATAGCGTGCTTTTACAACCAAAATTTTGTTTCCACTGTAATAGAAGAGCAGTTGCCTGCCTGCCAGCTTCTGTGTGAGGTTCACATTGGATACTGTGCCTACTTGCCCAGTGCCACCACTCATATCTGTTTTAATAATTGGTTAAGCTTTACATTTAAAATAAATATTTTTTTTTCAATGTAATAGAAGAGCAGTTAGTTGTCTGCAAGCGTCTGGGTGTCAGTCTTACTTCAGCGTGTGCTCTGCAGACCTGTGCCAGCGTGCTTTGACAGTTGCCACTCATATCTTGTGTCTCTATAGCGTGCTTTTACAACCAAAATTTTGTTTCCACTGTAATAGAAGAGCAGTTGCCTGCCTGCCAGCTTCTGTGTGAGGTTCACATTGGATACTGTGCCTACTTGCCCAGTGCCACCACTCATATCTGTTTTAACAATTGGTTAAGCTTTACATTTAAAATAAATATTTTTTTTCACTGTAATAGAAGAACAGTTAGTTGTCTGCAAGCGTCTGGGTGTCAGGCCTACTTCAGCGTGTGCTCTGCAGACCTGTGCCAGCGTGCTTTGACAGTTGCCACTCATATCTGGTGTCTCTTTAGCGTGCTTTTACAAAGAAAAAAGGTTTCCAGTGTAAGCTAATAGCAGACAGTCAGTGTCCTTCAAGCGGCTCTGTCAGGCCTTCCTTCAGCGTGTGCCCTGCACAACCCTGCCAGCGTACTTTGACAGTTGCCACTCATATCTGGTGTCTCTATAGCGTGCTTTTACAACCAAAATTTTGTTTCCACTGTAATAGAAGAGCAGTTTCCTGCCTGCCAGCTTCTGTGTGAGGTTCACATTGGATACTGTGCCTACTTGCCCAGTGCCACCACTCATATCTGTTTTAACAATTGGTTAAGCTTTACATTTAAAATAAATATTTTTTTTCACTGTAATAGAAGAGCAGTTAGTTGTCTGCAAGCGTCTGGGTGTCAGGCCTACTTCAGCGTGTGCCCTGCAGACCTGTGCCAGCGTGCTTTGACAGTTGCCACTCATATCTTGTGTCTCTATAGCGTGCTTTTACAACCAAAATTTTGTTTCCACTGTAATAGAAGAGCAGTTGCCTGCCTGCCAGCTTCTGTGTGAGGTTCACATTGGATACTGTGCCTACTTGCCCAGTGCCACCACTCATATCTGTTTTAACAATTGGTTAAGCTTTACATTTAAAATAAATATTTTTTTTTCACTGTAATAGAAGAGCAGTTAGTTGTCTGCAAGCGTCTGGGTGTCAGGCCTACTTCAGCGTGTGCTCTGCAGACCTGTGCCAGCGTGCTTTGACAGTTGCCACTCATATCTTGTGTCTCTATTGCGTGCTTTTACAACCAAAATGTAGTTTCCACTGTAATAGAAGAGCAGTTGCCTGCCTGCCAGCTTCTGTGTGAGGTTCACATTGGATACTGTGCCTACTTGCCCAGTGCCACCACTCATATCTGTTTTAACAATTGGTTAAGCTTTACATTTAAAATAAATATTTTTTTTCACTGTAATAGAAGAGCAGTTGCCTGCCTGCCAGCTTCTGTGTGAGGTTCACATTGGATACTGTGCCTACTTGCCCAGTGCCACCACTCATATCTGTTTTAACAATTGGTTAAGCTTTACATTTAAAATAAATAATTAGTTTTCACTGTAATAGAAGAGCAGTTGCCTGCCTGCCAGCTTCTGTGTCAGGTTGGATGCCTTGCCCATTTGCACAGTCAGTGCCACCACTCATATCTGTTTTAACAATAGCTTAAGCTTTAGATTTTAAAGAAATCATTTTTTTTCACTGTAATAGAAGATCAGTTAGTTGTCTGCAAGCATCTGGGTGTCAGGCCTACTTCAGCGTGTGCTCTGTAGACCTGTTCCAGCGTGCTTTGACAGTTGGCAATCATATTTGGTGTCTCTATAGCGTGCTTTTAAAACCAAAATTATTTTTTTCACTGTTATAGATTGAATAGCAGTTACTTGTCTTCAAGCGGCTCTGTCAGTCCTTCCTTCAGCGTGTGCTCTGCAGAACTGTTCCAGTGCACATTGCCAATCATATCTGGTCTCACAGTAGCTTGCACGCATAGTACCACTAATCCCAAAAAAAATGACAGGCAGAGGCAGGCCACCCCGCAGGGGCCGTCGTGGTCGTGGTGCTGTGATTCCCTTTTGCCCTAGAATAATGCCCAGTTTTCAGAAGCCACGTACCCTGAACTTGAAAAGTTCTGAGGACTTAGTTGACTGGCTAACACAGGACACCCAATCTTGTACAGCCTCCGCTCGGAACCTTGACGCACCATCCTCCTCCAGCTTAGCTTCAGGCACCTCTCAAGATACCACTCACCCGCCTGCCACCACCACCAAAACTAGCACCACAGCCGCTTTACTTGGTATGTCAGAGGAGTTATTCACACACCCGTTTGAAGAAATGAGTGATGCGCAACCATTATTGCTAGAGGATGTAGATAACAGGGATATGTCTCAGGCAGGCAGCATTAAACACATGGAGGTACAGTGTGATGATGATGATGTTGTACCCGCTGCTGCTTCTTTTTCTGAGTTGTCAGATACAAGCGAAGCGGTTGATGAGGACGATGCGTCCATGGATGTCACGTGGGTGCCCGCTCGGCAAGAAGAAGAACAGGGCGAAAGTTCAGATAGGGAGACAGAGAGGAGGAGGAGACGAGTTGGAAGCAGGGGGGGGTCGTCGCAAGGAGCTAGTGGCACAGTCAGACAGCATGCATCGGCACCCGGGGTCAGCCCGACAGCACGCCAATCAACGCATACTGTGTCCACCACCAGAATGCCGTCATTGCAGAGCTCAGCAGTGTGGCATTTTTTTTGTGTGTCTGCCTCTGACAACAGCGATGCCATTTGCAACCTGTGCCAAAGGAAACTGAGTCGTGGGAGGTCCAACACCCACCTAGGTACAACTGCTTTGCGTAGGCACATGATCTCACATCACAAACGCCTATGGGATCAACGCATGAGTACAAGCAACACGCCTACTCTAAGCCGCCATCCTCCTCCTGGTCCAGCATCTTCAGCCACGTCAACCACTGCTGTCCTTCTTGCCCCCTCTCAACCATCCGCCACTCCGTCTCCCGCCTTGAGCAGTTCCCGCTCATCTGCCCACAGTCATGTGTCTGTCAAGGACATGTTTGAGCGTAAGAAGCCAATGTCACCAAGTCACCCCCATGCCCAGCGTCTGACAGCTGGCTTGTCCGAACTATTAGCCCGCCAGCTTTTACCATACAATCTGGTTGAGTCTGAGGCGTTCAAAAAATTTGTAGCTATTGGGACACCGCAGTGGAAGGTACCCGGACGGAATTTCTTTTCACAAAAGGCAATCCCCAACTTGTACTCAATTGTGCAAAAGGAAGTCATGGCATGTCTGGCACACAGTGTTGGGGCAAGGGTCCATCTGACCACTGATACCTGGTCTGCAAAGCATGGTCAGGGCAGGTATATCACCTACACTGCGCATTGGGTAAACCTGCTGACGGCTGACAAGCAAGGAATGCGTGGCATTGCAGAGGAGTTGGTGACACCGCCACAAATTGCAGGCAGTCCTGCTGCCACCTCCTCTACTCCTCCTACTCCATCCTCTTCCATAACCTCCTCGGCTGAGTCCTCTTGTGCCGCTGCTTCTTGCTCCACATCAACGGCACCCCCCCAGCTCCACAGGTACTATTCCACATCCCGGATAGGGCAGTGTCACGCCGTCTTGGGTTTGACTTGCTTGAAAGCAGAGAGTCACACCGGACAAGCACTCCTGTCCGCCCTGAACGCACAGGTGGAAAAGTGGCTGACTCCGCAGCAACTGGATATCGGCAAAGTGGTGTGTGACAATGGAAAAAATTTGATAGCGGCATTGAAGTTGGGCAAGTTGACACATGTGCCGTGCATGGCACATGTGTGTAATCTGATCGTACAACGCCTTGTGCATAAGTACACAGGCTTACAGGACGTCCTGAAGCAGACCAGGAAGGTGTGTGGCCATTTCAGGCGTTCCTACACGGCCATGGCTCACTTTGCCGATATCCAGCGGCGAAACAACATGCCAGTGAGGCGCTTGATTTGCGACAGCCCTACACGTTGGAATTCAACACTCCTAATGTTCAACCGCCTGCTCCAACAAGAAAAAGCTGTTAATGAATATTTGTATGACCGGGGTGCTAGGACAGCCTCTGGGGAGCTGGGAATTTTTTTGCCACGTTACTGGACGCTCATGCGCAATGCCTGTAGGCTCATGCGTCCTTTTGAGGAGGTGACAAACCTAGTCAGTCGCAGTTGTGTGTGTGCGTGTGTATGGCTGTCTGCCTGTGTGTGTGTGTGTGACAGGGTGAAGATTTCTTGCACATGGGTGTGACAGGGTGAAGATTTCTTGCACAGGGCGCCCAAAGGCCTAAGGCTGGCCCTGCGCATGGGTCAGTGGCTCTGCACCAGACTTCCCTCCAATTGATCAAAGTTAAAGGATTTCAAGTGGACTGATTACAATTACAGGGCCTCTAAAGAGTCCTGTATTGTTATTTATCGTCACTACCTTCCCGCGTCGGGAGTGGGTCATTTGCGCCCCTGCTGCCTTCCTTGCATGTGGTAGCTGTTTGTCAGGGATTTGTCAATCCATATCTGCCAAGTGACCCTATGTAGGGGTAAAAGTCCCTATTCTGCTCTGTGTCAGTGTGTATCATGGTCTCTGTGGACAGGGAACAGTCTCTATTCTGCTCTGTGTCAGTGTGTATCATGGTGTCAGACCTTCCGGCATTCGCTAACCGTGGACTTCCGGGTAGACGGTACACTCCCCCTCCTCTGACGCGGTCGCTCCCAGGATACATAGGGAGACCGCGTCAACACCACAGTGCTGGATCAACTTGAAAGCTCCCGCGAAACTTCAAAACTGAATTACTTATTACCTCTACTGTGTATCGGACACGGACTGTTTAATCGTTTACCCTCCTTCTCCTCTCCTACGACCTCGGTACTGTTTTTGGATATTCTCTTGCCTGCTGTAACTCGATCCACTGTGGGAATCTATCTCACCAATTTGGACTATCACTCCTACAAAAGCTAAGTAAAACAAATTGGCTCAAGCTGGATAATACCTATCTTGCATCTCTGCTTGCTCACTATCACCTCCACCTAAACTAATAACTCTGTTTCCAATAATTACTAATCAATCAACTGCCATTTATTATATCTATTTGGGAACTCCTCTCTGGTTGGACTAATTTTGCCTTATCCTAAACCCACTGCATCTCTGCTGCTGCTTATTTTCTGCCAGGAATTAAAGAGACAGTTCGAATTGATTATTTCTTTATTTAAAGTAATAAAACATTCTCAGTTTCAGTTATCTTCAGTTGTGTTCCATCTTGTCAATAATTGAGCGTTACAGATTGATCCAGCCCTCTAATGGATCCAGCAGATCTCACTTCTGAAATCACTAGATTGAACCAAAGAGTGGATACGCTTACTCAAGGCATGCAAGATCTACAGATCACCAATGAACGAATCCTTACTTATGTAAGGGACTTGCAAACACATACTCCTCATACAGTTACACACTCGGCTAGTGACCCTGCTGTCTCCAACCCCGAAAAGTTTTCTGGAGACAGGTCCCAATACAGAGAATTTCTCAATTCTTGCAAATTGTTGATTGCCTTAAAACCTAGATCATATCCCACCGAAAGATCTAAGGTTTGTTCTGTTATTTCATTTTTAAGAGGTGAACCCATGGCCTGGGCTCATTCCTTTCTGGAGAATGATGACCCCATATTGGATTCTCTGGATGAATTCTTTGAAGCCATGTCTCTTCTTTATGAAGACCCTAATAAACAAGCGACTGCAGATCTAACCATTAGAACACTGCAGCAAAGAAACAGGCCTGTCGAAGATTACATTGCTGAATTCAAACGATGGGCACCAGAAACTCAGTGGAATGACATAACCCTACGTAACCAGTTCCGTATTGGGTTATCTGAAGCTGTCAAGGATGAACTCTCCAGAACTGAACTACCTACTACACTGAATACTCTGATCCAACTGTCAATCAGCATTGACAGACGACTTAGGGAAAGAAAAGCTGAGAAATCACTCACTAGCTCCCTATGGAAAAAACCCTTCACTTCTTCAAGGGCACCTGAAAAACCTATAACTCCCACAGAACCTATGGAAATAGGGGTTTTGAGAAGTCCTCTTACTCCAGAAGAGAGAACCAGAAGAAGACAAATGAACCTCTGCATGTACTGTGCTTCACAAGAACATGTGGTCCCAGAATGTCCTCTATTGAAACGTCCAAGAGGCGGTAAGCATGGTTCTACCACGACTGTAATGAGTGTACTTCCTTCTAAACCAACCTCTCATTTCTCCTCTGTTTCTCTCATATTACAGTGGGACAAAGAAAGAATTACGACTGAGGCCATTATTGATTCCGGTGCTAATGGGGTGTTCCTGGACTCATCCTTTGTAACAAAAAATAAAATTCCTTGTGTTCAAAAACGTAATTCCGTCTCTGTCAGAGTTATTGATGGCTCCTTAATATCCTCGGGGCCCATTCGCTTTGAAACTGTCCCTTTAAGAACTACTACTAATTATGTCCATTCTGAATTTCTTGTTTTTGATGTTATCAATTCTCCTCTTTATCCAATTATATTAGGAATCGACTGGTTAAGGACTCACAACACACATATTACATGGGCTCCTTTCTCTCTCACCTTTAACTCTGCATATTGTAAGGGAACATGTCTACAACACATCCCCATTTTACAAGTTACTGAAGAATCCACTATACCTTCCATCTATTCTGAGTTCGCCGATGTATTCAGTAAAAAGGAAGCGGAGACACTTCCTCCTCATCGACCCTATGATTGTCCGATTGACCTTGTTCCTGGTGCTCCTATCCCTTTTGGACACATTTATCCTCTCTCCGAATCAGAGTTAAAAACCCTCAAGGAATACCTGGATGAAAACCTCCGTAAGGGGTTCATTAGACCTTCCTGTTCACCAGCCGCTTCCAGCATGTTTTTTGTGAGAAACAAGGACCAGACTATACGCCCCATCATTGATTACAGGTCTTTAAATAAAATAACTATCAAGTATCGTTACCCTCTTCCCCTGATCAATGAGTTGATCGAAAGATTAAGAACAGCTACCATCTACACTAAACTTGACCTTCGTGGGGCATATAACCTTGTTAGAATCAAGGCCAATGATGAATGGAAAACGGCGTTCAGGACCCGATATGGCCTTTACGAGTATCTTGTCATGCCCTTCGGGCTCTGTAACGCCCCTGCAACCTTTCAGCATTTCATAAACGATATCTTCAGAGATCTCCTAGATGTTTGTGTCATCATTTACTTAGATGATATTCTCATCTACTCCAACAACCTTGAGGAACACAGGAAACACGTGAGATGGGTATTATCCAGATTAAGAACACACAAATTATACGCAAAACCAGAAAAATGTATTTTCGAGGTTAATGAAATCACCTTTTTGGGATACGTTATCTCCCCTCATTCAATAAGTATGGATACCTCCAAAATAGATTGTATTGTCAATTGGTCTACTCCTACTAATACAAAGGACTTACAACGTTTTCTTGGATTCGCCAACTTCTACAGGAAGTTCATTAAAAACTACTCCAATGTTGCTCATCCACTTAACCTGCTCAATAGCAGTAAACGTTCCTTTGCTTGGAACGAAAAGGCTCAAGCAGCCTTTGATGAATTAAAACGGAGATTTACAAGTGCCCCCATTCTCCAACTCCCGAATCCTGCTTTTCTCTACGTCATGGAAACAGATGCTTCTGACACAGCTATCGGGGCTGTCCTTTCTCAACACCAAACGCCTCAAGATCCTCTCCATCCAGTAGCTTTTTTCTCATGATCTATGTCTCCTGCTGAACGAAATTATCCTATAGGAGAAAAAGAATTATTAAGTATTAAAGCAGCATTCGAAAACTGGCGACACATACTTGAAGACACACACACTCCTGTAATTGTTTATACTGACCACAGGAACCTTGAATATCTTCATTCTAACAAAACTCTTTCTGCCCGACAAGTAAGATGGAATCTTTTCTTTGCCCGGTTCAATTTTCAAATTATCTACAGACCTGGATCCAGAAACAAAAAGGCAGATGCCCTGTCCAGAATTCACCAAGATCTTCCTGTAAATGGAACTCCCCCATCTAAAATCATAGGTATCATTTCGTCATTAATAGATGATATTAAACATCTTAAGGAAGAAGATCTTGAGCTTCCCAAACCAAACAAACTATCAAAAAAGGACGGTATCTACTACTTCAAGAACAGGTTATATATTCCTCCCTTATTTAGGAATAAAATACTCTCCTTGATTCACGATTCCCCTTTGGCGGGTCATCCTGGTACAAAGAAAACACTGGAGCTGTCTAAAAGATATTACTGGTGGCCTCGCCAGGACAAAACCATAGAATCTTATGTCAAAACCTGTCCAACCTGTCTGAGATCAAAATCTGACCATCATCCACCATTCGGTCAATTATTAAGCCTACCTATCCCTGACAGACCTTGGCAGTCCATTTCAATGGACTTTTTGGTAGAACTCCCTCCTTCGCAACATCATAATACCATTCTAGTAGTGGTAGACCGTTTCACCAAAATGTCCCATTTTATTCCTTTGAGAAAATTACCCTCTTCATCTGAACTTGCCAAAATATTCATCGACAATATAGTGAAACTCCATGGACTTCCTGAGGAAATCATTTCAGACAGGGGAACACAGTTCACCTCCAAATTCTGGAATGAGATGTGTTCCTCCCTCCGTATTCAACGCAAATTGTCTTCAGCCTATCATCCCCAAACCAACGGACAAACAGAGAGAGTTAACCAATGCGTTGAACAATACTTACGGTGTTACTGCTCTCACTTACAAGATGATTGGATCACATGGTTACCAATGGCGGAGTTCTCATACAACAACTCTGTACACGCTAGTAGCAAAATGACTCCATTCTTTTCAAATTTTGGGTTCCATCCCTCTTCATTTCCTGATCAAGGACTTCCTTCTTCTAATCCCTACGTCTCCAACCATAACGCTTTCATGTCTGCCCTCTTCCTCAAATTACGGGATAACCTTAAAAATGCATCATTGGCTCAGAAAAAGTTTTTCGATACTGGTAGACAACCTCCCCCTACTTACAACGTTGGTGATCTCGTATGGCTCTCTTCGAAGAACATTGTCACCAACCGTCCCTCAAAGAAACTGAGTTCTCTCTTTCTTGGCCCTTTTCGTATATTGTTGATTATCAACGAAAACGTGGTCAGATTGAAACTTCCGCCTACCATGAAACTTCATCCAGTCTTCCATGTGTCCTTGCTTAAACCACACCACTCCGACCCTTTCCAAAGGGATGTTCTTACTACTCCTGATCCCATTCTGGTACAAGGTGAAGAGGAATACAAGGTCCAGAGGATCCTGGATTCACGAATCCATCGTGGTTCCTTACAGTATCTTATTCGGTGGAAGGGCTACGGAGTTGACGAAGATTCCTGGGTGTCGTCCTCCGCGGTACATGCTCGTCGACTTATCAATGCGTTCCATGCTCGCTACCCGTCTAGACCTCGTTGACAGCATCCGGTGGCTGCTTCTTATGGGGGGGGTTCTGTCAGACCTTCCGGCATTCGCTAACCGTGGACTTCCGGGTAGACGGAGCGCGGTCACTCCCCCTCCTCTGACGCGGTCGCTCCCAGGATACATATGGAGACCACGTCAACACCACAGTGCTGGATCAACTTGAAAGCTCCCGCGAAACTTCAAAACTGAATTACTTATTACCTCTACTGTGTATCGGACCCGGACTGTTTAATCGTTTACCCTCCTTCTCCTCTCCTACGACCTCGGAACTGTTTTTGGATATTCTCTTGCCTGCTGTAACTCGATCCACTGTGGGAATCTATCTCACCAATTTGGACTATCACTCCTACAAAAGCTAAGTAAAACAAATTGGCTCAAGCTGGATAATACCTATCTTGCATCTCTGCTTGCTCACTATCACCTCCACCTAAACTAATAACTCTGTTTCCAATAATTACTAATCAATCAACTGCCATTTATTATATCTATTTGGGAACTCCTCTCTGGTTGGACTAATTTTGCCTTATCCTAAACCCACTGCATCTCTGCTGCTGCTTATTTTCTGCCAGGAATTAAAGAGACAGTTCGAATTGATTATTTCTTTATTTAAAGTAATAAAACATTCTCAGTTTCAGTTATCTGCAGTTGTGTTCCATCTTGTCAATAATTGAGCGTTACACATGGTCTCTGTGGACAGGGAACAGTCTCTATTCTGCTCTGTGTCAGTGTGTATCAGGGGTTTTGAGGACAGGTGTCAATCCATATCTGCCAAGTGACCCTATGTAGGGGGAACAGTCCCTATTCTGCTCTGTGTCAGTGTGTATCATGGTCTCTGTGGACAGGGAACAGTCTCTATTCTGCTCTGTGTCAGTGTGTATCAGGGGTTTTGAGGACAGGTGTCAATCCATATCTGCCAAGTGACCCTATGTAGGGGGAACAGTCCCTATTCTGCTCTGTGTCAGTGTGTATCATGGTCTCTGTGGACAGGGAACAGTCTCTATTCTGCTCTGTGTCAGTGTGTATCAGAGGTTTTGAGGACAGGTGTCAATCCATATCTGCCAAGTGACCCTATGTAGGGGGAACAGTCCCTATTCTGCTCTGTGTCAGTGTGTATCAGGGGTTTTGAGGACAGGTGTCAATCCATATCTGCCAAGTGACCCTATGTAGGGGGAACAGTCTCTATTCTGCTCTGTGTCAGTGTGTATCAGGGCTGGGCTTTGAGGACAGGTGTCAATGTTAGGTGATTTCTGCCCTTTATGGATTAAAAGCAGACTCTGCATCAACTGTGCAATTTTCCATTGGAGTTTTGCCATGGATCCCACTCTGGCATGCCACAGTCCAGGTGTTAGTCCCCTTGAAACAACTTTTCCATCACTATTGTGGCCAGAAAGAGTCCCTGTTGGTTTTAAAATTCGCCTGCCCATTGAAGTCAATGGCGGTTCGCGCGGTTCGCCGGTTCGCGAACATTTGCGGAAGTTCGCGTTCGCCGTTCGCGAACCGAAAATTCCGGGTTCGCGACAACACTACTAGCAAATCATAATATAAAACTTGGTAAATATAAAGAAACAGGAACGGAGAAATCAGTGCAGAAAGCACTCTTTCTTTTATTTACTGCCAAATTAAGTTAAACGTTACTAAAACAATGATTGGATATTCAACAACATAAACAATATCAATGATTTGAAATTAATATGTAATGCTGTGAGTTTTATCTTTAACTGATGATAAGTAGAGGTTTTAGAGCACGGATTCAAAATGCCAAGATCAATAAACAGTTCTAAGAGAAGGTACCACGGCCAAATTGGTATGGCGCTATCATAATCCAATTCAGAATCTGAGTTTGTAATAAATATCGAGAATGTTGGGTAAAAGTTGGCAATCTGATGTTCATTGATTCAATACGAGTAATTTCCATTCCCATTGTAGCAGTTTGATATGTAGGATAATCTGAGAATCAAATTTGGAACTTGGCCCTAAAGCAGTGTATCAAAGGGAATCAACAATGTGTGGGTAGATGGGAGGGGCTAGTTGCGTCAAAGTCCAGAGAGAGCTAGAGAAAACAACCACAGACTAGTTAATTAGTACTCAAAAATCAAGATCTGATTAGAGAAAAAAGGCCGTTTTTACAGGGAAAGGAAGGTTAGGTATTGAAATGTCAATTAATTATTCTTAAAGGAGAACAACATTAGAAATATAAACAGACACGGGAGACATATCACATGACAAAAGAAGGCAAATAACATGACACTGATGGGTGATCTTTTAATTACTATAATGGGTTTATGGCTCTTTGTGTTTTTTATTTATCACTGTAGTCTTTGTAATGTTCTACCTTCTCAATAATTCATGATGAACTTACATGGTAGTAAAAGAAAAAATGCAAATTAATTTAAGAAATGCAGATGAAACATGCATTTAACATTGAAAGTGCATTTACTTTAACATGTATGTCAAAAAGTATTTTAAAAATATAATCACATATATTTTATATCAGTATGTTTCTATGAAAATCATGTGCAGTAATGAGTTAGCAGCATTGGTGGTGTGACCTGTGTAACAGGGATTTGCAGATCTACAGCAATAGATTCGGAAGAAAATTTGTTTTTTTTTAACCCCTTAAGGATGGTGGTGTAGCAGTACTTACCCTCTCCAGGGGCCGGCCGGGGTCCTCTGTTCTCGCCGCGCGTGGTCCTGCTTTTGCACGAGCCGCGCGCAGCTCATCCGACGGCGATAACAGAAAGGCGGGAAGTGACCGCGAGAAGCGGTCACGTGTCCCGCCTGACTCTAAGAGCGTGCCGCGTGTCTCGGGCGCGCTCTTAAAGGGACAGTGGGAGCCGAAATATGAAACGGTCTACCGTTGGCCCCTGTAATGCCACATTCCCCATACACTCACGTTTTGGGGGCGTGGATATGACAGGGGCCAATCAAATTGAATACTAGGGTATTTATACTCACCTTTTCCCTTAGTACCTTGCCCTATCGTGGTTTCAGTTTCAGTTCCCTTTAGCGCTTGTTGTGTTCAGTTGTGCTTCTTCGTACTTGACTTGGCTCTGTTTCTGACTCCGTTTATCTCTTAATTCCTGTTTGTCCTGTTTGCCGACTTACTGATTTCTGTGTACCAGACCTTGGCTAGTGCTTGTTTTCGCTGTCTCTTTGTGCCCTTGACCTCGGATCGTTCCTGATTCTGTATTTCTCTCCTCTACGTCGAGTCCGGCCATTCTAAGGACCGGTAGACATATCTCTGCTCTTTATTGTCAATTGTTGGACTAAATCTTGCGAGTTGGGGTAAACTACCGTGACATTACGATAGGGCCATGGACCCCGCAGATTTAGCTCATCAAATGGCTTCTCATGAGGCTAGATTTATAGAGCAGGATCACCGTATGGATCAGATAGCTCAGGCCCTCCAGGCGCTCTTATCTAGAACTAATCCAGTAACCGTACCGGATCTTCCTGCACCTCTTGTCCCAGATGTGTCTACTATGCCTAATGCTTATGCACATTTAACACCTCCTCCTAGGTATGGAGGGGAAGCTAAGACATGCAGGGGATTCATTAATCAAGTGGAATTCCACTTTGAGATGTATCCACGTTCATTTCCCACTGATAGGTCTAAAGTTGGGTTCCTTATGCACCAACTTACTGATAAAGCACTTGAGTGGGCAAATCGTATTTGGGAGGCTAATGGACCTATGGTGCATGATTTCAATAGCTACCTTTCGGCTTTTCGTAGAACCTTTGACACAACTAAAAGGTCGAAGAATGCCGCCAGAGCATTAATGAGAATTAAACAGGGATCTAGATCTGTTGCTGACTATGCTATCCAGTTTCGTACACTTGCTTCATATTTAGATTGGACCAACAATGGGCTTACTACCGCATTTATGGAAGGTTTATCTGACACTATATTGGATGAGGTAGAGGCTCAGGAGCTACCTATCTCATTAGAGGACCTTATCGACTATCTTATTGATATAGATAATAGGATTCGTGACAGACTCTATACTAAGAATAGGAATAGACATTTTGTTACACTCAATACTCCTACAATTGTTAATTCTGAGAGCAACAAGGTATCAGAGGAGGAACCCATGCAATTAGGGGTTGCCAAACTCTCTGATGATGAAAAATTGCATAGGAGAAGGGAGGGACTTTGCCTGTACTGTGGTAGGAAAGACCATATGATAAAAGAATGTCCCGTGCTTCCGGAAAACTCTTGCACCTAAGGCCTTACAGGGGACTGGCCTTGGGTGTGATATCTAAGTCCCCAAAATTGCCTCTTAACCGATTGCTTCTCCCTGTTTCTCTGCATATGGGAGAGAATTGCATAGCTGGGCACATACTAGCCCTGGTTGATTCCGGGGCAGCTGAGAATTTCATAGATTTTGGTTTTGCTAAGAAAAACAGCATTCCCATTAGAGAGAAGAAGACACCTTTGGCCGTTGAGGCCATAGATGGTAGACCATTATGCTCCCCAGTTATTACACATGAAACTGAATCGTTGCATATGTATACAGGGATTTTACACCTTGAAACCATTCAGTTTCAGGTCATTACCTCTCCCTCTTCTCACATCGTATTAGGGTACCCATGGTTGCGTGCTCACAATCCCATTTTTGACTGGGAGTCAGGACAAATAGTATAGTGGAGCAAGACATGCCAAGAGTCTTGTACCATTAAAGTCACCCATTTGAATTCTATTAATGTTGCTACTACTCCTCCTTTGTCTACTGTTATACCTCCTCAGTACTTATCTCTCAAGTCTGTCTCCGATAAAAGGGAAGCTGACAAACTACCGCCTCATAGACCCTATGATTGTGCTATTGGTTTATTGCCTGGCACTATACCTCCCACAGGCATGGTGTATCCTTTATCCCTTCAAGAAAACCGTGTCATGGAGGAGTATATTAAATAATCTCTACAAAGGGGGTTTATTAGGAGATCCTCGTCTCTGGCAGGAGCAGGATTCTTCTTTGTGTCAAAGAAGGAGGGTGATTTGAGACCTTGTATCGATTATAGAGGTCTAAATAAAATCCCCATAAAAAATGTTTACCCTATACCTTTAATCACGGAATTATTTGACAGACTCAAACACGCTACTGTATTCACTAAACAGGACCTTAGAGGTGCATACAATCTAATACGTATTAAGAAGGACCATGAATGGAAAACCGCATTCAATACTAGATCTGGTCATTACGAGTACACTGTGAGGCCATTTGGTCTTTGTAACGCCCCAGCAGTATTTCAAGAATTTATTAATGACGTCTTACGGGAGTTTATTCACACGTTTGTAATAGCGCACTTGGATGACATATTAATATATTCTACAGATTTGCATACTCATCACATACATGTCAAAACAGTTCTGAAAACACTTCTTGCAAATGGTCTTTATTGTAAACTAGAAAAGTGTTTATTTGACCAATCCGAAGTCCAGATTTTGGGGTATTTAATTTCTGCTCAGGGTTTTCGTATGGATCCACATAAGCTTTCTTCTGTCATAGAATGGCCTCTACCTCAAGGTTTGAAAGCCATTCAGCATTTTCTTGGTTTTTCTAACTATTATAGATGCTTTATCAAAGGTTTTTCTTCTATTGTAGCGCCTATAACCCGTATGACAAAAAAGAATGGCAATACTCGTGTCTGGTCCCCCCAGGCGCTTCAGGCTTTTGAATTTCTTAAAACTGCGTTCGCCTCTGCTCCTATTTTACAGCATCCTGTCCCCTCTTTGCCTTATATTCTTGAAGTTGATGCTTCTGATATTGGGGTAAGTGCTGTCTTGTCTCAAAGAGAATCACCTGAAAATCCATTGCATCCTTGTGGCTTCTTTTGCAGACAGATGTCCAAAGCAGAAAATAATTATGATGTAAGCAATCGCGAACTCCTTGCTATTATTTTAGCACTCAAGGAATGGAGACATCTACTAGAAGGAACTAAGGATCCCATCCTCATTTTTACGGATCACAAGAACCTTTCCTACCTTAGTGAAGCAAAAAGATTGTCTTCTAGGCAGGCCAGGTGGTCACTGTTTTTATCTAATTTCAATTATATCATCTCCTACAGACCAGGTGATCGTAACACTAAAGCAGACGCTCTGTCCAGACAATTTGAAACTGCTGACAAACAAGACATTGATGTTACCCCTGTCATTCCCCCGGACAGAATAATAGCTACTACTGTTCTATCTATTTCTTCTTCCCTCTTGCAAGCTATACAAGCTAAACAAAACAGGGCACCTAGAGAGAGACCTGCTGATAAACTGTTCGTTGATGTTCCCGAGAGACGGACATTATGTCATTGTATCATGACACAAAAACTGCTCGATACCCTGGTATTTTTAAAACATTATCAGCAGTTTCTAGATATTTCTGGTGGACTTCCTTACGCAAGGACGTCACCGATTATGTACATGCATGTACTACTTGTGCCAGTATGAAGTCCTCCCACAGAGTTCCTTGTGGGTTGTTGCATCCGTTCCCCATACCCAAGAGGCCTTGGTCCAATCTATCCATGGATTTTATTGTTGAATTGCCCCCTTCGAATGGTAAAACAGTCATCCTGATGATAGTGGATCGTTTTTCTAAGATGGCTCATTTTGTGTCTCTTGTCAAGTTGCCCTCATCCAAGGAACTTGCCTCTATCTTCGCCAGGGAGGTGTTTCGGTTGCATGGTATTCCCATATTGATTGTGTCTGATATGGGTAGCTAGTTTATTTCCAGATTCTGGAAAGCCTTTTGTTCAGAGATGGGTATTTCTCTCTCGTTTTCTTCCGCTTACCACCCCCAGTCTAATGGAGCTGCTGAACGTGCCAACCAATCACTAGAGCAGTATCTTCGTTGTTTTGTGTCCCACCATCAGAACTATTGGGCTGACCTTCTACCTTGGGCTGAGTTTGCTCGTAATAATGCTGCTCATGAATCTTCCGGTAAAAGTCCTTTTTACGTTGTTTATGGCCGGCATCCCATTGTTCTTCCGGCTGCATTCTCCTTACAGGGCATGCCAGTTCTGGATGAACATTTGGCTGGTTTACGTACTACTTGGGAGCAGGTTCAGCGTTCTTTGGTGGATTCCGCTGCTCGCCAGAAGGTTCAGGCTGACAAGCATCACAGGGCGGCTCCATCCTATGTCGTGGGGGACAGGGTTTGGCTTTCAATTCGCAATATCCACCTTTGTGTGCCTTCTATGAAGTTGGCTCCTCGTTTTATTGGTCCTTTTTGTATCTTACATAAGGTTAATCCTATTTCGTATGCCTTGGATCTTCCTAGGAACCTACATATTCCTAACGTCTTTCACACCTCCTTTTTGAAACCCCTCCTGTGCAACCGTTATACCCGGCATGTTCCTCCTCCCCCATCTGTTTCTGTGGCGGGTCATGTGGAATTTGAAGTGGCTGCTGTACTCGACTCTCGTTTTCTTAGGGGTCGCCTCCAGTATCTGGTACATTGGAAGGGCTATGGGCCTGAAGAACGCAGTTGGATTTCCGCTGACGCTGTTCACGCTCCTCGCCTTGTGCATTCTTTCCATTCTCGTTTTCCTGCCAAGCCTGGTCCTCCCCGCCCGTGGGCGTGTCTTCAGGGGGGGTACTGTAGCGGTACTTACCCTCTCCAGGGGCCGGCGGGGGTCCTCTGTTCTCACCGCGCGCGGTCCTACTTTTGCACGAGCCGCACGCGGCTCATCCGATGGCGATACCAGAAAGGCGGGCAGTGACCGCGAGAAGCGGTCTCATTAGTGACACCCGAAGCGGTCTCATTAGTGTTCTCATTAGTGACACCCGAAAAGAGGGCAGGGTTAGAAAATCGTCATCTCCTGCAAAGGAGTGACGAAAACGAAAATGATAAGGGTGTGCAGCAGTTGAAAATATTTTAAGATCTAAAAAAAAATATTCCAGACCACCAAATAGATTTTATTATCCAAGGTATTAGAATAATTTTAAATAATAATTATTTTTGGTTTTTGGATTCGTTTTATCTGCAGAAACAAGGTAATGCTATGGGGACCAGGTTTGCCCCTAGTTATGCCAACCTATTTATGGCAGATTGGGAATCCACTGCCATACTGGGGGGGCATGACTGGCAGGCAAACCTGGTCACATATTTTAGATATATGATCTGTTTTTTATTTGGGAGGGTTCTGAAGATTCCCTCAACCAGTTCCTACAGCACCTAAATCTAAATGATAGAGGTATTTTTTTTTAACTTGGGAGTATAGCAATTCTTTTATCCACTTTTTAGATTTAAATTTTTTTATCAAGAACAATATTATCAATACAAAAACTTAAAAAAAAAAAAAAGTCTGTACCAATAATGTTATTGATGTTTCTAGCTGTCATCATAAGCCTTGGCTTCATGGCATACCAAAAAGCCAGTTTCTACGTCTCTGGAGAAACTGCTCCCTTACCCAAGATTTTGAAGAACAATCCCAACTGCCCAACTGCTGTTCAATAAATTCTCACAAAAAACTACCCTAAGAGTGATCTAGATTTCACACTAAAAAACATTAGTGAAAAAAATAGATCAGAATTATTAGAATATAAAAGTAAAAAAAGACACCAAAAACGCTCCTCTATTGCCAATTATTTTTGACTTCAACAACAAAAGTAATGTTATGAAGAAGATTATAAAGAAACATTGGCATATATTAAAACAGGATGAGACTCTAGCTGGAATTATACAAACCAAATGTTATATTTAGAGGGGCACCAAGCTTTAAGTCTATCCTTACAAGCAATTATACTAAACAAAAACACAATAATCCTTCTCTGAATTTTCCCACTTTTTTATCTAAACCTAGCGTTTTTTTAAATGTAATCGGTGTATAGTATGTAAACATACGAGCGATACTATTAAGTCCAAAACTACTTCTTTTAAATCATCATCTACACAAAAAAACATATTAGATCAAACATTTTATTCATTGTAACACAAAAAATTTAATTTATTTATTGGAATGCCCATGTGGGTTAAAATATGTTGGTATGACTACCAAAGAGTTAAAAACTAGACTGGCCGAACACTGCCATAATATTTTAAAAGGTTATGAGAATCACTCAGTGTCCAAGCACTTCCTTAAGCATGGAAAGAATCCAAAATATCTTAAATGTATAGATATCTGTAATGTTCCATAGAGAGGAGGAGACATCAAAAAAGTTTTGGGTAAAAAAGAAATGGAATGGGCTTACAATTTAAAAACCCATATTTATACAATTTATACTGCTTTATAATTTATAAGTCTTGATTATGTATTTTACCACTTGCATTGTATGTATTTTTATAACTTATATCTGTCAGTTTTTATATTCTTTATGTATATGCCCTTTCTGGGCTTTGAACTTATGCTTCTCTCATTATTTCAGTGTCTGCCTGCATTCAGCAGGCAGACAATCTTATCATTTTCGTTTTCGTCACTACTTTGCAGGAGATGACGATTTTCTAACCCTGCCCTCTTTTCGGGCGTCACTAATGAGAACTCCACATGCGTTCCATTGAAACGGAACGCATGCGTTTCACCGATAGTCACGTGACGCGGAAGTATTCTAGTCGCACGTCACGTGACTCTCTTTTATTTCGCTTTAAACATATTTACAAACGAAAAAATAGCCGCATCCACTTAGTATTTTACTCCATATCCTATTATTTTGTCTGCAACTGCTTTTTATCATATGCACTATGTTAATGAGATCATTATGACGTCATTATGGCGGGAATTTCAAATATTATTGTATTCTATATAAATTCATGTATGTCAGGTCATGTCTTTATTTTTATTATCTACTTGAAGAAGCCTTTTCAGGCGAAACGTGTTTAGATACTATTTTTATATATACATATATTGTAATAAAGGAACTATTTTGGCACCATATATTCTGACTGCCATATTCCTTTTTATTAGAATTTATAATTTTACTTTTTTTAATTCCTTTTTTATTTGTACCTGACTACATTGATGTTTAGAACTTAAGAAAGAAGCATAAAGAATCCATAGGTGGGGATTATACCACCCATACGCTTTCATCGAGCAGTATAGCCTGCTCTATATTGCGTGAGTAAGTTTTTATCTCTTAATATTGTTTTATTTATAAAACAGAGAGCACTATATTTTATTCCTTTTTACTTTTTGGCTGGATTGTACCAACGCTGGACCTCTGATTCATTTGACATACCTGCCTACCAGCGCCACTTCACACATCCTTGAGTGGGGATTATTCCACTTCACGCATTCAATATCAGAGCTGGATTTTAGCTCTGAAAAGTGTGAGTAATACTTATTACCATTATCCTATTATTGGGTATCATTTACATACTGTACCATTGGAGTCCTGTTTTTTCCTTTCTTTCTTATATGTTCTTCTGAACTACAAGCACATATCCGTGAAGACCCACTCCATTTTCAAGTGCCTTACACATTCGAGAGGATTGTACCATTTTGGACTTATGTAAAGATTTCTGGACTTATATTTATTATTTTACTATTTTATTGTTTTTAGGCGCACCCTTGTTTTCTGTTTTGTGCTACTTTTGTATTATATATATATATATATATATATATATATATATATATATATATATATATATATATATATATAATAATAATAATTCTATGTATATATTTATGTAATAATTTTACATAATTAGGTCATTTTATTAATTACAATTTGCGCGACCTGCCTGACAACTCAGGCCGAAAGTCCAGGGAATTTAATTTGCTAGCATTATATTTAACCCTGTAACTTTCCAAGATACCATAAAACCTGTAGTGTTTCAAAATAGTAAAATGTATTACAACAATGATATCATCAGTGAAAAGGAATTTATTTTGCATTTTTTACAAACAAATGGCACTTATACGGACGATATAATTGTTGTGATATGTTTTACTGTTTTGAAACACTATTATTTGTGTTCAGCGAAGTCTCTTAATTATAACAGTAGCCCTCATGTACAGGTTTTATGGTGTTTTCAAAGGTTACAGAGTCAAATATAAGGCTTGAGTTTTACTTTTTTCTCATTGAAATTCGCCAGATTGGTTACGTTGCATTTGAAACGTATGGTAGCCCAGGAATGAAAATTACCCCCATGATGGCATATCATTTGCAATAGTAGACAACCCAAGGTATTGCAAATGGGGTATGTCCAGTCTTTTTTAGTAGCCACCTAGTCACAAACACTGGCCAAAGTTTGGGTTCAAATTAGTTTTTTGCATTTTTCACACTCAAAAAAAATATTAACACTAACTTTGGCCAGTGTTTGTGACCAAGTGGCTACTAAAAAAGACTGGACATACCCCATCTGCAATACCTTGGGTTGTCTACTTTTGCATATGGTATGCCATCATAGGAGTAATTCTCATTCCTGGGCTACCATACGGTCTCAAAGGCAACGTAACCAATCTGGCAAATTTCAATATGAAAAAACTGAAAAATGGAACATGTACGACATGGCTGAATACAAATATGTGTATTTTATTTCAGTTAAAGCAAACAGTATTATGACATTCACAGTTAGAATGTCACGTAGAACTAAATTTATTTTTTAAAGAAAATCTTATTTTCTCCCTTTTTTATATTTTATTCATATTAAATTATGTTTCATACCTAAATATTTGATGTTAAATGAAAGCCCTGTTTCCCCTGAATAAAATTATATGTAATAAGTGTGGGTGCACATAATATGAAAGAGGCGAATTACGCCTGAACAGACATACAGCGCAAATTCAAGTTTTTGTCTACTTTTTGTTTTGATCACAACCTGTACATTTTTACTCAGTCCTTAACCCCTTAAGGACAGAGCTTCAGAAGCTTGTCTTTCACTTAATGACAACGGCATTTTTTTCATTTTTTGCTGTTTGCGTTCAACTGCATTTTGCATTTTACTAATTTATTGCACCAACGCATATTATATACCGTTTTTTAAAGGACAGAAAGGGCTTTAATTTGATGTAACATATATATACATAAATGCTTATTTATTAAAAAAAAAAAAAAGAAAAATGCAAAATAAATGAAAACATTTTAGTTATATTTTATAGTTTTTGCAATAATAATGTGTGCACAATTAGTGCATGTTAAGGAAAGTAATTACAAATAAATTCATTTAGTTGTTCTGATTTACAGAATATATAATGTGTCTGGGATTTTAAGTTTTTTTTTGTAGTTACAGGTCACAAAGCACAAGGAGTAAAATAAACTTTTAATGTGGAGCGATTTTAGAATTTGGTATGTTTGTCTTGTAAGCTTAATAGCCATAAAAGAAAACAAAATTGCCACACAAAAGTATATATTTATATAAAGTAGACATTCTAGCAGCCCAGAAATTAGCTCAAACTGGAATGAAAGCAAAGTGCTTTTCAGCCCAGCATTTGCCTTTTTAAAAATGACAAAGGCATTGTGGATTGCCATCTGCATCAGGTATATGCCCACTTTTTTATACCATGCCCTGGTCTTTCTCATGATCAAATACGGCTGCATCAGTTGATCGGACAGGTCAACGCCCCCCATATGTCGATTATATTGCCGTATACAGACTGGCACCCATTTACATTCGTCTCTGCCACGAACTGCGACCCTCCGAGTGTTTTTACCATGGATGGTGGTTAAGATGAAAACATCCTTTTTATCCCTGTACTTGAGTGCCAGCAGTTCATTCTGGCAGAGAGCTGCTGTTTCCCCCCTTTTCATTTTTTTGTTCGCTAGAGCCTTTGGGAAACCTGTGCGACTCTTCCGAATAGTGCCACAGTCCACGGTCTCGAAGCAGTACAACATTTTTAACAGTGGGATGCTATTATAAAAGTTATTGATGTATAGATGATAACCTTTATTAAGTAGTGGCATTTTGAAGTCCCAGACAATTTTCCCACTTGTCCCTACTATATCTGGGCAACCTGGGGGATCAAGGTGGCTATCCCTTCCTCCGTATACATGGAAGGTGTATACGTAGCCACTGCCACTTTCACACAGTTTATAAAATTTGATCCCATATCGGGATCTTTTGGATGGGATATATTGTCTAAACCCCAGTCTTCCCATAAACTTCATGAGGGACTCGTCAATGGAAATGTTTTTATTGGGGTATATATAGTGGCAAATTTAAAGTGGGCAATTAAAGGGCGTATTTTGTAAAGAAGATCATACTGCGGATCACCTTTTGGGGGGCACTTGTTATTGTCACTAAAGTGCATAAATCGTAGTATGTCTTCATATCTTTCCCTCGTCATTGTCTCGACAAAAATGGGGGTATTGCAAATAGGATGTTTAGACCAATACATCCTAATTGTGGGCTTTTTAATTAGCCCCATTAACATGGTCAGTGCCCAGAATTGTTTCAATTCTGGCACACTGGTTGTGTTCCATCTCTCTTTCCTGGAGATAAGAGAGTCTGGATTGCGTGCCAGATATTGCTCCGCATAGAGATTAGTCTGGGTGACTATCTCCCTAAAAATCTCATCCCCCAAGAACAGCTGCATAACATCCAGCACACTATAGGCAGACAGGTCAGCCTGTCTGCCAGGATTGGCTGTAAACACTGGGATGTCTGGGGAAAAATTATTAGGGGGTACCCAGTCATCTGCGCCATTTTCAGCATTAGGGGAATCGTCGATTTCCCCTGATGGTCCTGCAGTATCTGGCATATAGTCCCTGTCCCCTGCGTCCCCTGCGTCACCCCCTGCGTCACTCTCTGAGGCAGTGTCAGTTGCCTCTGAGTCGGCCGCTAACAGGGCATAAGCCTCCTCTGCGCTATACTTTCTAAACATTGTTAATACAGCTAACACAGCTAACAAAACTCTAACTAAAAATATATATATATATTTTTTATTCCCTAATTTCCACTAAATTCCACCCACCAAAATAACTAAATCACAAATTAATAAAATCAAATAATAAAATTATCCCCTTAGGGTTACAAAAAAACCAAAAATTTAACCCTTGAAAGTAAAAAAAAAATAGATCACAGTAAAGTACTGTGACCTGTATATTGATCACTGCTAGCAGTGATCAAGCAGCAGGGAAATGGTTATTTTATTTTAATAAAGGGGAAAGGGATTAGGGACTTAGCTATTCTTCTGGGACACAATGTAGCACCGATCCGTCTCTCTCCACTTCACAAACCCACACGAGGTGGAGGGAGGCGGATCAGATATCCCAGCAGCATTGTGACCGCTGTGACTGGCTGTCACAGCGATCACATGGGCTGGGATATCGGGATTTGCTGCTGCTGGTCTGCCCCTGACTCGGAGGCACCCAGCAACGGCATTAACCTCGCGATCGCCGGCACTGCGGCGATCGGGGGTTAATTTTAACGCGTGATGGACGAGGTCCGTCACTCGTCATTAACGCTTTCCCCTGAGTGACGGACCTCGTCCGTCACTCGTCGTTAAGGGGTTAAGGGGTTAATTTACTGTAATTCTCTCCTAGTTGTAAGCACTTAAAGCTAGTATCCAAATTTTAAAAAAAGAGAAACGAAAAATCCCCTTCGTCTTGCTCCACAATAGTGGAGTCAATGGCTAGGGAAAGGGGTCAGAATAGGTGGACCAGCACCACCGAAAATGGGCTTGAACCCTAGTTAATTGATATTAAGGGGGTAACTACCAAGCAAGCTGGTAAGGTGTAAAATAAGAACACTTATTTAAATATATACTGCCAAATACTTGGTTAGAGTAAATAAAATGCAAACGTGCATATTACAATGCTGGTGGTTATAGATATATATGTACACAGGAACCAGAATCTATTGCCGATAAATGCGACACAAAGAACCCTGAATCAACAGTACTACATATAAACTTTAATTACTGTTGCATTGAGGGAATACAAATGCAACTAATGTAGCAGTTTAATAACTATGGTGCAAACTGCTACAAATATTCTATTTGTACACATATATCTGTCCACACAAACCACACAGGATAGAGGAGGGAATAGCTAGGTCACCAAACAGATATGGCTAGTGCCATTATAAGAGCAGTAAAGGGAAAAAGTAACATATGGATACAATAGAGACCAGAGAGCAGCGAGCTAATAATAATCTGAGCGATCTAATAAAAAAGCTGCTCTATGTACAACTGATCTAACTATAACCCTATATTCTGCTAATAAACACCTTCGTGGGTGTTTTGCACTAAGTGGCTAGCTAACTGCTGTAGCTCTAAAATACAACTCTAAACTGAGGCAGCATAAATTGTTAAGTTATAGTAATAACAAGTGCGAGTGAAAAAGAGAGGATTCCCATTGTGCTTGGTGATGTGCACAGTGAAGTGACAGAGTGCCGAGGTGTGCTTAATGGGAATCGCGCTGGAAACCCGACGCGCGTTTCGGAGTGCAGTACTCCTTCGTCAGGGGCTTAAAATTGCAGCTCAAAAAAACCCCGGTTTTTAAATGTGAATGGACCAATCATCGGTAGGGTCCTAATGACGTCAGTCAGTAGTGGGCGGAGTTAGAAGTCCGTTCACATCAGCTGACTGACCTAATTCTTTTCAATGGACTAAACTGCCTCTATATTCAGATTAGTGTATAGATACAATCCGTGCATTTAAGATGGTCATAAATATTGAGTTTATAATGCATAATACAGTTGTTTGTAAAGATCCCTAAGGTCTATTCTGAATAGTTAGCAATTATAACTCAGCATTTAATACGAAAAATATATCATATTAATCAGAAATAGAGGATATCAATAATAGGGGGAGAGCAGCAATCTCTATATAAATGGGATTAAAAAGTGTGTAAAGTAAACAACTATAACTTATAAAGTCCTATTAAGGGCTAGAAAAAAGAAATAATAAACTAGTGACTGAATTAACTAAAAAATAGTTAGTGGACTAGTTTAGTGTTCACAATAATATGTTCTAGAGAGACTTCTAAATAAATGGAGAGTATGAAAACCCTTCGTTGAGTCCCCTAGGGGACAGGGTTTTTAGGCGGTAAATCCAGTAGCACTCACGTCTTTTTAGACGTTGATCCCAATTGCCCTTAAAATATCTAGGTGTTAACCTAACGGCAGACCCCGGAAGGTTGTACTCCGATAACTATGAACCCATGTTACGGGCGCTGATAGGCGACCTAGACAAGTGGACGGATAACCCTATCTCCTGGATAGGGCGTATTAACTCTGTGAAAATGAACATTCTACCCCGTCTCCTATTCTTGTTTCAGGCTCTGCCAGTACGAGTCACAAAATCTCAACTGGTACCGTTACAGAGGGCGATAGGCGATTTTATCTGGCAAAACAAGAGACATAGGATAGCCAGACAAGTCTTATATAGGAGAAAGGATAGAGGGGGTTTAGGGTTGCCGAACCTGTACTTCTACTACCTAGCAGCCCAGCTGACCCAGGTGGCCATGTGGCACTCCCCGATGGGGGAATGAAGGTGGGTGGAGATAGAATCCATGATGGTGGGTCTAGATGTCCCACAATTTACGTTATGGGTCCCGAAGGACAAGAGGCCGATGATAAGGGTAACATGCCCGGCCATTCTTAATTCCCTTAGACTGTGGGATGCTAACAGCGTCAAATATGGGCTTGCGTCGTCCCCCTCCCCTATGGCTCCGATACTCAGGAACAGAGAGTTTCCTCCTGGGATGTCCCCTAGAAACTTCCGAAACATAGAAAATACTGGAATACAACGTATCCACCAACTTTATAAAAACGGGGAACTCATACAATTCGAAGAACTCCGGCAAGACAACCACTTGACCCCAGCGGACTTCTTTCGCTATATCCAGATTCGAGACTTCGCTAGGAGACCCTGCATCAAAGCAGCTGCCCAGGGTAAGATGTCTTTCTACGAAAGATTATGTATGGAGGGTACCACCCCCAAGGGCATGATCACGCTTTTATACGCACACATCAGCACTGAAACTAAGGAATGGGGCAGATTGAAATACACCGATAAATGGGAAGCAGACTTGGGGGAGGAACTGGAAGGCCTAGAGTGGCAGGAGATATGGGAAGCGAACAGAAATGTCTCCATCTGTGTTACGATGCAAGAACAGGCGTGGAAGACCATGTTCAGATGGTATGCTACACCGGTGACACTACACAAAATGCGGAAAGTAGACACGGACGACTGTTGGAGGGGATGCGGATTGAGAGGCACTTACATCCATATGTGGTGGGAATGCCCGAAAATACAAGGCTTTTGGGAATCAGTAGAAGACTTATTGAAACAAACGTTCGGTAAGCCTCTGGTCATGGACCCATGGATCTACCTACTCAACAGGTCTATTGAGGGGTGGACGAAGAGAGAACAGAAACTGGTGCACACGATAACTCTAAGCGCACGCAGAGCGATAGCAACGGCCTGGCTCTCACCCGAAGGCCCAGAGATCAGAGGGGTTATATCCAGGATACCGGAGGGCAGGGTCATGGATGACCTGACCACGAGACTGAAAGGGACGACTGCATCCTTTCAGAGAACCTGGGAACCATGGGATAACAGTCTGGTGGGCTCCAGTAGCGACTGAGGGGATACGAACGAGAGAAAAACTGGACACCGGAGCCGCAGGATACTGGCAGTCCCCTGGACTCTGTCGGCCTGGACCGGCCCTCCCCGGGCCCCCCCCCTTTCTTTTCCTACCTCCACCTGCTATTTCTCTTCTTCTCATTCTCACCAATTCTTCTCTTTCTAGTCTTGTCTCTTTTTTCTAGTCTAGTCCTATTCCAGGCCACGTTCTGGCCTGTATGGACATATGCCCCTTAGTATAAAGGGGTAAACTTATTTTTAGGTCTCATTTATTATCTTTAATTTTGCTCTTTACTAGTTGCTTTTTATCCTTTTTTTTTATTTTTGTTTTTTCTTTTTATTGTCTCCCGGGCACGTTTCAACAAATGGAGAAACGAGGATGCCTAACGGTGAACCTCGCGGATGCAAAGTTAGAGCTCCTCATTCAGCTACGTAGCCTGGAATAAGCATAAAACCCTAGATAGGAGGCAAGGAATAAGGAACCCAAAGAGAGGCTTATGTACATGTGCTTAGGTTCGCTACATCATTGTAAGTTTCTTTCCAAAGAGGGCTTCTGCGTAAGCCACGTATTGCTATACTCTTGCTCTTCCTATCTTGTGCAAAAATGAAGAATTATGGAAAAAAAAAACCCTAGATAGGTGGCAAGGAATAAGGAAACCAAAGAGAGGCTTATGTACATGTGCTTATATTCACTACGTCATTGTAAGTTTCTTTTCAAAGAGGGCTTCTGCGTAAGCCAAATTTTGCTATATTCTTGCTGTTCCTGTCTTGTGCAAAAATAAAGAATTATAAAAAAAAAAAAAAAGTAGAGATGCGAGGACTAGTGCTGGTCATAAAGTTAAATTCGTCCATTGAGATTATTTTGTCATCTAAGCTTTGTTGAAGAATACTCTTTAACTTATCAGCAAAAGGTTTTGTGGGATCCTGTTTAAAAATTTTATAGGTAGTTCGAAAGGAGTGATATATTTAATAACTTGCCAATGTCACGTCATGTACGTGGGCAAAACCTTCAGACCTTTCAAAAGACGAATTCTCGAACATATAAACTCAGTAAAAACAGCAAGAAACATAGAAACGTCTGTTTCCAGACATGTAAAAACAGCCCACAATGGGGACGCTACTGTCCTCAAATTCTCTGGCATCGAATTGATCAATCCTGACCAAAGGAAGGGCAATTGGGATCAACGTCTAAAAAGACGTGAGTGCTACTGGATTTACCGCCTAAAAACCCTGTCCCCTAGGGGACTCAACGAAGGGTTTTCATACTCTCCATTTATTTAGAAGTCTCTCTAGAACATATTATTGTGAACACTAAACTAGTCCACTAACTATTTTTTAGTTAATTGGGTCACTAGTTTATTATTTCTTTTTTTCTAGCCCTTAATAGGACTTTATAAGTTATAGTTGTTTACTTTACACACTTTTTAATCCCATTTATATAGAGATTGCTGCTCTCCCCCTATTATTGATATCCTCTATTTCTGATTAATATGATATATTTTTCGTATTAAATGCTGAGTTATAATTGCTAACTATTCAGAATAGATACCTTAGGGATCTTTACAAACAACTGTATTATGCATTATAAACTCAATATTTATGACCATCTTAAATGCACGGATTGTATCTATACACTAATCTGAATATAGAGGCAGTTTAGTCCATTGAAAAGAATTAGGTCAGTCAGCTGATGTGAACGGACTTCTAACTCCGCCCACTACTGACTGACGTCATTAGGACCCTACCGATGATTGGTCCATTCACATTTAAAAACCGGGGTTTTTTTGAGCGGCAATTTTAAGCCCCTGATGAAGGAGTACTGCACTCCGAAACGCGCGTCGGGTTTCCAGTGCGATTCCCATTAAGCACACCTCGGCACTCTGTCACTTCACTGTGCACATCACCAAGCACAATGGGAATCCTCTCTTTTTCACTCGCACTTGTTATTACTATAACTTAACAATTTATGCTGCCTCAGTTTAGAGTTGTATTTTAGAGCTACAGCGGTTAGCTAGCCACTTAGTGCAGAACACCCACGAAGGTGTTTATTAGCAGAATATAGGTTTATAGTTAGATCAGTTGTACATAGAGCAGCTTTTTTATTAGATCGCTCAGATTATTATTAGCTCGCTGCTCTCTGGTCTCTATTGTATCCATATGTTACTTTTTCCCTTTACTGCTCTTATAATGGCACTAGCCATATCTGTTTGTAGATTCTGGTTCCTGTGTACATATATATCTATAACCACCAGCATTGTAATATGCACGTTTGCATTTTATTTACTCTAACCAAGTATTAGGCAGTATATATTTAAATAAGTGTTCTTATTTTACACCTTACCAGCTTGCTTGGTAGTTACCCCCTTAAAGGGATACTACCGTAGCATATTGTCTTTTTTCTCTCTATATCTAGTATCCAATTTTGTTGTTAAAAGTATTGGTGAGGAATTTCTATCTGCAAAATGTTTATGCTCATGGGAGTCTGGTTTGCAATGAAAGTCTAATACACATGGGAATCTGGCTTGCAGTGCTGGGTTAAATGTTAATATCAACTGGCCTCCATCAATCATTATCTCATCAAGAACCATATGTGGTGACCATTGATATACAGATGTATAGGGTCTGTCAGTTCTTTTGTCTGAAAGTTTTTTTAAATGAAATTAATTTCAACTACTACAAAAATGATGATATACATAACACAAAGATTAAATCCTACAACACATCAGATATTTAAGGTTCATTAAAAATATTTCATAATCCAGTGCAGGTGTGTCCCTTATTCACACTCTACGCAGAGGGACATGCAAATTCTACACACGCATGGGTTTGGACTGAAAAAATTCAATTGCAGAGTCTAGACATAATCTGAACTACAGTTTCACAAAGTTATGTCTAAAAAGGAATGCACTAGGGAGCTAGGTGGGCTTTAGATTCCTGCAACAATGATAGTTTTACTGAAAGGTATCTTGATTTTATTAAAAGACAAGGAGGCTCTTATTAGACTTATTTCTTTCTTTTATTCATCAGCAGCAAAAAAAAGGTATTCATAGTAGAAAAAAAATAAACAAATATCCTTCCCGGCAACACCGACATCTTCCACAGTTCAAAAGGATCAGTTCCCGAAGATCCGTTTCCCTCGGAAGGATTAATCGCCAAGACTTCAGCTGCCCGCCTGTTTTGTGTTTCATTAAGTTAATTTGTTTGGTTGTTGTCATTAATTATTAGCTTCAGCATCAACAGGAAAGAGGAAGAGATGGGGGTCACATGGGAGTATATCATATGTGGACTGTTCCCATAGGCTAGGATATAGTGATGTAATGATTAACCCTGTGAGGGTATTTGTTTATTTTTTCTACTATGAATACCTTAGCTTTCTTTGCTGCTGAGGAATAAGAGAAAGAGATAAGCCTAATACTCGCCTCCGTGTCCTTAATAAAATCATGACTTTACGTCATGTAATTAGTAAAATCTGGTAATTGTGCCAGAAAGAAAAGTGGCAGGAGAGCTATAGTTTTTTTAAAGGCTTGTCAACATAAATAATAATGCCACCCCCTCTCTTTGCTCTGTAATTTCTAAAATATGAATACCCATGTATTGCAATAGCAGAGTCTGGTATTTTAGTTGTTAACCATGATTGTGAGAGCATAGTGATTTTTGGTTTGTAATGGGAACCACCAGTCTTGATTTAATAGATTGATAGATTGATTTAATAGATTTAATTGATTTAATAGCTTTCATACAGCGCAGCCCTTGCCCTCGCCAAACAGTCCTACTTTTCCTCTCTCATTAGTTCATGCTCCCGCAATCCCAGACGTCTCTTTGACACTTTTAATTCCCTTCTCCGCCCTGCTGTGGCCACCCCCAAACTAACCTTACAGCTGATAGCGTTGCATATTACTTTACTGACAAGATTGAACAGCTAAGGAAACAATTCTCCCCTCCTTGCCATTCTCTTTCTCAACCACACATAAATCATGCTTTCCCTACCCTTCAGACTTTCTCCCCAGCTACTGAACAAGAGGTGGCTGCACTTCTCCGTTCCTCTCGCCCCACCACTTGCCCACTTGATCCTGTCCCATCTCACCTCATCAGATCTCTCTCCCCTTGTCTTGTGCCTATCCTAACACACATCTTTAACTGCTCTCTCTCTTCTGGCACTGTTCCTGCTGACCTTAAACATGCCACTGTAATACCTATCCTGAAAAAAACATCTCTTGACCCGTCCTCCCCCTCTAACTATCGTCCGATATCCCTGCTCCCTTACTCATCAAAGCTTTTGGAAAGACTTGTCTTTACCCGTGTGTCTCACTTCCTTAATTCCAACTCTCTCCTTGACCCTCTTCAGTCTGGCTTCCGCCCTCTCCACTCTACTGAGACTGCTCTTATCAAAGTGACTAATGACCTAATCTTCGCTAAATCCAAAGGTCACTACTCCATATTAATTCCCCTTGACCTCTCTGCTGCCTTTGACACAGTTGATCATGCTCTCCTCCTTCAAACTCTTCAATCACTCGGTCTCTGTGACTCTGTCCTCTCTTGGTTTTCCTCCTATCTCTCCCAACGCTCATTTAGTGTCTCCTTTTCCAAGGATACCTCCTCCCCTCGCCCTGTCTCGGTTGGAGTTCCCCAAGGCTCTGTCCTTGGTCCCCTTCTATTTTCTCTTTATACTGCCTCTCTTGGAAAACTTATTGCCTCTTTTGGATTCAACTACCACCTGTACGCTGATGACACTCAGATATACCTCTCCTCACCGGACCTCTCCCCGGCCGTCCTGCAACGTGTCACTGCTTGCCTCTCTTCCATCTCTGACTGGATGTCGTCACGCTTTCTCAAACTTAACCTCTCTAAAACTGAACTCCTTGTCTTTCCTCCTCCTAATACTGATCCTCCTCTCTCACTCTCCCTTCAAGTCAGTGATATCCACATAAGTCCATCCCTACAAGCGCGCTGTCTTGGCGTCATACTTGACCTTTGAGTCTCACATCCAGTTTGTTGCCAAGTCCTGTAGGTTCCAACTCAAAAACATAGCCCGCATCCGCCCCTTTCTTACGCAAGATGCTACCAAGGAGCTTGTCCATGCTCTAGTAATTTCCCGCATGGATTACTGTAACCCTCTCCTGATTGGTCTCCCCAAAAGCCGTACTGCCACGCTACAGTCTGTAATGAATGCTGCATCTAGACTGATTTTCCTATCCAGTCGGTCCTCTCACACCTCGCCCCTCTGCCAGTCCTTACATTGGCTCCCTGTATCCTATAGGAGTCAATTCAAAGTGCTAACCCATACATTTAAAGCACTGAACAATTCCAGCCCCTCTTATATCTCTTCACTGATCCAGAGGTATGCCCCTCCTCGTACCCTCCGCTCTGCCCGCGACCACCTCCTGACCGCTGCTCGCACCCGTACGGCCAACTTATGCTTGCAGGACCTCTCACGGGCGGCTCCTCTCCTTTGGAATAACTTGCCTACTGCCATCAGACTCTCCCCTAGTCTTCAATCATTTAAGAAGGGCCTTAAAACCCATCTCTTCAGGAAAGCGTATGGCCTCCCAGAGTAATCTCTCCCTTACATACCTGTCTCTTGCTCTCTCCTATGGGATAGTGCTTTGCTCTCTCCTCCAGCTCTGCTTCACTCCTACTTGATATTTCCTATCCTAATGTTTCTAATACCCCACCTCCTATAGACTGTAAGCTCATTTGAGCAGGGTCCTCTTCAACCTATTGTTCCTGAAAGTTTTCTTGTAATTGTCTTATTTATTGTTACATCCCCCCTCTCAAAATATTGTAAAGCGCTACGGAATCTGTTGGCGCTATATAAATGGCAATAATAATAATAATAATAATAATAATAATAATAATAATAATAGCTAGAGGTTAGAAACAATCCCAAGAAATTATGTATTCACAATGGAAAGATCAAATAATTTTCCAATTTATGATGAAAAACAGACTAAGCTGGATTAATAACTCATCAACTAAAAAGAAAATAATACAAGAACCTTGTCTTCAAAAAGAATACATGTTTTTCAGCTCTAATAGTTAAAAGGGAGTTATTTTTTATAATAATCTAATCGATAAATTGCATAGGATAGGTACATGCTTCTCTTATAGAACTCAGTCTTCTCTCCTCTCAACTGTTTTTGGTGTGCTTTTGTGTTTTGTTTGTAAATGTCTATGCATGCAAAAGTGTGGATGTAATTTTATTACTGTATAATAAAAATTAAGATTATTAAGAATAATAACATTCAATATTTGATGTAACCACAAAGAGCACGATTTACTTTGTTGTTAATTCCATGATCATGAGATAACGTGAATACCAATAAGAGTTAAGCCGAGATGTAACTTGATTTGTAATAGTTCAAATGTTTTGGATTGTGATAACGTTGAAAATACACAAAAACACAATTCTAGCCTGAGTTCAGGACGTGTAATGGGATGAATAGATGGCTGTGATTATAACTGATGCATTTGACTGGTAAAACTAACATGAATGTACTTTAGTTTCAAATTACATGTCACACGTATCTATTATATATCTATAATTAATATAACATATCTAACCCCTTCAGGACGGAGTCAATAGTGCACGTTCTGATCAAAACAAAACGTAAACAAAAACTGGAATTTGCGCTATATGTCTTTTCACCCGTAGTTCCCTCTTTCAAATTATATGCACCCACACTTATTATATATCATTTTGTTCAGGAGAAACAGGGCTTTAATCTATCATTAACTATTCATATATGGAACATCATTTATTATGAATAAAAGTTAAAAAAATGTGAGAAAATAAGATTTTTTTTTACATTTGCATTTCCGTCTGACATTTTAACTGTGAATGTCATAATACTGTTAGGTTTTACTGCAAAAAAAATGCACATATTTGTAATCAGCGATGTCTCACGAGTACAACAGTACCCCCCATTAACAGGTTTTATGTTGTTTTGGAAAGTTACAGGGTCAAATATAGAACATTACATTTTCAAATTGAAATTTGCCAGATTGGTAATGTTACCTTTGAGACGGTGTGGTAGCCCAGGAATGAGAATTACCCCCATAATGGCATACCATTTGAAAAAGTAGACAAGCCAAGGTATTGAAAGTGGGGTATGTTTAGTCTTTTTTAGTAGCCACTTAGTCACAAACACTGGCCAAAGTTAGCGTTCATATTTGTTTTTGTGTGAAAAAAACAAAAAACAAATATTTGGCCAGTGTTTGTGACTAAGTGGCTACTAAGAAAGACTGGACATACCCCACTTGCAATACCTTGGGTTGTCTACTTTTGCAAATGGTATGCCATCATGGGAGTAATTCTCATTCCTGGGCTACCATACGCTCTCAAAGGCAACATAACCAATCTGGCAAATTTCAATGTGAAAAAAATAAAATGCAAGCCTTATATGTGACTCTCTAACTTTCCAAAACACCATAAAACCTGTACATGGGGGGTACTGTTATTCTCGGGAGACTTCACTAAACACAAATATTAGTGTTTTAAAACAGTAAAACATATTACAACAATAATATAGACCATAAAAGTGCAGTTCGCTTGTAAAAAATGCAAAAAACGTCACTTTTACTTAAAATATCATCGTTGTAGTACAATTTACCAGTTTGAAACACGAATATTTGAGTTCAGCGAAGTCTCCCGAGTAAAACAGTACCCCCTATGTACAGGTTTTATGGTGTCTTGGAGAGTTACAGGGTCAAATATAGTGCTTGCGAATTAAATTCTCTGCACTTTCTCCTTGTGTTGTCAGGCATGTCAATCAAATTTTAATTAATCAAATCACATAATTACGTTAAAAGATTATTTAAATATACATGTAGAATTTTAATATATATGCTTTTATAGGTATTTAAATTCTACGTGTATACTAATGTAATCTTTTATGTAATTATATGTATTTATCTATATATATATATTTGCGGTTATTTGTATTTTATATATATATAGATATATATAGAATGTCATTCTAAGTGTATTTTGTTACCGATATATATATATATATATATATTAATAACAAAATACAGTTAGAATGAAATTACATATGCATATATAATTTATATAAAATTTTGTTTCAATATTTTATTTATTTATTTTATTATTTTATTTATTTATTATTTTAATTATACGTATTTATATATAATATATATATGTACATCTATTATATATATAATATATATACATATTATATATATGTAACGTCATTCTAAGTGTATTTTAATATTAATATATATATACTTATATTAATATTAAAATACACTTTGTATGACGTTACATATATATAATATGTATATATATATATATATATATTATATATATAATATATATACATATTATATATATATAAAAATATATTTAATTTATTTTTACACTTGTGTTTTATTTATTTTTTATACTTCCCACCAGCAGGGGGACTGTCTGATATTTCAAACAGTCCCCCTGCTGGCAGATCCACAGCCAGCTATAGGGGGCCATGTGATCGCGCTTTGAGAGCGATCACATGGCCCCCGGGGGCCTGATTTGCCGTGGGAGGGCTGCCTGGGCTGTGAGGCAGTCCTCCCGAAGCGGATCGCAGCGGAGGTAAGTACATCTTACCTCCTGGGGCTGCAAGCCGTTACGGCGTGCTATGCCGTCATAACGGCTTTAAAGCCCACTTAACCCGTGACGGCATAGCACGCCGTAACGGCGTTAAGGGGCTAATTTAGCCTCATAATAATAATAATATCTTAAAAATATGCTTTAAAATATTTTTTTTTATAAATTGTTTTTTCCTCGGTAAGAATACAAATAATCTATTTAAAAAAAGGCTTGTCACATTTTCTCTAGATCTCCCTTAGAACCAGGAACTGCTTGTGCCAGCAGGTAAACAAAAAAAAGCATATAGGATACAATACAATAGCTATACTAAAGCATATAGTATACAATAGCTATACATTCTAATTACTGGTTAAAAAAGAAAAAAGATCAGCACTGTTTTCAATGTATTTAAACATCAGCAAGATACATGGTATATAAAGGCTCTTCATTCAACCAGCACAACTTGCATGAGCAGATGAACCATCACTGAAAATGGGAAAGGTAAGATGATCTGAATATTGTAAATATTGGCAACACAAGAAATATTGGAAACAATAAACATTTTTTTTAAATGAACAAAAACAAATTAAAAATGTAAAGGATTATACTGAATGCCAGCAAACTGTATCTGCTGAACAATTATTTAGGCCAGAAACATGACAACATAATATTCTGTAAACCAGTAAGATGATCTGAATATTGTAAATATTGGCAACACAAGAAATATTGGAAACAATAAACAGATTTTTTTTTTTAAGTACTCTCTAGTGAATGCCACTATTCACTGTAATAAATTGCTATAATTATGTGAAAGTTAATGCAAGTTGACCAATCGTAAATACAAAATGTACCAAACATATATTCCAATTCTGCCCTAAACTTGTATGTTTAACTACACTTTAATATTTGAACAGGATAATAGTAGATGTTTTTAGAAATCTATAGCATCAAGTAATCAAACCAGAAACAATGTTTTTAACAGGATAATAGTAGATGTTTTTAGGAATCTTATTATGTTTTTTAAATGAAATTATTAACGACTAAAACAATAATAAACTAAGGAATCTAAAACGTTCAAATGTATTGTTCTTTCACAGATTGTCTTCTATGAGGATCGTAACTTCCAGGGCCGCTCTTATGAGTGCAACTCTGAGTGTCCAGATATGTCCTCATATTTTCATCGCTGTAATTCCATTCGAGTGGAGAGTGGAAACTGGATTCTGTATGAGCACCCCAACTATAGAGGACACCAGTATTACCTCAGCAGGGGAGAATATCCTAATTTCCAGCAATGGATGGGTTTCAATGACTCCATCAGATCTTGCCGTATTAGCCCACAGGTAAAGATATTTACCAAAACAGTTAAAAATCTTACATTAATATGATGCAGTGCAAAAAAACATTATTTTTCAATTATCAATTATTATAGGTTCACCTTTGCAAATATGACCTTTTTTTGACTATTATCAATTATGTTATGGAATATATCTTCAATTCACAATTCCATTGTCAAAGTAACAGCTGGGTTAACATTGCTAAAATATATATATATGCTTTTGTATAGATTTTTGATGTTTACATGAAACTATCCAATTATTGTACTCTTGTTTATAAATAATTTTGTATTTGTAAAGCACCATGGATCATTCAGAGTAAAGGTCTATGAGAAGGAGGATTTCCGAGGTCAGATTATGGAGTTCACTGAAGATTGTCCTAACGTCAATGAGAGATTCCGTTACCATGACATCCACTCCTGCCAGGTGCTTGATGGCTACTGGATGTTCTATGAGGAACCAAATTACAAAGGACGCCAGTATTACCTGAGAACTGGAGAGTACAGAAGATATACTGACTGGGGTGCCATGAGTCCAAGAATTGGCTCATTCAGAAGACTTCACCATTTCTAATAAGTTGGATTAATTACTAAATCAGAATGTCATTAAGAATATAATAAAAGCTTCAAAAATTATCTATATTTGTTTCATTTTCTATTTTGATGTGGTTTTATACCTTTCACTTTACATGCAAAATGCAAACACTTATTTTAAACCACAGTTCAGTAAATAAATTATTAATATAACAGTGGTTCTTATAAAAACAAATAATTAATGAGTAAGTAATAAGTGGAATTATATTATATTTTAGATATAGTCCCTCTGGAAGTTGAAGTTGTGACAGACAAAATACTTATAGCTTATTTTACTGAAGGTGGTTTGACAAAAAAAAGTAATGGTAACTCTGTCGTGTATCAAATAATATCTATGGTGTTGTTTTCTGGTATGAATGTTTTTTAATGCTTTCTGTACAGAATATAGTACATTCTTTTGACGGACCGCCTGGCACCCCGACCGGATACCTCTGTCAATCAATGCTCCTAGTCCTTCCCGAGGGCTCCAAGCACTCCACCAGACACCATAAGCACTGCAGACCCCACTTCCAGCGATGCAGCTGCGCCGGGGTCTCGCCGTCCTCCACCCACCCTGGAACCAAGACCAGGATCCAGCTCCCAGTGGGATAGCCTCTCCTACTCCAGAGAGCGTAGCAGGAACAAGCTTTTACAAGAGCTTAGTGAATATACTCAGGGGATTATTGTGATTATAGCAATCCCCTAGAGTGTAGTTATGCAATCCCCCAAACATGAGCCAAGACTTCATGAAGGGGTAAAGCAGGTCTGTTTAATGCAAGCCAGCACTTACAATTTATACACACATTTAAACCCCCACCAGCCTCATTTACATACAATAGGTTACATAGAGAACTATAGTACGAGGAAGGGTGGGGTTAGACAATAGCAAGGACTGATGTGAGATTGAGGAGGGACAAAGCAGCCAGTTTAAACTGGTCTGCTAGAGAAACAATATGACAGAAAAAAGGGGGAGGCGATGATACACAGACAAGTAATACATTCAACATACTCCTCCTCTGTGTCTCAGAGATAATTAATTATCTCCAGGCACAGAAAAACACACAATTTACAAACACCCCAAAAGTACCCCAAGATCCATGGAAACCCCACAAGAGTCACATCCTCGGATAGCCCTGATCTGGGTGACCAACATATCAATTCAGTGGTTTGGTTTTTCCATGGAAATCACTTTTTAACATGTTTATTTGCAGGGTCCATAATCCTGGGGCAAGAGGCTGGCAAGCAGACCCCCCCAAGTACCAGTGGCGAGGTTACTTTCGCCACAATTCTTATAAATATACACACATATATATATATGTGTGTGTGTGCAAATGTCCTACATGTGTAAGTTAAAAGTAATAGAGATTCTTGGTGAGTTAGAATGATGGAAGAAATATAATGAAATACCTGGACATCCAACAACAACGTTTTACGCTTCACATGTGAAGCCTCTGCAGAAACTGCTGAATTTGAATAAGCATTTAACAACACAGAACATTAACTGACTCTCACGATTCATATATCTGAAAATTCCTTTATGTACATGTCCATATTTAATGGAACATGTACAATGTGTAGATTGTTTTTGTGAGCTCCCATCATTTTTAATTTCCTTAATTAGGCTAAGTAGACTGTTGATACTTCAAGCTGCACAGTAAGATTTGTCATCGCAGATTTATGTTTATGCAAAGGCACATTTGAATGTAAGAAATAAA
This sequence comes from Pelobates fuscus, assembly GCF_036172605.1. Classification (NCBI taxonomy): domain Eukaryota; kingdom Metazoa; phylum Chordata; class Amphibia; order Anura; family Pelobatidae; genus Pelobates; species Pelobates fuscus. The sequence continues at coordinate 79,656,053 of NC_086324.1, forward strand.
GATAAATAACAAAACAAGGCAACATTTAGTAGCCATCGACTTTTACAAGATAACACTAATTAAACAATATTGTAACATCTAAAATTACATGTAGGTCAGTGAAGGTAACTTCTATCAGACCAGATATTGTTTGGGTTCCAAGATTCTCAGCATGTTGGCAGCAAAATAACACATTTACCTGTATTTATCTGTTTTCAGAAGCTTAAATATTGGGGAATGCTCTTAACAGCGGTATCGGATCCTGACCCTAGTTCACAACATATAGATAAGTATTGGATTTTTTCACATACTAGCATGTTTTCTAAGCCACTGAAATTCTTACATAGAGACTTTGTTTTATGTATTCGTTAAATTCCTGACTGTCTCAGAACAGTCACGATATTCTTTTGAAGCCCATATAAACACTTGAAACTGATTGTCATGTTCTAGCAAATCACAATATAAAACTTTGTAGAAATAAAGAAACAGGAAAGGAGAAATCAGTGCAGAATGCACTCTTTCTTTTATTTACTGCCAAATTAAGATAAAGGATACTAAAACCATAATTGGATATTCAACAAACAAACAATAAACAATCAAAGAGTTGAAAATAATATGTAATGCTATGAGGTTAACCTTTAAATATAGCTTGTTTGCTACATCTAAGTGCTGCTTTTAAGTGTGTGATTGGAGATATTCTGGAGAGTTTTACAGAATCTTCAACAAGATTTTGCTAAGGTTTTTTTTTTTTTTTTTAACTGTTACAGGTAAGATTCATCTACAGGTTTCTGATTGCACAAGGTTTGATTTCCTGTTGGTAATTGGTAAGGCATTTGATTTGATTAGCTAGGTGCTTGATATTAATTTTTGGTTAATTAGCTGTTGTTTGCAAATAAGCAAAGGCCTAACCAGGTGTTAAACATTCCTAGTTGGTGGTGCTTTTAGGAGTTATATAAGGATTGTGGCCATTAGCTTTGCTAATATAGTTTGGTTGCTACTTCTGTCACGTATTCATCGGCACATAAAAATGTGATTAATGGTATTTAATGTCCTACCAGGAAAAGTTGTGCTGAGCAGCAATCAATCCACAGGAGGGTTTGTGCTGAGCAGCAATCATGCAAATAGGAACCTGGTAACTTCCTTTGGGGTCAAAGGCCGGTTACAATCAATCAATCAGATCCACAGGCGGGGTATTTAGGCCCAGTTCTCCTCTTGCTCAGTGACCTGTCGTGGTTTCCCTTGTGGTTGACCGAAAGCGCGTTTGTTTGATTTAAATTATTACCTCATTAAAATAGCAGACTTAGTTCAGTGTAATAGTTGTTATGCATTTGTTTCACATTTCACTTTTTGGAGATTTAGATGCTGTCTAATCTGTAGACAGTTCTCTATATTGAGGCAGGAAATTGTATTTTTGAAGTCTGAGATTTGTAAATTATCTGGTAAACAAACTCCGTCTGGAACTGCTGCAAAGCCACTGCCGCAGAGACGTACTAGGGATGTCAGATGGATTACTGTAGGATCTGGTAGACTTAGAGTTGTGGATAAAAGGCATATTGCACAGTCTGTTGCTCTACATAATTCATTTTTTACTCCACAGATGTGGCCAAAATAGTAAAAAACAAAAAGTTAGCATTTAGTAATTATAAAAAAAAAACCAGAGTGAGGAAGACAGAATGATCTATAAGATTAGGCAGAAAGAGGCGAAGCAAGTTATAAGAGCTTCCAAATCACACACAGAAGAGAAAATAGCACAGTCAGTAAAAAAGGGTGACAAAACATTTTTTAGATACATAAATGAGAAAAGGAAAGTAAAACAAGGATTAGTTAGATTAAAAACAAAAGAAGGAAGGTATGTAGAAGAGGATAAAGGTCTAGCTGACTGCCTCAATGAATATTTCTGTTCAGTATTTACAGATCAAAACGAAGGAAAGGGGCCTCAGTTAGGAAAAAGGACAAATGAGTCAGTCGTTACATGTGAATTTACAGAGGAAGAGGTTCTATTTCAACTGTCAAAAGTAAAGACAAATAAGTCAATGGGACCTGATGGACTACACCCAAAGTTATTAAAAGAGCTTAGTGGTGTACTAGCAAAACCATTAACAGATTTATTTAACCAATCACTGCTGACAGGAGTAGTCTCAGGAGATTGGAAGTTAGCAAATGTTGTGCCCAATCACAAGAAAGGAAGTAGGGAGGAGTCGGGCAACTGTAGGCCAGTAAGCCTTACTTCAGTAGTGGGGAAAGTAATAGAAGCCATGTTAAAGGATAGGATTGTTGAACAAACCTGAGCGGTGGGTGGGGGCCCTAAATAAGAATGATGGGGGTAACCTACTGTCCTCCCCCCGGCCCCCATCCCTGCGCGGTGGGTGGGGGCCCTACATAACAATGAGGGGGGACCTACTGTCCTCCCCCCCACCCCCACCCCTGAGCGGTGGGTGGGGGCCCTAAATAAGATTGAGGGGGTACCTACTGTCCTCCCCCCGCCCCAACCCTGCATGGTGGGTGGGGGCCCTACATAACAATGAGGGGGGACCTATTGTCCTCCCCCTGGCCCGACCCCTGCGCGGAAGGTGGGGTCCCTAAATAAGAATGAGGGGGGGACCTACCTAAAGCCTTGCCCCGCCCTGCAATTAGGCTAAGAACACTCTGATTGGTTGGTTTAAGCTAATTAGAGTGCTGTTTGTCATTTTACACAGCATGGGAAAGTTATTTGGAATTTTCCCACGCTGTGTAATTTGACTCATAACACTCTGAATGGTGGGCTTGAAATCCATCCAATCAGAGTGCTCTGTGTCATTTTACACAGCATGGGAAAGTTCCAAAGAAAGTTCCACTCAGGGGTGGGGGTCGGGGGGGAAGGCCAGTAGGCCCCCCCCTCATTGGTATGTAGGGCCCCCACCCGCCGCACAGGGTTGGGGGCCAGGGGGGAGGACAGTAGGTCCCCCCCTCAATGTTATTTAGGACCCCCACCCGCCACGCAGGGGTTGGGGCCGGGGGGTAGGACAATAGGTCTCCCCACATTGTTATGTAGGGCCCCCACCCGCCAGTCAGGGGTGGGGGCCAATAGGTTTTTATTTTTTTTTATTATTTTTTTTACAGTGGCTGCTCACTGTTTACTAGACATGCCCCTACTTGTGGTATAGCGAGTAGGGGCTGAATTTACTAATACTAAGTAAGATTTACTTAGAATTAGTAAATGTGGATGAAAGACCAATTTAGGTCTTTCAGGCTTTTGGTAGATAGCTCACATGCTGCACTGGCCAATCACAGCAATACCATTAGTAGGCATGGCTGTGATGGCTTCTAAGGGCACACGAGTCAAACGCTTGTTGAATGGCTGCCCTGCAGCTTTTCAAAACGCGCCATTAAATCGCCGAACACCGAACTCGAACCCGAGTTATTACTGAAATGTCCGGGTTCGGGTTCAGGGTCAAAAAAACGTAGTGTTCGGTACGAACCCCAACTTTACAGTTCGATCGGGTTAGCTCAACTCTATTCATGACACAATATAATGTAAATCACCAACATATCAAATGTCTAAAAAAATATTGTCCGGTGTTACTTGAAGACCCAATATTGGGAAGTTCTCTACCAAAACATCCTACTCTAATATGAAGAAAAAATCAGAATTTAACCCCTTCACGCCGTTACGACGTGCTATGCCGTCACGGTTTAAGTGGGCTTTAAAGCCGTTGTGACGGCATAGCACGCCGTAACGGCTTTAAGCCCTGGAGCGCCCGGTATACTTACCTTACCGGCGTTCCACTTCGGGAGGACTGCCTCACAGCCCAGGCAGCCCCCCCACGGCAAATCAGGCCCCCGGGGGCCATGTGATCGCTCTCAAAGAGCGATCACATGGCCCCCTATAGCTGGCTGTGGATCTGCCAGCAGGGGGACTGTCTAAAATATCAGACAGTCCCCCTGCTGGTGGGAAGTATAAAAAAAAAATTAATTAGACATGTTTTAAAATAAATCAAATGTATTTATATATATATAATATATGTATATATATGTTATATATATAATATATATGTATATTATATATATTTAACGTCATACATAGTGTATTTTAATACTAATATAAGTACATATATTAGTATTAAAATACACTTAGAATGACGTTACATATATATAATATACATATATTATATATATAATAGATATATACACATATATTATATATATTAATACGTATAATTACAATAATAAATAAAATAATAAAATTAATAAATAAAATATTGAAACAAAATTTAATATAAATTATATATACATATGTAATTTCATTCTAACTGTATTTTGTTATTAATATATATGTATTGGTAACAAAATACACTTAGAATGACATTCTATATATATATCTATCTAAAAAAAACTTGAAAATCCCCCGCACTCACTCTTTAGTAGCAATCCACTTCGCCGGGTGCCATGGCATGAACTCCAATCAAATATTGTAGCAAAGAACAGCCGCTCTCCGGTCTTGTAAAAGTCCAAAATTTATTCAATAAAGTTTAAAAAAAGAGACCCGCTCGGGACTTTCCTCAGGGTAACAAAACCATACTAAATATACATGCAAAGTACTGACAATATATAGGTAGAATATAATTAGAAAAAACTCACCCAGGTGCGGTGTATGTGTATCAGCCGTGTATCAGGGCACTTCCGGGTATGCGCGCGCACACCCGCGTAAACTCCGCCCACCTTACGTGCACGTGATACGTGCGGTGACGTGTGTGTTGTGTATATGGTTGCTAAGCAACATTACGTGCCTGGATTCTCCAGCCTGGATGAAAATATGGTGAATGAGAATAAACAATGTGACTTGTAAAGACTATTCGAGTGTGCATAAAAAGGATGTGTCTGTTCTGCTGTATTGCAGAACCGAATTACAAATATTATGGATAGCTGCAGAAGCATAAATTTGCCCATTTTATAAGTGTCACCCGTGCAAATGACACCCAATGCAGAGTGATGTACATTGAGACCGGCACAGCGGTACATATATATATAGAATACATAAAAAATATGTGTAATTGTACAACGTGATTCATATCTCTCTATACACTAAAGGCAAATACCCGAGCATCACATTAACCAAAATACATAACTAGATACAAACTAATGCACTGTATAAAATAGTACAAGCTATAGGAATTTTAAATAAATGAATAATAAGGGATGTTTTCGTTTAACCCTCTCGGTGCCATTGTCCCCAACTGATAAATCCAAAACGATTCCTTTTGGAGCAGCATCCGACCTCTATTACCACCCCTTTTGGGACAAGGTATGTGGTCTATACTCACAAATTTGAGGGAGGCTAATGGATGTCCTTTCTCCAAAAAATGTTTGGCCACCGGTTTGTCAGATTGGCCATCTCGATAGGCCAGCCTGATACTAGACCGGTGGCCACGTATGCGCTCACAGATGGGGGTTTCCGTCTTACCCACATAATATAGTCCACAGGGGCACATGAGCTTGTAAATGACAAAGGGTGTCTTACAGGTAATGGTATACCTAATGTCATATGTTTTATTAGTGTGTGGGTGGCAAAACTTCTTAGATGGGATCATGTGCCCGCAGGTAACACACCCAAGACACCGTATGCAACCACGTATGTTGGCCTTGCAAGTCTTGGTGTAACTGTCCACAGGATCTGTATGTACCAAAATGTCGCGTAAGTTCCTGTTTCTTCTATAACAGATCATGGGCGGTTCTTTAAAGATTTTAGGCAAAGAGTCATCTGTGGATATCATCTTCCAGTTGTCCTTAATTAGTGCTGTGACCTTGTCTGCAGTATTGTGGAATGTCAACGGAAACACCATGCGTTGTGATGAGTAAGCCTTATCCTGTTTCGGGGCTAACCTGGCTTGGGTGAGTGCCTCTTGTAGTACTCGACCTTCATACCCTCTATTCACGAACTTTTGGGTCATTGATTCCAGTTGTATTTCTGCAGCCTCTGTATTTGAGTTATTCCGTATGACTCTCTGATATTGCGCCTTGGGTATAGATTTTTACAGAGCCCATGGGTGTGCGCTCTGTGCGTGCAAAATGGTATTCCTATCAGTTGGTTTAGAGAACAGTGTGTACTCAATTCCATTCACTCCATAGGACAACTCAAAATCTAGGTATTGGACTGAATGTTCACTGATATTGGACGTGAACCTGATTGGTGTAAGTAACGTATTCAATGCTTGTATCATGTCCTGAGCTTGTTCTGCTGTACCGTTCCAGATTATAAGGAGATCATCAATGTAGCGGTAGTACCCCATGATGAATCTTGCATATGGGGTTAGTATGTATTGTACCTCATACATATACATATATGCATTTGCATATCTTGGCGCTACTGCCGAGCCCATAGAGGTTCCCGCTATCTGTAAGTACCATTGGTCTTCAAATCTAAAATAATTGTTGTTCAAAATAAAGGATAGTAGCTCCAATGCAGATTCAATCGGAGGGCCTCGATATAGTGAAGTATTGCATAGCACTTGACGCATCGCCTCTACCCCATCTATGTGTGGGATGACCGTATATAAATTAGACACATCCATGGTGATAAAAATCAGTGTTGTGTCTTTGAAGTCCAAGGTTTTAAGATGTTGTAATAGAGACTGTGTGTCTTTGACGCAAGTATATAGGGCTTCGACTGGTTTTTTACAGATGAAATCAAGCCACTGTGCAATAGGTTCAAGTACACCGTCGATGGCTGAGACAATGGGTCTCCCCGGGGGTCTCTGAGCATTCTTATGTATTTTAGGGATGCTGTATATCACCGGAGTGCGGGGGAAGGTTTTATTCAAAAATTGATATAATTCCATGTCAATGTATCCAGCTCTTAAAGACATGTCCAATATATCCACAAGTTTCTTCTGTATTTCTGCTGTAGGGTCTGCCTTTAATGGGTAGTACGTATTGCTATCCTTCAGCTGTCTTTTCAGATGATCGGAGTAGTAACTGTAGTCCATAAGGACTATCCCACCGCCCTTATCCGCAGGGCGGATCACTATTGTGGAATCTTTAGACAGTTCCCTGAGCAAAATCTGCTCCTGTTTGGTTATATTGTGCTGTTGTCTGGACCTGCGAGAAAAAATATTCTGTGCCATCCTGGCTGTAGAGGATAAAAAGGTTTTAATCGTATGTTTAGTGCTGTGTGGATCAAATGTAGATCTTGTCTTAAATCTACCTGATGCCATATCTACTGTTGATGACTCCTGTTTTGAAGCATTCTGGAAAAATTATTTCAATCTCATTTGTCTCCCAAATTGAAATAATTCAGTGCTCCATTTAAATGCATTAGGGCCACAGGTAGGTATAAAAGACAGCCCTTTACTTAGAGTGGTTACTTCGATAGAGCTGAGTGGTCTCTGAGAGAGGTTGAAAATAGGATTTACCTCCTGAGCGGCGGTTTCCCCCTGGGCGCCGAATTTAATCTTACGGCCTCTCCTAATCCTGTGTCTTCTTCTCCTCGGTGTCTCGGGGTACTACCGCTACATTGCTGATCTCCTTATAATCTGGAACGGTACAGCAGAACAAGCTCAGGACATGATACAAGCATTGAATACGTTACCTACACCAATCAGGTTCACGTCCAATATCAGTGAACATTCAGTCCAATACCTAGATTTTGAGTTGTCCTATGGAGTGAATGGAATTGAGTACACACTGTTCTCTAAACCAACTGATAGGAATACCCTTTTGCACGCACAGAGCGCACACCCATGGGCTCTGAAAAAATCTATACCCAAGGCGCAATATCAGAGAGTCATACGGAATAACTCAAATACAGAGGCTGCAGAAATACAACTGGAATCAATGACCCAAAAGTTCGTGAATAGAGGGTATGAAGGTCGAGTACTACAAGAGGCACTCACCCAAGCCAGGTTAGCCCCGAAACAGGATAAGGCTTACTCATCACAACGCATGGTGTTTCCGTTGACATTCCACAATACTGCAGACAAGGTCACAGCACTAATTAAGGACAACTGGAAGATGATATCCACAGATGACTCTTTGCCTAAAATCTTTAAAGAACCGCCCATGATCTGTTATAGAAGAAACAGGAACTTACGCGACATTTTGGTACATACAGATCCTGTGGACAGTTACACCAAGACTTGCAAGGCCAACATACTTGGTTGCATACGGTGTCTTGGGTGTGTTACCTGCGGGCACATGATCCCATCTAAGAAGTTTTGCCACCCACACACTAATAAAACATATGACATTAGGTATACCATTACCTGTAAGACACCCTTTGTCATTTACAAGCTCATGTGCCCCTGTGGACTATATTATGTGGGTAAGACGGAAACCCCCATCTGTGAGCGCACACGTGGCCACCGGTCTAGTATCAGGCTGGCCTATCGAGATGGCCAATCTGACAAACCGGTGGCCAAACATTTTTTGGAGAAAGGACATCCATTAGCCTCCCTCAAATTTGTGAGTATAGACCACATACCTTGTCCCAAAAGGGGTGGTAATAGAGGTCGGATGCTGCTCCAAAAGGAATCGTTTTGGATTTATCAGTTGGGGACAATGGCACAGAGAGGGTTAAACGAAAACATCCCTTATTATTCATTTATTTAAAATTCCTATAGCTTGTACTATTTTATACAGTGCATTAGTTTGTATCTAGTTATGTATTTTGGTTAATGTGATGCTCGGGTATTTGCCTTTAGTGTATAGAGAGATATGAATCACGTTGTACAATTACACATATTTTTTATGTATTCTATATATATATGTACCGCTGTGCCGGTCTCAATGTACATCACTCTGCATTGGGTGTCATTTGCACGGGTGACACTTATAAAATGGGCAAATTTATGCTTCTGCAGCTATCCATAATATTTGTAATTCGGTTCTGCAATACAGCAGAACAGACACATCCTTTTTATGCACACTCGAATAGTCTTTACAAGTCACATTGTTTATTCTCATTCACCATATTTTCATCCAGGCTGGAGAATCCAGGCACGTAATGTTGCTTAGCAACCATATACACAACACACACGTCACCGCACGTATCACGTGCACGTAAGGTGGGCGGAGTTTACGCGGGTGTGCGCGCGCATACCCGGAAGTGCCCTGATACACGGCTGATACAAATACACCGCACCTGGGTGAGTTTTTTCTAATTATATTCTACCTATATATTGTCAGTACTTTGCATGTATATTTAGTATGGTTTTGTTACCCTGAGGAAAGTCCCGAGCGGGGACTGAAACGTTGGTCTCTTTTTTTAAACTTTATTGAATAAATTTTGGACTTTTACAAGACCGGAGAGCGGCTGTTCTTTGCTACAATATATATCTATCTATATATGAAATGCAAATAACCGCAAATATATATATATATATATATATATATATATATATATATAGATAAATACATATAATTACATAAAATATTACATTAGTATACACGTAGAATTTAAATACCTATAAATGCATATGTATTAAAATTCTACGTGTATATTTAAGTTATCTTTTAACATAATTAGGTGATTTGATTAATTAAAATTTGATTGACATGCCTGACAACACAGGGAGAAAGTGCAGAGAATTTAATTCGCAAGCACTATATTTGACCCTGTAACTCTCCAAGACAACATAAAACCTGTACATGGGGGGTACTGTTTTACTCGGGAGACTTCGCTGAACTCAAATATTAGTGTTTCAAATTGGTAAATTGTATTACAACGATGATATTTTAAGTAAAAGTGAAGTTTTTTGCATTTTTTACAAACGAACGGCACTTTTATGGAATATATTATTGTTGTAATATGTTTTACTGTTTTAAAACACTAATATTTGTGTTTAGTGAAGTCTCCCGAGAATAAAAGTACCCCCCATGTACAGGTTTCATGGTGTTTTGGAAAGTTAGAGAGTCACATATAAGGCTTGCATTTCATTTTTTTTACATTGAAATTTGCCAGATTGGTTATGTTGCCTTTGAGAGCGTATGGTAGCCCAGGAATGAGAATTACCCCCATGATGGCATACCATTTGCAAAAGTAGACAACCCAAGGTATTGCAAGTGGGGTATCACAAACACTGGCCAAATATTCGTTTTTTGCTTTTTTAACAAAAAAACAAATATGAACGCTAACTTTGGCCAGTGTTTGTGACTAAGTGGCTACTAAAAAGACTAAACATACCCCACTTTCAATACCTTTGGTTGTCTACTTTTTAAAATGGTATGCCATTATGCGGGTAATTCTCATTGCTGGGCTACCACACCGTCTCAAAGGTAACATTACCAATCTGGCAAATTTCTATTTGAAAATGGAACGTTCTATATTTTACCCTGTAACTTTCCAAAATACCATAAAACCTGTTAATGGGGGATACAGTATTATGACATTCACAGCTAAAATGTCAGCCGGAAATACAAATTTTAAAAAAAATCTTATTTTCTCACATTTTTTTTACATTTTATTCATAATGAATTATGTTCCATATATGAATAGTTAATGGTAAATTAAAGCCCTGTTTCTCCTGAACAAAATGATATATAATAAGTGTGGGTGCATATAATTTGAAACAGGGGAACTACGGTTGAACAGACATGTAGCGCAAATTCTAGTTTTTGTTTACGTTTTGTTTTGATCAGAACGTGCACTATTGACTCCGTCCTGAAGGGGTTAAAACATGTAATTGCCCCCAGTTATGCTCTAAAATGTAATACTAACAGGGAGATGGAAAAATCTAAAGGATTTAGGGGTTGAAACAGTTGCAAAGCCTGTTCAACGGTCAATATGGTTAGAACAAAGACCTTTTGGAGTTCAATAACTGGAGAGTCTTTTTGTATCAAGACGGAGATTGGATGCCGCACAATATGTTTGTCGTACTAAGAGGAATCTTAATATCCGGGTTTTGGAGCATATAAATAATATTTTAAAAGGCCTTTTGTCACATTCAGTCCCCGTACACTGCAACTTATGTCCCCTTTTCTTCTTTAACCTCTTAACGCCTTCTATGCCGTTCTATGCCGTCCCCATTTAAATGGGCGTTAAAGCCGTTCGGCGGCATAGAACGCCGTAACGGCTTAATCCCCCAGGAGGTAAAATTTACTTACCTCCGCCGCGATCCTCTTCGGGAGGACTGCCTGACAGCCCAGGCAGCCCTCCCATGGCAAATCAGGCCCCCTGTGCGGTGGGTGGGGGCCATAAATCACAATGGGGGGACCTAATGCCCCCCCCCCCGCCCCCCACCACAGTGCTCTGTGTCATTTTACACAGCGTGGGAAAGTTCTTTGGAATTTTCCCACGCTGTGTAAAATGACAAAGAGCACTCTGATTGGCTTAAACCGGCCAATCAGAGTGTTCTTAGCCTAATTGCAGGGCGTGGCAAGGCTTTATAAGCCTCCCCCGCCCTGCAGAGCTCAGTCTGCGCGGAGCCCTCCATGGGTGAAGATGGATTATTTTTTTAATTTTTTTTTTTTTTTAATTGCGTCGGTTATTATGTTTTTTTTCTTTGGCCTTTTTGGGGCTGAAAAAACAAGATTTTAGAAGAAAGAAAACATCGAATGGTAATTTTTTTTTTGTTTGTTTTTTGACAGGTTCTTAGTTAAAGGTCCCCCCTCATTATTTTTAGGGTGAGGGGGGTAGGTAGGGGGAATCATTTTTTTTGGGGGGGAGGGGGTGACTAGGGTCCCCCCATTTGTATTTAGGGCCCCCACCCGCCGCTCAGGGGTGGGGGCCAGGGGGGAGGACATTAGGTCTCCCCCCTTATTAGTATTTACGGCCCCCACCCACCGCTCCGGGGTTGGGGGTCAGGGGGGGGACAGTAGGTCCCCCTTATTGTTTTTTTTAGGGCCCCCACCCACCGCTCAGGGGTGGGGGCCGGGGAGGGACAGAAGGTCCCACCTTTATTGTTTTTTTTAGGTCCCCCACCCACCACTCAGGGGTCAGTCCGGGGGGGAGGGACAGTAGGTCCCCCCTTATTGTTTTTTTTAGGGCCCCCACCCGCCGCACAGGGGTGGGGGCCGGAGAGGGGGAGGACAGTAGGTCCCCCCCTCATTATCTTTATGGCCCCCACCCGCCGCCCAGGGGTGGAGGTCGGAGAGGGGGAGGACAGTAGGTCCCCCCTCATTATCTTTATGGCCCCCACTCACCTCCCAGGGGTGGGGGCCGGAGAAGGGGAGGACAGTAGGTCCCCCCCTCATTATCTTTATGGCCCCCACATGCTGCCCAGGGGTGGGGGCAGGGGGGAGGACAGTAGGTCCCCCCATTATCATTATGGCCCCCACCCGCCGCACAAGGGTGGGGACTTGGGGGGGAGGACAGTAGGTCCCCCCTCATTATCTTTATGGCCCCCACCCGCCGCAAGGGGTGGGGGCCTGGGGGGGAGGACAGTAGGTCCAGGGCTGGTGCAAGGATTTTTGCCGCCCTAGGCAAAAAAAAAATTGCTGCCCCCCCCCCCCCCATATGCTCTGCCATATGGCCAACGCCAGTCTTCACAAAGTGTCTTTTATCTGAAAAGACAGTGTGTTTACATTAAAAAGCCTACAGGCACAGGCTATAGACACCAGAACCACTACATTATGCTGTAGTGCTTCTGGTGACTATAGTATCCATTTAATGTGAGATTAGTGCCACTAATAATATATTGGATTGCCTACTTACCACCAGATGAGGACAAGAGGCTGATGATGGGCTCAGTCTGGCTCCACAGGTCTGGTGTAGAAGTGGCTCTCTGGAGACTGTTTTTAACAGTGCTCACAACAATTACCAAACAGGAAGCAGCTCCATTTTTAGGGCCCCTTACACAGCTCAAGGTCTGGGCCCCCAGGGCTTGACCGTGAGTATGCCTACAATGCCCACCCATAAATACCTACATGGCCCACCCATGAGTTCTCTCACAGGAAGTGGAGTGTATGTGTGTAGGGGATGTTTTATGTGTTATTGTAGGGGATGAAATGTGTGTGTGTTCTTATAGAATGTAGTGTAGGGATACCAATTTGTGTAAGGGATGTAGTGTGTTTATAGGGGATGCAGTGTGTGTTTGCGTGTAATGAATGCATTGTATGTTTCTGTGTGTGAATGTGTGTGTGTAAGGGGTGCAAGGTGTGTTTCTGTGTATGTAATTGAATGCAGTGTGTGTATGTAAGGGGTGCATTGATTGTGTAAGAGATGCATTTTGTTTCTGTGTGTAAGAGAATAAGTGTTTGTGTGAACGTAAGGGATGCATTGTGTATTTCGGGTGTGTCTGTGTGTGAGTAGGAATGCATTGTATGTTTCTGTGTGTGTGTGTGTAGTGTAAAAGAGAGGGTTTGAGGGGTAGGATAGGGACTGAGAGGGGAGCAGCTCTTTATTTTTGTAAAACATTTTCATAGTGCTCTCCCCTCCTGTCAATTATTGATGTCCCCTCCCCTCCTGTCCCTCCGTGTTCTCCCCTTCTGTCCCTTAGTGCTCTACCTTGGCCCCCTGTCTCTCTGCAGTCCCCCCTTGGTGGTCTTCTCACTCCCCCCTCTCCCCCTTAGTGGTCCTCCATCCCTCTCCTTAGTGGTCCTCCCTCTCCCAAACCCTTTAGTGGTCTTCCCTCTCGCAAACCCCTTAGTAAACCTTCCCCTCCTCCCCCCCATCCCCTTAGTGGTAACCCCCCCCCCAGTGGTCATAACCCTCTTCCCCCCCCTTAGTGGTCCTTACCCTCCTCCCCTCTCCTTAGTGGTCCTCCCTCCTTACCCCCTTTGGTGGTCCTTCCCCCCCTTAGTGGTCCTCCCTCTCCCAAACCCCTTAGTGGTCCTTACTCCCCCCACCTCCCCCAGTAGTCCTTACTCCCCCCCTCCCCTAGTGGTCCTTACCCCCTCCCCTCCCCTAGTTGTCCTTACCCTCTCACCCCTCCCCTAGTGGTCCTTACTCCCCCCTCCCCTAGTGGTCCTTACTACCCCCCTCCCCTAGTGGTCCTTACCTCACCTCCCCTTCCCTAATGGTCCTTACCCCCCCTCCCCTAATGGTACTTGCTCCCCCCTCCCCTAATGGTCCTTACTCCCCCCCTCCCTTCCCCTAATGGTCCTTGCTCTCCCCCCCTCCCCTAATGGTTCTTACCCCTCCCCTAATGGTCCTTACTCCCCCCCTCCCCTCCCCTAATGGTCCTTACTCCCCCCTCCCCTCCCCTAATTGTCCTTGCTCCCCCCTCCCCTAATGGTCTTTGCTCCCCCCTCCCCTAGTGGTCCTTGCTCCCCCCTCCCCTAATGGTCCTTTCTCCCTCTCTCCCCTAATGGTCCTTGCTTCCCCCCTCCCCTCCCCTAATGGTTCTTGCTCCCCCCTCCCCTAATGGTCCTTACCCTCCTCTTCCTTCCTGCCTATGTAGGCCTATGTAGAACACTGAGTGAGCACTTCCTGTCATTCCGCCGGTGGCCGGGTACAGGAAACAGAGGTTCCTGTCCCGCGTTCCACGCTGCCCGGCCACGCTACATTGAGAGACCGGCAGGAAGGAGCGCTCTGCGCCTCCCTCCTGCCGGTCACTCAAACCCGGCACAGGGATCCGGTGCCCCCTGCTAAGGTGCTAACAGTATTATGACATTTATAGCTAAAATGTGATGTGGAACTACAATTTTTTTTTACATTTTTAAATTTCTCACAGTTTTTTATTTTATTCATAATAAATTATGTTTCATATATGAATAGTTTGAAATTAAAGCCCTGTTTCTCCTGAACAAAATGATCTATAATAAGTGTGGGTGCACTTAATATGAAAAAGGTGAATTACGGTTGAACAGACATATAGCGCAAATTCCAGTTTTTGTTTACATTTTGTTTTGATCAGAATGTGTACTATTGACTCCATCCTGAAGGGGTTAAAAACCGCTGGGGATACCCTACAAAAATATTGGTAACGAGGGGAGGAAAGACAACAGTGATTGCCACGCCAGAAGAAGGGGAACAGATTTTGAAAGCCTGGGACATTGTACCACCACCCAACCAGAACGCAAACAACGAGATGGCCAGAATCACCCCGGAATGGAGAAAAATGAAAAAAAGATAAAAGAGAAGCTATCAAACACAAGCTACCAAGACAAAAAGCCCTAAAGCAGCAGATCTAAAAATATGGACTTTGAAACACTGGTTGGGTAATGTACCGTTATGATAACGGGAGGGAGTGTGTAAAATTGTACCGAGGGATAATAAGGGAAACAGGGACCTAGATGATAATAAGTGAACCATAAGAGAGACCCCTTCCCCAGGTGGCCTTAACCAATGGTGGGACCTACCACCCCAAATACCACATCACCATACAAAACCCGCATAAAGTCACTTAAATGAACAACTCAAGATATTGGGCTCCAGCGGGAGGGGCAGGAGGGGAAAATCGGGAGTTTCCCGGTGAAAAAGGGACACAACAGGAAAACAACCTAGGCCCATGAGAACGAGTACACACAAAAAAAAAAACGAAACCCTGAACCAGGGCTTAATTAGCTTAAGGGCACCAAAGCCCACAAGAGAAGCCAGTAGTCTATGAAGAGAGAGACAGAAAAAAAATAGGGATTAAAATAATCAGACAATACTTAGGAAGCACTCAAGGGAGAGAGCTCCCCCAGGACGTGAGGCAAAAACCTCAACCCCCACAGCACATACAAGCAGTGCCTAGCCATACTTGTGGCACACATAGTAATAGTTAAAAACTTTCTTTAGAGTATGTTTTTGGTTATCAAATGTTATATTTATTGTAAAGATGTTGTAGAACACACTATGGGGCACATGGGTATTGGTCTCCCTAGATGCAGAAAAGGCCTTCGACCGTCTGCACTGGGGATTCCTCCAGGCGGTTCTGGGGAGGTTCGGAATCCCAGACACGATAGTGGCAGTGATAAAGGCCTTATACAGCACACCAACAGCACAGGTGTTGATCTCTGGGATCCCTTTAAACTCACCAATGGGATGAGACAGGGATGCCCCCTCTCTCCCTTATTATATGTGCTGGCACTGGAGCCCCTAGCGATTAAAATTAGAGAGAACACTTCCATTCATGGCGTGCGAGTGGGTGGAAAAGAATATAAAGCAAATCTTTTTGTGAACGACATTCAGCTCACACTTGCACAACCCCAAGTGTCGCTGCCGAACCTCTTGACTGAAATTGTATGTGGCCAATCGTATTATAAGCTAAATGTCACAAAGACGCAAGCAATGGGAGTGGGAGTGCCAGGCTCTCTTTTTGAAGGTGTGACGGTTACCCCTATAGAGTGAGGGTATTTACCGTCTGGACATCCTTCTCCCCATAGATGGAGAGCTCTGCAAGGTCCCAACACGATATCCTAGCGAAATTGTATGGGGGCCAATCATATTATAAGCTAAATGTCACAAAGACGCAAGCAATGGGAGTGGGAGTGCCAGGCCACACAATAGCCCAACTCAGAGCCACATCCCCCCTGGATTGGAGGGATGACTACCTCACCTTCCTGGGTCTGCGGATAACTAAGACCATAGCAGGTCTCCATGAACACAATTACGGAAGACTAATGAGAGACATAGCTGTCACTTTACAAACATGGGAGGACAAATACCTGTCCTGGGTGGGAAGGATAGCAGCTGTCAAAATGATAGTGATGCCCAAACTCCAATACCTATTATGCACATTACAGATCCATATACCCAGAATATTCCTACAAAAACTCCAACACACCCTGAACAGATTCATCTGGGCGAATCGCAAAATACGAGTAGCAAAAAAAATACTGAGCAGACCGGTGACAGAAGGTGGACTAGGACTACCTGACGTGGGCACATACTACAAAGCGACCCTTTTGACCACAGTGGTGCTAGCTCATAAGGGGGAGGACAGACCGCAATGGGTAGACATAAAATAATAGGAATGCCTGACACCACGTCTCTATTGTTGAGAACGTGGGACGCAGCCAAACCCCAACTGGGCTACACTAAATCATGGTCCCTGGCGACCCCAATACAGAGCATACACATTCCAACCCCACATTCGACTACAGGCCATGGGAAAGAAGAGGATGCACACTGATCAAACACGTATACTACAACGACACCCTAATGCAATTTCCGGACCTCCAGAGCCGGTACAGTCTGCCACCTCACTCAATATTCTTGTATCTACAGCTCAAATCACTCCTAGAGAATAACACAGGGGAAGTTACACCCAGGAAAGCAAGGAACATAGAACGAATATGCGTAGCCAGAACAATACCGAAAAAAATGATCTCAAGCTTATACAGGTTACTGATTGACCCACTTGACAAGGAACCGGAGAGGTTCCAGGAGGCATGGCAAGTAGATATAGGTAAGACATTGCAAACATAACTTTGGCAGAAAGCATTTATAGCACACAAGGGCAGATCCAGATGTGCTTCCCACTTGGAGCTGATGCGCAAAATACAGTACAGATGGTACATGGTACCAGCTAGGCTAGCAACTATCTACCCTCAAACATCTATGAGCTGTTGGAGGTGTGGGAAGGGGAATGGCATGATGTACCACATATGGTGGACATGCCCCCACATCACAGCCTACTGGGGTGGGAGTAGGCAACATAATCTCAAATACTATACACCAAAGAGTGAAGCTTGAACCCGAGTGCGGACTCCTTTTCATGACCCTAGAGCAATTCACAAAAACCCAAGCATTCTTAATGTTCCACATATTGATAGCAGCGAACCTACACATTGCAAAGGCGTGGAAACAGACCGACACCCCAGGTATAGAGACAATGATCAGGCAAGTCACTACGAATATAGAATATGAGACAAGAATGCACACAGGGCATAAGCTACAAGATCATAAAATGTTAGCCAAACAAGGGTGGGAAATATTCCTAAAGGCAGAGGAGGGGAACCGAGAAGTAGCGAATCACTGTAAGTCACACAAGTAGGCTACCAGACCAACACAGGGTGAGAGAGGCGTAACTGGACCAAGTTCGAAAGCTCACGACATTAGCCCCTATGGGAGAGGGACAGAGAAGTGGACACCCACAATGTACATAGTTGTGTCGTTTGACACCCAGCACTTCCACTGGAAGACGCCTAGACCAATCACAAACCACTCAGACATGGCTACAAAAGTTCTAACACGAAATAAGAAATATAACAGGAACGAGCAAGGCCGAACAACAGGGGAGGCCTGTTAGGAAGCACTCTCTGTGGTTTAGTGTGAAACTTGTTAAATACCCCCCCCCCACCTCCCTCCTTTCTTTTCATTATGTAACCCTACCCCATATACCACCCGAACTTATTACTAACTCATTCAGGAGAAAGAAGACTCCCATAACGGAGTCTTAAGCAGACGATAGAGGGAGTAGGAGTGAACAAGGTCATAACTGAACGAAAGATGGTGTTCGTAATATGCCCTCTCCAGATGTAGAACATACTGGCAAATAGACACGTACCATAATGCAATGTACTAATCAAAGCTATGATGTTATAAATGCAACCCCCAACCCTTCTTCTTTGCCTTCTGTACCCCATGGTTGATCAAGAAAATAAAAATTGTCAAGTTGAAAAAAAAAAAGTATTGGTGAGGTATTCGATCTGCAAAATGTTTATATGTCCAAAATTCTGTGACTTAGGAGGCATTCACACAAGGTTACCTGATACATTAAAATATGTGGTTATCATAGAAAAAGGTTGTGGCTTAACCATTCCGTCCAATCTATGATTAAAGCCATACGCTATAAAAATGGTTATACTTGGGGGTAACATATAATTTAAACAAAGGTCTTTCTATTTACGTGATTAAATTAATTCATAGAAACATAGAAACAATTCCTTCTGTCACAGAAGCCCTCGGCTTTGTCTTCTTGTGTATTTCGTCTAATTATGTCGAACCCCTATTTTCCCTTTGGTTCACATTTCCTTTTGTCTACCAAACATTCTGGCGAAAGGCCCGACCACCCTGTATAGTCGTGTGGAGCTCATTGAGACCCATGAGCCTTGTTGACCCCCCCAAACTACGGAACAATCTGTCGAAAGTAATGCCATACACTGTACACTGATATGGGTGGCCGCCGTTTGTATGAATGAACACGAGGCGGCGGCCATCTTGTTTCGTCGCACAGCCCAGCGGTGTTTTGTCGTCGAGTGCGTGGAACTCATTTCGGCCACTCAGCGGCACGAACACTCCATGTCACTCCAGGTCGGGTGAAAACCATCCGAAAATAAGACAGAGGTATTAGAAATATAAGGCGAACGATGCCGCCCACGATGCTGTAGTTTATTCCCAGTGTTTCGTATTACTTTTTGCCAGAATGAGGTTAAACGAATGAGACCGACCATTCACTCAGAAACTATTTTGGGCAGGAGCCTCGTGTGCAGTCGGTCCGAAAACACCTTCCACTGAACTTCCGAACCCCTGCTCTGATCTGGGTTATTTTTGGATATGTTGTTCACCCAGATCAGGGCTACATGGCGATACAACCATTTTTTTTAATATTTTATGTTTTGGGGTAATTTTGACCAGTAATAAAAATCTGTATTTTTTTTGTTATACTATCTACTCAATTATCTCCAGGGGTAAGGGGAGGATTTGTGAAACCTTTACATCATTGTGATTGGTTTGTGTTTCTTGTGTTTCTGTGCCCCATCAGGTCCAGGGGGTGTTCCTCTGGCCTGGAAAACCTGTATAAATTTGATGCCTTTACCCATTAAAACCAGATCTTCTTACCCTCAACTTGCAGCCTTGTCTTGTGTTGTAGGTAGCAGCTATAACAGCTTTAATCACTAGCTCTTTTAAGAGCTTTCGGAATTATCTTGCTTTACTAGCTCTCTATGCCTCTCATTAGTCTTCCGTAATTGTGTTCATGGAGACCTGCTATGGTCTTAGTTATCCGCAGGCCCAGGAAGGTGAGGTAGTCATCCCTCCAATCCAGGGGGAATGTGGCTCTTAGTTGGGCTATTGTGTGGCCTGGCACTCCCACTCCCATTGCTTGCGTCTTTGTGACATTTAGCTTATAATATGATTGGCCCCCATACAATTTCGCTAGGATATCGTGTTGGGACCTTGCAGCGCTCTCCCTCTATGGGAAGAAGGATGTCCAGACGGTAAATACCCTCACTCTATAGGAGTAACCGGCACACCTTCAAAAAGAGAAGTCTTTACACACATGGTAGTCAAATAAACATGGAAGTCTGGCTTGCAATGGAAGTATAATACACATGGGAGTCTGGTTTGCAATGCTGGCTTAACCCCTTAAGGACACATGACATGTGTGACATGTCATGATTCCCTTTTATTCCAGAAGTTTGGTCCTTAAGGGGTTAAAGGTTAATATCAACAGGCCTCCACCAATTATTATCTCAACAAGAACCATATGTGGTGACCATTGATATACAGATGAATGTAGTCTCTCAGTTCTTGTGTCTACAATAATTATAATATTCATAACATAAAGATAAAATCCTACAACACATCAGATATTTAAAGTTCATTAAAAATATTTCATAACCCAGTGCAGTTGTGTCCCGTATTCGCACTCTACGCAGAGGGGCATGCAAATTATAAACACGCAAGGGTTTGGACTGAAAAAATGTAATTGCAGTGTCTAGATCTGGAATTAGACATAATCTGTAGCATGGTAGGTTCTTGAGATTGTTTAGAAAGGATTCAAGATTACATTTCTTGAAATCCCTGGTGATTATAATCTTGGGAGAGGATTTAGTGGCCTTTAGTTTGCGTATGCAGTACATTGAACAGTGGTCACTGAAACTGTTAGTGAGAATGACCACCTACTGGATTTTGCCAGGACAACAGGAGAAAATCCGATCTAGCAAGATATGGTTATGGCTTACATTATTAACGTGAGTTGGGGAGGAAATTAATTGTGTTAGCTGCAACATGATTTATTATTTTTAGGATTCAGCCAATCATTATTAAAATCTCCAAAAGCTAACAGTTAATTTTTTTGGGTTTTGAGCTACAGTTTCACAAAGGAATTGGGCTATGCCTAAAAAGGAATGCACTAGGGAGCTAGGTGGGCGTAAAATTCCTGCAACAATGATAGTTTTACTGAAAGGGATCTTGATTGTGCCAGAAAGGAAATCAAATGTGGCAGGGGAGCTATAGTTTTTTAAAGGGGTGAACTCTTTGCTCTGTCATTTCTAAAATATGTATACCCATGTATTGCAATGTCAGAGTCTGGTATTTTAGTTGTTAACCATGATTGTGAGAGCATAATGATTTTTGGTTTGTATGGGAACCACCAGTGTTGTTTTAATAGCTAGAGGTTGGAAACAATCCCAAGAAATTATGTATTCACAATGGAAAGATACAATTATTTTCCAATTTAAGATGAAAAATGCACCAATTGGATTAATAACTCATCAGCTAAAAACAAAAGAATAAGAGAACGTTGTCTTCAAAAAACATTTATGTTTTTCAGCTCTAATAGTTAAAAGAGAGTTATTTTTATAATAATCTAATCTATAATTTGTAATAGGATAGGTACACGCTTCTCTTAAAGAACTCAGTCTTGTCTCCATTCAACTGTTTTGGCATGTTATTGTGTTTTGTTTGTAAATGTCTATGCATGCAAAAGTGTAGATGTAATTTTATTACTGTGGAAACAAAATAAAGATTATTAAGAATAATAACATTCAATATGCGATGTAGCCACAAAGAGCTCTATTTACTTTCTTGTTAACTCCACGATTATGAGATAATGTGAATACTAGTATTGTGGCCAGAAAGAGTCCCTGTTGTTTTTAAAATTTGCCTGCCCATTGAAGTCAATGGCGGTTCGCGCGGTTCGCCGGTTCGCCTGACACAGAGCAGAATAGGGACTATTCCTCCTACATAGGGTCACTTGGCAGATATGGATTGACACCTATCCTAATGATCCCTGATACACACTGACACAGAGCAGAATAGAGACTGTTCCTCCTACATAGGGTCACTTGGCAGATATGGATTGACACCTATCCTAATGATCCCTGATACACACTGACACAGAGCAGAATAGAGACTGTTCCCCCTACATAGGGTCACTTGGCAGATATGGATTGACACCTATCCTAATGATCCCTGATACACACTGACACAGAGCAGAATAGGGACTGTTCCTCCTACATAGGGTCACTTGGCAGATATGGATTGACACCTGTCCTAATGATCCCTGATACACACTGACACAGAGCAGAATAGGGACTGTTCCTCCTACATAGGGTCACTTGGCAGATATGGATTGACACCTATCCTAATGATCCCTGATACACACTGACACAGAGCAGAATAGAGACTGTTCCTCCTACATAGGGTCACTTGGCAGATATGGATTGACACCTGTCCTAATGATCCCTGATACACACTGACACAGAGCAGAATAGAGATTGTTCCCCCTACATAGGGTCACTTGGCAGATATGGATTGACACCTATCCTAATGATCCCTGATACACACTGACACAGAGCAGAATAGGGACTGTTCCTCCTACATAGGGTCACTTGGCAGATATGGATTGACACCTGTCCTAATGATCCCTGATACACACTGACACAGAGCAGAATAGGGACTGTTCCTCCTACATTGGGTCACTTGGCAGATATGGATTGACACCTGTCCTAATGATCCCTGATACACACTGACACAGAGCAGAATATAGACTGTTCCTCCTACATAGGGTCACTTGGCAGATATGGATTGACACCTGTCCTAATGATCCCTGATACACACTGACACAGAGCAGAATAGAGACTGTTCCCCCTACATAGGGTCACTTGGCAGATATGGATTGACAAATCCCTGACAAACAGCTACCACATGCAAGGAAGGCAGCAGGGGCGCAAATGACCCACTCCCGACGCGGGAAGGTAGTGAAGACAAATAACAATACAGGACTCTTTAGAGGCCCTGTAATTGTAATCAGTCCACTTGCACCAGTGGGCCTAAAAATTAGGCATGTACACATGCCTGAAAAATGTGGAATTGTTGCAGCCGCTGCTGTAGCAGCGTCCAGAAAAATTGATGTTTGTTTCACAGGCAGAAAGTGCCCTAAAACATGGCGGCTTGAACCCTAGTTGGTGGCGGATAAGTCACGCAAGTCAAACGTCATTCAGAGCTAAAATACAGCAGCGTGTGGACAATTTTTAGCCCAAGGCAGCTCATCTCATCAGGCCTTTTTTAATCGAATGTATCGCCCAGTGTCAGTCACTTCGGGATCCATCCCTCATTCATCTTAATAAAGGTGAGGTAATCTAGACTTTTTTGACCTAGGCGACTTCTCTTCTCAGTGACAATACCTCCTGCTGCACTGAAGGTCCTTTCTGACAGGACACTTGAAGCTGGGCAGGCCAGAAGTTCTATCGCAAATTGGGATAGCTCAGGCCACAGGTCAAGCCTGCACACCCAGTAGTCAAGTGGTTCATCGCTCCTCAGAGTGTCGATATCTGCAGTTAAGGCGAGGTAGTCTGCTACCTGTCGGTCGAGTCGCTCTCTGAGGGTGGATCCCGAAGGGCTGTGGCGATGCATAGGACTTAAAAAGGTCCGCATGTCCTCCATCAACAACACGTCTTTAAAGCGTCCTGTCCTTGCCGGCGTGGTCGTGGGAGGAGGAGGAGGAGGATGACTTCAACCTCTCCCCCTGTTAGATTCCCGTTGTGCTGTGACATCACCCTTATACGCTGTGTAAAGCATACTTTTTAATTTATTTTGCAAATGCTGCATCCTTTCCGACTTGTTGTAATTGGGTAACATTTCCGCCACTTTCTGCTTATACCGGGGGTCTAGTAGCGTGGACACCCAGTACAGGTCGTTCTCCTTCAGCCTTTTTATACGAGGGTCCCTCAACAGGCAGGACAGCATGAAAGACCCCATTTGCACAAGGTTGGATGCCGAGCTATTCATTTCCCGTTCCTCCTCCTCACTGATGTCATTGAAGGTATGTTCTTCCCCCCAGCCACGTACAACACCACGGGTACCAGATAGGTGACAACGAGCACCCTGGGATGCCTGTTGTGTTTGGTCTTGCTCCTCCTCCTCCTCCTCAAAGCTACAATCCTCCTCTGACTCCTCTTCCTCACAATCCTCTTCCAGCGTTGCCGCAGGTCCAGCAAGCGATGCTGATAAGGCTGTTTCTGGTGGTGATGGTGACCACAACTCTTCCTCTTCCTCTTCACGCTCATCTACAGCCTGATCCAGCACTCTTCGCAGGGCACGCTCCATGAAGAAAACAAATGGTATGATGTCGCTGATGGTGCCTTCGGTGCGACTGACTAGGTTTGTCACCTCCTCAAAAGGACGCATGAGCCTAAAGGCATTGCGCATGAGCGTCCAGTAACGTGGCAAAAAAATTCCCAGCTCCCCAGAGGCTGTCCTAGCACCCCGGTCATACAAATATTCATTAACAGCTTTTTCTTGTTGGAGCAGGCGGTCGAACATTAGGAGTGTTGAATTCCAACGTGTAGGGCTGTCGCAAATCAAGCGCCTCACTGGCATATTGTTTCGCCGCTGGATATCGGCAAAGTGAGCCATGGCCGTGTAGGAATGCCTGAAATGGCCACACACCTTCCTGGCCTGCTTCAGGACGTCCTGTAAGCCTGTGTACTTATGCACAAAGCGTTGTACGATCAGATTACACACATGTGCCATGCACGGCACATGTGTCAACTTGCCCAACTTCAATGCCGCTATCAAATTTTTTCCGTTGTCACACACCACTTTGCCGATATCCAGTTGCTGCGGAGTCAGCCACTTTTCCACCTGTGCGTTCAGGGCGGACAGGAGTGCTTGTCCGGTGTGACTCTCTGCTTTCAAGCAAGTCAAACCCAAGACGGCGTGACACTGCCGTATCCGGGATGTGTAATAGTACCTGGGGAGCTGGGGGGGGTGCCGTTGATGTGGAGCAAGAAGCAGCGGCACAAGAGGACTCAGCTGAGGAGGTTATGGAAGAGGATGGAGTAGGAACAGTAGAGGAGGTGGCAGCAGGACTGCCTGCAATTCGTGGCGGTGTCACCAACTCCTCTGCAATGCCACGCATTCCTTGCTTGTCAGCCGTCAGCAGGTTTACCCAATGCGCAGTGTAGGTGATATACCTGCCCTGACCATGCTTTGCAGACCAGGTATCAGTGGTCAGATGGACCCTTGCCCCAACACTGTGTGCCAGACATGCCATGACTTCCTTTTGCACAATCGAGTACAAGTTGGGGATTGTCTTTTGTGAAAATAAATTCCGGCCGGGTACCTTCCACTGCGGTGTCCCAATAGCTACAAATGTTTTGAACGCCTCAGACTCAACCAGATTGTATGGTAAAAGCTGGCGGGCTAATAGTTCGGACAAGCCAGCTGTCAGACGCTGGGCAAGGGGGTGACTTGGTGACATTGGCTTCTTACGCTCAAACATGTCCTTGACAGACACATGACTGTGGGCAGATGAGCGGGAACTGCTCAAGGCGGGAGATGGAGTGGCGGATGGTTGAGAGGGGGCAAGAAGGACAGCAGTGGTTGACGTGGCTGAAGATGCTGGACCAGGAGGAGGATGGCGGCTTAGAGTAGGCGTGCTGCTTGTACTCATGTGTTGATCCCATAGGCGTTTGTGATGTGAGATCATGTGCCTACGCAAAGCAGTTGTACCTAGGTGGGTGTTGGACCTCCCACGACTCAGTTTACTTTGGCACAGGTTGCAAATGGCATCGCTGTTGTCCGAGGCAGACACACAAAAAAAATGCCACACTGCTGAGCTCTGCAATGACGGCATTCTGGTGGTGGACACAGCATGCGTTGATTGGCGTGCTGTCGGGCTGACCCCGGGTGCCGATGCATGCTGTCTGACTGTGCCACTAGCTCCTTGCAACGACCCCCCCTGCTTCCAACTGGTCTCCTCCTCCTCCTCTCTGTCTCCCCATCTGAACTTTCGCCCTGTTCTTCTTCTCTTCTAGCGGGCACCCACGTGACATCCATGGACGCATCGTCATCATCAACCGCTTCGCTTGTATCTGACAACTCAGAAAAGGAAGCAGCAGCGGGTACAACATCATCATCACACCGTACCTCCATGTGTTTAATGCTGCCTGCCTGAGACATATCCCTGTTATCTACATCTTCTAGCAATAATGGTTGCGCATCACTCATTTCTTCAAACGGGTGTGTGAATAACTCCTCTGACATACCAAGTAAAGCGGCTGTGGTGCTAGTTTTGGTGGTGGCGGCAGGCGGGTGAGTGCTATCTTGAGAGGTGCCTGAAGCTAAGCTGGAGGAGGATGGTGCGTCAAGGTTCCGAGCGGAGGCTGTACAAGATTGGGTGTCCTGTGTTAGCCAGTCAACTATGTCCTCAGAACTTTTCAAGTTCAGGGTACGTGGCTTCTGAAAACTGGGCATTATTCTAGGGCAAAAGGGAATCACAGCACCACGACCACGACGGCCCCTGCGGGGTGGCCTGCCTCTGCCTGTCATTTTTTGGGGGATTAGTGGTACTATGCGTGCAAGCTACTGTGAGACCAGATATGATTGGCAATGTGAACTGTAAGAGTTCTGCAGAGCACACACTGTAGGCCTGAGACACCCGCTTGAAGACAAGTAACTGCTATTCAATCTATAACAGTGAAAAACAAATTTTGGTTGTAAAAGCACGCTATAGAGACACAAGATATGAGTGGCAACTGTCAAAGCACACTGGCACAGGTCTGCAGAGCACACGCTGAAGTAGGCCTGAGACACCCGCTTGAAGACAAGTAACTGCTATTCAATCTATAACAGTGAAAAACAAATCTTGTTTTTAAAAGCACGCTATAGAGACACCAGATATGATTGGCAATGTGCACTGGAACAGTGCTGCAGAGCACACGCTGAAGTAGGCCTGAGACTCCCGCTTGAAGACAAGTAACTGCTATTCAATCTATAACAGTGAAAAACAAATTTTGGTTGTAAAAGCACGCTATAGAGACACATGATATGAGTGGCAACTGTCAAAGCACACTGGCACAGGTCTGCAGAGCACACGCTGAAGTAGGCCTGACACCCAGACGCTTGCAGACAACTAACTGCTCTTCTATTACAGTGAAAAAAATTATTTATTTTATATCTAAAGCTTAAGCTATTGTAAAAACAGATATGAGTGGTGGCACTGGGCAAGAGGGCAGAGTATCCACTGTGAAACTCACACAGAAGCTGGCAGGCAGGCAACTGCTCTTCTATTACAGTGGAAACGAAGTTTTGGTTTTAAAAGCACGCTATAGAGACACCAGATATGAGTGGCAACTGTCAAAGTACGCTGGCAGGGTTGTGCAGGGCACACGCTGATGGAAGGCCTGACAGAGCCGCTTGAAGGACACTGACTGGCTGCTATTAGCTTACACTGGAAACCTTTTTTCTTTGTAAAAGCACGCTAAAGAGACACCAGATATGATTGGCAACTGTCAAAGCACGCTGGCAGGGTTGTGCAGGGCACACGCTGAAGGAAGGCCTGACAGAGCCGCTTGAAGGACACTGACTGGCTGCTATTAGCTTACACTGGAAACCTTTTTTCTTTGTAAAAGCATGCTAAAGAGACACCAGATATGATTGGCAACTGTCAAAGCACGCTGGCAGGGTTGTGCAGGGCACACGCTGAAGGAAGGCCTGACAGAGCCGCTTGAAGGACACTGACTGGCTGCTATTAGCTTACACTGGAAACCTTTTTTCTTTGTAAAAGCACGCTAAAGAGACACCAGATATGATTGGCAACTGTCAAAGCACGCTGGCAGGGTTGTGCAGGGCACACGCTGAAGTAGGCCTGACACCCAGATGCTTGCAGACAACTAACTGCTCTTCTATTACAGTGAAAAAAAATTATTTATTTTAAATCTAAAGCTTAAGCTATTGTAAAAACAGATATGAGTGGTGGCACTGGGCAAGAGGGCAGAGTATCCACTGTGAAACTCACACAGAAGCTGGCAGGCAGGCAACTGCTCTTCTATTACAGTGGAAACAAAGTTTTGGTTTTAAAAGCACGCTATAGAGACACCAGATATGAGTGGCAACTGTCAAAGTACGCTGGCAGGGTTGTGCAGGGCACACGCTGATGGAAGGCCTGACAGAGCCGCTTGAAGGACACTGACTGGCTGCTATTAGCTTACACTGGAAACCTTTTTTCTTTGTAAAAGCACGCTAAAGAGACACCAGATATGATTGGCAACTGTCAAAGCACGCTGGCAGGGTTGTGCAGGGCACACGCTGAAGGAAGGCCTGACAGAGCCGCTTGAAGGACACTGACTGGCTGCTATTAGCTTACACTGGAAACCTTTTTTCTTTGTAAAAGCATGCTAAAGAGACACCAGATATGATTGGCAACTGTCAAAGCACGCTGGCAGGGTTGTGCAGGGCACACGCTGAAGGAAGGCCTGACAGAGCCGCTTGAAGGACACTGACTGGCTGCTATTAGCTTACACTGGAAACCTTTTTTCTTTGTAAAAGCACGCTAAAGAGACACCAGATATGATTGGCAACTGTCAAAGCACGCTGGCAGGGTTGTGCAGGGCACACGCTGAAGGAAGGCCTGACAGAGCCGCTTGAAGGACACTGACTGGCTGCTATTAGCTTACACTGGAAAACTTTTTTCTTTGTAAAAGCACGCTAAAGAGACACCAGATATGATTGGCAACTGTCAAAGCACGCTGGCAGGGTTGTGCAGGGCACACGCTGAAGTAGGCCTGACACCCAGATGCTTGCAGACAACTAACTGCTCTTCTATTACAGTGAAAAAAAATTATTTATTTTAAATCTAAAGCTTGTTAAAACAGATATGAGTGGTGGCACTGACTGTGCAAATGGGCAAGGCATCCAACCTCACACAGAAGCTGGCAGGCAGGCAACTGCTCTTCTATTACAGTGAAAAAAAATTATTTATTTTAAATGTAAAGCTTAACAAGTGGGCACAGTATATGCTGTGACCCTGACACACAGGCTGGCAGGCAGGCACCTGCAATTACATTACACAGCAAAAAAAAAAAAAAAGCAGCCTGATGTTCTAGCCCTAAAAAGGGCTTTTTGGGGTGCTGTCCTTACAGCAGAGATCAGATGAGTCCTTCAGGATTGTAGTGGACACTGAATACCCTAGCCTAGCTATCAATTTCCCTATGTAATCAGCAGCAGCTAAACTTTCCCTCCTCTCACTAAGCATGCATCTTCCGAATGAATCGAAAATGGATGCTGGGAGGGAGGTTGGAGGGTGTGGAAGGGAGGGAGTGCTGCTGATTGGCTGTAATGTGTCTGCTGACCGAGAGGCACAGGGTCAAAGTTGCCCAATGATGACGAATAGGGGGCGGATCGAACTGCGCATGTGTCCGCCCGCCGCGGCGAACGCGAACAAGCTAATTTCGCCGGGAACTGTCCGCCGGCGGACAGTTCGGTACATCACTAGTGAATACCAAAAATAGATAAGCTAAGTTGTAACTTTATTTTTAATAGTTCAAATATTTTGGATTGTGATAACGTTGAAAATACACAAAAATACAATTCTAGCTTGAGTTCAGGAGGTGTAATGGGATGAATAAATGGCTGTGATTATAACTGATGCATTTAACATGAACGTACTTTAGTTTCAAATTACATCTTACATGTATCTATTATAAATATAATTAATATAATATATATAATTTAGCACCATAATAATAATAATAGTAATAATAATAATATTATTAATAATAATAATATCTTAAAAAACAGAACTTAAACAAGTTGCAGAACAATTGGCAATAATCTCAAACCTTTTTTTTCTTTTCTTTTTGTAAAATATGCTTTAATATAGTTTTTTTCATCGGTAGGAATCCAAATAATCTATTTTAAAAAGGCCTGTCACATTTTCTCTAGATATCTCTTAGAACCAGGAATTGCTTGTGCCAGCAGGTAAACAAAAAAAGCATACAGGATACAATACAATAGCTATTCTAAAGAATATAGTATACAATAGCTATACATTCTAATTATTGGTGAAAAGAAACCAGCTCAGCACTGGTTTCAATGTTTTTAAGCATCAGCAAGGTAAACAGTATATAAAGACTCTTCATTCTGTGTGACAGCACAACTTGCATGAGCAGATCATCCATCACTGAAAATGGGAAAGGTAAGATGATCTGAATATTTTAAATATTTGCAACACAAGAAATATTGGAAACAATAAGCAGATTTTTTTTTAAAATTAACCCAAATAAATTACAATTTTAAATGCTTACACTGAATGCCAGCAAACTCTATCTGCTGAACAATATACCGTAGTGAGTTTATCTAGTCCAGAAACATGCCAACATAATATTCCGTAAACCAGTTTTGAACATTTGCCGCCACATCGAATAAGAATTCAGCAGAACACATGCATCACATGTTTACTTTTTTTCAGACTCAAGATTAAGATTTTTTCAGTTTTTGAAAGTACTTTCTAGTGAATACCACTATTAACCGTAATAAACTGCTATAATTATGTGAAAGTGAATGCAAGTTCACAAAATGTACCAAAAACATATATTCCAATTCTGCCTTAAACTTATATGTTTAACTCCAAAAATAAACTAAAAAATCTAAAATGTTCAAATGCATGGTTCTTTCACAGATTGTATTCTACGAGGATCGTAACTTCCAGGGCCGCTCTTATGAGTGCAACTCTGAGTGTCCAGATATGTCCTCATATTTTCATCGCTGTAATTCCATCCGAGTGGAAAGTGGAAACTGGATTCTGTATGAGCACCCCAACTTTAGAGGACACCAGTATTACCTTAGCAGGGGAGAATATCCTAATTTCCAGCAATGGATGGGTTTCAATGACTCCATCAGATCTTGTCGTATTAGCCCACAGGTAAAGATATTTACCAAAACAGTTAAGAATCTGACATAAATATGATGCAGTCCAAAAATACATTAGTATTTTCCAATTATCAATTATTAAAGGTTTACCTTTGCAGATATGACCTTTTTGACTATTATTAATTATTTTATGGGATATATCTTCAGTTCACAATTCCATTGTCAGGTAACAGGTGGGTAACCACTGATTAAAAAAAAAATATATAATCTTGTATAGATTTTGATTTTTACACGCAATTATACAATTATTTTAATCTTGTTTATAAATATTTTTTTCTTTCTAAAGCACCATGGATCATTCAGAGTAAAGGTCTATGAGAGGGAGGATTTCCGAGGTCAGATGATGGAGTTCACTGAAGATTGTACTAATGTCAATGAGAGATTCCGTTACCATGACATCCACTCCTGCCAGGTGATTGATGGCTACTGGATGTTCTATGAGGAACCAAATTACAAAGGACGCCAGTATTACCTGAGACCTGGAGAGTACAGAAGATATACTGACTGGGGTGCCATTAGCCCAAGAATTGGCTCATTCAGGAGACTTCACCATTTCTAATAAGTTGTATTTATTACTAAATCAGCATGTCATTAAGAATATAATAAAAGCTTCAAAAATTATCTTTAAGGTCTATATTTTCTTAATTTTCTATTTTTGTTGTGGGTTTTATACCTTTTACTTTACATGCAAAATGCAAACACTTATTTTAAACCACAGTTCAGTAAATTAATTATTTAGATAACAGTGGTTCTTATGAAAACAAATAATGAGTAAGTAATAAGGGGAATTATATTATTTTTAGATATAGTTCCTCAGGAAGTTGAAGGTGTGACAATAAAAATACTTATAGCTTTGGGGGCGGAGCCTGACCTGCTAACTGAACAGCCGCATGTTCGGAGAGCTCCCGCTGTTCTCAGGACTTTCCCTACCGCAAATCGCTATCACACGACTTCCCAAGCACCAAACTGCTCTACCCGCGATAGGGGAGAGCTGGTGTACCCTTCGATACCAGACTTAAGCGATTCCAGCACCGGGAACCTGAGATAGCTGGCCGCGGCCTGCAGATGGCGGAGATGGGGGGAGACGGACGCTCTCCTCGTCCTGACACAGGCGATGCGGACACAGCGACATACTACCACCCCCCCTACCCAGGGACCGGCGGGGGTGATACCGGTCCACTCCAGGGAGGCAACCCTGCTGCATGGGACAAACGAGCAGGTACTGAACGAGCACTACCCAGCAACGGAGAATCAAAACATGGCGGACGCCACGTGCTCTCACCCACACTGGGACCTCGAAGCCAGACTAGACAGCCTATTCACAGCTTTCTGGAAGAAGCTGGAGAGAAGGCAGCAACAAGCACCACTACCTACCAAGCCAAATCAATCGCCTCATACACTGCCTCACCGCTCCAGTGACAAACCCACTGTATCCAAGATACAGAGGGACAGAAAATGGAGGACCACAAAACCTGGCTCCCAGCACACACGGGCCACGCACCAGAAAACAACCAAGCTTCCCAGCATGCGAAAGACAGCACATACAGCCACAACCAGCCTGTCACAAACCGACAGGGTTGCAGCACGGCGCCTGCCTCACAAGGCAAGCCGGCCTCTGAAGCCACACAGAAGAAGCTGCCGCTCCTCCATAGCCGGGCTTCCACAGCGACCCCTGAATGCAGACCGTCACTTGGGAAAGCAGCAAGGCTCCACCATGAGACTCTCAGGGCTGGGAAGTGCAGAGCCCCCGCATGGCATTGGATGACCTCGAGGCTGAGTATAGGTACCATGGTACCCCAGCAATACACCCCCAGTGCCCACACCCTGAGCCCAGACCCACCCCAATTTAACCCACTGCGCTACCATGCTTTAACCCTCAAATTGCCATAACGAGACTCAAAGCCTGATTTACCTTGGGGGCCTCCAGGGAAATATACTCATCTACCACAGTGCTATAGTCCACAAGCTTAAGTCATGAAAGACAATCAAACACTGGCACTGTTTTCATATTCACGCGTATGCCTCATGCTATATTATAAAAATGTGCATTGTTTTTTCTATATTATCCTGCCTATTACATAAAAATGTGAAGCTAACTAGAGCACATATTCAGCAAATTTTCTTCCAAGCGTGTCCTGATTGCGCAGCCATGTGCATCTAACATTTTACTTTCTTTTATTGTATACTGCAGTTGCAAGCGGGGCTTTAGATAAAAACTTGTCTTACCAGACAATCTCCCTCCTGCTGTCCATAGAAATGTGTTACACTCTTACTGTATCTAACTGCATAGTCTAAGCTATCATATCACACTTATTACTTAAAGGAGCTCAACGTTGACATTCTATATTACCCATCATTAATTAGTAATCAGGGACGCCTACTGTCCCAGCGTAATGTAAGCTTAACTTTTAAGCATTGTGATGCAACGCTCTACTTAAGCGGAATAATTAATAACCAAATGTTGATATCTTGACTCTTTATTCCTTATTATTTTAAAAATTCTATGCAAATCCAACATGCCACAACACTGTTATATTATGTGCATGAAAATTGAGCCTGCTGATGCCGTTGTGGCGATACAGGCACTGTTGTAACTACCTGCATATCAAAAATAAAGAATAAAAAAAAAAATAATAATAATAAATTATAATACTGATCTTTTACTAGTTAGCGCGTTATTTTAAATTGGCAAATCAGTGCAGGTAGGGACAGTGTGGAAAATTATATTAGGTTGTGTTTTAGTTTTTTGTTAGTTTAAAGGAAGTAGAATTACTCCTCAAAAGCACTGGGAACAAGAGACCAGTAAAGGAAATGGCTGATTGAAAAAAGGAAACGATGCAACAGAGTTATCTGCATGTCACTCACAGAAAAAGAGATGGTGAGTTAATACAGCTGAGGAAACAATGACCATGAAACCCTCATCCGTAATTGGTTGGGGAATGGACATCGGAACCAATAAGGGAATGACTAGAGATTTAAAAGAGGTAATTAAGTATGAACGGACAACTCCGATTGAGGAAGCCCAGGGGAAGGGCGAAAAGCGTCTTTGAGAAGCTTTTTTGGACACTCATTAAATTTTAATATATTGCCCGTTTACTTTGTTTTTAATTTTATATGTGTTAATAAATGTATCCAATTGGAAAAAAAAAATACTTATAGCTTTTTTACTGAAGGTGGTTTGACCCAAAAAAGTAATGGTATTTCTTCAAAGAAGAAGGAAAACATTATTTCAACAACTCTGTCATGTATCAAATAATATCAATGGTGTTGTTTTCTATTATGACATTTTTTTTAATGCTTTCTTTGCAGAATATAGTACATTCTTATACAAATATATATTTAGATATTTATGTATATGTCCTATATGTATAGGTCAAAGGTAATAGGGATTCTTTGTGAGTTAGAATAATGGAAGAAATATGATGAAAGACCTGGACATCCAACTACAACCTTTTACACTTCACATGTTAAGCCTCTACAGAAACTGCTGAATTTGAATAAGCATTTAACAACACAGAATATTCACTGATTCTAAGGCTTCACATATCTGAAAGATCCATTTATGTACATGTTCATATTTAATGGACCATGTTCAATGTCGAGATTGTTTTTGTGAGCTACCTTCATTTCTAATCTCCTTAATTAGGCTAAGTTAGACTGTTGAAACTTCAAGCTGCAGAGTAAGATTTGTCATAGAAGATTTATGTTTATGCAAAAGTACATGCTTTGAATGTAAGAAATAAAACATAAAAAAATGACAAAACAAGGCAACATTTAGTAGCCACCGACTTTTCCAAGATAATACTAATTAAACAGTATTGTAACCTCTAAAATTACATGTAGAGGTCATACACACACACAGACTGCTGAGTTTATACATACCCACACACAGACTGCTGAGTCCATACACACACACTGACTGCTGAATCCATACACACACACAGACACATAGACTGTTGAGTCCATACACACACAGACACATAGACTGTTGAGTCCATACACACACATACTGCTGAGTCCATACACACACACACACACACACACACAAAGACTGCCGAGTCCACACACACCCACACACACACACACACAGACACAGAGACTGCTGAGTCCATACACACACACACACACACACACAAACAGACTGCTGAGTCCATATACACACAAACACACAGACTGCTGAGTCCATACACACAAACACAGACACACAGGCTGCTGAGTCCATACACACAAAGACTGCTGAGTCCATACACACACACAGACTGCTGAGTCCATACACACTCAGACACACACACAAAGACTGCTGAGTCCATACACACACACAGACTGCTGAGTCCATACACAGACTGCTGAGTCCATACACACTCAGACACACACACACACACAGACTGCTGAGTCCATACACACACACACAGACTGCTGAGTCTATACACACACACTGACTGCTGAGTCCATACACACACACTGACTGCTGAGTCCATACACACACACACACCCACAGACTTCTAAGTCCACACACACACACACACACACACACAGACTGCTGAGTCTATACACACACACTGACTGCTGAGTCCATACACACACACTGACTGCTGAGTCCATACACACACACACCCACAGACTTCTAAGTCCATACACACACACACAGATTGCTGAGTCCATGTACACACACAGACTGCTGAGTCCATACACACGCACAGACTGCTGAGTCCATGCACACACACAGACTGCTGAGTCCATGCACACACACAGACTGCTGAGTCCATACACACACACACTGACTGCTGAGTCCACACACACACACATAGACTGCTGAGTCCATACACACACACGCACACACACAGACTGCTGAGTCCACACACACACACCCACACACACCCACATACTGCTGAGTCCACACACACACACCCACACACACCCACATACTGCTGAGTCCATGCACACATACAGACTGCTTAGTCCATACACACATACACAGGCTGCTGAGGCCATACACACACACACACACACACACACACACACAGACTGCTGAGTCCATACACACACACACACACACACACACACAGACTGCTGAGTCCATACACACACACACAAACACACAGACTGCTGGGTCCACACACACACACACACACACACACACAAACACACAGACTGCTGAGTCCACACACACACACACGCAGACTGCTGAGTCCACACACACACACACACACACACACAATCATATTAAGCCTACCTGTCACTGGAGGCTGTTGCTGGGCGGTCCGGCAGGCATCTTAACTGTGGGGGTGGGGCTTATGTACGGGAGGCGTGGCTTCATTTGGGGGCGAGGCCTTTTCCTGGGGAGCCTTTCAATGCTCCCTCCAGCCACTAACAGCACCCAGCACCATTCCAGCTGAGCTCCTCTGTCCTGCATTCCCTCCCTCGGGCTGTAACACATGGTTACAGCCTGAGAGAATATAATTTAAACACATGGCCAGCAAGTTGCCAGCATATGGGAGGCACAAGCATGATGTAGGGGGGCCATGGCACCCTCTGGCCCCCTCCTAGCGACGCCATTGAGCTACACCAACTTATTCAATGCGTATTGGGAAGAACAATTCATATACCAGAGACACCCTTGGGGGGTGAATTTGGTGTGCTATCGCCGCTTTATAGATGATATATTTTTTATCTAGACAGGCACTGGTACAGATTTGGACTCTTTTATTGCATACCTGAATAATAATGAATGGGACATTGTTTTATCCGCATAGATCAGCACTGAAGGAATTAATTTTTTAGACTTCAATATTAACATAGTAGATGCACATATTACTAAGAATCATTTTAAAGAAGTGGATGCAAACGGATATATTAGGAAGGAAAGCTGTCATCACACACCTTGGCTATCAAACGCCCCTAAAGGTCAATTTTTAAGATTAAGACGAAATTGCTCAAATGACCAGAGTTATATAGCACAGGCAGGTAGGATCAAAACTCAATTCCTACAAAAAGGATATGAAGAAACCAAACTTCAGCTTTAGAAGAGGTCCTTAAAATACCAAGAAAAAAAGTTCTAGTATATAAAGATAAAAGGAAAGATCAAAAATGGAGCAATAACAGCATTCCTCTCATTTGCAGTTTTAATGGAAATAATAAAAAAGAAAAAAAAATCAAAAACAAATACTGGCATATTCTACAAGATGACCCAATCCTTTAAGGCATTTTACCAGAAAAAACAAAATAATTTATAGAGGAGCTAAAAATCTCAAAAGCACTTTAGCACAACGTAGTAATAAAGAAATAACGCTGATTAATAATTTTTTAAGCATAAGTAAAGGTTTTTACGGATGTGGGCAGTGCCTGGCATGCAGGAATACCAAAAGCAAAAAACGGAACATAATAGATATGGAGCCTATCATAAACCAAAAATTCCAAATTAAAGACCACCTAACATGCTACTCTAAAGGAGTAATCTATATTTTAAAATGTTCGTGTAATCTGCCTGTATATAGGCAGAGCAATCCGATGCCTAAACAAAAGGATAGCAGAGCATATATAAAGAATGAATTGGAGACACACAGTGTCTCTAATCATTTTAAAATAGCACATAATCAAAATCCTGAAGGAATGTTTTCTAGCGCCATTAAACTTGTCAAAAAGGATTGGAGAGGAGGAGATTACATTAAAAAGATAGGAATGGAAGAAATTAGATTAATTTTTAATTTTTAATTTTTACTATGACCCCGCAAGGGCTTAATAATGATTTTGAATTAAGCAATTTTATGAAATAATCTCTTTTATGAATATCACCTTTTATAAACAACATGTTTTAAATAGAGTCTATTTTAAACTCAATATTACTATGTTTAAAACATATCCTGAGTCAGATTAATAACTACTACCACTTGTTCTATTTCATAGGATTTTAGGACCGTTTTTTGCATTTGGTATTCCTGCATGCCAGGCACTGCCCAATTGTGTTCAATTTTTTTAATTCTGTATTTCTTTTTATTCCGGAGATCCAAACATTTATAGGACACGGTTGACAGTGCATTCGAACAATAAAGCGGCATTATACTTTGTTACAGTGGTTGCATATAATTGTTGCATTAACATCACGTTACATTTTGGCTACGCAGTCGAATGTACATATTCATTACCTTCTGTGTGCCGCTAGTCAGCTCAACCCTTATATTGTCAAGATAATACTATGTTGATTGCTGGCCCCATAGCCCATATGTCGCTCCTTGTGTGCATGGTTTCTGAAAGCCACGGTAGCGCCTCATATGGGTGTCTTTAGCCCCCCGTGGTATGCCTGTCTGTGTGGTCATTGTTTTTTTTTTCAAGAGAATTCCAGCTCGAGGCTGGATAAGAGGACTCCTATAGAGAGGAGAGAGAGAGAGAGGAAACAAGAGAAAGAGCAGCGAGAGGAGGGTGTTTGAAGACACTTGTGGTGTCTCCGTGGACCTTCTTGGTAAGGGCGGGGGGAGGGTCGGTGGTGTTGGTGAAAGGTACCTAGTGTGGTTACATACCCCTTGTATCATCAGGTTGTTGTGTCCGGAGCCGCAGTGTTTTGACTCGCCCTCCCTTCCAGCCAATCATTCCATTTGCCCCATGCATCTAGGCTATTGTTATGTCTATCAGAACTCTCTTGAGCCATCTTTTCGTACAGACCATAAGAGATACCTGTTGGATCACTTAATCTATGGGAGGGATAGTGTTGGATTTCCACCTCCTAGCTAACAGCAAGTTTGCTGCTATCAATATGTGGAATGTCAGGGTTCCTTGTTGTTTTGAGAGGTGATCGGGGCACATGTACAGTAGGAAGAATTCCAACGATTCCTGTATTGGTTTGTGTATTACTTCCCCAATTAGCATGGCTATTCCCACCTAGAAGGGTTTGATCAACGGGCATTCCCACCAGATAAGTAGCATTGTTCCTTTGTCAGTGGTGCATCTCCAACATTTGTCAGAGGTGTTTGGAAACATATGTGCTAGCCTCGCTGGTGTTAGGTACCATCTGGTGGCTATTTTCCTTATTAATTCTACGTGAGAGTTGCATCTCGTGTATTTTTTGTGTATTTTGAAGGCCCCAGACCAGGCAGCGTCGGGTATCTCATGCCTTAGGTCTTTCTCCCAGTCTATGGTATATTTAGGCATTGGGAGTCTGCTGTCCCTCAAAACTACTTCGTAACAAGTTGCTATTACCTTTTTCTTAGGTATTAGTCCTGTGCACATTTTCTCTATGTTGGTCATGGTGTGTATCATGGGCGGGTGGAGAGATCTTGTTTGGTTGGTGGTTTTCAGTAGGGGTTGCAGTTGTAGATATGACAGGCAGCCTATTTGGGGTGTGCTCAGTGGTGGGTTGAGTTGGGGGAAAGGGATCAAACCCTCTCCGCTCCAAGCATGATGAAGAAAATGTATTCCCTGCTTTCCCATCCCCTGCTGTCAAAGGTGGGAATGTAATATTTGAAGCATTTAATTGGTGTAGCTAGCGATATCGGGCTCCAGGAGGAAAACGTATCTTTTTTGTTATCCCATGTCCTTAACATCAGGGCTGTGGTGGGCAGCATGTTGCGCATTTGTGGTCCTAGGGGCTTAGGTGTCCAAAATAAGCAAGAGAACCCCTCTGCCAGAGACCAGTGGGAGTGTGGTGTGGCTGAGTAATGGTGTGGCTGAGTATTGTGGCCGTGTAGTACGCTAGGATATCTGGTCTGCCCAGTCCCCCATCTCCTAGTTTCCTAGTGGCTGTGGCCTTTGGGATGTGGGATTTACGGCGGTCATTTATAAACCTGTCGATGTGCCTTTGCAGTTGGGTGAAGTATGTCTTTGGGACTTCCACTGCTAGGGAATGGAACAGGAACTGCAACTTTGGGAGCAACATCATTTTAAAGGCTGCTATTCGGCGCAGCCAGGACAGGAATTTGCCTTTCCATTTGTCCATGCTTGTGCGGATGTCAGAGGCCACTCTGAGGTAGTTGGCTTTGACTAGGTCTAGTGGGCTTTTTGTTAGTTTTATGCCCAGGTATAGTATGTGGTCATTTCTCCAGTCGAAGTTGTAGTGTGTCTTGAGGTTTTGTGTCGTCTTATGGTCTAGGTTAATTGACATGGCCTGTATTTTGGTCGTGTTTAATTTGTAGTATGAGAACTTACTATATTCTGTCCGAACCTTAGTGAGTGCCTTGAGGGAGATGTCAGGTTGTGTGATGGTGAGGAGGACGTCGTCTGCGAATAGGCTGAGTGTGTGCTATGTTTGTCCTATGTGTACTCCCTGTATGTCAGGATGGGCCCTGATTCGAGTCGCCAGTGGTTCAAGGGCCAGGACGTTCAGCAGGGGTGACAGCGGGCATCCCTGTCGCGTCCCATTGGTGATGGTGAAGGAGTCAGAGAGGAAGCCTCCATGGAGCACCCTTGCCATGGGTACATTGTATAGCGCCCGAACCGCGGACAGGAATTCGTCTGGGAATCTGTATTTTATCAACACTGCCTCGAAGAAATTCCAGCTAAGCCGATCAAATGCCTTTTCGGCATCAAGGGATACCAGTATCCCTTTTGTTCCTTGTTTATGCATGGAGTAAATGATGTCCAGCACCCTGTACGAATAAAGATTGGTCTGAGTGGATTAGTGTCGTGAGGGTGTCTGACATTCTATTGGCTATTATTTTGGAGAATATTTTGGCATCATAGTTAAGCAGGGATATGGGCCTGAAGTTTTTGCAGTGTTTGGTTTTTTTTCCCGGTTATGGTAATGTGATTACCGTCGCCGCAAGAATGTCCTGGGGTAGTTTAGATTGGAGAATCGCATTGTTGAATAATCTGATTAAGTGGGGTTTAGGTTTTTACGGAATTTTTTATAGTAAATGTTAGACAGTCCATCTGGACCCGGTGTTTTGTGGGCTGGGAGATTCTTTATGACATTCTCGATTTATTCTGTGGTTATTGGTTTGGTCAGTGATTCCCTTTGATTCGCTGACAGCGTGGTAGTGTCAATGTGGTCTAGGTAGGTAATGGATTCCCCAATAGTGGCGTGATGTTGGTCCTGATTGTTTTGTATGTTGTAGAGTTGTGTGTAAAAAGAGGCAAACTCGTTACTAATATCCCCTGGGGAGAGTATTTTTTTCATTTGTGTCTGAGTGTATATATGGGATCCGGGATTTAGTTTGCAGTTCTTAGTGTGGAGGCTAGTAGTTTTCCGGCTCTATTGCCTTGGGTATAGTGGGATAGTTTTAGTTTTTTCAGCATGAAGCTGGTGCGGTGCAGGTGTATCTCTTGGATACTGGATTGGGTCCACATTATTTGTTTCCTAAGGTGTTTGGAGGGTTTTGTTTGGTTTTGTTTGTTTAATTGTCTGGGTTTTGCGCTCCATTCTTGGAGTTTGGACTGGGAGGTTCTTTTAATGTGGGCAGCTTGCTTTATAAACAAGCCTTGCATTACCATTTTGTGGGCTTGCCACAGTGTTTCTGTGAACATTGTGGGTGTTGCATTGTCAGTGAAGTATCGGTCTAGTTCTGTCTGTGTGTTTTCGGCGAAATGGGGATTTTGGAGGAGCGATTCGTTGAGTCCCCACCGGGGTTTATTCTTGAAGGCAAATTTATCTGCGAGTGTTAGGATGACCGGAGCGTGGTCCGACCATTCGATGTTTCCTGTCTCGCATTCTGAGACCTGTGTTATTTGTGTGCCTTTGACAGAGTATCTGTCTATTCTCGTGTAGCAATTGTGTACTGATGAGTAGTATGTATATGCCCTGCCTGAAGGGTTTTTGGTCCTCCACACATCGTAGAGGTTATAGGAGTGAAAAAGCGTGGTCAATTGTTTGGCTAACTTTGACAGCGCTTTGAGTCTTGTGGGTGTTTTGTCAGAGGTGGAGTCCAGTATCGGGTCGTGGACGCAGTTGAAGTCTCCCCCTAAGATAAGGAAACCCTGTTGTATTTTATCGATTTTGGCCAGGATTTGAGCTAAGAAGTCTCTGTGGTGGTCATTTGGGGCGTATATATTGGCTATTGTGTATTTAACGCCATTAATCATGGCTACAATTATTAAGAAGCGTCCCTTGGCGTCTGCTACTTTTTTGATTAAGGATAAAGATACTTGGTTGCTGATAAGCGTTGATTTTGTGTCAGAGGTAGCGTGGAATTGATATGGGAATTGCTTTATGCCGAAGCGGCATGGGTCAGTTTTGCGGAAGTGTGTCTCCTGCAAGCATATAATGTCTCCCTGTAGCTGTCTTATTTCTTTGTAGAGAGCATGGCGTTTTGAAGGGGTGTTCAACCCTTTAACATTATGTGACACTATACGCATAATGTGTGTTCGGTGTGATGTGGTAATTTACCCGTATAGCTATGTGTTTCCCACCTCCCCTCACCCTTCGTACCTCCTGTGAAGAAAAAGGAAAAAAGAAAAGAAGATGAAAAGATAGAAAGAAAAGAATAACCTGCTGAGTGCTGTAGAGGCAAACACTCAGGGGCTGTTCCCCATTGAGTTGAGAAAAGTCACCCTCCGGCAAACAGGATTGGATTCGACTGTACTTAGCTTGTCACCCAGTTCGCAGAGGGACATGGAAATTCAAAACACGCAAGGTTTGGACTGAAAAAATTCAATTGCATTGAATTTACATTTCTTGAAATCCCTAGTGATTATAATCTTGGGAGAGGATTTAGTGGCCTTTATTTTACGTATGCAGTACACTGAATAGTGGTCACTGAAACTGTTAGTCAGAACGCCCACCTACTGGATTCTGTCAGGACAACTTGAGAGAATCCGATGTAGCAGTATGGTTATGTCTGGTTGGTTATGGCTTATCATATTAATGTCAGTTGTGTCAGGGTACCTGAGGTCTCTACCTCTGAGAGAGGTAGAGACTTAGAAGTTTATCCGTCCGGACGGCATGTCTCCTCGGCCCCTCGCGGTTCACTCGGTCTTGCTAACGCCGGCCGCGAGGGAGTCACTTCCTTTTATAACAGGAGGACCGGAGGTAGACGTCATGACGCCAACCCGGAACGTCCTGTCACTCAAATCTCAGGAGACGAATCAGGACTCGCCGGAGGCGTGTCTTCTCTCCCTAGCCAGGATACTTAACAGTGGCTCTCTCATTCATTCATTGCCCTGTCGTGGTTCTAGTCCGCCTAGTCACACAGTGCTTTGTTATTCTCTTGTCTTTTGGTTCCGACCCGGCTTTGGTATTTACTCTCCTGTCTTTCTGTTATCCTTGACCCGGCTTGTCTCTCGCTTACCTGTCTTCTCGTTCCCTCTACCTCGGCTTGTCTCTGACCATTCTATCGTAGTTATACGTTAAGTCCGGCCATTCTAAGGACCGGTATATGTATCAGCTACTCTTTGTACTCTGCGTGTTGGATCCCTGACCCGATCCTGACATTACGACAGGGCCATGGATCCTGCAGGTACAAATTGTCAGCTTGGTTCTCCTGATCCTAGGTTTGACGCCATGGATCATAGGATGGATCAGATGGCTCTAGCACTACAGGCGCTACTGTCTCGTCCTATTAATCCACCTGAGGAGATGCGTAATATGTCTGCTTCTTCTGTGGGTTCAGGGCTAGAGGTAGCTACTGTAGGTGCTTCTTCCCGAGTTACCCCACCTGTACGTTATGCTGGTTCTCCTGAGAGGTGTCGTGGCTTTTTGAACCAGATCAGTATTCATTTCGAGCTACAGCCCCGTTAATACCCTACGGATATGGCAAAAGTGGGATTTATTATTACCTTACTCATTGAGAAAGCTCTGAGATGGGCTAATCCGTTGTGGGAGAATGATAATCCATTAGTCTATAACTATAATTCCTTTGTAGCTGCTTTTAAAAGAACTTTTGATCCTCCTGGTAGGAGGGTCAATGCAGCCAGATTACTGTTGCGCCTTAGACAAGACAACCAAACACTTGTGGATTACGCACTAGAGTTCAGGTCTTTGGCGGCAGAGGTAAAATGGAATGAACAGGCCTATATAGACGTATTCTTAAATGGTTTATCTGATGTAATACTTGATGAGGTAGCGACAAGAGAGCTTCCCGAGAATCTGGAGGACTTAATTTCCTTTATCTCTCGTATTGACGAACGTCTAAGGGAGAGACAGAATACTCGAGATAGAACCAGTAAATCTCCCTTTAGACTAGCACCATCATTTCAAAGTTCTGAAACCAAAAATCCACAGGTTTCAGAATCTATGCAGCTAGGCCTTACTCGTCTCTCAGAGGAGGAGAGACAGTACAGGAGAAGGGAGGGACTGTGTATGTATTGTGGGTCCAGAGGTCATGTACGTTTGAGCTGTCCCAGTCGTCCGGGAAACGCTCGCACCTAAGTTTCTCTAGAGGACAGACCTTGGGTGTTTCGATTTTGTCCTCTACTCATAACTACAAAGAACATAGACTCCTATTACCGGTCTCTTTAACTTGGGAGAAGGGAACTTTAGAGACTATGGCATTGATAGACTCCGGCGCTGCTGAGAGTTTTATCGACCAAAAGTTTCTCAACAAACACACTATCCCTTCCCAGTTAAGGAAGACACCCTTAGCTGTTGAAGCCATTGATGGTAGACCTTTAGTTGAGCCTGTGATTTTCCGGGAGACCACACCTCTTTACTTAACTACTGGTATTCTACACAAGGAGGAAATATCCCTACTACTCATTTCATCTCCTTCTGTTCCCATAGTCCTGGGATACTCCTGGCTTAAAAGACACAACCCCGTTATAGATTGGAGATCAGGGGAAATAGTTTTGTGGGGTCAGGATTGTCAAGAGAATTGTTTAAAGAAAGTGTCACCTCTTTGTAGTGTCAACTCACTTAATAACGTTACCGACTCTACCAAAGTACAGATACCGTTTTTGTATCAAGATTTAAAGGCAGTATTTGACAAAGGAAAGGCTGATACCTTGCCACCACATAGGCCTTTTGATTGCAAGATTAATTTACTTTCTGGTACCATGCCCCCCAGGGGTCATGTATA
Source organism: Pelobates fuscus (assembly GCF_036172605.1). Lineage (NCBI taxonomy): Eukaryota > Metazoa > Chordata > Amphibia > Anura > Pelobatidae > Pelobates > Pelobates fuscus. Next base: position 79,700,687 of record NC_086324.1, read on the forward strand.
CCCTTTGTCTACGAATGAAAACTTAGTTCTAGAGGAGTACATTCGTGAAAACCTAGACAAGGGGTTCATTAGAAGATCCTCCTCGCCTGCTGGGGCTGGATTTTTTTTTGTTAAAAAAAAGGATGGTTCTTTAAGACCCTGCATTGACTACCGAGGTCTTAACAAGATAACCATCAGAAATGTATATCCGATCCCCTTGATCACCGAGCTTTTTGATCGATTAAAAAGTTCTAAAATTTTCACTAAGTTAGACCTTAGAGGTGCTTATAATTTGGTGAGAATCCACGACGGTGACGAGTGGAAAACTGCATTCAATACTCGTTATGGGCACTATGAGTATACTGTAATGCCTTTTGGTCTCTGCAATGCCCCGGCGGTATTTCAGGACCTTATTAATGAGGTTCTTAGGGAGTTTCAGGATGACTGTGTGATTGTATACCTTGATGATATACTTATACATTCCAGGGATATTGAAACTCACCACGGACAAGTCAGAAGGGTTTTACATAAACTTCTTCAGCATGGCTTATACTGCAAACTAGAGAAATGCAGCTTTGACCAATCCCAAACTACCTTTCTTGGTTATGTAATTTCGGGGGAGGGGTTTGAAATGGATCCTGAGAAGCTCCAATCCATATTAGATTGGCCTTTACCTAAGGGACTCAAGGCTATCCAGAGATTTATTGGTTTCTCCAATTACTACAGACGTTTCATTAAGGGTTACTCCTCTATCATCGCTCCCATCACCAATATGACCAAACAAGGGGCTGATACTAAGAATTGGTCTACTGAAGCACTTCTGGCTTTTAGGACACTCAAGGAGCTGTTTGCTTCCGCACCAATTTTAGTTCACCCTGATACTACACTACCTTTCCTACTCGAAGTTGACGCTTCTGAGACTGGTATAGGTGCTGTTCTGTCCCAAAGGTTGGGTGTAGATAAGCCTTTACATCCTTGTGGATACTTTTCCAAAAAATTGTCAGGTACTGAGAGCAGATATGGCATTGGTGACAGGGAACTACTAGCGGTTATAATGGCCTTGAAGGAGTGGAGACATTTATTGGAGGGTACTTTGCATCCTGTTACTATTTTGACAGATCATAAAAACTTATCCTATATTGGAGAGGCTAAACATCTATCATCTAGACAGGCTCGTTGGTCCATATTCCTCACTCACTTCAACTACGTACTCACATATAGGCCAGGTTCCAAGAATTCTAAAGCCGACGCCTTATCTCGCCAATATGAACCTGCTGCCGTATCTGAGCCGGTTTTGTCCTCTATAGTACCCAGGTGTAACATTATCGCTAACACTACTCTCAAAGTCCATTCTCCGCTTCTTGATCAGATAAGGAGCTTGCAGCATCTGGCACCTAGACTGACTCCGGCTTCCAGACTTTTCGTTCCTCCTGAACTCCAATTGGAGCTCTTACAGTGTCTTCACGAGAGTAAGGTGGCTGGCCATCCGGGTGTTCGCAAGACATATTCTTTGATCTCCAAGGATTTCTGGTGGCCTTCGTTACGGAGGGATATTAAGGATTTTATCGGAGTTTGTGTGGTCTGTACTAAAACTAAACTACCGCATTCACTTCCGTGTGGCCTTCTACAACCTCTGGAAATTCCTGACAAACCTTGGTCCTGTGTGGCAATGGACTTTATTGTGGATTTGCCTGTTTCTAAAAAGCACACCGTTATCCTCACCGTAGTCGATAGATTTACCAAGATGGCACATTTCGTACCTTTGCCTAAACTCCCGACTTCTCCTGAATTGGCGGAAATCTTTGCTAAAGAGATTTTTCGCTTGCATGGGATTCCCTCGGAGATCACTTCTGATAGAGGCTCCCAATTTGTTTCACGTTTTTGGAGGTCGTTCTGTTCTCAATTAGGCATCAAATTGAATTTTTCGTCCGCCTATCATCCTCAGTCTAACGGAGCTGCCGAACGAACCAACCAGAAGAATGAGCAATACTTACGTTGTTTTGTTTCCGAACACCAGGACGATTGGGTCGGTTTGATTCCTTGGGCGGAGTTTGCGCACAACAATCTCGTTTGTGACTCTACGCATTCAAGCCCCTTCTTCATGAACTATGGCTTTCATCCATCTATTCTTCCCTCGGTTTCTCCTTCCCAAGGAGTGCCGTCGGTTGATGTCCATGTGGCCAATTTGAGGAAGTTGTGGGATCAGACTCGACAGATTCTTCTACACAATTCTGTACTGGTTAAGAAACATGCTGACAAACGTAGAAGGGCGGCTCCGAATTTTGTTCCAGGCGATAGAGTTTGGTTGAGTACTAGGAATATTCGTCTTAAAGTTCCTTCCATGAAATTCGCTCCTCGTTATATTGGTCCCTACAGGATCTTGACTCGAATTAACCCAGTGGCGTATCGTCTAGCTCTCCCTGCTACTTTACGCATCCCGAACTCCTTTCACGTGTCATTGCTGAAACCTCTAATCTGTAACAGATTCTCCTCCACAATCGCCCCTCCGCGCCCTGTTCAGGTGGAGGGTCAGGAGGAGTATGAGGTTAACTCCATTATTGATTCTCGTGTCTCCCGGGGGAGAGTACAATATTTAGTTGACTGGAAGGGATATGGTCCTGAGGAGAGGAGTTGGGTACCACAAGAGGATGTTCATGCTCCTCGCCTTCGCAGGGCATTTCACTCCCGCTTTCCATCTCGCCCCGGCTCCTTCCGCCCGGTGGGCGTATCTGAGAGGGGGGGTACTGTCAGGGTACCTGAGGTCTCTACCTCTGAGAGAGGTAGAGACTTAGAAGTTTATCCGTCCGGACGGCATGTCTCCTCGGCCCCTCGCGGTTCACTCGGTCTTGCTAACGCCGGCCGCGAGGGAGTCACTTCCTTTTATAACAGGAGGACCGGAGGTAGACGTCATGACGCCAACCCGGAACGTCCTGTCACTCAAATCTCAGGAGACGAATCAGGACTCGCCGGAGGCGTGTCTTCTCTCCCTAGCCAGGATACTTAACAGTGGCTCTCTCATTCATTCATTGCCCTGTCGTGGTTCTAGTCCGCCTAGTCACACAGTGCTTTGTTATTCTCTTGTCTTTTGGTTCCGACCCGGCTTTGGTATTTACTCTCCTGTCTTTCTGTTATCCTTGACCCGGCTTGTCTCTCGCTTACCTGTCTTCTCGTTCCCTCGACCTCGGCTTGTCTCTGACCATTCTATCGTAGTTATACGTTAAGTCCGGCCATTCTAAGGACCGGTATACGTATCAGCTACTCTTTGTACTCTGCGTGTTGGATCCCTGACCCGATCCTGACAAGTTGGGGAGGAATGTTATTATTTTTAGGATTCAGCCAATCATTATTAAAATCTCCAAAACCCAACAGTTCATTCTTTTGGTTTTGAGCTACAGTTTCACAAAGGAATTGGGCTATGCCTAAAAAGGAATGCACTAGGGAGCCAGGTGGGCGTAAGATTCCTGAAAAAATGATAGTTTTACTGAAAGGGATCTTGATTGTGCCAGAAAGGAAATCAAAGGTGGCAGGGGAGCTATAGTTTTTAAAGGGGTGAACTTTATAGACTTGTCAATATAAATAACAATAACAAAGGGAAAGGGATTAGCAAGATAACTGTCCCTATTGTGCCTTCGAGGGCACCTCTTACCCCTAAATGACCCGAATTTGAAATGCAATACAATGCTGTGAGAAGAGCTTTCAAATCTTTCAAATCCCTCGAACATTCCACCAACTGCCAACAGGAACTGATAGATTTCAAACAGGGCAGAGAAGAGCGGCTAAAAACAAACTGCTCCAAATTGCTCAATAAGAATAATAATATATATGTGAGATAATAGTAAGTGGTCTTGCCATGTAGGGATATAAATGTACCAATTTATATCAAAACATTCAGCTATCCCTGATGCCACTGTGATGTTTTGTACAAATCAGTCAATAATTCCTGTATAACGAAGTACTCACTTTATTAATACATATATAACAGCAATTGAATGTCAATGGACAAGGTGAGTTGCAAACAAATGGTCATATTGTGAAAACTATCAGGACTATGGCAGCAGGGATAGCTGAAGTTTTGATATATGATTTGTGTAGGTGGGCTTGAAAATGAGGGAGTGGTGGCAGTTTAGAAATCATGTCCTGATTTTTCAGCTTTTGTTAGCTCCCACTCTAGTTTTGAAAATTTTGCCATTCATTCTTATGGGACCAATTTCGCCTCAAAAACGACGATATTTCGTGAACCATTCGGCGAAACGTTCCACAAAGTAATAGCACACCAATCGGCAACAATCCGCACGTTTCAGTATATTACTGTCTATGTAGTGTAAAAATTGTGGGAGGAGTTAGGGTGCTAAATTTGGCTATAATAAGAATAATAATATATATGTGAGATATAGTGGTGTCCCGAACGGTTCGCTGGCGAATAGTTCCTGGCAAACATAGCTTGATCGCGTTCGCCACGGACGGCAAACATATGTGATGTTCGGTTGCCCCGTATTCATCATAATTGAGTAAACATTGATCCTGTACCTCACAGTCAGCAGACACATTCCAGCCAATCAGCAGCAGACCGTCCCTCCCAGACCCCCCACTTCCCAGACAGCATACAATTTAGATTAATTCTGAAGCTGCATTCATTTTTTTTTTTTTTTTTTTTTTTTGGGGGGGTTTGTGTTTATTATACATTATCCTACATAGCCAGTAACCTGTGTTTATTATACATTATCCCCCATAGCCAGTAACCTGTTTTATTATACATTATCCCCCATAGCCAGTAACCTGTGTTTATTATACATTATCCCCCCATAGCCAGTAACTTGTGTTTGTTATAACTTATCCCCCATAGCCAGTAACCTGTGTGTATTAAACATTATCCTCCCATAGCCAGTAACCTGTGTTTATTATACATTATCCCCCATAGCCAGTAACCTGTGATTATTATACATTATACTCCCATAGCCAGTAACCTGTGTTTATTATACATTATCCTCCATATAGCAGGTAACCTGTGTTTCTTATACATTATCCTCCCATAGCCAGTAACCTGTGTTTATTATACATTATCCTCCCATAGCCAGTAACCTGTGTTTATTATACATTATCCTTCCATAGCCAGTATCCTGTGTTTATTATACATTATCCCCCCCCATAGCCAGTAACCTGTACTTATTATACATTATCTTCCCCATAGCCAGTAACCTGTGTTTATTATACATTATACCTCTACAACCAGTAACCTGTGTTTATTATACATTATCCCCCACAACCAGTAACCTGTGTTTATTATACATTATCCCCCCATAGCCAGTAACCTGTGTTTTTTATACAATATCCTCCCATAGCCAGTAACCTGTGTTTATTATACATTATCCTCCCATAGCCAGTAACCTGTGTTTATTATACATTATCCTCCCATAGCCAGTAACTTGTGTTTGTTATATATTATCCCCCATAGCCAGTAACCTGTGTTTATTATACATTATCCTCCCATAGCCAGTAACCTGTGTTTATTATACATTATCCCCCATAGCCAGTAACCTGTATTTATTATACATTATACTCCCATAGCCAGTAACCTGTGTTTATTATACATTATCCTCCCATAGCCAGTAACTTGTGTTTGTTATATATTATCCCCCATAGCCAGTAACCTGTGTTTATTATACATTATCCTCCCATAGCCAGTAACCTGTGTTTATTATACATTATCCCCCATAGCCAGTAACCTGTATTTATTATACATTATACTCCCATAGCCAGTAACCTGTGTTTCTTATACATTATCATCCCATAGCCAGTAACCTGTGTTTATTATACATTATCCTTCCATAGCCAGTACCCTGTGTTTATTATATATTATCCCCCAATAGCCAGTAACCTGTGCTTATTATACATTATCTCCCCCATAGCCAGTAACCTTTGTTTATTATACATTATACCCCCACAATCAGTAACCTGTGCTTATTATACATTATCCCCCCACAACCAGTATACATTATACATTATCCCCCCATAGCCAGTAACCTGTGTTTATTATACAGTATCCTCCCCATAGCCAGTAACCTGTGTTTATTATACATTATCCTCCCATAGCCAGTAACCTGTGTTTATTATACAGTATCCTCCCATAGCCAGTAACCTGTGTTTATTATACATTATCCCCCCCATAGCCAGTAACCTCAGTTTATTATACATTATCCCTCCCGTAGCCAGTAACCTGTGTTTATTATACATTATCCTCCCATAGCCAGTAACCTGTGTTTATTATACATTATCCTCCCATAGTGTATCGAAAATATACCCCAACACACAGGATTCAACTCAACAGAAGACAACACAGGGGGGAGATACGTCTACCGGACCTTAGAATGGCTGGACTCAACGTATTTGAGAGGAGTACAGAGTCATGAGCGATCTGAGGTCAAGGGCACAAAGAGACAGTGTAAACTAGGACTAGCCGGGGTCTGGTACACGGTAAACAGCAAGCCGGCAAACAGAACAGATAAGGATAAAGAGAAAAAGTAGTCAGAAACAAAGCCAAGGTCAAGTACGAAGAAACACAACTGAACACAACAAGCGCTAAAGGGAACTGAAACAGAAACCACGATAGGGCAAGGAACTAAGGGTAAAAGGTGAGTATAAATACCTTAACATCTATTTTGATTGGCCCCTGTCACATCCACGCCCCAAAAGGTAAGTGTATGGGGAGTGTGGCATGACAGGGACCAATGGGAGGCCTTTGCCAATTTAGGCTCCCACTGTCCCTTTATGAGCGTGCCCGAGACCCGCGGCGCCCTCTTAGAGTCAGGCGGAACACGTGACCGCTTCTTGCGGTCACTGCCCGCCTTCCAGCTGCAGCCGTCGGATGAGCCGCACGCTGCTCGTGCAGCAGCAGGACCGCGCGTGGCTTGAACAGAGGACCCCATCCGGCCCCTGGAAAGGGTAAGTACCGCTACAGTACCCCCCCTGAGGACACGCCCTCCGGCGGAGAGGGCCAGGCCTGGCAGGAAAACGAGAATGGAAAGAACGCACAAGGCGAGGAGCGTGAACAGCATCAGCGGAAATCCAACTGTGCTCCTCAGGCCCACAGCCCTTCCAATGCACCAGGTACTGAAGTCGACCTCTAAGGAAACGAGAGTCAAGAACGGCAGAAACTTCAAACTCCTCATAACCCTCCACAGAGACAGGAGGGGGAGGTGGAGTATGCCGGGTATAGCGGTTGCGTACGTAAGGCTTCAACAACGAAGTGTGAAAGACATTAGGAATATGCAGATTCTTAGGAAGACCCAAGGCATATGAAACAGGATTAACTTTATGCAAAACACGATAAGGACCAATAAAGCGGGGAGCCAATTTCATAGAAGGCACATGGAGGCGAATATTTCGCGTGGAAAGCAAAACCCTGTCCCCCACGACATAAGAAGGAGCCGCCCTGCGATGCTTGTCAGCCTGCACCTTCTGGCGAGCAGCGGAATCCACCAAAGAATGCTGAACCTGCTCCCAAGTATTACGCAAACCACCCAAATGCTCATCCAGAACTGGCATGCCCTATGAGGAGAAAGCAGCCGGAAGAACAACGGGGTGCTGGCCATAGACAACGTAAAAAGGACTTTTGCCAGAAGAATCATGAGTAGCGTTATTCCGAGCAAACTCAGCCCAAGGAAGAAGGTCAGCCCAATTGTTCTGATGGTGGGATACAAAACAACGAAGGTACTGCTCCAGAAATTGATTGGCATGTTCAGCAGCTCCATTAGACTGGGGGTGGTAAGTGGAAGAAAATGAGAGGGTAATACCCATTTCCGAACAAAAGGCTTTCCAGAACCTGTAAATAAATTGGCTACCCCTATCGGACACAATAGATACGGGAATGCCATGCAACCAAAACACCTCTCTAGCGAAGATAAGTGACAGTTCCCTCGACGTGGGCAGCTTGCGAAGAGACACAAAGTGAGCCATCTTAGAAAACCGATCTACTATGATTAGGATAACTGTGTTACCATTCGAAGGGGGTAAATCAACAATAAAATCCATGGACAGGTTAGACCAAGGTCTCTCGGGATCGGGTAATGGATGCAACAGTCCACAAGGAACTCTACGAGAAGATTTCATAGAGGCACAAGTAGTACAAGCACCTATATAGTCGGTGACATCCTTGCGTAAGGAATCCCACCAAAAATACTGAGAAACAGCTGACACCGTTTTGGAAATACCAGGATGTCCAGCAGTTTTAGTGTCATGATACAACAACAGAATATCCCATCTCTCGGGAACATCAACGAATAGTTTATCAGTAGGCCTCTTGCTAGGTGCCATGCTTTGTTTCGCTTGTATGGCCTACAAGAGGGACAAGGAAATAGATAAAATAGTAGTAGCTATTATCCTGTCTGGGGGAATGACAGGAGTAACATCAATCTCCTGTTTGTCAGCAGTTTCGAACTGTCTGGACAGAGCGATAGCTTTAGTGTTGCGATCACCTGGCCTATAGGTGATAATATAATTGAAATGAGACAAAAACAGTGACCACCTAGCCTGCCTAGAAGACAATCTTTTAGCCTCACTAAGGTAGGATAGGTTCTTGTGATCCGTAAATATGAGGATGGGATCCTTAGTTCCTTCTAACAAATGTCTCCATTCTTTAAGTGCTAAAATAATAGCAAGGAGTTTGCGATTACCCACATCATTATTTTCTGCTTTGGACATTTGTTTGGAAAAGAAGCCACAAGGATGCAATGGCTTTTCAGGCGACTCTCTTTGGGATAAGACAGCACCTACCCCGATATTGGAAGTATCAACTTCAAGAATATAAGGCAGTGAGGGGCAGGATGCCGTAAAATAGGTGCGGTGGCGAACGTAGTTTTAAGAAATTCAAAAGCCTGAAGTGCCTCTGGAGACCAGACACGAGTATTGCCATCCTTTTTTGTCATATGGGTGATAGGCGCTACAATAGAGGAAAAACCTTTAATAAAGCGTCTATAATAGTTAGAGAAACCAAGAAAATGCTGAATGGCTTTCAAACCTTGTGGTAGAGGCCATTCTATGACAGCAGAAAGCTTCTGGGGATCCACACCAAAACCTTTAGCGGAAATCAAATACCCCAAAAACTGGACTTCGGATTGGTCAAATAGACATTTTTCCAGTTTACAATAAAGACCATTAGCAAGAAGGGTCTTCAGAACTGTTGTAACATGTCTGTGATGAGTGTGTAAATCTGTAGAGTATATTAATATGTCGTCCAAGTACACAATTACAAATGTGTGAATAACGTCTCTTAAGACGTCATTAATACATTCTTGAAATACTGCTGGGGCATTACATAGACGAAATGGCATAACGGTATACTCGTAATGGTCAGATCTAGTGTTGAATGCCTTCTTCCATTCGTGGTCTTTCCTAATACGTATTAAATTGTATGCACCTCTAAGATCCAATTTAGTGAATACATGAGCCGCATGCGGCTTGATCTCCTCTTCTGACTTCGCCACGTGCACTGACCGCAGTGATCGGTCACGTGGCCCGCCTGGCACTAGGAGCACGGCTCGATTCACGAGCTCGCTCTTAAAGGGGCAGTGGGAGCCAAAAGTTGATTTAGGCTCCCATTGGCCCACGTCATTCCAGCACCCCCACACACGAACGTTTTGGGGGCACAATAGCTTGCATTAAAAAACTGACTATATAATAAACTAATATAATAGCAGTCAGTTTCCTTCACACGTGTGTGTTTCACGGCCTGCCTGGGCACAGTGTCACACCAGTGCAACTCATATCTGGTGTAACAGTAGTGTACATTAAAAAAAAAAAAACGAGAAATTTGACTGTGAAATAATAGCAGTCAGTTTTCTTCACACGTGTGCGTTTCAGGGCCTGCCAGGGCACAGTGTCACACCAGTGCAACTCATATTTGGTATAACAGTAGTGTACATTTAAAAAAAAAAATACAGAGGGCTTGTTGTCACCTTTCGGGGACCCTTGGTGTTGTACGTGGCTGGGTGGAGGAAGAGACCATTAATGACATCAGTGAGGACAAGGAACGGGACATGGCTAGCTTGGTATCCAACCTTGTGCAAATGGGGAGTTTGAGTTTGTGCAAATAGACTGTTTGCGGTTGTTTGCGGTGCGTTAAACGGGGAGTTTAGTCTGTCACTGTGAAGCGGGCGTAACCCTTACACTACCTGATCGATACAACATCATACCTGATGTTTTAAACCAAGTTATTCCAAACAATTTAGGAATGTTAGGTGATGTATGCCCTTTATGGATCAAAACCAGACTCTGCATCAACTATGTAATTTTCCATGGGAGTTTTGCCATGGATCCCCCTCTGGTATGCCACAGTCCAGGTGTTAATCCCCTTGAAACAACTTTTCCATCACTATTGTGGCCAGAAAGAGTCCCTGTGGGTTTTAAAATTCGCCTGCCTATTGAAGTCTATGGCGGTTCGCCGGGTTAGCCCGTTCGCGAACATTTGCGGAAGTTCGCGTTCGCCGTTCGCGAACGGAAAATTTTATGTTTGCGACATCACTAGTGAGATAACATTAAGTGGTCTTTCTATGCAAGAACACTTGATGAGGATAAATGTTGGAGATGTGGAGAGCTAAAGGGAGACTACCTTCACATATGGTGGAATTGTAAAATAGCCCCTTTATGGCGAATGGTCAAATCTTTACTAAGCAGGTTAGGTAACACCACGATAGCAGTTAGACCAGAAGTGATGTTGCTTAATTTAGGATGGCCTACTAATAAAAAACTGAAACAAGTGTTAATAATACATTGCCTTGTAGCGGCAAAAATTATAATAGCTAGAAACTGGGAGAAGACACACGTATTTTCTATGATACTTCTTATTCAACAAGTCAAATTTCAGATCTGGATGGAAATAGGTGTGAACAAAATTAGGAACCAATATAGGGATAAAGATACATGGATAAACTGGCTAGAAATACTAGAGCAAGCAGAGAAGGAAGTACTGTCAAAGAAAACTCAACTGCTGGGGTGAACCAGACTGGTTAAGTATACGACTGGATATAATGAACGAAATAATACTGATAATGTTAAAAATCCCGTCTAGTGAAACACCAGTAAATAGTAGTGAAAATCTAGCCAAAATGGCTTACCTCTATGTACAAAAAATATTGATAATAATGATACCTATGAACCTACAGAGCTCCAGAGTAGCTTACTGGCTGGTGACTTTAATTAGTAGAAAGAAATGGTCAAACCCAGAGCTAGGGGCCCATAAGGTAGGTATGAGTCAAAATGACAAACATAGGTATCAGGGGTGCTGTCACGTTCAGCTAAACACGGTGCTGGATCGTGCTGCTGTAAGGTGGTCTATAGACTTGGTGACCAGTATAATGTAAAATCTGGTCGGCTGGTGTACCAAGCAATAGTACCACTGTCAAGGGGGGGGGTTGTCATAGATGTATGATCAGTACTTGAATGACATAGGGAAAGGCATATAGATAGGACCTCCCCCTATATACCTCGATAACTGTAACGCTGAACAAATAATGGTTACAGTGTGTAATCGAGAACCCCAGTTGGTACTACTGAGTGATGCTCAGCATATACCAGACGTGACCCAAACCCTAGTACAAATAGGAGGTAAAAAGATACACACAAAAGGGTGACTACATGTGCATAACCATACTTAGTGTGTTGGTTGCCTACACATGGTGATAGAGATCCCTAAGTGAAAAGTAAAGTGAGTAGAACAGAGAGCCCTTAGAGCCCGACGCGCGTTTCGGTGCTCGCTCGGATGCACCTTCGTCAGGGGCTAATTTGAGACTAGTCAGAAGTCTCCTTTTAAATGTATTCCAGTCCCAGCCACTTGCTGATTGACCAATGGAACCGCCGGAATTCGGCGCTAAAGCAACCACGTGGGCGTATGTAAATGCCCTGAGTGGATGGGCCAATCACAGATCTTTTCGTCAGTCGTTATCTGACGTTTTTTACTTATTCGCCAGTTTGTTAACCCTCTGTGTTCCAAGTGGATTTAGTCCTTATTGGCTGTTATCATACCGATATTTGTGCGGATTTGTAGTATAGGCGTGTGCCTAATCTATTCTTTAAGTGTAGGGTGCGAGTTTTAGATACACTTAGATCGGAGGTCCATCTGGAATGTCGGCATACAATATTTTGCTTAGTTGTTTCAGCCTCGGAAAAGGCTGAACACAGCTACATCGTTCTGTCCGATTTAACCCTTGGGGTATTAAGATCGGGTGGAGTGGCTCCTAAGATGTAACAATTGCTGAAAACCTCTATCGTGTTTGGGGTGCCAGTGGTATGCTGACGACTAGTGTACCATGATAGAGATCCTATCGTCATAGGTCTAAGGAGGGTCTGTCAATTACCGAAATATCCTTAGTATCTGCATCTATACTGTGTATTAATCTGTGTACCACAGCTTCCCTATTCAACATGAACTTCGGATATCTTACCCTTAACATGGCGAGGGGTGTCGTTTAAACAAACCTCATGCTATTATGTAGGGTATTTTTACCTCCACGTAGGTAACTTGTGTTGCCTTAGTGCATGTAAAGGGTTTTAATTGTGAGCACCATACATTGAGTGGCAGTGCTAACTGTCAGAGCGCCGCAAACAGTACCAAAACTCGCCCGTCTATGTCGACCAGTGCCAATATAAAGATAATGTGCATAGTATTCTATTGGTACTGAGGTGATGTACTGGCATGTGACAGGTTAAGAGGTAAGTAGTGAGCCCTACGTATGGAGGATCAAATTGCACTGTGATGCTTAGGAGTCTCAACTTATTTAAGTCATCTCAGTGCAAACAGCTCAATAGACATATAAACTATGTTAGGTATCCCCCCCTCTGTTACATAGGGGATAATAGAAGATAATCCCTAATTAGTGTATATTTATCTATATTCTGTTAGGTGGAGATAGCAGGCTGTACAGGGGCTGGGCGGTTGGGCTGAGGACTTGGAATACAAAAAGTGAAAGTTATGATAGTAACTAATAGATCTAGATATTTACAGGTATTTACAGTATATACAATTATATAAAAATTGGTAGTGATTAATAGAGCGTGCTTTAGGGTGCTGGATTTAACAGATCACTTCTCAGATGGGTACGGATCCCAATATTAGTTTAAAATTGGCAAGACATTCATCCGCAAGTACTGTGTATGTCCAGTATTGTACTTCTTGGGATGAAATGAACTCATTGCCCTTGGTTGGTTAGGAGAAGTTTCATATAAAGGGGGTGTATGAGAAGCCCTCGTTCAAACCATTTGGGGATAGGGTTTTTAATGTAAAGATCCAATAACTCTCTCTTTGGAGAAGTTTGGTATCAATATCACCCTTTCTGGGACCTAGCTTAATCTTTTCAATGCCGTTAAAACGTAGGCCTTGTGCTGAGCCACCATGTTTTAATTTCAGATGTCTGGATATGACTGTGTCAATTTGTCTCGTAGGGTTAACCGAGTTTACGTGTTCGAGAATCCGGTTCTTGAATGGTCTAAAGGTCTTCCCTACATATTTTAGATCACAGCTACATGTTAGGAGATAAACCAGGCCCTCAGTCCTGCAGTTGAAAAAGGTCTTAACTGCGTGTGTCTGAGTATTTGTTGAATTCGAGAAGGTCTTAGAATTTCTACGGATGAACTTGCATGCCTTGCACCGGCCACATTGGAAAGTGCCTTCAGCTGGGGTTTTTAGCCAGGTGCCTTCCGACTTAGGTAGTGGAAGATGGCTGGGTACCAAGATGTCCTTGAGGTTACGTCCTCTTCTGGCTGTAAGTGAGACATATGGGGTTAAAACCTCCTTTAGGTGTTGGTCTTGGTATATGAGGGGCCAGTATCTCCCAAGGATCTGCTTTACTGGATCCCAGCCGGCATCAAACGTGCCGATGCACCGAATTATGTTTTGAGATTTGTCATTCTTCTGTTTTTCAATCAGGAGTGTTTCACGTTCGGTCATTATGGCTCTCTTATAAGCGGATTTGAGACACCTATTGGAATAGCCTTTGGTTTTGAACTGCGCCCTTAGGATCTTGGCTTTGCATTTAAATTCTTCAAGAGTCGAACAGTTGCGTCTGACGCGCAGGTATTGGCCTGTCGGTATACCCTTTTTGAGACTGCTGGGGTGATGGCTTTGCCAGTTCAGGAGATTGTTCGTCGCTGTGGGCTTCCTGAAGAGGGTAGTGGAGATACATTGTTCATTCTCCATAGTTTGTAATGTTAGATCCAAGAAATTTATGTGTTTTCCGCCTATCTCGTAAGTGAACTTGAGATTCAAATTGTTTACATTAAGTGCTTTCACAAATTCTTCGAAGTATTCATTAGTTCCTGTCCAGATGATCAGCACGTCATCTATATAACGTTTCCACATTTTGATGTGGTTATGGTAGTTAACAAATTCTTGACCAAACACTACGTTATATTCCCACCACCCCAGGTGGAGGTTTGCATATGAAGGGGCACAAGTTGTCCCCATAGCGGTCCCTCTCACCTGGTGGTAGTATGTGCCTTCGAACAGAAAATAATTGTGCGTTAATACGAACTGTAAGAGTTGCAGCACGAAATAGTTATGTTGTTGTAGCGATGGATCTCGTGTTTGGAGAAACCATTGTATGTTGTTAAGTCCTATTTTGTGGGGGATAGAGCTATACAACCCTTCTACATCAAGACTACAAAGTTTCGCCTCGGGTGGTAAAGTCAGGTCATGTAGTACTTTTAAAGTTTGTTTGGTATCCCTCAGGTAGGATGGGAGGGTCTTCACTAGTTCACTCAGTATATGCTCAACGTAGACACTGCAGTTTTGAGTAAGATTATCATTACCCGACACAATAGGTCTGCCTGTTAGTATTTTTTGTCGTTTATGTATCTTGGGCAGTGAGTAAAAGGTAGCTGTTGTTGGTTTTTTATTAAGCATAAATTTATACTCGTCCATACTTATTAGTTCATTGGAGAGGGCTCGGTCGAGGATGTTTTTCAGTTCTGCGAAAAACTTTTTAGTAGGATCCTGGGGGAGTGCCAGGTAGGTATCTTTGTCATCCAGTATATTATGCACCATTTGGACATAGTGGGTTCTGTCCATTATCACCAGGTTCCCCCCCTTGTCTGATGGTTTGATGATAATCGTTTCATTTCTTTTGAGTTTGCCAAGGGCTTTCATTTCCAAGGGGTTCAGATTGTTTGGCTGGAAGGGGTACTGGGAATTCGTGTCCAGTGCTTCAATCTCTTTGCAGGACAGTTCCACGAATAAATCTATGTACTTGTACTCAGGTATATAAGGTGTGAACCTGCTTTTTGGTTTTAAATTGGTGAACGGTGCTTGCTGTGTACTGTATGGTTCATTATTACTGAGCAGTTCTACTAAGTTGTCTAGCAAGTTCATGTCCCTCTCTTCCAAGCCAAGTCTTGATGCTTGTTTAATTCTTTTAATGCAATGATATTTATGGAGAGCTAGTTTTCTAGCAAATAGATGGATATCTTTGGTCCAGTTAAAACTATCGAATGTCGGTGTTGGGACAAAGGACAAGCCTTTTTTCAATAGTTCCATTTCCGGGGTAGTCAATTGGTAGGAGGATAAGTTAATAATTTGGCTTTCTTGAATCAGTATGCTTTCCTTCGTTGGAAGCCTCGAGTGCTCTTGCTTCTCGTGTTCCTCTGTGGTTTTGCGTCTTGATTTGCCCTGGCTAAAAAATTAATCCCTTTTTTGAGAATACTTTTGGGATTCGGTTCAGGGAGGGCAGAGGTACTATCAGAGCTGAGTTCTAATTCTGAGCTACTGGTTTCATACTCAGAGGTGGAGAATTGATCAAACTCGACCCTTCTACTTTGTTTAGACCTCTGGTAAATATTTCCTGTTTGGAAGTCTTTGTTGTCCCTTATGAATTTAGAGTGTTTGCGTGATTTTATGGTGGATTGGAACCTTTCCAATTGATTTTTTAGTTTAATTTCAAGTTGTTCGAAACTACTCTCAGTCTTGAAGGTTTCGATTTTTTCTATCTCCTCATCCACTTCTTTATTAATTTTGTCTAATCTTTGTTTTTCCGATCTACACAAAATATCCATAAATTTACGGGAACATGTACTCGCTGCCTCCTCCCACTCCTTGACAAATTCTGTACCTTCAATATGGGGCCCTGGTATATTTTGAACTCTCAAGCCCCTTGGTATCAGTTCTTTGTTTAGATATTTTTCAAGGGAAGCAACCTCCCAGCCTGCTCTGATCTGTTGTTTAAACAGGTATGTCAGGTGATTAAATGCTGCATTAATATTTGTATACGTGACGCTTTCATTCAAGTGCCCTTCAGAAAACACAGTGTCAATGTCCGTATACCACGCTTCCCTTGTGGCTTTATCTGATAGAAATCCAGCCATGCTAAAGCGACGCTTCGTAGGTGATAGGTATTGAAACCCGATAATTAATGAATATAACAAATGTTCCACCTGTGAGGAGGGTCCGAGCAAATATGGACCGTTTCACTGGTGGAGGAACACCTATTGGGACACTCCAGGGGTGTCCTGGGGCTTAACCCCTATAGCTTAGAATAGTCAAAGAAAACTCAACTGCTGGGGTGAACCAGACTGGTTAAGTATACGACTGGATATAATGAACGAAATAATACTGATAATGTTAAAAATCCCGTCTAGTGAAACACCAGTAAATAGTAGTGAAAATCTAGCCAAAATGGCTTACCTCTATGTACAAAAAATATTGATAATAATGATACCTATGAACCTACAGAGCTCCAGAGTAGCTTACTGGCTGGTGACTTTAATTAGTAGAAAGAAATGGTCAAACCCAGAGCTAGGGGCCCATAAGGTAGGTATGAGTCAAAATGACAAACATAGGTATCAGGGGTGCTGTCACGTTCAGCTAAACACGGTGCTGGATCGTGCTGCTGTAAGGTGGTCTATAGACTTGGTGACCAGTATAATGTAAAATCTGGTCGGCTGGTGTACCAAGCAATAGTACCACTGTCAAGGGGGGGGGTTGTCATAGATGTATGATCAGTACTTGAATGACATAGGGAAAGGCATATAGATAGGACCTCCCCCTATATACCTCGATAACTGTAACGCTGAACAAATAATGGTTACAGTGTGTAATCGAGAACCCCAGTTGGTACTACTGAGTGATGCTCAGCATATACCAGACGTGACCCAAACCCTAGTACAAATAGGAGGTAAAAAGATACACACAAAAGGGTGACTACATGTGCATAACCATACTTAGTGTGTTGGTTGCCTACACATGGTGATAGAGATCCCTAAGTGAAAAGTAAAGTGAGTAGAACAGAGAGCCCTTAGAGCCCGACGCGCGTTTCGGTGCTCGCTCGGATGCACCTTCGTCAGGGGCTAATTTGAGACTAGTCAGAAGTCTCCTTTTAAATGTATTCCAGTCCCAGCCACTTGCTGATTGACCAATGGAACCGCCGGAATTCGGCGCTAAAGCAACCACGTGGGCGTATGTAAATGCCCTGAGTGGATGGGCCAATCACAGATCTTTTCGTCAGTCGTTATCTGACGTTTTTTACTTATTCGCCAGTTTGTTAACCCTCTGTGTTCCAAGTGGATTTAGTCCTTATTGGCTGTTATCATACCGATATTTGTGCGGATTTGTAGTATAGGCGTGTGCCTAATCTATTCTTTAAGTGTAGGGTGCGAGTTTTAGATACACTTAGATCGGAGGTCCATCTGGAATGTCGGCATACAATATTTTGCTTAGTTGTTTCAGCCTCGGAAAAGGCTGAACACAGCTACATCGTTCTGTCCGATTTAACCCTTGGGGTATTAAGATCGGGTGGAGTGGCTCCTAAGATGTAACAATTGCTGAAAACCTCTATCGTGTTTGGGGTGCCAGTGGTATGCTGACGACTAGTGTACCATGATAGAGATCCTATCGTCATAGGTCTAAGGAGGGTCTGTCAATTACCGAAATATCCTTAGTATCTGCATCTATACTGTGTATTAATCTGTGTACCACAGCTTCCCTATTCAACATGAACTTCGGATATCTTACCCTTAACATGGCGAGGGGTGTCGTTTAAACAAACCTCATGCTATTATGTAGGGTATTTTTACCTCCACGTAGGTAACTTGTGTTGCCTTAGTGCATGTAAAGGGTTTTAATTGTGAGCACCATACATTGAGTGGCAGTGCTAACTGTCAGAGCGCCGCAAACAGTACCAAAACTCGCCCGTCTATGTCGACCAGTGCCAATATAAAGATAATGTGCATAGTATTCTATTGGTACTGAGGTGATGTACTGGCATGTGACAGGTTAAGAGGTAAGTAGTGAGCCCTACGTATGGAGGATCAAATTGCACTGTGATGCTTAGGAGTCTCAACTTATTTAAGTCATCTCAGTGCAAACAGCTCAATAGACATATAAACTATGTTAGGTATCCCCCCCTCTGTTACATAGGGGATAATAGAAGATAATCCCTAATTAGTGTATATTTATCTATATTCTGTTAGGTGGAGATAGCAGGCTGTACAGGGGCTGGGCGGTTGGGCTGTTTGCGGCGCTCTGACAGTTAGCACTGCCACTCAATGTATGGTGCTCACAATTAAAACCCTTTACATGCACTAAGGCAACACAAGTTACCTACGTGGAGGTAAAAATACCCTACATAATAGCATGAGGTTTGTTTAAACGACACCCCTCGCCATGTTAAGGGTAAGATATCCGAAGTTCATGTTGAATAGGGAAGCTGTGGTACACAGATTAATACACAGTATAGATGCAGATACTAAGGATATTTCGGTAATTGACAGACCCTCCTTAGACCTATGACGATAGGATCTCTATCATGGTACACTAGTCGTCAGCATACCACTGGCACCCCAAACACGATAGAGGTTTTCAGCAATTGTTACATCTTAGGAGCCACTCCACCCGATCTTAATACCCCAAGGGTTAAATCGGACAGAACGATGTAGCTGTGTTCAGCCTTTTCCGAGGCTGAAACAACTAAGCAAAATATTGTATGCCGACATTCCAGATGGACCTCCGATCTAAGTGTATCTAAAACTCGCACCCTACACTTAAAGAATAGATTAGGCACACGCCTATACTACAAATCCGCACAAATATCGGTATGATAACAGCCAATAAGGACTAAATCCACTTGGAACACAGAGGGTTAACAAACTGGCGAATAAGTAAAAAACGTCAGATAACGACTGACGAAAAGATCTGTGATTGGCCCATCCACTCAGGGCATTTACATACGCCCACGTGGTTGCTTTAGCGCCGAATTCCGGCGGTTCCATTGGTCAATCAGCAAGTGGCTGGGACTGGAATACATTTAAAAGGAGACTTCTGACTAGTCTCAAATTAGCCCCTGACGAAGGTGCATCCGAGCGAGCACCGAAACGCGCGTCGGGCTCTAAGGGCTCTCTGTTCTACTCACTTTACTTTTCACTTAGGGATCTCTATCACCATGTGTAGGCAACCAACACACTAAGTATGGTTATGCACATGTAGTCACCCTTTTGTGTGTATCTTTTTACCTCCTATTTGTACTAGGGTTTGGGTCACGTCTGGTATATGCTGAGCATCACTCAGTAGTACCAACTGGGGTTCTCGATTACACACTGTAACCATTATTTGTTCAGCGTTACAGTTATCGAGGTATATAGGGGGAGGTCCTATCTATATGCCTTTCCCTATGTCATTCAAGTACTGATCATACATCTATGACAACCCCCCCCCCTTGACAGTGGTACTATTGCTTGGTACACCAGCCGACCAGATTTTACATTATACTGGTCACCAAGTCTATAGACCACCTTACAGCAGCACGATCCAGCACCGTGTTTAGCTGAACGTGACAGCACCCCTGATACCTATGTTTGTCATTTTGACTCATACCTACCTTATGGGCCCCTAGCTCTGGGTTTGACCATTTCTTTCTACTAATTAAAGTCACCAGCCAGTAAGCTACTCTGGAGCTCTGTAGGTTCATAGGTATCATTATTATCAATATTTTTTGTACATAGAGGTAAGCCATTTTGGCTAGATTTTCACTACTATTTACTGGTGTTTCACTAGACGGGATTTTTAACATTATCAGTATTATTTCGTTCATTATATCCAGTCGTATACTTAACCAGTCTGGTTCACCCCAGCAGTTGAGTTTTCTTTGACTATTCTAAGCTATAGGGGTTAAGCCCCAGGACACCCCTGGAGTGTCCCAATAGGTGTTCCTCCACCAGTGAAACGGTCCATATTTGCTCGGACCCTCCTCACAGGTGGAACATTTGTTATATTCATTAATTATCGGGTTTCAATACCTATCACCTACGAAGCGTCGCTTTAGCATGGCTGGATTTCTATCAGATAAAGCCACAAGGGAAGCGTGGTATACGGACATTGACACTGTGTTTTCTGAAGGGCACTTGAATGAAAGCGTCACGTATACAAATATTAATGCAGCATTTAATCACCTGACATACCTGTTTAAACAACAGATCAGAGCAGGCTGGGAGGTTGCTTCCCTTGAAAAATATCTAAACAAAGAACTGATACCAAGGGGCTTGAGAGTTCAAAATATACCAGGGCCCCATATTGAAGGTACAGAATTTGTCAAGGAGTGGGAGGAGGCAGCGAGTACATGTTCCCGTAAATTTATGGATATTTTGTGTAGATCGGAAAAACAAAGATTAGACAAAATTAATAAAGAAGTGGATGAGGAGATAGAAAAAATCGAAACCTTCAAGACTGAGAGTAGTTTCGAACAACTTGAAATTAAACTAAAAAATCAATTGGAAAGGTTCCAATCCACCATAAAATCACGCAAACACTCTAAATTCATAAGGGACAACAAAGACTTCCAAACAGGAAATATTTACCAGAGGTCTAAACAAAGTAGAAGGGTCGAGTTTGATCAATTCTCCACCTCTGAGTATGAAACCAGTAGCTCAGAATTAGAACTCAGCTCTGATAGTACCTCTGCCCTCCCTGAACCGAATCCCAAAAGTATTCTCAAAAAAGGGATTAATTTTTTAGCCAGGGCAAATCAAGACGCAAAACCACAGAGGAACACGAGAAGCAAGAGCACTCGAGGCTTCCAACGAAGGAAAGCATACTGATTCAAGAAAGCCAAATTATTAACTTATCCTCCTACCAATTGACTACCCCGGAAATGGAACTATTGAAAAAAGGCTTGTCCTTTGTCCCAACACCGACATTCGATAGTTTTAACTGGACCAAAGATATCCATCTATTTGCTAGAAAACTAGCTCTCCATAAATATCATTGCATTAAAAGAATTAAACAAGCATCAAGACTTGGCTTGGAAGAGAGGGACATGAACTTGCTAGACAACTTAGTAGAACTGCTCAGTAATAATGAACCATACAGTACACAGCAAGCACCGTTCACCAATTTAAAACCAAAAAGCAGGTTCACACCTTATATACCTGAGTACAAGTACATAGATTTATTCGTGGAACTGTCCTGCAAAGAGATTGAAGCACTGGACACGAATTCCCAGTACCCCTTCCAGCCAAACAATCTGAACCCCTTGGAAATGAAAGCCCTTGGCAAACTCAAAAGAAATGAAACGATTATCATCAAACCATCAGACAAGGGGGGGAACCTGGTGATAATGGACAGAACCCACTATGTCCAAATGGTGCATAATATACTGGATGACAAAGATACCTACCTGGCACTCCCCCAGGATCCTACTAAAAAGTTTTTCGCAGAACTGAAAAACATCCTCGACCGAGCCCTCTCCAATGAACTAATAAGTATGGACGAGTATAAATTTATGCTTAATAAAAAACCAACAACAGCTACCTTTTACTCACTGCCCAAGATACATAAACGACAAAAAATACTAACAGGCAGACCTATTGTGTCGGGTAATGATAATCTTACTCAAAACTGCAGTGTCTACGTTGAGCATATACTGAGTGAACTAGTGAAGACCCTCCCATCCTACCTGAGGGATACCAAACAAACTTTAAAAGTACTACATGACCTGACTTTACCACCCGAGGCGAAACTTTGTAGTCTTGATGTAGAAGGGTTGTATAGCTCTATCCCCCACAAAATAGGACTTAACAACATACAATGGTTTCTCCAAACACGAGATCCATCGCTACAACAACATAACTATTTCGTGCTGCAACTCTTACAGTTCGTATTAACGCACAATTATTTTCTGTTCGAAGGCACATACTACCACCAGGTGAGAGGGACCGCTATGGGGACAACTTGTGCCCCTTCATATGCAAACCTCCACCTGGGGTGGTGGGAATATAACGTAGTGTTTGGTCAAGAATTTGTTAACTACCATAACCACATCAAAATGTGGAAACGTTATATAGATGACGTGCTGATCATCTGGACAGGAACTAATGAATACTTCGAAGAATTTGTGAAAGCACTTAATGTAAACAATTTGAATCTCAAGTTCACTTACGAGATAGGCGGAAAACACATAAATTTCTTGGATCTAACATTACAAACTATGGAGAATGAACAATGTATCTCCACTACCCTCTTCAGGAAGCCCACAGCGACGAACAATCTCCTGAACTGGCAAAGCCATCACCCCAGCAGTCTCAAAAAGGGTATACCGACAGGCCAATACCTGCGCGTCAGACGCAACTGTTCGACTCTTGAAGAATTTAAATGCAAAGCCAAGATCCTAAGGGCGCAGTTCAAAACCAAAGGCTATTCCAATAGGTGTCTCAAATCCGCTTATAAGAGAGCCATAATGACCGAACGTGAAACACTCCTGATTGAAAAACAGAAGAATGACAAATCTCAAAACATAATTCGGTGCATCGGCACGTTTGATGCCGGCTGGGATCCAGTAAAGCAGATCCTTGGGAGATACTGGCCCCTCATATACCAAGACCAACACCTAAAGGAGGTTTTAACCCCATATGTCTCACTTACAGCCAGAAGAGGACGTAACCTCAAGGACATCTTGGTACCCAGCCATCTTCCACCTCCTAAGTCGGAAGGCACCTGGCTAAAAACCCCAGCTGAAGGCACTTTCCAATGTGGCCGGTGCAAGGCATGCAAGTTCATCCGTAGAAATTCTAAGACCTTCTCGAATTCAACAAATACTCAGACACACGCAGTTAAGACCTTTTTCAACTGCAGGACTGAGGGCCTGGTTTATCTCCTAACATGTAGCTGTGATCTAAAATATGTAGGGAAGACCTTTAGACCATTCAAGAACCGGATTCTCGAACACGTAAACTCGGTTAACCCTACGAGACAAATTGACACAGTCATATCCAGACATCTGAAATTAAAACATGGTGGCTCAGCACAAGGCCTACGTTTTAACGGCATTGAAAAGATTAAGCTAGGTCCCAGAAAGGGTGATATTGATACCAAACTTCTCCAAAGAGAGAGTTATTGGATCTTTACATTAAAAACCCTATCCCCAAATGGTTTGAACGAGGGCTTCTCATACACCCCCTTTATATGAAACTTCTCCTAACCAACCAAGGGCAATGAGTTCATTTCATCCCAAGAAGTACAATACTGGACATACACAGTACTTGCGGATGAATGTCTTGCCAATTTTAAACTAATATTGGGATCCGTACCCATCTGAGAAGTGATCTGTTAAATCCAGCACCCTAAAGCACGCTCTATTAATCACTACCAATTTTTATATAATTGTATATACTGTAAATACCTGTAAATATCTAGATCTATTAGTTACTATCATAACTTTCACTTTTTGTATTCCAAGTCCTCAGCCCAACCGCCCAGCCCCTGTACAGCCTGCTATCTCCACCTAACAGAATATAGATAAATATACACTAATTAGGGATTATCTTCTATTATCCCCTATGTAACAGAGGGGGGGATACCTAACATAGTTTATATGTCTATTGAGCTGTTTGCACTGAGATGACTTAAATAAGTTGAGACTCCTAAGCATCACAGTGCAATTTGATCCTCCATACGTAGGGCTCACTACTTACCTCTTAACCTGTCACATGCCAGTACATCACCTCAGTACCAATAGAATACTATGCACATTATCTTTATATTGGCACTGGTCGACATAGACGGGCGAGTTTTGGTACTGTTTGCGGCGCTCTGACAGTTAGCACTGCCACTCAATGTATGGTGCTCACAATTAAAACCCTTTACATGCACTAAGGCAACACAAGTTACCTACGTGGAGGTAAAAATACCCTACATAATAGCATGAGGTTTGTTTAAACGACACCCCTCGCCATGTTAAGGGTAAGATATCCGAAGTTCATGTTGAATAGGGAAGCTGTGGTACACAGATTAATACACAGTATAGATGCAGATACTAAGGATATTTCGGTAATTGACAGACCCTCCTTAGACCTATGACGATAGGATCTCTATCATGGTACACTAGTCGTCAGCATACCACTGGCACCCCAAACACGATAGAGGTTTTCAGCAATTGTTACATCTTAGGAGCCACTCCACCCGATCTTAATACCCCAAGGGTTAAATCGGACAGAACGATGTAGCTGTGTTCAGCCTTTTCCGAGGCTGAAACAACTAAGCAAAATATTGTATGCCGACATTCCAGATGGACCTCCGATCTAAGTGTATCTAAAACTCGCACCCTACACTTAAAGAATAGATTAGGCACACGCCTATACTACAAATCCGCACAAATATCGGTATGATAACAGCCAATAAGGACTAAATCCACTTGGAACACAGAGGGTTAACAAACTGGCGAATAAGTAAAAAACGTCAGATAACGACTGACGAAAAGATCTGTGATTGGCCCATCCACTCAGGGCATTTACATACGCCCACGTGGTTGCTTTAGCGCCGAATTCCGGCGGTTCCATTGGTCAATCAGCAAGTGGCTGGGACTGGAATACATTTAAAAGGAGACTTCTGACTAGTCTCAAATTAGCCCCTGACGAAGGTGCATCCGAGCGAGCACCGAAACGCGCGTCGGGCTCTAAGGGCTCTCTGTTCTACTCACTTTACTTTTCACTTAGGGATCTCTATCACCATGTGTAGGCAACCAACACACTAAGTATGGTTATGCACATGTAGTCACCCTTTTGTGTGTATCTTTTTACCTCCTATTTGTACTAGGGTTTGGGTCACGTCTGGTATATGCTGAGCATCACTCAGTAGTACCAACTGGGGTTCTCGATTACACACTGTAACCATTATTTGTTCAGCGTTACAGTTATCGAGGTATATAGGGGGAGGTCCTATCTATATGCCTTTCCCTATGTCATTCAAGTACTGATCATACATCTATGACAACCCCCCCCCTTGACAGTGGTACTATTGCTTGGTACACCAGCCGACCAGATTTTACATTATACTGGTCACCAAGTCTATAGACCACCTTACAGCAGCACGATCCAGCACCGTGTTTAGCTGAACGTGACAGCACCCCTGATACCTATGTTTGTCATTTTGACTCATACCTACCTTATGGGCCCCTAGCTCTGGGTTTGACCATTTCTTTCTACTAATTAAAGTCACCAGCCAGTAAGCTACTCTGGAGCTCTGTAGGTTCATAGGTATCATTATTATCAATATTTTTTGTACATAGAGGTAAGCCATTTTGGCTAGATTTTCACTACTATTTACTGGTGTTTCACTAGACGGGATTTTTAACATTATCAGTATTATTTCGTTCATTATATCCAGTCGTATACTTAACCAGTCTGGTTCACCCCAGCAGTTGAGTTTTCTTTGACTATTCTAAGCTATAGGGGTTAAGCCCCAGGACACCCCTGGAGTGTCCCAATAGGTGTTCCTCCACCAGTGAAACGGTCCATATTTGCTCGGACCCTCCTCACAGGTGGAACATTTGTTATAGAGAAGGAAGTACTATAGGGAATATAAACAATTGAAGTATGAAAATGGGTTTAAAAGGACACAGGCTTGAAGATAATTTTCCTGCGACTGAACATACTTTAGTTTTTACTGTACTGGCTGTAGTGTAAGATGGTATGAATGAGTATAGTTTGTAATAGATTCTGTTTTTTGTTTTCTTTTCTTTTTCTCTCTGCTTTTTTATTTATTTTTTGTTTTTGATGTTCTATCTTACAACAGCAGTAAGGCTATATGGCTTTTTCATCCTGTATATAATTTAATGTTGAATAAGAAACAGACGAGAAAGAGAGGCAGAGAGATCGAAAACAAAAGCATTAATGAAGAAAACATACCAAAGCCTTAAATATAGAAGTACTTGAAACTTATCTTGGGCTGGTATAAGTTTAAAATACAAAAAAAAAAAATACACTGTTCTATCACTGTTTCTGCAGTTCTAAGGGCACTAGAGCCTCAGTGTAGTCCAAAGGGAAGCAGCCCAAAAGGATGCAATGTGAATCCTGTGATAACAGAGCCCTGGAGGGAAAATGTCTCTGTTTTTCTTGCCTATCTGTGGCTGCAGGCCCATTACAAAGGCAGTCCTCCATCCAACCTGCGCCTGATATATTGCTGTACATTTCACAAGCAGTCGCTCTGGGCTTCAGGAAGCTGGGAAGTCCCGCAAGCGAACAAGGTGTTTGCAACCTTCTGAGTGTTCTCCAGATGTCTCTGATGTATGTCTATGATGTATGTATGCCTTCCACATCCAGTCGCCACTTCTCTGACCTTAGGAGGAAGAGGACGAATTTTCCAGTCCATGTAACTATAAAAGACCTCATCAAAGAGGAATGGTCCAGAACGGAAATAAAATCCTCTGCAAAAGGAAATTTTCCAGACTGTTTCCTTTTGAGGACACTGACGCTAAAACAGGGGATTCCGTGGTTAGATTGGCCAAACGTACCACTTTACCTGTTGATGATGCAGATTTCTTCAATGACCCTATGGACAGAAAGATGGACTTCAGTCTTTGCATAGCATTTGTGGCTTCAGGTACTGGCCTGCACTCAGTGGTGGCCCTTATGTCAGTATCCAGGGTGTTTAAGGTTTGGATGGAGAATTTGCAGGAGGATATTAAGAATGGCAGGAGCCATCCCTTCATACTGGGCAGCCTAAAAGATTTGAAATTGGCTGTTGACTTCTCATCTGAGGCTGCGGTGGATCTGGTGAGTTCCTTAGCCTGAAATATGGCTCTCTCAGTTTCGGCTAGGAGAGCGCTATTGCTCAGATTATGGTCTGCTGATGCTTCTTCCAAAGGCAGCTTGTGCTCCCTTCCTTTTCATGGCGACATGTTATTCGTCAAGAATCTGGATGATTGTATTAAACGAGCAGCAGAAGGTATAAAGGCCTTTCTGCCTCAAGACAACAGGCCCAAAGGTTCCTTTCGTGCAAAAAGGGATTATTACCCATTTTGTGATAGCAGATCCTACAGACCGGGTACGGAATACGGGAGAAATCAGTCCTGGAGGAGTGGTCAACATGGTGCTAGAGGCTGCAAGTCCCGAGGTTCCGCACCCTCCAAGATCCCTAGGAATCTGTGACGGGCTCATCTCCCTGTCAGGCGGTGTTGGAGCTTGCTTGCTCAAATTCCGTGTGGCATGGGAGGGATCCGTAAGCGACAACTGGGTTCTGGATATCATCAGAAGGGGATATCTTCTAGTATTTTGCACACACCCTCCTTCCAGTTCCATCCAAGTCACAAGGAGACAAAGTAAAAAGGCTTGATCTTCAGGTCTTAATTTCTTCTCTACAAAAAGAGGGAGTCATTGTACTAGTTCCGGAGTCAGAGAGGACTCATGGCTTCTATTAACATCTATTTCTGACCGAAAAGTCCTCGGGAGGGTGGAGACCCATCATAAATTTACACAGACTGAATCAATACTTGCATATCCGCAGATTCAAGATGGAGTCCCTTCAAAAGACAGAAGGCTGTCTTTCCCAATCAGTGGATGTTATCAATAAACTTGTTGGTTGCCTACACCCTGTTCAAAATAATTATGCAAATTATTTTTTTCTCATTTACCTCAATAATTGATGTAATTAACAGTCAGCATAATTCTCAAGTTATCAACTATTAAGAGTACAATTCAAATTTTATTGAACAAACCTACTAATGATAACACTATTTTTTTTAAACTTACAATGCACTGTTCCAAATTATTACGGACAGTAAGTTTCAAAACACTTTATAGGTTGTAAAGAACTGAAAATTGCCATTTGTTGTGTTTGCAGCATATGTACTGAAATCAAAAGCTATTTCAATCGAACTTATAACAACATTTTAACTTTTTAAACATTTTAACAGGTCACGTTACATTTTAACATAGGACCCCTTATTTGATAGCAGCTTCACAAGTCTTGCATCCATTGAACTTGTGAGTTTTTGGACAGTTTCTGCTTGAATTTGTTTGCAAGATGTCAGAATAGCCTCCCAGAGCTGCTGTTTGGATGTAAACTGCCTCCCACCCTCATAGATTTTTTGCTTGAGGATGCTCCAAAGGTTCTCAATATGATTGAGGTCAGGGGAGGATGGAGGCCACACCATGACTTTCTCTCCTTTTATCCCAATAGCAGCCATTGATGCAGAGGTATTCTTTGCAGCATGAGATGGTGCATTGTCATGCATGAAGATGATTTTATTACGGAAGAAAGTGGTCAGTGAGAAACTCCACAAACAAGGACAGAAGGTGCCTGTAGCAAGTGTGTTAAAAAATGATAAGCTTAGAGTCATGTCTACAAATGCTTGCAGTTTAGGGAATAAGATCCATGAACTTGTGGCAATAATGGCAACTGATAGTGTAGATTTAGTCGCTGTTACTGAGACATGATATAAAGAGAAAAATGACTGGGACATAGCAATACCAGGCTACTCTTTATATAGAAAAGACAGGAAAGGCAGGAAAGGGGGAGGGGTGGCCCTGTATGTGAAGGATAGCATAAAATCTAGCCTAATAAAAGTTAGTGAGGCGAACATAGAGTCAGTTTGGGTTACGTTAGAATTTGGTAATCACACAGTAACTCGTGTAGGTGTGATTTATAGGCCCCCAGGACAAATTGAAGAGCTAGATAATATACTAGTTGAGGAAATAGCTAAAATGACAATGAAGGGGGAAGTTATCATCATGGGTGACTTTAATCTTCCTGATGTGAATTGGAAAACAAAAATAGCTGCTTGAGCCAGGAGCACACATATTCTAAACATCCTACTGGGATTGTCTCTAAAACAAGTCGTTGAGAAGCCAACTCGTAAAGAGGCCATACTAGATTTAGTGTTAACAAATGGAGATTTGGTATCCGATATTACTGTAGGTTAAAGTTTAGGATCCAGTGATCATCAGTCAGTGTGGTTTAATATAAGAACAGTGACTGAGTCACACCACACAAAAACAAAAGTTTTAGACTTTAGAAAAACAGACTTTTCTAAGATTAGAATATGTGTAAAGGAGTCATTATCAGACTGGAGCAATTTTAATGGAGTCCAAGAGAAATGGGATTATTTAAAAGTTGCACTACTGAAGGCAACAGAAAATTACATTAGGCGTGTCAGTAAAAGCAAAAAATTCAAGAAACCACTGTGGTACTCCACAGATGTGGCCAAAATAGTAAAAAACTAAAAGTTAGAATTTAGTAATTATAAAAAAAAAAAACAGAGTGAGGAAGACAGAATGATCTATAAGATTAGGCAGAAAGAGGCTAAGCAAGTTATAAGAGCTTCCAAATCACACACAGAAGAGAAAATAGCACAGTCAGTAAAAAAGGGGGACAAAACTTTTTTTAGATACATAAATGAGAAAAGGAAAGTAAAACAAGGATTAGTTAGATTAAAAACAAAATAAGGAAGGTATGTAGAAGAGGATAAAGGTCTGGCTGACTGCCTCAATGAATATTTTTGTTCGGTATTTACAGATGAAAATGAAGGAAAGGGACCTCAATTAAGAAAAAGGATAAATGAGTCATTTATTACACGTGAGTTTACAGAGGAAGAGGTTCTATTTAAACTGTCAAAAGTAAAGACAAAACGGTCAATGGGACCTGATGGAATACACCAAAGCTATTAACAGAGCTTAGTGGTGTTCTAGCAAAACCATTAACAGATTTATTTAACCAATCATTGATAACAGGAGTAGTCCCAGAAGATTGGAAGTTGGCAAATGTTGTGCCCATTCACAAGAAAGGTAATATGGAGGAGTCGGGCAACTATAGGCCAGTAAGCCTTACTTCAGTAGTAGGGAAAGTGATGGAAACCATGTTAAAGGATTGGATTGTTAAACATCTAAAAACACATGGATTTCAAGATCAGAGACAACATGGATTTACTTCAGGGAGATCATGCCAAATTAATCTTATAGATTTTTTTTATTGGGTAACTCAAATTATAGATCAGGGTGGTGCAGTAGATATTGGTTACCTAGATTTCAGTAAGGCTTTTGACACTGTTACATATAGAAGGCTTATCAATAAACTGCAATATTTAAGTTTGGATTCCAATATTGTTGAATGGGTAAGGCAGTGGCTGAGTGACAGGCAACAGAGGGTTGTAGACAATGGAGTATATTCGAAGCTTGGGCTTGTCACCAGTGGGGTACCTCAGGGATCTTTACTTGGACCCATTCTCTTTAATATGGTAAGGTATGTATTGATGGTAAGTTATGTATTTTTGCTGATGATACTAAGATATGTAACAGGGTTGATGTTCCAGGAGGGATAAGCCAAATGGCTAATGATTTAGGTAAACTAAAAAAATAGTCAGAGTTTTGGCAACTGACATTTAATGTGGATAAGTGCAAGAAAATGCATCTTGGATGTAAAAACCCAAGGGCAGAGTACAGAATATTTGATAGAGTCCTAACCTCAACATCTGAGGAAAGGGATTTAGGGGTGATTATTTCTGATGACTTAAAGGTAGGCAGACAATGTAATAGAGCAGCAGGAAATGCTAGCAGAATGCTTGGTTGTATAGGGAGAGGTATTAGCAGTAGAAAGAGGGAAGTGCTCATGCCATTGTACAGAACACTGGTGAGACCTCACTTGGAGTATTGTACGCAGTACTGGAGACGTATCTTCAGAAGGATATTGATACCTTAGAGAGAGTTCAGAGAAGGGCTACTAAACGGGTTCATGGATTGCAGGATAAAACTTACCAGGAAAGGTTAAAGGATCTTAACATATATAGCTTGGAGGAAAGACGAGACAGGGGGGATATGATAGAAACATTTAAATACATAAAGGGAATCAACACAGTAAAGGAGGAGACTATATTTAAAAGAAGAAAAACTACCACAACAAGAGGACATAGTCTTAAATTAGAGGGACAAAGGTTTAAAAATAATATCAGGAAGTATTACTTTACTGAGAGGGTAGTGGATGCATGGAATAGCCTTCCAGCTGAAGTGGTAGAGGTTAACACAGTAAAGGAGTTTAAGCATGCGTGGGATAGCCATAAGGCTATCCTAACTATTAGATAAGGCCAGGGACTAATGAAAGTATTTAGAAAATTGGGCAGACTCAATGGGCCGAATGGTTCTTATCTGCCATCACATTCTATGTTTCTATGTTTCTATCTTTGCAGAGGTCATCTTTACACCTTCGGGGATCCTAAAGTGGCCGTCCAGCTCTCTTCCCATGATTCCGGCCCAAAACATGACTCCGCCACCGCCTTGCTGACGTCGCAGCCTTGTTGGAACAGGGTGGTCATCCACCAACCATCCACTGGACCATCCAGGGTTGCACAGCACTCATCAGTGAACAGGACTGTTTGAAAATTAGTCTTCATGTATTTTTCTGCCCAATGCAGTTGTTTCTGCTTGTGAGCATTGGTTAGTGGTGGCTGAATAGAAGGTTTATGCACAGTTGCAAGACTCTGGAGGACTCTAAACCATGATGTCCGTGGGACTCCAGAGGCACCAGCAGCTTCAAATATCTGTTTGCTGCTATGTAATGCTATTTTAGCAGCTGCTCTCTTGATCCGATTCATGGATCTGGCAGAAATCTTCCTCAACGTGCCTTTATCTGCACACACCCGTCGTGAAATATCTAATGTTTTCATACCTCGTCCAAGGCATTGAATTATTTCACTCTTTTTGGCAGCACACAGATCCTTTCTCTTCCCCATATTGAATGAAAATGGTGCTCTGCTTAATAGTGTGGAACACCCTCCTTTAGTAGTTTTTCCTTAAATTGGGCTCACCTGGCAATCTAATTATCACAGGTGTCCGAGATTGTTTTCAGTGATCAAAGGAGCCCTGAGACACAATGCCATCCATGAGTTAAACTGAAAAACTAAATATTTAATCTTTGTGACACTTAAATAGAATTTGCATAATAATTTAGAACAGAGTGTATTTCCACATCCCTATAGCCCTAGCACATCAAAAATACTTTCACATAAGTGCTTGTTGTTCTCATCGCAGATCTGAGAAAACAGGGCATATCCATCTTCCATTACCTGGACAACACACTGATCGTGGCGGACGACAAGGATACTTTGTCCTCCCATGCAACTGTTTGCCATCTGTTCCTACAACGTCACGGTTGGAGGACCAATGTCAAAAAGAGTAATCTCTGCCCGAGTCAGTCAATGACATACCTGGGTGCTCTGATCGTCACTTCAGCGGGGACGATTCAACTCTCCCCAGAGAGAATCCTGAGAATACGGAAACAGGTTCTGGTGACGTTGGCATGCATGGTGACTTCAGCGAAAAAGGCGATGAGTCTCCTGGGTTCCATGTCCTCCACGATAAGACTGACAAGGTAGGCACAATGGAGAATGAGGAGCTTTCAAACAAACTTCCTCCTCCAATTCTCCTCAAAGAGTCTACTCCAGCCCATCAAGATTCCGTTGTCAGTTCACATTTCCCTGGTTTGATGGCTGAACAGTATCTCCTTAGCCAAGAGCTTCCCTTTGGGAGATGTTCCGTTGATAGTAATAGTGATGGATGCCAGCCATTGGGGTTGGGGAGTCCATTGTCAATGCAACTTCGCGCAAGAGGAGAGGAAGTTCCCTGCGGACAACTTGCGTTCCAATCTCCTCGAACTCTTTGCTGTTCTCGAAGCCCTGAAACATTTATCTCAGCTAATTCGTCTCCATTGGGTGAAGATTCGGTCAGACAATGCTGCGGTGGTAGCCCACATCAACCATCAGTGTGGCACCAGGAGCTGCAGGATGATGGTGTTTATGCATCAGTTGATGACATGGTCTCAACAACACCTGTCAGGCCTCACAGCAATTCATCTCCCGCGGAAACAGAATTAGATTGCGGATTTCCTCAGCAAATCCAGAATCGATCCGGGAGAGTGGTCTTTGTCGGACGATGTGTCCAGAATGATAGTGGACAGATGGGACCTTCCTCAAGTGGACTTGTTTGCGACACGAAAGAACAGGAAGGTGGAGTGTTTCTTCACGAAGGACAACGATCCTCTAGCCATGGGGAGGGACTCCCTTTCCAGCAACTGGTGACTTAAAGAGAGGTATGCTTTCCCCCTTTTCCCCACATTTTTCCCATTCTATGGAGAATGTGGATGGCTCGCATACCCCTTATACTCACAGCCCTATTTTGGCCGCACAGACCCTGGTTTCCTCGCCTGCAGAGCCTTTGTGTAGAGCCACCTTGGAGTCTTCCGAGAATCCCAGACCTTCTGTGTCAAGGTCCTGTTCTCCACCCAGACCCGTCCTCCCTCAACCTGATGGAATGAAGGTTTGAAAGGGAAAGGCTGTTAAATAAAGGCTTCTCTCATGCGGTGGTAGACACCCTGCTCAGGGCCAGGAAACGTTCCACTTCTAACGCATACTATGGAATCTGGGACATTTTCTCTTCCTGGGCTTCCTCGAGGGATGTCTCGATCCAGAGTCCTTCCACAGGGAACATCGAGAAGGGTCTGAGCTACAACACCTTGAAGGTTCACATATCTGCCTTGTTGGCTTTAACTAACCACAAATGGGCCTTTGATTCGGACGTGACCAGGTTTCTTAAAGCTGTACTAAAAATCAGAGCTCCGATTAAGCCGTTCGCTCCACCTTGGGACTTGCCTCTGGTTCTCCAAGCTCTAAAGTTTCACCCCTTTGAACCTTTGGATTCAGTGTCTTTCCATTTCCTCTCCATTAAAACTGCCTTACTGGTGACTTTGGCCTCAGGCAGAAGGGTCTCTGAACTTTATGCTCTGTCGGTCAAGGAGCCTTTCACAGTCTTCCATAAGGACAGGGTCATCCTTCTTACTAAGGTCACCTCCGCCTTTCATATTAATGGGAAAATTGTTCTCCCAGCTCTGCATCCGGTTCCACAAGTAGATGGTGATGACAGAGATCTTTCCTCCTTGGATTTGGTGAGATGCCTGAGAATCTACAATGACAGAACCGCCTGTTGGCGTTCATCTCCAGGCCTCTTTGTCCTTTTATAACAAGTGTAGAAAGGGCAGTCAGGCTCCTAAATCTACCATTAGCAGATGGATTGTATCAGCCATCATCCAAGCTTATCAGGCCTCGAAAGCTCCAGTCCCGCATGGACTCAAAGCTCATTCCACGAGATTCCTTTTGCTCCTCTTGGGCCTCCTCTTCCAAGGTGTCTCCTGAGCTGCTTTGTTGAGCAGCCACTTCATCCTCTGCCAATACTTTCATCAGACATTACCAAGTAAATGTCAGAGCCGGTTATTCGGACCAATTTGCTAAAAGTGTCCCTTCTGAGTGAAACCCTTGATTCCTGAAGTCTTGGTGTTTGTCACTTGGTTTGTGGTACCAATACACTTTGCATATGATATTTCGGAGTCTGTGGTTTCTTTATTTCTTCTTCTTTATTTCTTCTTCCCTCCCTTGGTTATTGCTTGGGTATTACAAGATACAACAAATACAGGGTGCGCTAAGTAGGACAAAGTAGGACAAAAATCAGCAATAATATAAAGAGTCTCTTAAAGTACAGCGAAGACTTGGAGTGTATATTCTTCAGTCCTTGCTTTGAATCCTCAGTGGTAAATATGAAATATAAAAGCAAAAATAGAGACCAATAGTGCAAAACCGTTTTAGGAAAGCTGGATCGTTTTAGGAAAGCTTGCACTTTTAGTGCACCTATAATAGTTTTTACTCGGTGGGAATCCAAATAATCTATTTTTAAAAAGGCCTGTCACATTTTCTCTAGATCTCTCTTAGTACCAGAAACTGCTTTTGCCGGCAGGTAAACAAAAAAGCATATAAGATACAAAACAATAGCTATACTAAAGCATACAGAATACAATTGCTATACATTCTAAGTACTGGTGAAAAGAAACCAGCTCAGCACTGTTTTCAATGTTTTTAAGCATCAGCAAGGTAAACAGTATATAAAGGCTCTTCATTTTGTGTAACAGCACAACGTGCATAAGTAAATCAACCATCACTGAAAATGGGAAAGGTAAGATGATCTGAATATTGTAAATATTGCCAACACAAGAAATAATAGAACCAATAAACAGATTTCATTTTTTAAATGTACAAAAACAAATTTAAATTTTATATGCTTACACTGAACGCAAGCAAATTTTATCTGCTGAACAATTATCTAGGCCAGAAACATGACAACATAATATTCCGTAACCCAGTTTGGGACATTTGCCGCCTCCTCAAATAAGAATTCATCAGAACACATGCTTCACATGTTTACTTTTTTCAGGCTCAAGACTAAGATGTTTTCAGTTTTTTAAAGTTTTCTAGTGAATGCCACTATTCACCATAATAAATTGCTATAATTATGTGAAAGTGAATGTAAATTCACCAATCGTAAAAAACAAAATGTATCAAAAACATATATTCCAATTCTGCCCTAAACTTATATGTTTAAGTCCTACACTTTATTATTTGAACAGGATAATAGTAGATGGGAATCTATAGCATCAAGTAATCAAACCAGAAACAGTTTTTAACTGCAATTATTAACCATTAAAACATTAATAAACTAAGAAATCTAAAATGTTCAAATGTATGGTTCTTTCACAGATCGTTTTCTATGAGGATCGTAACTTCCAGGGCCGCTCTTATGAGTGCAACTCTGAGTGTCCAGATATGTCCTCATATTTTCATCGCTGTAATTCCATTCGAGTGGAGAGTGGAAACTGGATTCTGTATGAGCACCTCAACTATAGAGGACACCAGTATTACCTTAGCAGGGGAGAATATCCTAATTTCCAGCAATGGATGGGTTTCAATGACTCCATCAGATCTTGTCGTATTAGCCCACAGGTAAAGATATTTACCAAAAAGAACCTTACATAAATATAATGCAGTCCAAAAAAGCATTATTTTCCATTTATCAATTATTATAAGTTTACCTTTGCAAATATGACCTTTTTTGACTATTATTCATTATTTTATGGAATATATCTTCAATTAAAAATTCCATTGTCAGGTAACAGGTGTGTTAACATTGATAAAATATATATAGGCATATATATATATATTCTTGTATAGATTTTTGATGTTTACTTGAAATTATACAATTATTTTACTTTTGTTCATAAATAATTTTTTCTTCGTAAAGCACCATGGATCATTCAGAGTAAAGGTCTATGAGAGGGCGGATTTCCGAGGTCAGATGATGGAGTTCACTGAAGATTGTCCTAATGTCAATGAGAGATTCCGTTACCATGACATCCACTCCTGCCAGGTGATTGATGGCTACTGGATGTTCTATGAGGAACCAAATTACAAAGGACAGCAGTATTACCTGAGACCTGGAGAGTACAGAAGATATACTGACTGGGGTGCCATGAGCCCAAGAATTGGCTCATTCAGGAGACTTCACCATTTCTAATAAGTTGTATTTATTACTAAATCAGCATGTCATTAAGAATATAATAAAAGTTTCAAAAATTATCTTTAAGGTCTATATTTTTTTCATTTTCTATTTTTGTTGTGGTTTTACCTTTTATTTTACATGCAAAATGCACACACTTATTTTAAACCACAGTTCAGTAAATACATTAGTAATATAACAGTGGTTCCTGTAAAAAAAACAAATAATGAGTAAGTAACAAGGTGAATTATATTATATTTTAGATATAGTCCCTCAGGAAGTTGAAGTTGTGACAGACAAAATACTTATAGCTTATTTTACTGAAGGTGGTTTGACCAAAAAAAGTAATAGTATTTCATAAAAGAAGAATGAAAACATTCTTTCAACAACTCTGTCATGTATCAAATAATATCTACGGTGTTGTTTTCTGGTATGACATTTTTTTAATGCTTTCTTTGCAGAATATAGTACATTCTTATACAAATATATATTTATATTTATATATTTGTATATATGTCCTATATGTAAAGGTCAAAGGTAATAGGGATTCTTTGTGAGTTAGAATAATGGAAGAAATATGAAGAAAGACCTGGACATCCAACTACAACCTTTTACGCTTCACATGTTATGCCTCTACAGAAACTTCTGAATTTGAATAAGCATTCAACAACACAGAACATTCACTGATTCTAAGGCTTCACATATCTGAAAGATCCATTTATGTGCATGTTCATATTTAATGGAACATGTTCAATGTGGAGATTGTTTTTGTGAGCTATCATCATTTCTAATTTCCTTAATTAGGCTAAGTTAGACTGTTGAAACTTCAAAGCTGCAGAGTAAGATTTGTCATAGCAGATTTATGTTTATGCAAAAGTACATGCTTTAAATGTAAGAAATAAACATAAAAAAATGACAAAACAAGGCAACATTTAGTAGCCACCGACTTTTACAAGATAATACTAATTGAACAGTATTGTAACATCTAAAATTACACGTAGGTGGGTGGAGGAAATTTCCAGCAGACCAGATATTGTTTGGGATCCAAGATTCTCAGTATTTTGGCAGCAAAAAACACAATTACCTGTATTTATCTGTTTTCAGAAGCTTAAATATTAACTTGACAGGATTGGGGAATGCTCTTAACAGCTGTACCCTAGTTCACAACTTATAGATATTATGCTAATGGCACATTAAGTCAAAAGAGAAGTTCTTCTTGGGCGTGATCCGTCTAATCACTTACCACAACATAGTTGCCATCATGCTAAAGGACAATAAGGAAGACCAAATACAAAAGGGAAATTAAAGCCCTACTGCGGGACAACAGGCAGCATTGAAGGACTGTGGTGATATCTGGAAAAGGCAAATCTCAAATCTGTTCACTTTCATCCATCACAGGATGTGCCTGGTGGAGAATGTGGGTTGTTTTAAAAATGTGTGGGATACAAGAGGAAATTTTTTTGGAAGAATGGAGAAATTTTATATCATGCATATTATGAACTGTTTTATCTCATAAACAAACAAACTCCACTAGCATTAATGGATTTTTTCACATACTAGTATAAGTTTCTTAAGCCACTGAAATTCTTACATAGAGACTTTGATTTATGAGAACAGTCACGATATTCTTTTGAAGACAATTTGCTAATATTTAATTTGACACAAATCACTCTGGCCTGGACACAATTATTGAAGCATGA
Organism: Pelobates fuscus; assembly: GCF_036172605.1. Lineage (NCBI taxonomy): Eukaryota > Metazoa > Chordata > Amphibia > Anura > Pelobatidae > Pelobates > Pelobates fuscus. The sequence continues at coordinate 79,738,969 of NC_086324.1, forward strand.
CCATAAGTCTGAGACCCTAAGGCATCACATTCTAAACTCCCCATGATCACACATGAGGATGCCATACATTATATTTGGTACTTGTCGGAAGTGAATGCTTTCCTAAGAAGACTAGGTACTCCTCTGTATACTAATAATCCTGGAGGGGTTACAACCAGATCTCCCCATTGATGGGATATGGAGACGATAACTCAATTGACCTTGTTTGTGCCCGTACGCAATATTCCTGCAGTTTCATAGATGCTCTATCTTATGACTTCCATTTGACAGACTTGTGAGGTCCAATTGAGGGCTATTAGCTAATATCTGACTATCAGTGATGTACCGAACTGTTCGCTGGCGAATAGTTCCTGGCGAACATAGCATGTTCGCGTTCGCCACCTCGGGCGAACACATGCGCGGCTTGATCCGCCCCCTATTCGTCATCATTGAGCAAACTTTGACCCTGTGCCTCACGGTCAGCAGACATATTCCAGCAAATTAGCAGCAGACCCTCCCTTCCAGACCCTCCCACCTCCATCCCAGCATCCATTTTAGATTCATTCTGAAGCTGCATTCTTAGTGAGAGGAGGGAAAGTGTAGCTGCTGCTCATTAGATAGGGACATTGATAGCTAGGCTAGGGTATTCAGTATCCACTACAGTCCTGAAGGACTCATCTGATCTCTGCTGTAAGAACAGCACCCCAAAAAGCCCTTTTTAGGGCTAGAACATCAGTATGCTTTTTTTGTGTGTAAAGTAATTGCAGTTTCCTGCCTGCCAGCTTCTGTGTCAGGCTCACAGTGGATACTGTGTCCACTTGCCCAGTGCAACCACTCATATCTGGTGTCACAATAGCTTAAGCTTGCATTTAAAAACAAAAAAATGATTTTCACTGTAATAGATTGACGAGCAGTTAGTTGTCTGCCAGCTTCTGTGTCAGGCTCACAGTGTTAACTGTGCCCACTTGCCCAGTGCCACCACTCATATCTGGTGTGACTATAGCGTGCCTTTAAAACCAAAAAAAGTTTTTCACTGTAAGCTAATAGCAGTTAGTTGTCTGCTAGCTTCTGTGTCAGGCTCACAGTGGATACTGTGCCCACTTGCCCAGTGCCACCACTCATATCTGGTGTCACAATAGCTTAAGCTTGCATTTAAAAACAAAATTATTTTTTTCACTGTAATAGATTGAAGAACAGTTAGTTGTCTGCCAGCTTCTGTGTCAGGCTCACAGTGGATACTGTGCCCACTTGCCCACTGTCACCAATCATATCTGGTGTGACTATAGCGTGCCTTTAAAAACAAAAAAAGTTTTTCACTGTAAGCTAATAGCAGTTAGTTGTCTGCCAGCTTCTGTGTCAGGCTCACAGTGGATACTGTGCCCACTTTCCCAGTGCCACCACTCATATCTGGTGTCACAATAGTTTAAGCTTGCATTTAAAAACAAAAAATATTTTTTCACTGTAATAGATTGAAGAGCAGTTAGTTGTCTGCCAGCTTCTATGTCAGGCTCACAGTGGATACTGTGCCCACTTGCCCAGTGCCACCACTCATATCTGGTGTGACTATAGCGTGCCTTTAAAAACAACAAAAAGTGTTTCACTGTAAGCTAATAGCAGTTAGTTGTCTGCAAGCGTCTGGGTGTCAGGCCTTCAGCGTGTGCTCTGCCAACCTCAGCAAGTGTACTTTGCCACTCATATGTATTGTTCTGGCTACGCATATTCGTTCTATGTTCCTTGCTTTCCTGGGTGTAACTTCCCCTGTGTTATTCTCTAGCAGTGATTTGAGTTGTAGATACGAGAATATTGAGTGAGGTGGCAGACTGTACCGGCTCTGAAGGTCCGGAAATTGCATTAGGGTCTCGTTGTAGTGATGTAGATTAATTTAGAAATAAACAAATATGTTTAAACGTCTATCTGTTCCTGTCCAAATCTGAGATGATTAAATTGCGTATACGCAGAAGTAAGCTCACACTGACACATGGAGTTCAGGTTAAAAGCACTTCAGAAAATTTAATGCCATCTAGTTGGAAAACAGTTATGCAGACCTTTTTAAAGGCGAAATGACATCATCATTGAATATCAGATAATAACAAATAAACATCATTAATTGGATTAAATGTTATGTGACTATATCAGTGTCCACCCATCAATATTATTAATTGGATCAAAAACTAAGTGGTTAGCTTCGTGTCCACCCACCAAGAGGTGGTATTATTTTGGACACGGGTGGGGACAAGGGGGTCTTGAGCGTCATTTTACACGATCGGTGATGTCAGATCTCGTGGTCAGGTGCAAGGTCTCTTATGAATAGAACATTTCATTACTACAGTGTTCTCATGGCCTTCAATTTATACTATGTTGCGAGTTAGGGGAAATTCAGCAGTTCCTGGGCTAGTCATATCTTTATGGAAAAATACAGTCTTTGTCTATTGTGTTAGATGTGCTGAGCAATTCTGTCATGTAATGTAGTTTTCATATGGAGAAGTCAGGTTATGAGGACAAAATGGAGGATTTGTCACAGCATCAGGTTAAAATGGAGTTAGTGCAATAATTCAATACAAGTACAATAAAGATTTTTTAATAATTCTACATCAGTCCCCCCTATGAAATGTTAAATTCTAAGAGATAAAAACTTTATTGGTTAGTTTCAGAGGACAGGTTAGCCCAAAGGCACAAAACCCTATGAAGTAACGGTTCTTAAAGTCTTCTTAGTTCTTCAGAGGGACATCATAAATAGACAAGCTTACATTACCATATGGACCTGTGTTATCTGGAATATAGGCACAACAAGTCATGGTAACAGGTAAACGTTGTTGGTTGCAATAGATATAATAAATGCAAATCAAAATATTATTATTATTATTAGCAGTGACGGTTGGGAAAATGGACTCAAACTTTCCTTTTACTGCAAAATCATCTGGTACCCCCCCTTGACACACCTATGGCATCAATATATATATATATATATATATATATATATATATATATATATATATATATATATATATGTCAAACTTTCCCTTTAGAGGGGTGCTCCTCTTTATGTTCTGAAGCATGAATGTGGTGTGTCAAGAGTACCTTGTCATGTATTATGTGTATGGACATAATAACCTTGGCTAGGGCGCATTCGCTTATGCATTGTAGTATTAAACCTGTCCCACGCTACATCAGCGTAGGTGGACTCGGATCATTTAGTCAATATTAATATCACCACAAACTCAGGATGGGCAAATAATCCTGAGGGAGCTTGGCGTTTGGATCTCTTTAGCTTCACGAGGTCTCCTTTTGGGGTCCTCGGCTTTCCATCGATGGCAGGTGGTCAGGCATTATTATGGCCATCAAACACCTACTTGTTGGTATCTTTTTTTTTCTTTAGAGTCAAAAGTGTGTCAAAATCAACAAATGTTACTTCTCATGTTGCAGAGAGAGAGAGAGTCTTGAATCTGGAACAATGAATCCACTGAGTGATCTCTGCAACTTTCACAATGCACTATTGGGTATATGGTCTTGGTTGTCACATTGATGACCGGCTAGACTTCTGGCCATCCTGACAAAATGTCTATTATAACTAGTGCATATTTGGATTCTTGAAAGGGATATTGAGAGTTAGCTAGGTGCTTAGGAGTATTTAGAGATCAAAGAGTTCATGAGGGTCTTGGATAGGTATAAAGTTCCATGGGCTCACTGCCCAGTACATGTTTTTGGGTAAACAGAGCTTGAGAGTGTTGGAGTACAGCCCGTCTTCAAGGGTTGCCCCTTTCTGTTTTTCCAGCTTTGTATTTATTCAGGGTCAGCAGCTGCTTTGTCATTCTTTCAGAAGCTTGAGATCTGTAGGTAGGATCTACATGGTGAGTATAGAAGTTTCTTTAGCGGACACCATTCTGTCCACTTCCCTTGGTGCACTTGTGGCTTGGTTGGCAGCTTTTAGTCAGCTGAGTGGTGCTTCTTATCTTCCAGATTGATCCAAAATAATGTGCTGCACCCAGGGCATATCTTGAGTCAGTGTAGATATTGGCATATCTTCCTTCAGGCATTTTGTATGCCACTGAGAAGGCTGTCAATTCAGTGTCTTGAGCAGATGTGAGTGAGGAAAGTGAAGATGCTTGACGTACCTGATCTTCTGTAGCAACAGCAAATCCAGTATGGTACCTTTCCTCATTATCCGCAAACAGAGTGGAGTCAGGATCTGGTAAAGCTACTGCATGCTCTGTTGAAAGGTGTCTTGTTTCTTCTTTCATCTGTTCAAAGCAACCATGAGGAGCAGTAGAAGAGGTTTCCTCACCTATTTCTGTGTGAGATTGGGGGGTATTTTTCTTTCTATTTACAGTTCTCTTGCTGACCCCCCTCTGTAGAGAGTTGTGAATTGATTGTTCATGTTTTGTTCTAATGAGTCAGGTTCCTTTCATGAGATTTCTGGGGACTTAGTGAAGAAAAAACATGAGGGACAGCCACCTCCCTTACAGGTGTCTTACTTCCATGGGAATCTGGGTCAGGACCGCACTATTTCCTTGAGAGTGCCCAAAACAGTTCTTTCATGTCTGAATAATTTTTCGTTAGTGTGGTATTCCCCCCTGGGAAGTGGCGGAAGAGTGGCCAGAGCAACTTTTCTTCAAAATATAATGTTGTCAGGTAAAGGCAGAGTTGTCTATGAGCGGAGGAAATTGGTAAGGAATAAGAAGGGAGGAAGCATATAAAGGATATAGATATGGTGGTGGGGAGATGGAAGAATGAGTAGTGGATAGAGTGAGAGGGAAGAAGGTGGAGTAGGAGGAGGAGAAGGTGGAGTAGAGGGAGGAGTAGGAGGAGGAGAAGGAGGAATAGAGGAGAAGTAGGAGGAGAGAGGAGAAGGTGGAGTAGAAGGAGAAAGTGGAGTAGAGGGAGGAGTAAGAGGAGGAGAAGGAGAAATAGAGGGAGGAGTAGGAAGAGGAGGGAGGAGTAAGAGCAGGAGGAGTAGAGGAGAAGTAGGAGGAAAGAGTAGAGGGAGGAGTAGGAGGAGGAGTAGAGGAGAAGTAGGAGGAGAGAGGAGAAGGTGGAGTAGAGGGAGGAGTAGGAGGAGAAAGTGGAGTAGAGGGAGGAGTAGGAAGAAGAACGAGGAGTAAGAGCAGGAAGAAGGAGTAGGAGGAGGAGAAGGTGGAGTAGAGGGAGGAGTAGGAGGAGGAGAAGAGGAGAAGTAGGAGGAGAGAGGAGAAGGTGGAGTAGAGGGAGGGGTAGTAGGAGAAAGTGGGGGACTGTAGATGAAGGGGAGGGATCGGTGGGAGGAATAAGCGGGGGTGGGCAGGTAAGGGAGCAGACAGGTGATGTAGCAATGCAGGATACATCAGAAATCAAGACTAGGTAGAAATGCAATGGAGGCTGCAAATAGCCCATGTACAACAACTATTAACTGGCCCTATGCTTTCCCTAGAGAAAAATAATAAAAGGCTAACATGCTCATCTTGTCTCCACAAGCCTCGAACGTTTCACTCCGTGGGTGTCCCGCAGCGGCTAGCCCACCACATCTCCCACACCAGACTTGTGCCCGTGGAGACAGACGCTATCCCTGACTCTCGTTCTTTATTTTATTAATTTATATCTAACATCTCAAAATGTAATTCCTACTTATATCACAAATATACATTATCACAATTTTATGTCTCGCAAATGGGATAAACTTTATTCTACTCTTCACTGATAATGTATTTTTAAAACATACAAAATAGACAAATAACATTGCCTTCTGCAAAATAAATGGAAAAGATAATGGAGATTTTGTTAAGCTTATAAATGGCTATACATTAATTCACATTTCTTGTTCTCCAGTTTCTGGCTGTTAATGACAATGTACAATGTAATAGAGCAGCAGGGAATGCTAGCAGAATGCTTGGTTGCATAGGGAGAGGTATTAGCAGTAGGAAGAGGGAAATGCTCATGCCATTGTACAGAACACTGGTGAGACCTCACTTAGAGTACTGGATACAGTACTGGAGACCATATCTTCAGAAGGATATGGATACCTTAGAGAGAGTTCAAAGAAGGGCTACTAAACTGGTTCATGGATTGCAGGGTAAAATTCACCAGGAAAGGTTAAAGGATCTTGACAGGTATAGCTTGGTGAAAAGACGAGACAGGGGAAATATGCTAAAAGCATTTTAAATACATAAAGGGAAACAACACAGTAAAAGTGGAGACTATATTTAAAAGAAGGAAAACTACCATAACAAGAGGACGTAGTCTCAAAAATAGAGGGACCAAGGTTTAAAAATAATATCAGGAAGCATTGCATTACTGAGAGGGTAGTGGATGCATGGAATAGTCTTCCAACTGTAGTGGTAGAGGTTAACTCAGTAGAAGTGTTTAAGCATGCGTGGGATAGGCATAAGGCTAAGCACTTGCTGCTAGTAACAGATCTAGAATTAATATACTATAATGCCCAAAGTCTCAATTCCTATGCATATGCAATAATAAAATATCTGGGCTTACAACAAAAAATTATGTTAGTCAGTCTTTAAACTTGGCTTATTCATTTGTTAATAGTTATGCTTATAATGTTAACAGGTCAAGAAATCTTTGTTTATTAGAAACTTCTTTTAGTAAATGTTCTTTAAGATAACCCCTCTTCCAGCATGTTATCAATTTTTTTTTTTTTTTTTATACAAAGTTCAAACACACTTGTTCACAGACACTTTTCCTGATATAGGGAAACTAATAGTAGGATAATTTTAGTAATTGTAACTTTTTGTTCATAATATATGGGAATTAAGGAAGACAGCATGTCTTAGGATAGGATGAGCGTGGTAGAAGTAGATCTCGTCAGCCTTGGATGGCCAGAATTGACACAATATATGGGCGGATATGACTTCACTAAGGGCAGAGTGAGGGCAGGAGCCAGGACTGACGTGTCTCTTAAAGGACAACCTTCTTTTGTTCTAGGGGCCATTTTCTTTTAGGGCATTTCAGCTGGCAAATGAAAGCATTATACATTTAACAGCCCGTGAAGCTTTGAAATAACATGGTGCAAAAAAATAAACTCACGGGATGCAACCAACCTCCCCCATCATTCCCCAGCTATTAATCACTCAACACGTCCAAATACATATACAACGCCACGGAACCTGCTGGCGTCGCACGAATGGCAGCAGCAACAACACACAAACCCTAGAAACCTCCTATACGACGCATCACTCCTATGTAAGTAGCAAAATACACAATTAGAATATTTTCTAGCAAAAATTCCATTGCTAAGTCTTATCAGTAATAACTCTACGAAACACAAATCTGAATCGCACTGAGTCGCAACCACGCCCCCCCCGTCCTCCTCCCTCCCTTGTCTCACAGAAGGCAAAAAGGGAGGGGTAGGAGGAGAGAGGGAGAGAAACAAGAGGTAGGGGGGGCTGCAAGCATGACATTTTAACCATGTCAGTGCTGGAAAGACAGTTACGTTACATTTATTGCAAAAGCAAAGAGACACAAAAACACAACATTTAATAATACTCTTCAGTGAAACTCAATACAAAACCCCCACCCTCTACCAGGGTAATGGCTAACAAAAAAAAATACAAAAACAATTATTATAATATACATATATTCTTAACCCTTTGTGATCTAGTTCTTCCTCAACCCAACCTTCCTGCTGAATAGCATTGCTACTCTGTACCAGTAAGCTTGCTTTCTTCTCTGTCAGTAATCTACCACATCAAGGCACAGCAATTTTACATACTTTTGCAATCTTTGCAACACCTTTAACCATCTCCTCACCCTCTCTGTCTTCAACTAAATCACATGCTAGCCAGCCCTTACTGGGCTTACTTAAATCCTGCCCCATAATCCCTTTTCCCCTACACCAGCGTCCTAGATATAGGGAAAGACAAGGAAAATTGAACAGGAACGTCTACAATGCTCGACTGCCACCTGAGAATTGTGGGCCCTTCTCAAGTGCGTCTTCCCAAAACGTAGACTAGTCACTGAATCCGCCTACCCGGGGTGGTAGACACGGATCGGAGCGAGGTGAGAAGTGTGTGACCAATCACTTCTCTTTTAAGAGGAATGGGAGTGGATAGTATAATAGTACAGGAAGTGTAGAAAAGGTAAAGGGTAAGGAAAAAAAATCCTTAGAGACAGACACAGGAGTTTGAATGACTCCTAATTAAACAAACAAGACAACAATACAATTGAAATACAGTGCATGCATCACAGTTCAAATGAAATCAACAGTAATCCCTTTCCTTTACTCATGTGCTTACTCCAAAGTCACCTCTCTCAACCCCGTAGTGTCCCCGCTCGGAGAATGACTTCATAAAGTCTCACTACCAGCGGCCAAGGATAACAGCTAACACCGGTCCGAAATCCTTATGCCTCCCTCGTTACAGCAGTCCACTTTAAAAGTGGCCGCGCCACCCTCACCCTCGTAGTGCCCCTATAAAACCCACTTTATAAGTCTCACTACCACGTGATGCGGAAAACAAGCAATGCCTACTTGAATCCCCCCAGGAAACAGAGTCCCCTGCCACAAGACTAAGTCTCCTACCACAATTAAATAATCAGGGAACCTTCAACTCAACTAGAGCCGAAGGGTCCGGGTCAGGAAGCCCCCAACTCAACTAGAGCTGGAGGGTCCGGGTCAGGATGCCCCCAACTCAACTAGAGCTGGAGGGTCCGGGTCAGGATGCCCCCAACTCAACTAGAGCCGGAGGGTCCGAAAGCGCACAGTGAAGCTAGCTAGGCTATCAAAGTGACACAAAATTGGATCACAGGAAACTATGATTCTACACAGATCCCACAGTTCCACAAACTTCTTTTTCCATACAGCCACAGCCACGAGGCTCCTAAAAGAAGTAAACAGGCAAAGAAGACCCCCAGGAAACTTCCACAGGTCAACCCCCCTTTTTCCCTACAGCCACAGACACGTGGCTCCTAAAAGGAGTAAAACAGGCAACAGGACTCCAGGCAAATCCCCCGGGTCCACCCCCCTTTATCCCAAAAGGGGTAACAGACAAACACAGGACCCCCAGGCAAACTACCACAGGTCCACCCCCCTTTTATCCCAAAAAGGGGAAACAAATAAACTCTCAACCCGGGCACTTAACTAAAACAGGCCAATTCAAACACACCCAGGCAACAGATAGACTAAATGCAGGTAAACAAGTGAGTAACGAGACACCGGGCAAGATATTACCTGTCTTTGATGTCCTCCCGGGAAGCAGTCACAGACACGTGGACGGGTCAATCAAAGGGGCCGGAACATACCGGTGACTCTGCAGAAGTCTCTACCGTGTACTTGGAGGTGATCAGTCTCCTTTCCTACCCCCAGGATTCCCCCGTCCAACAGCATCTTCCTTAGGACGGCTCACCGGCCAGACATAGCCCGATGCCCCACGTTGGAAAGCGCCAAATTGATGTAGATTAATTTAGAAATAAACAAATATGTTTAAACGTCTATCTGTTCCTGTCCAAATCTGAGATGATTAAATTGCGTATACGCAGAAGTAAGCTCACACTGACACATGGAGTTCAGGTTAAAAGCACTTCAGAAAATTTAATGCCATCTAGTTGGAAAACAGTTATGCAGACCTTTTTAAAGGCGAAATGACATCATCATTGAATATCAGATAATAACAAATAAACATCATTAATTGGATTAAATGTTATGTGACTATATCAGTGTCCACCCATCAATATTATTAATTGGATCAAAAACTAAGTGGTTAGCTTCGTGTCCACCCACCAAGAGGTGGTATTATTTTGGACACGGGTGGGGACAAGGGGGTCTTGAGCGTCATTTTACACGGTCGGTGATGTCAGATCTCGTGGTCAGGTGCAAGGTCTCTTATGAATAGAACATTTCATTACTACAGTGTTCTCATGGCCTTCAATTTATACTATGTTGCGAGTTAGGGGAAATTCAGCAGTTCCTGGGTTAGTCATATCTTTATGGAAAAATACAGTCTTTGTCTATTGTGTTAGATGTGCTGAGCAATTCTGTCATGTAATGTAGTTTTCATATGGAGAAGTCAGGTTATGAGGACAAAATGGAGGATTTGTCACAGCATCAGGTTAAAATGGAGTTAGTGCAATAATTCAATACAAGTACAATAAAGATTTTTTAATAATTCTACATCAGTCCCCCCTATGAAATGTTAAATTCTAAGAGATAAAAACTTTATTGGTTAGTTTCAGAGGACAGGTTAGCCCAAAGGCACAAAACCCTATGAAGTAACGGTTCTTAAAGTCTTCTTAGTTCTTCAGAGGGACATCATAAATAGACAAGCTTACATTACCATATGGACCTGTGTTATCTGGAATATAGGCACAACAAGTCATGGTAACAGGTAAACGTTGTTGGTTGCAATAGATATAATAAATGCAAATCAAAATATTATTATTATTATTAGCAGTGACGGTTGGGAAAATGGACTCAAACTTTCCTTTTACTGCAAAATCATCTGGTACCCCCCCTTGACACACCTATGGCATCAATATATATATATATATATATATATATATATATATATATATGTCAAACTTTCCCTTTAGAGGCGTGCTCCTCTTTATGTTCTGAAGCATGAATGTGGTGTGTCAAGAGTACCTTGTCATGTATTATGTGTATGGACATAATAACCTTGGCTAGGGCGCATTCGCTTATGCATTGTAGTATTAAACCTGTCCCACGCTACATCAGCGTAGGTGGACTCGGATCATTTAGTCAATATTAATATCACCACAAACTCAGGATGGGCAAATAATCCTGAGGGAGCTTGGCGTTTGGATCTCTTTAGCTTCACGAGGTCTCCTTTTGGGGTCCTCGGCTTTCCATCGATGGCAGGTGGTCAGGCATTATTATGGCCATCAAACACCTACTTGTTGGTATCTTTTTTTTTCTTTAGAGTCAAAAGTGTGTCAAAATCAACAAATGTTACTTCTCATGTTGCAGAGAGAGAGAGAGTCTTGAATCTGGAACAATGAATCCACTGAGTGATCTCTGCAACTTTCACAATGCACTATTGGGTATATGGTCTTGGTTGTCACATTGATGACCGGCTAGGCTTCTGGCCATCCTGACAAAATGTCTATTATAACTAGTGCATATTTGGATTCTTGAAAGGGATATTGAGAGTTAGCTAGGTGCTTAGGAGTATTTAGAGATCAAAGAGTTCATGAGGGTCTTGGATAGGTATAAAGTTCCATGGGCTCACTGCCCAGTACATGTTTTTGGGTAAACAGAGCTTGAGAGTGTTGGAGTACAGCCCGTCTTCAAGGGTTGCCCCTTTCTGTTTTTCCAGCTTTGTATTTATTCAGGGTCAGCAGCTGCTTTGTCATTCTTTCAGAAGCTTGAGATCTGTAGGTAGGATCTACATGGTGAGTATAGAAGTTTCTTTAGCGGACACCATTCTGTCCACTTCCCTTGGTGCACTTGTGGCTTGGTTGGCAGCTTTTAGTCAGCTGAGTGGTGCTTCTTATCTTCCAGATTGATCCAAAATAATGTGCTGCACCCAGGGCATATCTTGAGTCAGTGTAGATATTGGCATATCTTCCTTCAGGCATTTTGTATGCCACTGAGAAGGCTGTCAATTCAGCGTCTTGAGCAGATGTGAGTGAGGAAAGTGAAGATGCTTGACGTACCTGATCTTCTGTAGCAACAGCAAATCCAGTATGGTACCTTTCCTCATTATCCGCAAACAGAGTGGAGTCAGGATCTGGTAAAGCTACTGCATGCTCTGTTGAAAGGTGTCTTGTTTCTTCTTTCATCTGTTCAAAGCAACCATGAGGAGCAGTAGAAGAGGTTTCCTCACCTATTTCTGTGTGAGATTGGGGGGTATTTTTCTTTCTATTTACAGTTCTCTTGCTGACCCCCCTCTGTAGAGAGTTGTGAATTGATTGTTCATGTTTTGTTCTAATGAGTCAGGTTCCTTTCATGAGATTTCTGGGGACTTAGTGAAGAAAAAACATGAGGGACAGCCACCTCCCTTACAGGTGTCTTACTTCCATGGGAATCTGGGTCAGGACCGCACTATTTCCTTGAGAGTGCCCAAAACAGTTCTTTCATGTCTGAATAATTTTTCGTTAGTGTGGTATTCCCCCCTGGGAAGTGGCGGAAGAGTGGCCAGAGCAACTTTTCTTCAAAATATAATGTTGTCAGGTAAAGGCAGAGTTGTCTATGAGCGGAGGAAATTGGTAAGGAATAAGAAGGGAGGAAGCATATAAAGGATATAGATATGGTGGTGGGGAGATGGAAGAATGAGTAGTGGATAGAGTGAGAGGGAAGAAGGTGGAGTAGGAGGAGGAGAAGGTGGAGTAGAGGGAGGAGTAGGAGGAGGAGAAGGAGGAATAGAGGAGAAGTAGGAGGAGAGAGGAGAAGGTGGAGTAGAAGGAGAAAGTGGAGTAGAGGGAGGAGTAAGAGGAGGAGAAGGAGAAATAGAGGGAGGAGTAGGAAGAGGAGGGAGGAGTAAGAGCAGGAGGAGTAGAGGAGAAGTAGGAGGAAAGAGGAGAAGGTGGAGTAGAGGGAGGAGTAGGAGGAGGAGTAGAGGAGAAGTAGGAGGAGAGAGGAGAAGGTGGAGTAGAGGGAGGAGTAGGAGGAGAAAGTGGAGTAGAGGGAGGAGTAGGAAGAAGAACGAGGAGTAAGAGCAGGAAGAAGGAGTAGGAGGAGGAGAAGGTGGAGTAGAGGGAGGAGTAGGAGGAGGAGAAGAGGAGAAGTAGGAGGAGAGAGGAGAAGGTGGAGTAGAGGGAGGGGTAGTAGGAGAAAGTGGGGGACTGTAGATGAAGGGGAGGGATCGGTGGGAGGAATAAGCGGGGGTGGGCAGGTAAGGGAGCAGACAGGTGATGTAGCAATGCAGGATACATCAGAAATCAAGACTAGGTAGAAATGCAATGGAGGCTGCAAATAGCCCATGTACAACAACTATTAACTGGCCCTATGCTTTCCCTAGAGAAAAATAATAAAAGGCTAACATGCTCATCTTGTCTCCACAAGCCTCGAACGTTTCACTCCGTGGGTGTCCCGCAGCGGCTAGCCCACCACATCTCCCACACCAGACTTGTGCCCGTGGAGACAGACGCTATCCCTGACTCTCGTTCTTTATTTTATTAATTTATATCTAACATCTCAAAATGTAATTCCTACTTATATCACAAATATGCATTATCACAATTTTATGTCTCGCAAATGGGATAAACTTTATTCTACTCTTCACTGATAATGTATTTTTAAAACATACAAAATAGACAAATAACATTGCCTTCTGCAAAATAAATGGAAAAGATAATGGAGATTTTGTTAAGCTTATAAATGGCTATACATTAATTCACATTTCTTGTTCTCCAGTTTCTGGCTGTTAATGACAATGTACAATGTAATAGAGCAGCAGGGAATGCTAGCAGAATGCTTGGTTGCATAGGGAGAGGTATTAGCAGTAGGAAGAGGGAAATGCTCATGCCATTGTACAGAACACTGGTGAGACCTCACTTAGAGTACTGGATACAGTACTGGAGACCATATCTTCAGAAGGATATGGATACCTTAGAGAGAGTTCAAAGAAGGGCTACTAAACTGGTTCATGGATTGCAGGGTAAAATTCACCAGGAAAGGTTAAAGGATCTTGACAGGTATAGCTTGGTGAAAAGACAGGGGAAATATGCTAAAAGCATTTTAAATACATAAAGGGAAACAACACAGTAAAAGTGGAGACTATATTTAAAAGAAGGAAAACTACCATAACAAGAGGACGTAGTCTCAAAAATAGAGGGACCAAGGTTTAAAAATAATATCAGGAAGCATTGCATTACTGAGAGGGTAGTGGATGCATGGAATAGTCTTCCAACTGTAGTGGTAGAGGTTAACTCAGTAGAAGTGTTTAAGCATGCGTGGGATAGGCATAAGGCTAAGCACTTGCTGCTAGTAACAGATCTAGAATTAATATACTATAATGCCCAAAGTCTCAATTCCTATGCATATGCAATAATAAAATATCTGGGCTTACAACAAAAAATTATGTTAGTCAGTCTTTAAACTTGGCTTATTCATTTGTTAATAGTTATGCTTATAATGTTAACAGGTCAAGAAATCTTTGTTTATTAGAAACTTCTTTTAGTAAATGTTCTTTAAGATAACCCCTCTTCCAGCATGTTATCAATTTTTTTTTTTTTTTTTTTATACAAAGTTCAAACACACTTGTTCACAGACACTTTTCCTGATATAGGGAAACTAATAGTAGGATAATTTTAGTAATTGTAACTTTTTGTTCATAATATATGGGAATTAAGGAAGACAGCATGTCTTAGGATAGGATGAGCGTGGTAGAAGTAGATCTCGTCAGCCTTGGATGGCCAGAATTGACACGATATATGGGCGGATATGACTTCACTAAGGGCAGAGTGAGGGCAGGAGCCAGGACTGACGTGTCTCTTTAAGGACAACCTTCTTTTGTTCTAGGGGCCATTTTCTTTTAGGGCATTTCAGCTGGCAAATGAAAGCATTATACATTTAACAGCCCGTGAAGCTTTGAAATAACATGGTGCAAAAAAATAAACTCACGGGATGCAACCAACCTCCCCCATCATTCACCAGCTATTAATCACTCAACACGTCCAAATACATATACAATGCCACGGAACCTGCTGGCGTCGCACGAATGGCAGCAGCAACAACACACAAACCCTAGAAACCTCCTATACGACACATCACTCCTATGTAAGTAGCAAAATACACAATTAGAATATTTTCTAGCAAAAATTCCATTGCTAAGTCTTATCAGTAATAACTCTACGAAACACAAATCTGAATCGCACTGAGTCGCAACCACGCCACCCCCCTCCTCCTCCCTCCCTTGTCTCACAGAAGGCAAAAAGGGAGGGGTAGGAGGAGAGAGGGAGAGAAACAAGAGGTAGGGGGGGCTGCAAGCATGACATTTTAACCATGTCAGTGCTGGAAAGACAGTTACGTTACAATTATTGCAAAAGCAAAGAGACACAAAAACACAACATTTAATAATACTCTTCAGTGAAACTCAATACAAAACCCCCACCCTCTACCAGGGTAATGGCTAACAAAAAAAAATACAAAAACAATTATTATAATATACATATATTCTTAACCCTTTGTGATCTAGTTCTTCCTCAACCCAACCTTCCTGCTGAATAGCATTGCTACTCTGTACCAGTAAGCTTGCTTTCTTCTCTGTCAGTAATCTACCACATCAAGGCACAGCAATTTTACATACTTTTGCAATCTTTGCAACACCTTTAACCATCTCCTCACCCTCTCTGTCTTCAACTAAATCACATGCTAGCCAGCCCTTACTGGGCTTACTTAAATCCTGCCCCATAATCCCTTTTCCCCTACACCAGCGTCCTAGATATAGGGAAAGACAAGGAAAATTGAACAGGAACGTCTACAATGCTCGACTGCCACCTGAGAATTGTGGGCCCTTCTCAAGTGCGTCTTCCCAAAACGTAGACTAGTCACTGAATCCGCCTACCCGGGGTGGTAGACACGGATCGGAGCGAGGTGAGAAGTGTGTGACCAATCACTTCTCTTTTAAGAGGAATGGGAGTGGATAGTATAATAGTACAGGAAGTGTAGAAAAGGTAAAGGGTAAGGAAAAAAAATCCTTAGAGACAGACACAGGAGTTTGAATGACTCCTAATTAAACAAACAAGACAACAATACAATTGAAATACAGTGCATGCATCACAGTTCAAATGAAATCAACAGTAATCCCTTTCCTTTACTCATGTGCTTACTCCAAAGTCACCTCTCTCAACCCCGTAGTGTCCCCGCTCGGAGAATGACTTCATAAAGTCTCACTACCAGCGGCCAAGGATAACAGCTAACACCGGTCCGAAATCCTTATGCCTCCCTCGTTACAGCAGTCCACTTTAAAAGTGGCCGCGCCACCCTCACCCTCGTAGTGCCCCTATAAAACCCACTTTATAAGTCTCACTACCACGTGATGCGGAAAACAAGCAATGCCTACTTGAATCCCCCCAGGAAACAGAGTCCCCTGCCACAAGACTAAGTCTCCTACCACAATTAAATAATCAGGGAACCTTCAACTCAACTAGAGCCGAAGGGTCCGGGTCAGGAAGCCCCCAACTCAACTAGAGCTGGAGGGTCCGGGTCAGGATGCCCCCAACTCAACTAGAGCTGGAGGGTCCGGGTCAGGATGCCCCCAACTCAACTAGAGCCGGAGGGTCCGAAAGCGTACAGTGAAGCTAGCTAGGCTATCAAAGTGACACAAAATTGGATCACAGGAAACTATGATTCTACACAGATCCCACAGTTCCACAAACTTCTTTTTCCATACAGCCACAGCCACGAGGCTCCTAAAAGAAGTAAACAGGCAAAGAAGACCCCCAGGAAACTTCCACAGGTCAACCCCCCTTTTTCCCTACAGCCACAGACACGTGGCTCCTAAAAGGAGTAAAACAGGCAACAGGACTCCAGGCAAATCCCCCGGGTCCACCCCCCTTTATCCCAAAAGGGGTAACAGACAAACACAGGACCCCCAGGCAAACTACCACAGGTCCACCCCCCTTTTATCCCAAAAAGGGGAAACAAATAAACTCTCAACCCGGGCACTTAACTAAAACAGGCCAATTCAAACACACCCAGGCAACAGATAGACTAAATGCAGGTAAACAAGTGAGTAACGAGACACCGGGCAAGATATTACCTGTCTTTGATGTCCTCCCGGGAAGCAGTCACAGACACGTGGACGGGTCAATCAAAGGGGCCGGAACATACCGGTGGCTCTGCAGAAGTCTCTACCGTGTACTTGGAGGTGATCAGTCTCCTTTCCTACCCCCAGGATTCCCCCGTCCAACAGCATCTTCCTTAGGACGGCTCACCGGCCAGACATAGCCCGATGCCCCACGTTGGAAAGCGCCAAATTGATGTAGATTAATTTAGAAATAAACAAATATGTTTAAACGTCTATCTGTTCCTGTCCAAATCTGAGATGATTAAATTGCGTATACGCAGAAGTAAGCTCACACTGACACATGGAGTTCAGGTTAAAAGCACTTCAGAAAATTTAATGCCATCTAGTTGGAAAACAGTTATGCAGACCTTTTTAAAGGCGAAATGACATCATCATTGAATATCAGATAATAACAAATAAACATCATTAATTGGATTAAATGTTATGTGACTATATCAGTGTCCACCCATCAATATTATTAATTGGATCAAAAACTAAGTGGTTAGCTTCGTGTCCACCCACCAAGAGGTGGTATTATTTTGGACACGGGTGGGGACAAGGGGGTCTTGAGCGTCATTTTACACGGTCGGTGATGTCAGATCTCGTGGTCAGGTGCAAGGTCTCTTATGAATAGAACATTTAATTACTACAGTGTTCTCATGGCCTTCAATTTATACTATGTTGCGAGTTAGGGGAAATTCAGCAGTTCCTGGGTTAGTCATATCTTTATGGAAAAATACAGTCTTTGTCTATTGTGTTAGATGTGCTGAGCAATTCTGTCATGTAATGTAGTTTTCATATGGAGAAGTCAGGTTATGAGGACAAAATGGAGGATTTGTCACAGCATCAGGTTAAAATGGAGTTAGTGCAATAATTCAATACAAGTACAATAAAGATTTTTTAATAATTCTACATCAGTAGTATACATGTTTGATCAATGTGCAGCCTCTTCTTTTCCATGGCCTGTAGTCGAATGCGGGGTTGGCAATGTGTATGCTCTGTATTGGGGTCGCTAGGGACCATGATTTAGTGTAGCCCAGTTGGGGTTTGGCTGCGTCCCACGTTCTCAACAATAGAGACGTGGTGTCAGGCATTCCTATTATTTTAGGGCGTAATTTGTGAGGTATTCAGAATAGATGGTGTAGGCCTTTCGGGCATGTCCACGTCGATTCTATGTCTACCCATTACGGTCTGTCCTCCCCCTTATGAGCTAGCACCACCGTGGCCAAAAGGGTCGCTTTGTAGTATGTGCCCACGTCAGGTAGTCCTAGTCTCCCTTCTGTCACCGGTCTGCTCAGTATTTTTTTTGCTACTCGTATTTTGCGATTCGCCCATATGAATCTGTTCAGGGTTTGTTGGAGATTTTGTAGGAATATTCTGGCTATATGGATCTGTAATGTGCGTAATAGGTATTGGAGTTTGGGCATCACTATCATTTTGACCGCTGCTATCCTTCCCACCCAGGACAGGTATTTGTCCTCCCATGTTTGTAAAGTGGCAGCTATGTCTCTCATTAGTCTTCCGTAATTGTGTTCATGGAGACCTGCTATGGTCTTAGTTATCCGCAGACCCAGGAAGGTGAGGTAGTCATCCCTCCAATCCAGGGGGAATGTGGCTCTTAGTTGGGCTATTGTGTGGCCTGGCACTCCCACTCCCATTGCTTGCGTCTTTGTGACGTTAGCTTATAATATGATTGGCCCCCATACAATTTCGCTAGGATATCGCGTTGGGACCTTGCAGCGCTCTCCATCTATGGGAAGAAGCATGTCCAGACGGTAAATACCCTCACTCTATAGGGGTAACCGTCACACCTTCAAAAAGAGAAGTCTTTACACACATGGTAGTCAAATAAACATGGGAGTCTGGCTTGCAATGGAAGTATAATACACATGGGAGTCTGGTTGGCAATGCTGGCGCAAAGGTTAATATCAACAGGCCTCCACCAATTATTATCTCAACAAGAACCATATGTGGTGACCATTGATATACAGATGAATGTAGTCTCTCAGTTCTTGTGTCTACAAAAATTATAATATTCATAACACAAAGATAAAAATTTTCAACACATCAGGTATTTAAAGTTCATTAAAAATATTTCATAACCCAGTGCAGTTGTGTCCCTTATTCGCACTCTACACAGAGGGGCATGCAAATTATAAACACGCAAGGGTTTGGACTGAAAAAAATAAATTGCAGTGTCTAGATCTGGAATTAGACATAATCTGTAGCATGGTAGGTTCTTGAGATTGTTTAGAAAGGATTCAAGATTACATTTCTTGAAATCCCTGGTGATTATAATCTTGGGAGAGGATTTAGTGGCCTTTAGTTTGCGTATGCAGTACATTGAACAGTGGTCCCTGAAACTGTTAGTGAGAATGCCCACCTACTGGATTTTGCCAGGACAACAGGAGAAAATCCGATCTAGCAAGATATGGTTATGGCTTACATTATTAACGTGCATTGGGGAGGAAATTAATTGTGTTAGCTGCAACATGATTTATTATTTTTAGGATTCAGCCAATCATTATTTAAATCTCCAAAAGCTAACAGTTATTTTTTTTGGTTTTAAGCTACAGTTTCAGAAAGGAATTGGGCTATGCCTAAAAAGGAATGCACTAGGGAGCTAGGTGGGCGTAAAATTCCTGCAACAATTTAAACACATGGCCAGCAAGTTGCCAGCAAGTTGCCAGCATATGGGGGCACAAGGGGGGGCACAGCATGATGTAGGGCGGCCATGGCACACTCTGGCCCCCTCCTAGCGACGCCATTGAGCTACTCCAACTTATTCAATGCGTATTGGGAAGAACAATTCATATACCAGAGACACACTTGGGGGGCGAATTTGGTGTGCTATCACCGCTTCATAGATGGCATATTTTTTATCTAGACAGGCACTGGTACAGACTTGGACTCTTTTATTGCATACCTGAATAATAATGAATGGGACATTGTTTTATCCGCATAGATCAGCACAGAAGGAACTAAGGTAGTCATCCCTCCAGGGGGAATGTGGCTCTTAGTTGGGCTATTGTGTGGCCTGGCACTCCCACTCCCATTGCTTGCGTCTTTGTGACATTTAGCTTATAATATGATTGGCCCCCATACAATTTCGCTAGGATATCGTGTTGGGACCTTGCAGTGCTCTCCATCTATGGGAAGATGGATGTCCAGACGGTAAATACCCTCACTCTATAGGGGTAACCGTCACACCTTCAAAAAGAGAAGTCTTTACACACATGGTAGTCAAATAAACATGGGAGTCTGGCTTGCAATGGAAGTATAATACACATGGGAGTCTGGTTGGCAATGCTGGCGCAAAGGTTAATATCAACAGGCCTCCACCAATTATTATCTCAACAAGAACCATATGTGGTGACCATTGATATACAGATGAATGTAGTCTCTCAGTTCTTGTGTCTACAAAAATTATAATATTCATAACACAAAGATAAAAATTTTCAACACATCAGGTATTTAAAGTTCATTAAAAATATTTCATAACCCAGTGCAGTTGTGTCCCTTATTCACACTCTACACAGAGGGGCATGCAAATTATAAACACGCAAGGGTTTGGACTGAAAAAAATAAATTGCAGTGTCTAGATCTGGAATTAGACATAATCTGTAGCATGGTAGGTTCTTGAGATTGTTTAGAAAGGATTCAAGATTACATTTCTTGAAATCCCTGGTTATTATAATCTTGGGAGAGGATTTAGTGGCCTTTAGTTTGCGTATGCAGTACATTGAACAGTGGTCCCTGAAACTGTTAGTGAGAATGCCCACCTACTGGATTTTGCCAGGACAACAGGAGAAAATCCGATCTAGCAAGATATGGTTATGGCTTACATTATTAACGTGCATTGGGGAGGAAATTAATTGTGTTAGCTGCAACATGATTTATTATTTTTAGGATTCAGCCAATCATTATTTAAATCTCCAAAAGCTAACAGTTATTTTTTTTGGTTTTAAGCTACAGTTTCAGAAAGGAATTGGGCTATGCCTAAAAAGGAATGCACTAGGGAGCTAGGTGGGCGTAAAATTCCTGCAACAATTTAAACACATGGCCAGCAAGTTGCCAGCAAGTTGCCAGCATATGGGGGCACAAGGTGGGGCACAGCATGATGTAGGGCGGCCATGGCACACTCTGGCCCCCTCCTAGCGACGCCATTGAGCTACTCCAACTTATTCAATGCGTATTGGGAAGAACAATTCATATACCAGAGACACACTTGGGGGGCGAATTTGGTGTGCTATCACCGCTTCATAGATGGCATATTTTTTATCTAGACAGGCACTGGTACAGACTTGGACTCTTTTATTGCATACCTGAATAATAATGAATGGGACATTGTTTTATCCGCATAGATCAGCACAGAAGGAATTAAGGTAGTCATCCCTCCAATCCATGGGGAATGTGGCTCTTAGTTGGGCTATTGTGTGGCCTGGCACTCCCACTCCCATTGCTTGCGTCTTTGTGACATTTAGCTTATAATATGATTGGCCCCCATACAATTTCGCTAGGATATCGTGTTGGGACCTTGCAGTGCTCTCCATCTATGGGAAGATGGATGTCCAGTCGGTAAATACCCTCACTCTATAGGGGTAACCGTCACACCTTCAAAAAGAGAAGTCTTTACACACATGGTAGTCAAATAAACATGGGAGTCTGGCTTGCAATGGAAGTATAATGCACATGGGAGTCTGGTTGGCAATGCTGGCGCAAAGGTTAATATCAACAGGCCTCCACCAATTATTATCTCAACAAGAACCATATGTGGTGACCATTGATATACAGATGAATGTAGTCTCTCAGTTCTTGTGTCTACAAAAATTATAATATTCATAACACAAAGATAAAAATTTTCAACACATCAGGTATTTAAAGTTCATTAAAAATATTTCATAACCCAGTGCAGTTGTGTCCCTTATTCGCACTCTACACAGAGGGGCATGCAAATTATAAACACGCAAGGGTTTGGACTGAAAAAAATAAATTGCAGTGTCTAGATCTGGAATTAGACATAATCTGAATGCAAGATTACATTTCTTGAAATCCCTGGTTATTGTAATCTTGGGAGAGGATTTAGTGGCCTTTAGTTTGCGTATGCAGTACATTGAACAGTGGTCACTGAAACTGTTAGTGAGAATGCCCACCTACTGGATTTTGCCAGGACAACAGGAGAAAATCCGATCTAGCAAGATATGGTTATGGCTTACATTATTAACGTGCATTGGGGAGGAAATTAATTGTGTTAGCTGCAACATGATTTATTATTTTTTAGGATTCAGCCAATCATTATTTAAATCTCCAAAAGCTAACAGTTATTTTTTTTGGTTTTAAGCTACAGTTTCAGAAAGGAATTGGGCTATGCCTAAAAAGGAATGCACTAGGGAGCTAGGTGGGCGTAAAATTCCTGCAACAATTTAAACACATGGCCAGCAAGTTGCCAGCAAGTTGCCAGCATATGGGGGCACAAGGGGGGGCACAGCATGATGTAGGGCGGCCATGGCACATTCTGGCCCCCTCCTAGCGACGCCATTGAGCTACTCCAACTTATTCAATGGGTATTGGGAAGAACAATTCATATACCAGAGACACACTTGGGGGGCGAATTTGGTGTGCTATCGCCGCTTCATAGATGACATATTTTTTTATCTAGACAGGCACTGGTACAGATTTGGACTCTTTTATTGCATACCTGAATAATAATGAATGGGACATCATTTAATCCGCATAGATCAGCACAGAAGGAATTAAGGTAGTCATCCCTCCAATCCAGGGGGAATGTGGCTCTTAGTTGGGCTATTGTGTGGCCTGGCACTCCCACTCCCATTGCTTGCGTCTTTGTGACATTTTCGCTAGGATATCGTGTTGGGACCTTGCAGCGCTCTCCATCTATAGGAAGATGGATGTCCAGACGGTAAATACCCTCACTCTATAGGGGTAACCGTCACACCTTCAAAAAGAATACCAATAATAGATAAGCTAAGTTGTAACTTTATTTTTAATAGTTCAAATGTTTTGGATTGTCATAACGTTGAAAATACAAACACAATTCAGGAGTTCAGGAGGATGAATAAATGGCTGTGATTATAACTGATGCATTTGACTTGAACGTACTTTAGTTTCAAATTACATCTTACATGTATCTATTATAAATATAATTAATGTAATATATATAATTTAGCCCCATAATAATAATAATAATAATAATAATATTTTTTTTTTTTTGCTTTTTCTCTTTTTCTCCCCCCCTTCCCTCCCTCTTTTTATCATTCCTTTCCTCCCCCCTTCCTTCCCCTCTCACCCCCCTCCCCTCCCTTGCAAAACTATATTAGAGCATAGTGATTCCTGTATGTCTTCCCCCTCCCCTATTCCCTTGCACGTCAAGCCTCACAATGCCCCCCCCCCCCACTCCCCCTTACCCACAGAGACCTGTAGCGGAGCGTCCTGCATTCCAGCTTTCAACCAGATGCGAGCAGGCCAGGTGTATCCGATAGCTTGGGGGGGCTCAGGTGGAGCGCTAAGGGTAGACGTCCCAGGTCTTGTGCCGGATTCAGCCAACCACTGCAGATGGCAGGACCCCTCCAAGTCAGTGATGCCCGACCCAGTTTCCCCTCCCAAAACAGCCCGGCCAGTTCCAGGAGGGAGAAGAAAAAGAACAAAAAAAACAACATGGGGGCAATTGAAGGCTAAGTTACATTAGGGTAGGCATATGGCGGTGTTAGGCTCGTAACCCGGCCTCTGCAGTGGGATGAGGGGGCCCTCCGTCCGGTCCATGGCGGCAATAGCTGGAGACCCACTCCCATCCCCCACCCAAAGAGACAAAAGAGAATAAACAATAAAAGAAGGAGAAGACCATTTTCAGGTGGCGGGCCAGGTGCCCACCCGCGCCGGTCGGCCAGCCAGCCACGGCTAAGGCGAAGCTTATGGGCAACCTTTCACTGGATTTCCATGTTGTGTAGGCCTACTGAGCCAGCAGGTCACAGGTGGGCTTCTGCCCGGTCGCAGGTATTTATTCTTCTGGATTAGTCGGGTGGGCGGGCAGAACGCCTGGGCGGTTCTCCCTGGAATCCCTCCGTGGTTGCCGGGGTGGCCTCTGGGGTCTGGGTTCCCTATCCAGCGGTTCCAGTATCCAGTCCGGCACAGCTATAGGCGGTAGATCCAGACGTTGCAGGAAGTGTGGGATTTCATCTGGCCAGCGTGCAGATACCCACTCATTGCGGTGGCGCACCTGTATGCTGAAGGGGAAGCCCCATTTGTACGGTATATTGCGTTCCCTGAGGGCAGCTGTTATGGGTCTGAGGGCTCGTCGCGCTTCCAACGTGGCTGGGGAGAGGTCTTGGTATAGAGAGACATCAGCACCCTGGTACTGCCATGTAGGTCGCGTTCTGGCGGTGCGCATTATGCGTTCCTTTAGTGGGAAGGAGTGAAGGCAGCAAATGAGATCTCGGGGGTCCCCCTCACGGATTCGGGGTCTCAGGGCCCTGTGTGCTCTTTCAAAGCGTATATCCGCTGGAGCTTCGCCCTCTAATATGTGCCGGAATAGCCCGGTCAGTAGGACCTCGCATTTTCTGCGCCATCCCGCTCAGTTACCCCTCTTACCCGGATATTGGAGCGGCGGCTCCTGTTGTCCAGGTCCTCCATCTGGCGGCGCAGGGTCAGTAGCATGTTGCCCTGTCTTGCGAGTGCTGTATCAGCTGCTGATGTTTGGCGTCGCGTGGTCTGGGCCTGCGCCTCCAGAGCCTGTATCCAGCCGTCCTGTGCGTCCATGTCAGCCCTCAGTGCAGTCACTGCTGAGGTAAGGGAGGCTTGAAGGGTGGAGGTGAGAGATTGCAGGTCAGCCTTTGTGACCATATTACTGGCCAGGCGCCTGATCTCTGCATTTATATCAGCCAGCGTGGGCTGCTCCTGATCGGAGTTTGAAGAGGCAGGGGAGACCGGCGCCATTTTGGAGCCGTGCGCGGCCCGGCTAGACCCCAGCGGGGTTTGAAGGAACCCGTCCATCGGGCCCGCGGAAGGTGCCTGGGGTGCAGTCCTGGGGGTCTGCGGGTGTTCCGCCCGTTTTGTGCGCCCCATCAGAGTCGGCTGACGTGCGGTAAGTGGCTTTTAGGAGCGCGGTGGCGAGGAGCTCAGGATTCAGGCGGCCATGCTGCTCGGACCTCAGGCCATGCCCCCCCTAATATTAATTATAATAATATCTTTAAAAACAGAACTTAAACAAGTTGCAGAACAATTGGCAATAATCTCAAACCTTTTTTTTATTTTCTTTTTGCAAAATATGCTTTAATATAGTTTTTTTCATCGGTAGGAATCCAAATAATCTATTTTAGGCCTGTCACATTTTCTCTAGATATCTCTTAGAACCAGGAACTGCTTGTGCCAGCAGGTAAACAAAAAAAGCATACAGGATACAATACAATAGCTATACTAAAGCATATAGTATACAATAGCTATACATTCTAATTACTGCTGAAAAGAAACCAGCTAAGCACTGTTTTCAATGTATTTAAGCATCAGCAAGGTAAACAGTATATAAAGGCTCTCCATTCTGTGTAACAGCACAACTTGCATGAGCAGATCATCCATCACTGAAAATGGGAAAGGTAAGATGATCTGAATATTTTAAATATTGGCAACACAAGAAATATTGGAAACAATAAACAGATTTTTTTTTTTTAAATGAACCCAAATAAATTACAATTTTAAATGCTTACACTGAATGCCAGCAAACTCTATCTGCTGAACAATATACCGTAGTGAGTTTATCTAGTCCAGAAACATGCCAACATAATATTCCGTAAACCAGTTTTGAACATTTGCCGCCACATCGAATAAGAATTCATCAGGACACATGCATCACATGTTTACTTTTTTCAGACTCAAGATTAAGATTTTTTCAGTTTTTGAAAGTACTTTCTAGTGAATACCACTATTAACCGTAATAAATTGCTATAATTATGTGAAAGTGAATGCAAGTTCACAAAATGTACCAAAAACATATATTCCAATTCTGCCTTAAACTTATATGTTTAACTCCAAAAATAAACAAAAAAATCTAAAATGTTCAAATGCATGGTTCTTTCACAGATTGTATTCTACGAGGATCGTAACTTCCAGGGCCGCTCTTATGAGTGCAACTCTGAGTGTCCAGATATGTCCTCATATTTTCATCGCTGTAATTCCATCCGAGTGGAAAGTGGAAACTGGATTCTGTATGAGCACCCCAACTTTAGAGGACACCAGTATTACCTTAGCAGGGGAGAATACCCTAATTTCCAGCAATGGATGGGTTTCAATGACTCCATCAGATCTTGTCGTATTAGCCCACAGGTAAAGATATTTACCAAAACAGTTAAGAATCTTACATAAATATGATGCAGTCCAAAAATACATTATTTTCCAATTATCAATTATTATAGGTTTACCTTTGCAGATATGTCCTTTTTGACTATTATTAATTATTTTATGGGAAATATCTTCAGTTCACAATTCCATTGTCAGGTAACAGGTGGGTAAATATTGATAAAAAAATATATATATAATCTCATATAGATTTTGATTTTTACATGCAATCATACAATTATTTTAATCTTGTTTATAAATATTTTTTTTTCTTTCTAAAGCACCATGGATCATTCAGAGTAAAGGTCTATGAGAGGGAGGATTTCCGAGGTCAGATGATGGAGTTCACTGAAGATTGTACTAATGTCAATGAGAGATTCCGTTACCATGACATCCACTCCTGCCAGGTGATTGATGGCTACTGGATGTTCTATGAGGAACCAAATTACAAAGGACGCCAGTATTACCTGAGACCTGGAGAGTACAGAAGATATACTGACTGGGGTGCCATTAGCCCAAGAATTGGCTCATTCAGGAGACTTCACCATTTCTAATAAGTTGTATTTATTACTAAATCAGCATGTCATTAAGAATATAATAAAAGCTTCAAAAATTATCTTTAAGGTCTATATTTTTTTCATTTTCTATTTTTGTTGTGGGTTTTATACCTTTTACTTTACATGCAAAATGCAAACACTTATCTTAAACCACAGTTCAGTAAATTAATTATTTAGATAACAGTGGTTCTTATAAAAACAAATAATGAGTAAGTAATAAGGTGAATTATATTATTTTTTAGATATAGTCCCTCAGGAAGTTGAAGTTGTGACAGACAACATACTTATAGCTTTTTTTACTGAAGGTGGTTTGACCCAAAAAAGTAATGGTATTTCTTCAAAGAAGAAGGAAAACATTCTTTCAACAACTCTGTCATGTATCAAATAATATCAATGGTGTTGTTTTCTATTATGACATTTTTTAATGCTTTCTTTGCAGAATATAGTACATTCTTATACAAATATATATTTAGATATTTATGTATATGTCCTATATGTATAGGTCAAAGGTAATAGGGATTCTTTGTGAGTTAGAATAATGGAAGAAATATGATGAAAGACCTGGACATCCAACTACAACCTTTTACACTTCACATGTTAAGCCTCTACAGAAACTGCTGAATTTGAATAAGCATGTAACAACACAGAATATTCACTGATTCTAAGGCTTCACATATCTGAAAGATCCATTTATGTACATGTTCATATTTAATGGAACATGTTCAATGTGGAGATTGTTTTTGTGAGCTACCTTCATTTCTAATCTCCTTAATTTGGCTAAGTTAGACTGTTGAAACTTCAAAGCTGCAGAGTAAGATTTGTCATAGCAGATTTATGTTTATGCAAAAGTACATGCTTTAAATGTAAGAAATAAACATAAAAAAATGACAAAACAAGGCAACATTTAGTAGCCACCGACTTTTACAAGATAATACTAATTGAACAGTATTGTAACATCTAAAATTACATGTAGAGGTCATACACACACACAGACTGCTGAGTTCATACATACCCACACACAGACTGCTGAGTCCATACACACACACTGACTGCTGAATCCATACACACACACAGACACACATACTGCTGAGTCCATACACACACATAGACACATCGACTGTTGAGTCCATACACACACAGACACATAGACTGTTAAGTCCATACACACACATACTGCTGAGTCCATACACACACACACAAAGACTGCCAAGTCCACACACACCCACACACACAGAGACACAGAGACTGCTGAGTCCATATACACACACACACACACACACACACACACACACAAACAGACTGCTGAGTCCATATACACACAAACACACAGACTGCTGTGTCCATACACACAAACACAGATACACAGACTGCTGACTCCATACACACACATACTGCTGAGTCCATATACACACAAACACACAGACTGCTGTGTCCATACACACAAACACAGATACACAGACTGCTGACTCCATACACACACACAGACTGCTAAGTCAATTCACAGACTGCTGAGTCCATACATAGACTGCTGAGTTCATACACACTCAGACACACACACAACGACTGCTGAGTCCATACACACACACAGACTGCTGAGTCCATACACACTCAGACACACACACACACACACACACACAAAGACTGCTGAGTCCATACACACACACAGACTGCTGAGTCTATACACACACACTGACTGCTGAGTCCATACACACACACTGACTGCTGAGTCCATACACACACACTGACTGCTGAGTCCATACACACACACACCCACAGACTTCTAAGTCCATACACACACAGAGACTGCTGAGTCCATACACAGACTGCTGAGTCCATACACACTCAGACACACACACAAAGACTGCTGAGTCCACACACACACACACACAGACTGCTGAGTCCATACACACACACACAGAGACTGCTGAGTCCATACACAGACTGCTGAGTCCATACACACTCAGACACACACAAAGACTGCTAAGTCCACACACACACACACACACAGACTGCTAAGTCCATACACACACACACACACAATTACACAGGCTGCTGAGTCCATACACACACACTGACTGCTGAGTCCATACACAGACACACCCACAGACTTCTAAGTCCATACACACACACACACACACACACAGACTGCTGAGTCCATGCACGCACACAGACTGCTGAGTCCATACACACGCACAGACTGCTGAGTCCATGCACACACACAGACTGCTGAGTCCATGCACACACACAGACTGCTGAGTCCATACACACACACAGACTGCTTAGTCCACACACACACACACATAGACTGCTGAGTCCATACACACACACACACACAGACTGCTGAGTCCACACACCCACACCCACACACACCCACAGGCTGCTGAGTCCATACACACACACTGACTGCTGAGTCCATACACACACACACCCACAGACTTCTAAGTCCATACACACACACACACAGACTGCTGAGTCCATGCACGCACACAGACTGCTGAGTCCATACACACGCACAGACTGCTGAGTCCATGCACACACACAGACTGCTGAGTCCATGCACACACACAGACTGCTGAGTCCATACACACACACAGACTGCTTAGTCCACACACACACACACACACACACACACACACACACATAGACTGCTGAGTCCATACACACACACACACAGACTTCTGAGTCCACACACCCACACCCACACACACCCACAGACTGCTGAGTCCATGCACACATACAGACTGCTGAGTCCATACACAAATACACAGGCTGCTGAGGCCATACACACACACAAACACACACACACATGCACAGACTGCTGAGTCCACACACACACACACACACACACACAGACTGCTGAGTCCATACACACACACACACACACAAACACAGACTGCTGAGTCCACACACACACACAAACTGCTGAGTCCACACACACACACACACACACACACACACACACACACAGACTGTTGAGTCCATACACACACACACACAAACACACAGACTGCTGAGTCCACACACACACACACACACACACACAATCATATTAAGCCTACCTGTCACTGGAGGCTGTTGCTGGGCGGTCCAGCAGGCATCTTAACTGTGGGGGTGGGGCTTATGTACGGGAGGCGTGGCTTCATTTGGGGGCAAGGCCTTTTCCTGGGGAGCCTGTCAATGCTCCCTCCAGCCACTAACAGCACCCAGCACCATTCCAGCTGAGCTCCTCTGTCCTGCATTCCCTCCCTCGGGCTGTAACACATGGTTACAGTCCGAGAGAATATAATTTAAACACATGGCCAGCAAGTTGCCAGCTTATGGGGGGCACAAGGGGGGGCACAGCATGATGTAGGGGGGCCATTGCACCCTCTGGCCCCCTCCTAGCGAAGCCATTGAGCTACACCAACTTATTCAATGCGTATTGGGAAGAACAATTCATATACCAGAGACACCCGTGGGGGGTGAATTTGGTGTGCTATCGCCGCTTCATACATCACATATTTTTTATCTAGACAGGCACTGGTACAGATTTGGACTCTTTTATTGCATACCTGAATAATAATGAATGGGACATCGTTTTATCCGCATAGATCAGCACAGAAGGAATTATTTTTTTAGACTTGGATATTAACATAGTAGATGCACATATTACTAAGAATCATTTTAAAGAAGTGAATGCAAATGGATATATTAGGAAGGAAAGCTGTCATCACACACCT
Source organism: Pelobates fuscus (assembly GCF_036172605.1). Lineage (NCBI taxonomy): Eukaryota > Metazoa > Chordata > Amphibia > Anura > Pelobatidae > Pelobates > Pelobates fuscus. The sequence continues at coordinate 79,769,239 of NC_086324.1, forward strand.
TGGCTATCAAACGCCCCTAAAGGTAAATTTTTAAGAATAAGACGAAATTGCTCAAATGACCAGGGTTATATAGCACAGGCAGGTAGGATCAAAACTCAATTCCTTCAAAAAGGATATGAAGAAACCAAACTTCAGACAGCTTTAGAAGAGGTCCTTAAAATACCAAGAAAAAAAAACTCCTAGTATAGAAAGATAAAAAGAAAGATAAAAAATGGAGCAATAACAGCATTCCTTTCATTTGCAGTTTTAACCCTTTAAGTCCGGAGGACGTACTATTACGCCACGCAGAAACCGGCTCTAAACGCCGGCGGGCGTAATAGTACGTCCTCGCTTTTATTGCCGCCCACGTGGCCGGCGGTATTCTCCCGCTGCAGATCGCGGTCGGGGGGGATGCCTGGCCCCCCGGGCAACCCCCCCTGTGGCCGGTGACCGCGATCTGCAGTCTCTGATCGCAGTGACAGGCTGTCACTGCGACCAGTATTCAGCATGTGTCAGCCGATTTCAAATCGGCTGACACATGCGGCCGGCGGCTTTCCCGTTGTGCAGATCGCGGTCGGGGGACTTACCTGGCCCCCCAGGCAGTCCCCCTGGGGTCAGTGACCGCGATCTGCTAAGTCTGAGATCGCAGTGACAGGCTGTCACTGCGATCTCAGAGCGCTCTGATCGCAGTGACAGCCTGTCACTGCGATCAGTGTTACATGTGTCAGCCTATTGGCTGACACATGTAACTGGCACAGTGATCCCCCTGCAGATTGGAAGGGGGGAGTGCTTGTACCACCCAGGCACTCCCCCCTGTGGTCAATTACCCAATCTGCAGGAGGTGATCACAGTGACAGGCAGTCACTGTGATCACTGATCCTGTGTGTCAGCCAGTGATGTGAAATCACTGGCTGACACTGTCTCTGCCCCCTGTCCTGTAAAAAAAATAAAATATTAGTTCAAAAAATAAATTAAAAAAATTACAGTTACAAATAAAATATACTTAGATCATATATATTATATATATATGATCTAAGTATATATATATATACACATACACACATTTACACATACACGACGTGTATTTAAATATTAATAAATATATATATATATTAATATCAAATTACACGTAGACTGATACTGATTAAATATATATAATTATTGTTATATATATATTTATATATATATAAAAAAAATATATATGTAAATACGTAAAAAAATAAAATTAAAAAAATATTTAAAAATAAATAATTAAAAAATATAGAGATGTGTGTTATTTCGTTCTAACTGTATTGTGATAATAATATATATATATTTATATCAAAATACACGTAGAACAAAATAATATATATCATAATATATATATCTATATACATAAATATATACGTATATATCACTATATATACCTATATATAAATAAAAATATTGAAAAAAAATTATATATATATATATATATATATATATATACACATATGTATATATATACATATCTTAATTCTACACATATATTTATGTAATAATTTTACATAATTAGGTATCCTAATTAATTACAATTAGCGGGACCTGCCTGACAACCCATGCCGAAAGTATAGGGAATTTTATTTGCTAGCACTATATTTAACCCTATAACTTTCCAAGACACCATAAAACCTGTACATGGGGGGTACTGTTTTACTCGGGAGACTTTGCTGAACACAGATATTAGTGTTTCAAAACAGTAAAATGTATTACAACGATGATATCGCCAGTAAAAGTGACGTTTTCTGCATTTTTCACGCACAAACAGCACTTACACGGACGATATTATTGCTGCAATACTTTTTACTGTTTTGAAATACAAATATTTGTGTTGAGCGAAGTCTCCCGAGTACAACAGTACCCCACATGTACAGGTTTTATGGTGTTTTCAAAAGTTACAGCGTCAAATATAAGGCTTGTGTTTCATTTTTTTCACATTAAAATTCGCCAGATTGCTTACGTTGCCTTTGTGACCCTATGGTAGCCCAAGAATGAAATCTACCCCTATGATGGCATACCATTTGCAATAGTAGACAACCCAAGGTATTGCAAATGGGGTTTGTCCAGACTTTTTTAGTAGCCACTTAGTCACAAACACTGGCCAAAATTGGCGTTTTTTGCATTTTTCACACACAAACAAATACTAACGCTAACTTTGGCCAGTGTTTGTGACCAAATGGCTACTAAAAAAGACTGGACATACCCCATTTGCAATACCTTGGGTTGTCTACTATTGCAAATGGTATGCCATTATGGGTGTAAATTTAATTCCTGGGCTACTATACAGTCTCAAAGGCAACGTAACCAATCTGGCGAATTTCAATTTTAAATGTAACACGCTATATTTGACCCTGTAACTTCCCAAAACACCATAAAACCTGTACATAGGGGGTACTGTTTTACACGTGAGACATCGCTGAATACAAATATGTGTATTGTATTGCAGTAAAAGCAAACAGTATTTTGACATCCACAGTTAAAATGTCACATAGAACTAAAAAAAAATAAAAAAATCTTTTTTTCTCCCATTTTTTTATATATTTTTTATATTAAATTATGTTTAATACCTAAATATTTGATGTTAAATGAAAGCCCTGTTTCCCCTGAATAAAATGATATATAATGATGCATTTCATATGAAAGAGGTGAATTACGGTTGGACAGACATATAGCGCAAATGCCAGGTTTTGTTTACGTTTTGTTCTGTTCACAACTTGTACATTTGGCTGCAGTGTTAAGGGGTTAATGGAAATAATAAAAAATAGTAAACAAAATCATAAACAAATACTGGCATATTCTACAAGATGACCCAATCCTTAAAGGCATTTTACCAGAAAAAAACTAAATAATTTATAGAGGAGCTAAAAATCTCAAAAGCACTTTAGTACAACGTAGTAATAAAGAAATAACACTGATTAATAATTTTTTAAGCATAAGTAAAGGTTTTTACGGATGTGGGCAGTGCCTGGCATGCAGGAATACCAAAAGCAAAAAAACGGCACATAATAGATATGGAGCCTATCATAAACAAAAATTCCAAATTAAAGACCACCTAACATGCTACTCTAAAGGAGTAATCTATATTTTAAAATGTTCGTGTAATCTGCCTGTATATAGGCAGAGCAATCCGATGCCTAAACAGGGCCGGCGCGTCCATAAGGCGCAAGGGCTCTGGGGGCGCAAGATTTCAGTGACCGGCAGGATGGAAGCTCTCCCTCCTGCCGGGCCACCATCTCGGCCCCCGGTGCGGCGTGCGGCTGTGCTGTAATCAGATGCGGCGAGGGAGCTCTAACCTCTCTGCTCTGCTCCCTCGCGCGCTGTCTGCTGATGCCGCGGGAGACGGAATATGACGTCATATTCCGGCTCCCGCGGTATCAGCAGACAGCGTGCGAGGGAGCAGAGCAGAGAGGTTAGAGCTCCCTCGCCGCGTCTGATTACAGCACAGCCGCACGCCGCCCAGCAGCCCCACTGGACCCCAGGGAAGGATTCATCATCCACACCAGCTCTCCAGGTAGGGAGGCTGGGTGGAAAATATTTATTTGTAAAATAATTAGTGAGTGTATGTGTATGAGTGTATGTGTCTGTATCTGTGTGAGTGTATGTGTCTGTGTGTGTGTGAGTGTATGTGTCTGTTTGTGTGTGTGTGTGTGTGTGTGTGTGTGTATGTGTCTGTGTGTGTGTGTGTATGTGTCTGTGTGTGTGTGTATGTGTCTGTGTGTGAGTGTGAGTGTATGTGTGTGAGTGTGAGTGTATGTGTCTGTGTGTGAGTGTATGTGTCTGTGTGTGAGTGTATGTGTCTGTGTGTGTGTGAGTGACGGCGTGTGCGTCTGCGAGTGACGGCGTGTGCGTCTGCGAGTGACAGTGTGCGTCTGCGAGTGACAGAGTGTGTGTGTGAGTGAGTGTGTCTGTGTGTGTGCATGTGAGTGTATGAGTGTGTTTGTCGGTGTATGATGAGTGTGTTTGTCAGTGTATGAGTGTGTGTCTGTCAAATCAGTGAGAGTATGTTTGTCATTGAGTCTGTGTGTGACTATCAGTGTGTCTGTCAATGAGTCTGTGTCTGTCAGTGACGTCTGTGTGTTTGTCATTGAGTGTGTGACTGTCAGTGTGTACAGAGTGGAGCGGAGCGGAGCGCGGTACAGGAGCTTCTGTTTCCTGTACCTGGCCAGACTGACAGGAGGTGCTCACAGAGAGAGCATTCCCTGTCAGTTCGGCCGGGTACAGAAAACTGAAGCTCCTGTACCGCGCTCCGCTCCGCTACACTCTGTGCACACTGACACACCAGGAAGGGGAGTGTGACCACTAAAGGGGTGTGGGGTGCACCAAGGGACAGGGAGGGAATGGGAGAGAAACACCAAGAGACAGGGAAAAGAGGGGGGAGGGGAGAAGAACACTAAGGGACAGTGAAGGGACCAGGGAGGGGCTGGTTAAGAGGCACATAGGTGAAGATGTTTTTTTTTAGGGGGGGGGGGCGGAAAAATGCATCTTTGCCTGTGTACATAAAAATCCAAGCACCGGCCCTGTGCCTAAACACAAGGATAGCAGAGCATATATAAAGAATGAATTGGAGACACACAGTGTCTCTAATCATTTTAAAATAGCACATAATCAAAATCCTGAAGGAATGTTTTTAAGCGCCATTAAACTTGTCAAAAAAGATTGGAGAGGAGGAGTTTACATTAAAAAGATAGGAATGGAAGAAATTAGATTCATTTTTAATTTTAATACTATGACCCCGCAAGGGCTTAATAATGATTTTGAATTATGCAATTTTATGAAATAATCTCTTTTATGAATATCACCTTTTATAAACAACATTTTTTAAATAGAGTCTATTTTAAACTCAATCAAATATTACTATGTTTAAAACATATCCTGAGTCAGATTAATAACTACTACTACTTGTTCTATTTCATAGGATTTTAGGACCGTTTTTTGCATTTGGTATTCCTGCATGCCAGGCACTGCCCAATTGTGTTCAATTTTTTTAATTCTTTATTTCTTTTTATTCCGGAGATCCAAACATTTATAGGAGACGTATCACATAATTACAAAACATCCAATTATCAAACTCATAAATACCACAAATCACCTGACTACCAAAATTTTCCTCACCACACCACTACAAACAAATCAAGCTACACCCAACCTTCAACACCTACACCCAGACCACAAAGGTCTAGATTTGGTCAGAAATACTCAGACCTCCCAAAGTCACCTCCTAATTACACTCACAACAACAGATATCAATTACTGTCTATTGATTCAGAAATTGAGAAGAATTTTTTAGACATACGCACACAGAATCTACCTCACACACAGACTCCATACCTACCCAGAGCAAGGAAAAGAAGCTTAAGTATAGAGGAGGGAGAGGTGGCAGAAGACTACAAAAGAGAAAGGAAGGAAAGACAATAAGTACGATAGATGAGAAAAAATTTGGAATTTTTAATCTCTCTCACAAAGTTTTAACATCTACCCAGATTTTAGTTTTAAGTAAAGGTCTTAAATACGCTCCTACTAATCCTTTTAAACCCTTTCAAGCATTTCTGGACATCAACAAATTTGTTAGGAAAGCCACAATAAAAAGATTTTTTACCCAAAACAGTAATGCCTCTACAGTATCAAATCCAGTTTCGCATATCCAGAATTCTGATACCTCTACTGAATGCCCCACCACACATACTGTTTTAAAAAAAAACTCCAAATTGTATCCTTCTAATTATAAGTCAGGGCCTATAGAAGTCTTTGAAAAACTGGTCCTAAAGGATTTCGAAAAGATTAAGCATAATAAGTACGACTCACAGAACCTTACCCAAAAGGAAAGCTCTAAAGGAATTCCAAAAAGATGACGAAATTGTAATCAAACCCGCCGATAAAGGTGGAGGCCTAGTTATCCTATCAAAGTCCATGTACATAAAAGAAGCCAATCATCAACTTAATGACCTTGAGGTATACAATAAATTACCCTATGACCCCACCTCCAATATTAAAGATACTTTAAGCGAATTCTTACGAAAAGGATTAGATAAGGGTATTCTAAACAAACAAGAATTTGACTATCTTAATACTCGTTACCCTAAAATCCCAGTCATTTATTTTCTTCCAAAAATACACAAAAATGCAACAGAACCCCCTGGAAGACCCATAGTATCTGGTATTAATTCTGTTTTATCCAATCTTTCCGAATATATTGACATTTTATTACAACCTTTGGTCAAAGAAACTAGGTCATATCTGAAAGATTCCCTTACTCTTTTATCCTTTTTAAGTGATTTTAACTGGTGCCAAGATTATATACTAGTAACTTGTGATGTGCAATCACTGTACACCATAATTCCTCACAATATTGGTTGCCAAGTTGTTGAAAGGATTTTAAAACAAAACAGTTCAATTCCAAATTCTCAAATTGATTTTATTATACAGGGTATTAACATTATACTTACTAACAACTATTTTTGGTTTTTAGATTCATTTTATATACAAAAGAAGGGCACAGCTATGGGAACCAGGTTTGCCCCCAGCTATGCTAACCTCTTCATGGCAGACTGGGAGTCTTCGGCCATCTGGGGTGATCGTGGTTGGCGGGCAAACCTGGTCTCATACTTTTGTTATATTGATGATCTGTTTTCTATCTGGCAAGGTTCCGATACGTCTCTTAAGCTGTTTTTAGATCACCTAAATGTCAATGACAGGGGCATTGTTTTATCATCAGAATTTAGCAATCTGTCAGTCAATTTTTTAGACTTAAATATTTTTATTCAAGATGGACGCATTCAAACCAAAACTTTTTTTAAAGAGGTTTGCACTAATACGATAATAGACCAAACTAGCTGCCATTATAAACCTTGGTTGGATGGCATTCCAAAAAGCCAATTTCTCCGCCTCCATCGGAATTGCTCATCAACAGCCGATTTTAATGTCCAATCTACCTCATTAAAAAACATGTTTTTAGAAAAAAACTATGAAGCAGATAAATTAAATAAAGCTCTAGAGGTGGTAAAAGAGAAGGAGAGAACGGAGCTTTTAAAATATAAAGCTAAAAAAGCAGACCCTCCACAACTCCCTATTATTTAGATTTTAATAATAAGAATAAAACTTTAAGAAAAATCATAAACAAACACTGGCACATTCTGAAACAGGATGACCTTTTAAAGGATTAAGTTCCAGATAGACCTAATGTTATATTTAGAGGAGCCCCCAACTTTAGATCAATTCTAACTAAAAATTACACTAAAAACAATGTACAACAAAAAGAACATTTTTTATCTAGACCTAAAGGGTTTTTTAAGTGCAATAAATGTATTGTTTGTAGAACCACAAAAGGTATTACAAATTCAAAATCTACTCATTTTTCTTCTACCACAACCAAAACATCTTACCCCATTAAAGATTTCATTGGATGTAACACTAAAGGTGTTATATATCTTTTGGAATGCCCATGTGGACTCCAGTACGTGGGCATGGCAAAAAGATGCCTTAAAGTAAGACTGGCAGAACACTGCCGTAACATCAAGAGAGGCTATGATAATCACTCAGTCTCTAAACACTTCATAAGACACAATAAAGACCCGACACTTTTAAAAGCTATTGGGATTGAACAGGTTACCCTTCCTTGGAGAGGTGGAGACATTACTAACATTTTAGGCAAAAGGGAAATGTATTGGGTCTTCCAACTTAAAACTCTCTCTCCAGAAGGACTCAATGCTGAATTTGACCTTTTTTATAATCAATGAATTTTTCATAATCATTGCATTTTTTTGTGAAGTTTACTATTTTTTGTCTTTTTATATAGTTATATACCTCTTTCCTTTTCACAAATCTATTTATTATATCAAATTATAAAATGTTTGTGTTTATAAATATCTTTTTCTGTTCTATACCTTTAATATCTCTTTTGTTCTATACCTTTATGTATCCCTATACTTTTACCATCTGTATTCTCAGACATTTACATACTTATATAATAAGTTTCTCTTCTTCCACTATGACATTTATCATAACATACTATTCATATTTACTTCCCACTCATTTATTTTTAAGAGGAGATTTCCTCCCATCAGGTCTTCATACTTTTTTAAATATAACTTTCCCTTTAGTTATATCTCATTTTTTATATCTGGCATTATGCCTTAATTACACCCTTTTTTTACGTAGTGATCACATTCACTACGCTTAGATGGGGGGCGTGCCTTTTTAGGCCGGCCTCCATCCAGCCACTACATTTCCCAAGATGCTTTCTGCCGTGTCACGTGATCGCGTGCGTCCGCTCTCACGTATTCTCCACGCCCACTTGCTGACACTAGACGGAGGCGTGCCTTCTAAGGCCGGCCCCCGTCCACCCATTAGCTCTATGCCGTGTCACGTGGGCGCGAGCGATCGCGGTCACATGCTCTCCACCTCTCTTCCCTCTTCCGGTCTCCGGTCTCACACTACATTTCCCAATAGGCATTGGGATGCACCATGTGATCGCGGCAGCCCGCGATCACATGACTATCTATTTTATTTTTATTCATCTACAATAATACTCGTTTTTAAGTTATAATAAAGTTTTTAGCTATGCTTTTATCCACTTAATTATGCTCTTGTTATATTTATGTATTTTAATATCTTTGTATTATTCTCACTGTATTGATGACGTCATTTCGGCGCCAACATTTGAATTATCATGTATCTTTTAAGTCTATATAAGCATTTATGTAACAGGTTGATTTTTATTATTGCCAGTTGATAAAGCCCTGTGTGGCAAAACGCGTTTTGGCTATTTTTATATATTTCTACTATATTAATAAAGTAATATTGTCTCTTTTACTATATACTTGCCATATACTTTTTATTTTACATCTCTATTTTAATTTATTTTTCTACCTGGTCACACGTCACTTTGGAGCCGACAGCCGTCCAAAGAATCCTAGGTGGGGATTATACCACCCATGCCATCATATTGAGCAGTATATCCTGCTCATACAAATGTGAGTACTTTTTTTACTTTACAGACTCATTTTTATTACAAATACAGTGAGCACTATATTTGGCTTTTATTTTTCTTTCATACCGAGGATTCATCTACACCTATATCCCACCAGTGGGGGGCAAACGCCACTGAATGCTTATCACACTTGAGCGAGTATATGCTCTCGAATAGGTGAGTGCAATACCTCCCTAATATTTATACTATTTTATTTACTCAAACACAGTTTGCACTATTGGAGTTTCTCTGTTTTTTTCATTTGCATATCCATCATTGAGTCAAGATTTCACAAGCTATAGAAGATCCAGCTTCCCATTGAATACATTATAAACTCAAGACTCTACTAGCCTATTGGAACCCATAAGAAGCCTACTATATATCAGGACTATTTTGTTCATATTTATATTTATTTTTATTCTTTGTTGATACTTTGAGTATATGTGAGTACTATTTACTATTTCTGTATAGCGCGATTTTTGTGTTTTTTGTCATTTCTTCTTTGAGGACATTAGAGGGAACCTCATACCCATAGGTTGCAGCTTTTTATTTGTTTCTTTCCCTTTAGATCACTCAGCGCTGATCCTATACCCATTTTCTATTTATAGGAGATGGTTGACAGTGCATTCGAACAATAAGGCGGCATTATACTTTGTTACAGTGGTTGCATATAATTGTTGCATTAACATTACGTTACAATTTGGTTACACAGTCGTGTGTACATATTCATTTCCTTCTGTGTGCCGCTAGTCAGCTCAACCCTTATATTGTCAAGATAATACTATGTTGATTGCTGGCCCCATAGCCCATATGTCGCTCCTTGTGTGCATGGTTTCTGAAGGCCACCGTAGCGTCTCATATGGGTGTCTTTAGCCCCCTGTGGTATGCCTGTCTGTGTGGTCACCGGGTTTTTTTTCAAGAGAATTCCAGCTCGAGGCTGGATAAGAGGACTCCTATAGAGAGGAGAGAGAGAGAGAGGAAACAAGAGAAAGAGTAGCGAGAAGAGGGTGTTTGAAGACACTTGTGGTGTCTCCGTGGACCTTCTTGGTAAGGGCGGGGGGAGGGTCGGTTGTGTTGGTGAGTGTTCTTATGGGTTTTGTTATTTCAAATTGTGTTGGTGAAAGGTACCTAGTGTGGTTACATACCCCTTGTATAATCAGGTTGTTGCGTCCGGAGTCGCAGTGTTTTGACTCGCCCTCCCTTCCAGCCAATCGTTCTATTTGCCCCATGCATCTAGGCTATTGTTATGTCTATCAGAACTCTCGTGAGCCATCTTTTCATACCGACCATAAGAGATACCTGTTGGATCACTTCATCTATGGGAGGGGCAGTGTTGGATTTCCACCTCCTAGCTAACAGCAAGTTTTCTGCTATCAATATGTGGAATGTCAGAGTCCCTTGTTGTTTTGAGAGGTGATCGGGGAACATGTACAGTAGGAAGAATTCCAACGATTTCTGTATTGGTTTGTGTATTACTTCCCCAATTAGCTTGGCTATTCCCACCCAGAAGGGTTTGATCAACGGGCATTCCCACCAGATATGTAGCATTGTTCCTTTGTCAGTGGTGCATCTCCAACATTTGTCAGAGGTGTTTCTGAACATATGTGCTAGCCTCGTTGGTGTTAGGTACCATCTGGTGGCTATTTTCCTTATTATTTCTATGTGAGAGTTGCATCTCGTGTATTTTTTGTGTATTTTGAAGGCCCCAGACCAGGCGGCATCGGGTATCTCATGCCCTAGGTCTTTCTCCCAGTCTATGGTATATTTAGGCATAGGGAGTCTGCCGTCCCTCAAAACTACTTCGTAACAAGTTGCTATTACCTTTTTCTTAGGTATTAGTCCTGCGCACATTTTCTCTATGTTGGTTATGGTGTGTATCGTGGGCGGGTGGAGAGATCTTGTTTGGTTGATGGTTTTCAGTAGGGATTGCAATTGTAGATATGAAAGGCAGCCTATTTGGGGTGTGCTCAGTGGTGGGTTGAGTTAGGGGAAAGGGATCAAACCCTCTCCGCTCCAAGCGTGATAAAGAAAATGTATTCCCACGGCTTTCCCATCCCCTGCTGTCAAAGGTGGGAATGTAATATTTGAAGCATTTAATTGGTGTAGCTAGCGATATCGGGCCCCAGGAGGAAAACTTATCTTTTTTGTTATCCCATGTCCTTAACATCAGGGCTGTGGTGGGCAGCATGTTGCGCATTTGTGGTCTTAGGGGCTTAGGTGTCCAAAATAAGCAAGAGAACCCCTCTGCCAGAGACCAGTGGGACTCAATCCCCACCCACGGTGGTTGGTGCCTTGTGTCTTGGGCCGTAATGGTGTGGCTGAGTATTGTGGCCGTGTAGTACGCTAGGATATATGGTCTGCCCAGTCCCCCATCTCCTAGTTTCCTAGTGGCTGTGGCCTTTGGGATGCAGGATTTACGGCGGTCATTTATAAACCTGTCGATGTGCCTTTGCAGTTGGGTGAAATATGTCTTTGGGACTTCCACTGCTAGGGAACGGAACAGGAACTTTGGGAGCAACATCATTTTAAAGGCCGCTATTCGGCCCAGCCAGGACAGGAATTTGCCTTTCCATTTGTCCATGCTTGTGCGGATGTCAGAGGCCACTCTGAGGTAGTTGGCTTTGACTAGGTCTAGTGGGCTTTTTGTTAGTTTTATGCCCAGGTATAGTATGGGGTAATTTCTCCAGTCGAAGTTGTAGTGTGTCTTGAGGTTTTGTGTCGTCTTATGGTCTAGGTTAATTGACATGGCCTGTGTTTTGGTCGTGTTTAATTTGTAGTATGAGAACTTACTATATTCTGTCAGAACCTTCGTGAGTGCCTTGAGGGAGATGTCAGGTTGTGTGATGGTGAGGAGGACGCTGAGTTTGTGCTCTGTTTGTCCTATGTGTACTCCCTGTATGTCAGGATGGGCCCTGATTCGAGTCGCCAGTGGTTCAAGGGCCAGAATGTACAGCAGGGGTGACAGCGGGCATCCCTGTCGCGTCCCATTGGTGATGGTGAAGGAGTCAGAGAGGAAGCCTCCATAGAGCACCCTCGCCGTGGGTACATTGTAAAGCGCCCGAACCGCGGACAGGAATTCGTCTGGGAATCAGTATTTTATCAACACTGCCTCGAAGAAATTCCAGCTAAGCCAATCAAATGCATTTTCAGCATCAAGGGATACCAGTATCCCTTTTGTTCCTCGTTTATGCATGGAGTAAATGATGTCCAGCACCCTCCTAGTGTTGTCTGTTCCCTGTCTACCCTTTACGAATCCAGATTGGTCTGAGTGGATTAGTGTCGTGAGGGCGTCTACCATTCTATTGGCTATTATTCTGGCGAATATTTTGGCATCTGAGTTAAGCAGGGATATGGGCCTGAAGTTTTTGCAGTGTGTGGGGGGTGAAAGGCAACTTCTATCCTAAGTGACTCGGTCCCACTTAGTCGTTCTCTGGTCTCCGTTGCCGGCTGAATTTCAGGGAAGAACGATGGAGCAATAATGACACGCACACAGTTGCTTTCCAACGTACTTCAAATGTATTAGGGATAGACAGTTATATTTATACAGTATCGGATATGAACTTTGACTTACATAAAATGCAATAAATGGTTACACAGGATACATGTTTTTTGCAACAAGCGGATATAGCTGATTTTGCACAAAATCCCTTGTAATCAAGCATGTGATTTATTTCACGTAACTATCAGATTAATTTTAGGTTGCGGATGCGTGTTTGTTATCGAAAGCAGAAGTTTAATATCAAAACATATCAAAACACAGAAGTCCAAGGACAGTCCAAGCTCAAAATAATCCTGCGGTTAGTCTGGTATTTAGCTATTGAGTAAATCATTATAAAGAGAATATATTAGCTGAATTTATAAGAGAATATATTAGCTGAATTTATAAGATGAGATTCATTAACCATTTATTGACTCTCTCTATCCCTTCATTCCCCTCTTTGAGCAAAACTTGCTCATACCCTTTTTAGGGTTAATTTAGCCAGGGTAGCTGATCATGGTATATTCAGAATTGCTAGCCAATTCTGCAGGACTTTCATTATTTCTTCGGCCACTATTCCCATGGCATATACCCTGGCTAATATAGATCACTTGTAGATGTTTTCAGGAGTATTATTCTCATGCATGTAGAATTGTAAGAATTCTGCATAAACTGGTGGTGGGGGTAATGGATGTGACGGTGGTGTGGTTTTGTAGATGCAGCATATCACTCTTGTGAGTACGTAAAAAAGGAGAGATATAGATGCACCCATAACTAAGATCAGACCTATGGTTTTTACTGTATTAAGGATGGAGGAGAAATTAAACCAATCACCCCAGTAGTTAGCTATCCCAGAGTTACTCTTCATTTCCTTTGCTAAATCTTCTAATTTCTGTATAGCTAAAGTTACTTTTCCATTGGGGCCGGTATTCTGGGGTATATAGGTGCAACATACCCCTGAGGCAATGTATTTACAAACTCCCCCTTTCTCTGCTAGAATCATGTCCAGGGCCAGTCTATTTTGGAAAGTCATTTGTGAAGTAGCTTGTAATTGTTCAGCAAGGCCTTGTAGGGCATCTCTAGTATAATTAATAAACCTTTGCTGGTTATAGTATATGTAATTAATCCAATCAACATTTTTACTGGCGGTTATCATAGGAAGTATGGATTCAAATCCAGCTGCTACTTCATCTCTTGCCTTAAACTCTTTGGGTACACCCCGTGGGATACCTATAGTATCTAAATAAATGTGTGGATCAAGGCTACCAATGGGCACTGCCCTCTTCCTGCGACTGGAGACAGGTATTGCTTTGGATACGGAAAGAGAATCACTAAAGATGTGTAATGGCATGATAATTTTAGCTGGGGTGCATTCACCTTTCCATGGAGTGGGGAGCCTATATCTAATCTTCATGTCCCCACAGATCCAATATACATCTCCCACTGATAAAGTCTGGTTTAATAGGGTGATGTTACTGTAATAGGGACAAAAACCATTGGAAAAATTACCAAATCGTTTTCCTTTGTTATCAGTATTGTTACCCCTAAAACATGTATAATTACCAGGGTAAATGGAGACGGCATCGTGTAATTTAACTTTAGACTCGCCTAAAGGATGCTTTACTTTCCAGGTCTCACAACCATCTGTAGAATCATTTGTACCAGTGAATAGACTAAGAAAACAGTTCCAATATTCATCAGGGACAAAGAGTGGGACTGTTCCTAAATGAGGTCTGGAACTGCCACACACATAACAATTGGACCTGTTATTGGAATGAGCATTATATCTCATCCATTCCAACCAGAGATTATTGTCGGTGTATCCTGTTTCTAGGGCAACAGTATCCTCAAAAGTTGCATCTGCTATGGCCATCATATCCCCAAGGGTGTGTATATGTGGTTTGAGGGGGTTAACAAGTGTATGATTTGAAGGAAGCTTCTCCCTTTCTGTTGAGTTCCACATATCCTTAAATTGAAACCGTCCTTTAGTGGCAGGGGATACCATATCAATATAGGTAGATAATATGTATAGACCTTCATCATTTTTATTAGGGTTTTCTAGGTTAAGTATCAAGGGCATTCGTTTACCCAATTTCTTCCTATAACAGGAATATATGTTAGGCTTAGGATCAGTTCTAGTTAGGGTCAAACGTTCCTTAAGTTGTACACCTGATTTGTCTATTCTGGTCATAGCACTATATGGTCTATATCCCCAATCCGTACCAGTGTTCCAGCCTACCGAGCCCCAGTGATCTCAATTGTTTCCCCAGTAATTATCAGTAATGCAAATGTATTGTTGACTTGGTGGAGTATATAGAATGCATTCATTAGTTCGTTCCTTAGGACTACAGGGTACTATATCACAGTAATCAAATGTGAATGTTGCTACTGATGTACTGGATGAGTTAAACCAAAACTGGAAAATGTCATCTGCTCCCTTAATAATGGTTACCTGAGGTTTGTTATCAGAAGAGAGACTACGGGGCTTACGTTTGAGGCTACTTAATTTCCTTGGTAGGCTATAAGATGAATTGTAAGGAATGTTAGGGTGGTAGGTATCAGTGTTGTGAGGAATATGAGTGTAATTGGTATTGTTGGTAACCCCTGTCTGAGAATCATTCTGTGTATGTTTACAAAAAGGCAGTATAGGATTAGCGGAGTGATAGAAACAGTCACTAATCAAATAAATCGGGAGAAAATAACATAGTAAACATATCAGTAGCAGGAGCATTAATCTGGCATCGCCGGTCAATAGTGTCGGCATTCTCGTCTTTGTCTGTATCGTTGCCTCTATCGATCTCTTTGTCTTTGCCTTTGTCTTTGCCTTTATCTTTGCCTTTGTCTTTGCCTTTGCCTTTGCCTTTGTCTTTGTCTTTGTCTTTGCCTTTGCCTTTGCCTTTGCCTTTGTCTTTGTCTTTGTCTTTACCTTTCACTCGGGATGCATGGATCCAGAGGTCCTGGGAATCTGTGAGGACAGCCGTCCGAGTCACAGCGATGACGGTAGTTGGTAGGCCAAAAGGATATCCACCCTTCTTTTTCCGGTTAAGTTGTCGAATGTATACGGTATCTCCAGGCTTGAAAGAATGAGTAGGTTCCTGTGAAGGCAAAGGAAACTGCGAAGAAACATCGCCATATATACCATTCAATTTGATCAACAATTCATGCACATACTGTTCTTGTATTAAGTGTAAATCACCAGGCATAATTATCAAAGGTTCCCTGGCCCAAGGAGTGGGAAATGGGCGTCCCACAAGAATTTCAAATGGAGATAATTTAGTCACTTTATGGGGAGTCATTCTTATCTCAGCCAAAATGGCTGGGAGATATTTTGTCCAATTAACCCAAGTGCCAGCAGTCGCCTTCATCAATTTATCTTTTATAGTCCTGTTCATTCGCTCTACAACCCCTGAACTCTGTGGGTGATAGGGAATGTGAAATTTCCAAGTTATCTGTAGCCACTTGGCTAATTCTTGAGTTATTTTGCTTGCAAATGCAGGACCATTATCTGAATTGATTTGAAGCGGGCACCCATATCGTGGGATAATATCTGTGGTTAGGATTTTCACCACAGTCTTAGCATCTTCTTTATTAGTTACAAATGCTTCTGGCCAACGACTAAATTGGTCTACGATGAC
This sequence comes from Pelobates fuscus, assembly GCF_036172605.1. Taxonomy (NCBI): domain Eukaryota; kingdom Metazoa; phylum Chordata; class Amphibia; order Anura; family Pelobatidae; genus Pelobates; species Pelobates fuscus. The sequence continues at coordinate 79,785,314 of NC_086324.1, forward strand.
CAACAAATACTGTTGCCTATTTCCTGTCTTTGGAACATGTGTGAAATCAATCTGCAGAAATCAAAGGAGCAGTAGGAGGAGGGAGGTGATCGTGTTGTGGTTTGTTAGGAATGTTGGGATTGGATCTCATACATGGTTCACAGGATGGTATGAACTGTTGTACCTGTGTGCGGAGATTATTGATGTAAAATGTATCTTGGACAGTTTTAAAAGTATGAAGCATACTTTTGTGTCCGGGACCATGGGCCTGGCTGATAAAAACAGCTGAACTTGCTTCTGGTATTCCTACTTTCCCCTCTTTAGAGTAAAGATCAAACTGATCTTTAATCAAACCTTCCCTGGACCAGTAATCAAGATCAGAAGGGGAAGCAAAAGATTGTAACTGGGAGAGGAGAGTTTGATCGGGACAAGTAGGTGGCAATAAAAGATAACAGTTAAAATGCCCTGTAGGGTCCATTGGTAGACGTGCAGCTTCTTTAGCTACTGTGTCTGCAAAGGCGTTACCTTGGGACACAACATCTTTACCTTGTATGTGTGCTTTGCAGTGTATGATTGCTATCTGTAAAGGTAATTGGATAGCTGTGAGGAGTTCAGTGATGAGTTTGCTATGTGCAATTTGTCTGCCATCAGCTCCTACAAATCCCCTTCTTTGCCATATAACTCCAAAGTCGTGAACTACCCCATGAGCATAACGAGAGTCAGTGTAGATGTTAACTTTGTAATCTTTGAATAGGTGACATGCACGTGTGAGAGCTATCAGTTCAGCAGCTTGAGGTGAAGCTACTGGGGAAGAACCCGATTCTACAATGATATCAGGTAATTGGACTACAGCATAACCTGTGAGGTATAAGCCATCAGAGGGTCTGAAACAGGACCCATCAACAAACACAGAAACAGCATCAGAATCAGAAAGAGGGGTAGACAGTAGATCAAGGCGGGGTGAGGTCTGCAGGTGAATTGAAGAAAGACAGTCATGTTCGAGGGCTGAAGGGGGAACTGAGTTTGGAGAGGAAGAAGACAGGGAGGAAAGAATAGCATGCAAAACAGCCATGGGACCTGATCCTTGTGGTGTATATTCTATGGTAAGGTTCTGTGAGTTGAGAAGTATGATTTCATAACCACTAAGACGTTGTGCTGTCATGTGTTGGGTTGTCAAATGCTTAACTAGGTGTTGGACTTGGTGTGATGTGTGTAGGATTGTAGTGTGGCCCAGAGTGATAGTAGCAGCAGTTTCAACAGCCATGGCACATGCCGCCAATGCCCTGAGACAGGCCGGCATTCCTTGCACGGGGATGGGCATGACCTTAGAAAAAAATGCTATGGGGCGTAAACCACCTCCATGCTCTTGAGCACACACAGCAGCCATAGTTTTACAGTTGTCCTTAGCATACACATGAAATGGTTTGGTATACACATGGAGACCCAAAGCCGGAGCTTGAACAATTGACACCTTCAAAACCATAAAGGCATTCTTCATGTCTGGGGACCACCAAACAAGGTCAGGGCTATCTGAGGAGGTGGACTTTCTGTGCATTGAGTCATAATGGGAACATTCAGGAATCCATTGACGGCAGTAATTAATTATGCCAAGGAAGGTGAGCAACTCCTTCTTTGTGACGGGCATAGGAATTCTCTGAATTGTCTCTATCCTTTTAGGACTCAATTGTCTGGTTCCAGCTGCCAGAACAAATCCCAGATAAACAACTTGAGGCAAACATAACTGCATTTTATGTTTTGCAACCTTGTGACCTTCAGTTGCCAGATGCTTAAGCAAACTGATAGAGTCACTAACACATGCAACACGGCTTGGGCTACAGATTAGTAAGTCATCAACATATTGTAACAGGACTGAACCATGACTGGGGTGCCATGCCTTGAGAGTATGCTGGAGTACCAGAGAATAAACAGCTGGTGAATCCACATAGCCTTGGGGAAGTCTTGTCCATGTCAGTTGGCGTCCTTAAAAAGTGAAGACTAGCAACAACTGAGTCTCAGGGTGTACAGGTATAGAGAAAAATGCATTGCTAAGGTCTATAACTGTGAAACATGTGGCGTCATGTGGAATGGCAGTGATGAGGGAGACCACATCTGGGACAATGGGGGCTATTGGGACTATTAGTGAATTCAGGGCTCTGAAATCTTGTACAAAACGGTATCCTTCACCTTTAGGGACCGGATTAATGGGGGTGTTATATGGTGAGACAGCTACAGTGAGGAAGGAAGTGGGCAGCCATCCAATTAGAAATAGCAGAGAGGCAATCAGAAACACTAGTCAAGAGGGACGAGGAGAGATCAGGAGAGGAAATGTAGATTTGCGTGTCATCTGCAAAGAAATGATATTGGAAACCAAAGGAGCTAATGAGTTTACCAAGGCAGTATAGATAGAGAACAATAGGGGACCAAAAACTGAACCTTGGGGGACATCAACAGATAGGAGTTGGGGAGAAGAAGCAGAGCCAGAGAAAGAAACACCGAAAGAGCACTGGGAGAGGTAGGAGGAGCACCAGGAGAGAGAAATATCTTGATAGGTCATACATGGTTCTAGGCTATCATTAAAATTGAAATTGACCTTCTTTGTCTTAATATCAGTTTATAAGGAAAAGCCTTTATTGATTTATCATTACATGTATTTTCTCTGTCAATCAACAAATTACATTTATCTTTTGATTTAATATCTCTGATAAAATATCTGCAAGACCTTTAATAATGTTTTTTATTGTACCAAAAACAAATAACTTTAGGAGTTACATTCTGCCTTGGTGACCTGTGACTTTTAACACTGCCATTTCCAGTTGAGAACACTGGGAGACGTTCAGCTGTCTGTATCATTCTTTTTCACCGAGTCCAAGAAGGAGGAGGGGGGTTAAATATAGGCTCCTCTGTCTTCCTAATTTCACAAGCCATTTTAACACATTCATTTCTGGACTTCCACCTTAAGTTATCTAATAAGAAAGCAACTTCTCTCAAAGTTCTTTATTCTTTAGCAATTCCAATTGTAGTTGGATCTAGACTTTGAATTTTTTCCACAACTTCATTAATTAACCTTGGGCATTGATTGTACCTAACATCATTAATAACAGTATCATTGTTATTGAGCTGTGCAATTGTATACATTTTACATTAACCAGAAAATAAAATAGATTTGATTTACTCCATGAAATAATGTCCTCTCTAATCGAATCCACAAGCACAATCTCTTTGTCCATAATATCCTTTGGAAGTCCAAACAATTTGTCCTTTTTAAAATAAAACCGTTTTTGTCCATGAAAAAAGATTATTGGTTCTGTAATAAAAAACAGATGGCAGTCTACTATTCTTTTTTTTAAAATTCTTTATTTTTGTGGGTTTTCAGCAAAGAACTCAAGATACAACATGTATATAAAATAATAGGATGTAACAAGATACATATGTAAGGAACATTACGGCATGTCAAGTTACACAGGTGCTACGTCAACCCAATTTTTATTTTTTTCTAGTCTAGTTAGGTTAAGCCCCTTAGTCTGTGCGGAGCAAGTCTGTATTAATGTCAAGGGGTGTTTAGGTGGGAAGCTGGGTATACCCCGCCAAAGGATATGGAGTGCCACGCGTTGCCTAGGGTAAGTGCGTCGGGGGTCGGGGATGTTATAATAGTGTGGCTTGTAGATACTCATGACCTTTCGCATGCTTTATGTCCGGTCCCTGGCTGTCTGGTGGTTCGCTTCCCTCGCATTGAGGGCCGTTGTCGGGTAAGCAGGGCCGGTGGGGGAGGGGGGGGGGGAGATTTGCTTAAGTCTTGTCATAGGCTGTCCGCTTACGGAGCCAGAATGAGATTATATCTCCTAATCAAAGGCAATATAGGCAATATAACAGTAACGTAGAAGGAACATAAAAGGAAAATAAATGTTGTAACATGTGAGTAACATAGCAGAGAGTCCCATAGGTGTGTTTAGGAGCCGGTATATGTTACGGGCCTGCCCGGCCTTCAACTGGGTATTGTAGTGCATATTGCAAAGTCCTGTATGACGTGTCTTAGAAGTGGATATCTGCTCGGTTCATGTCGGTAGGTCTGCAGCCCTCTGCAGCGTTCCTCTGGGCACAAAGGGTGTGATGTCTGCGACGTTCCACTGTGGACGGGAGTCCGTGTTGTTCGCCGGCGCTGAAAGGCCCAGTGTTTGGAAGAAGACTGGAGCTTCTGAAACCCTTGTCAGGTCTACCATCAGCTTGTGGGGACCCCATTTATATGGGATGGAGTTCTCTCGGAGGTGCTGCGTGATGTGGTGGAATGATCTGCGCCACATGATAGTATGTCTTGATAAGTCTCTGTATAGCGTTAAGCTTGCGTCTTCGAAGGAGATCGTGGGGGTGTCTCTTGTGGCAGTCATAAGGGCCCCTCGGTCTGAGTCCCGAACTAGTTTAAGCAGCACATCTCGTGGGGCATCCTGTGGTGCTTTTGCGGCCTTAGGGAGACGGAAGCAAGAGTCTATTCCGGCCTGTTTCGCCTGCTTTGGGAGCAGCAGCGCGGCCATAAGCCGTCTGCAGTAATGTGATAATTCTCCTGCGTTGATTGTTTCAGGTACCCCCCTTATACGCACATTCCGTGCCTTAGCTTTATCTTCCATGCCTGCTAATTGTGCTGTTAATGTGTTGCACTGTTTCTGTAGGGATCCTAAGGTTGCTTCTGTAGCAGTTTGTGCCACCTTGGTGCTTCTGACAGCCTCCTCTGTTGAGGTTACCCTGCCTGCAAGCGTGGTAATGTCTCCCCTAACGAGTGCCATATCGGCATCAAACATTGCCCTGATTTCCTGCATCATAGCTTTAATATCAGCTTTTGTGGATGGTGCCAGGTCGCCTAGTTCTGATGTCTGCAGGGGCTGACACTGTACCTTATGATGTGCAGGCAGGGGGTCTGGCATGCTATCTTCGTCCGAGGACTGCGAGGTGTAGGCCTCAGCCGGCGCCATCTTGGTCGGGTGCATGTAAGCGCCGATATCTTTGGATCCGGAGCCCGGATCAGGTCTGTGCTTTTTAGTTTTTTTTCCCATGGTCTGGGGTGAGTAGGGAGTATTTTTCTCCGGACTCCGACGGTTAATTGCCGCAGATGTGGCCGTTTTATTCGGACGGCGCACGGAGCTACAGGGAGTTGCGACCTTCCCGGTCTGAAGCTGGCTCCGCCCCTCGGCAGTCTACTATTCTTATACATTAGTATGTCTCTTATACATTAGTAAGTTTACATTGAGCACTATGCACAGTAATTGACTTACTACATTTTCTACCAATATTTGTTTTTTTTACCTGTATTCTATTTTTTTTTTTTTTAGAGTAACCTTTTCCAACTTGCTTTAAGGGATCAAGGGTGTTTGTTGTAATTTTAACCTTGGGAGAGGATTTAGTAGCCTTTATTTTGCGCTCGCACTACACTAAACAGTAATCACTGAAACTGTTAAGGAGAACACCGGCATCCTGGATTCTATCAGGAGAAGTGGAGAGAATCCAATCGATCAAGGTATGGTTATGGCTTTTAATGCTTATGCAAGTTGGGGAGGAGATTAATTACGTTAGCTGCAAAGTCTTAAACAGCGAGCAAGAACTATTATTTTTAGGATTCAGCCAATCAATATTAAAATCTCCAAAGACCAATAGTTCACTTTTTGGACTTTGAGCTATGGTTTCAATAAGGAGATTGGCTCTGTCAGATAGGGAATGCACAGGGAAGCTATGTGGGCAGTTATTGCTGCACTAGGTCTGCCCTCAGTGGCTGTCTTCCGGAATCATAACGGACTTTTGGTCCATTATCTAACGCTGGACGTCCCACGCTCTAGATGAGGACCTCCAGTGTCAGAATTTTTCCATAGGAAATGCTTTCCTATTGGGAGGTCTAATGCGCGCAAGGTATGGAGCAGGGGGCGGAGCCTCCACTGACCGTAGAGGGACATCGGCGCTGGTATAAGGTAAGTAAATAAAGGGCTTTTAACCCTCTATTTACTAGGGAAGGGGGAGGGGGAGGCAGAGGGATCAGTAGTGCCAGGAATACAGCTTTGTATTTGTGGCACTATAGTATCCTTTTAACCCATTTTTTACCAGAAGGGACAATATTTGAAGCAGCAAACTTTAAAACTGATTGCAGCTGTTCCTGTAATACTTTCAACTATTTAGCATGTTCTGACGCTACTTTGAAAGTATTTGGAACAAAAGATTAATTGGGGAAAGTGATTGGCATTGTAATGCCTGTCGTTAAGTCATGAGGTGACACTTGCGTTTTAGAGTTTGGAGTTGCACGCATATACATTAATACTCCTAGTAAATGTGTTACCCAATTTTTCAATTTATAGTTTAATGTAAAACAATTTATATAGGGTCCCATGGTCCTTTTGCCACAGATACTCTCTGCAATTTTGGTTTCTAGTCTTTAGGTCTTGGATTAAATTGAGCACATATGAGACACTCCTGTAGACTATTTATACATCATTCTTTTAAATTAGGATGAAAACATTTATTTTGCAGGACCTTAATCAGTTTTTTTCTGTACAGACTTAAATCCTGCCCGCATTCTCAATCATTAAATGTAGGAAATTAGCTGTTCCTGAGATGTTTGTCACAAGTTCCAATAATCGAATCAGATTGTATTGCAGCCAAAAATATATACTTATTCAATCATACACACCATGAGAAAATAACACAAATTCTTAGTACACATCTGGACCAATACAACAATGTGTAAGCACTTCAAGATAGTATTCATTTTTGTTGGTGAGGAAATTCTAGCTGCAAATGTTTTGATATGTCTAAATTTCAGTTACTTATGAGGCGTACATACAAGGTTACCTGATACTTTAAAATATGTGGCCATCATAGAAAACGGTTGCGGCTTAACCATTCTGTCCAATCTATGATTAAAGCCATATTTTATACAAATGGTTATACTTGGGGGGTAAAATATAATTTACACAAAGGTCTTTCTATTTACATGATTAAATGAATTCCTTCAAAAAAAGACTTCCTAATTACATTCCTAATTACATTTCTTGAAATCCCTGGTGATTATAATCTTGGGAGAGGATTTAGTGGCCTTTATTTTGCGTATGCAGTACACTGAATAGTGGTCACTGAAACTGTTAGTCAGAACGCCCACCTACTGGATTCTGTCAGGACAACTTGAGAGAATCCGATGTAGCAAAGTATGGTTATGGCTTATCATATTAATGTCAGTTGGGGAGGAATTTTATTATTTTTAGGATTCAGCCAATCATTATTAAAATCTCCAAAACCCAACAGTTCACTCTTTTGGTTTTGAGCTACAGTTTCACAAAGGAATTGGGCTATGCCTAAAAAGGAATGCACTAGGGAGCCAGGTGGGCGTAAGATTCCTGAAAAAAATGATAGTTTTAGTGAAAGGGATCTTGATTGTGCCAGAAAGGAAATCAAAGGTGGCAGGGGAGCTATAGTTTTTAAAGGGGTGAACTTTATAGACTTGTCAACATAAATAACAATAACAAAGGGAAAGGGATTAGCAAGATAACTGTCCCTATTGTGCCTTCGAGGGCACCTCTTACCCCTAAATGACCCGAATTTGGAATGCAATACAATGCTGTGAGAAGAGCTTTCAAATCTTTCAAATCCCTCGAACATTCCACCAACTGCCAACAGGAACTGATAGATTTCAAACAGGGCAGAGAAGAGCGGCTAAAAACAAACTGCTCCAAATTGCTCAATAAGAATAATAATATATATGTGAGATAATAGTAAGTGGTCTTGCCATGTAGGGATATAAATGTACCAATTTATATCAAAACATTCAGCTATCCCTGATGCCACTGTGATGTTTTGTACAAATCAGTCAATAATTCCTGTATAACGAAGTACTCACTTTATTAATACATATATAACAGCAATTGAATGTCAATGGACGGCGTGAGTTGCAAACAAATGGTCATATTGTGAAAACTATCAGGACTATGGCAGCAGGGATAGCTGAAGTTTTGATATAGGATTTGTGTAGGTGGGCTTGAAAATGAGGGAGTGGTGGCAGTTTAGAAATCATGTCCTGATTTTTCAGCTTTTGTTAGCTCCCACTCTAGTTTTGAAAATTTCGCCATTCATTCCTATGGGACCAATTTCGCCACAAAAACGACGATATTTTGTGAACCATTCGGCGAAACGTTCCACAAAGTAATAGCACACCAATCGGCATCCTGTATATAATTTAATGTTGAATAAGAAACAGACGAGAAAGAGAGGCAGAGAGATCGAAAACAAAAGCATTAATGAAGAAAACATACCAAAGCCTTAAATATAGAAGTACTTGAAACTTATCTTGGGCTGGTATAAGTCTCAAATACAAAAAAAAAAAAAAAAAATACACTGTTCTATCATGGTTTCTGCAGTTCTAAGGGCACTAGAGCCTCAGTGTAGTCCAAAGGGAAGCCGCCCAAAAGGATGCAATGTGAATCCTGTGATAACAGAGCCCTGGAGGGGAAATGTCTCTGTTTTCTTGCCTATCTGTGGCTGCAGGCCCATCTCAAAGGCAGTCCTCCATCCAACCTGCGCCTGATATATTGCTGTATATTTCACAAGCAGTCGCTCTGGGCATTCAGGAAGCTGGGAAGTCCCGCAAGCGACCAAGGTGTTTGCAACCTTCTGAGTGTTCTCCAGATGTCTCTGATGTATGTCTATGATGTATGTATGCCTTCCACATCCAGTCGCCACTTCTCTGACCTTAGGAGGAAGAGGACGAATTTTCCAGTCCATGTAACTATAAAAGACCTCATCAAAGAGGAATGGTCCAGATCGGAAATAAAATCCTCTGCAAAAGGAAATTTTCCAGACTGTTTCCTTTTGAGGACACTGATGCTAAAACAGGGGATTCCGTGGTTAGATTGGCCAAACGTACCACTTTACCTGTTGATGATGCAGATTTCTTCAATGACCCTATGGACAGAAAGATGGACTTCAGTCTTTGCATAGCATATGTGGCTTCAGGTACTGGCCTGCACTCAGTGGTGGCCCTTATGTCAGTATCCAGGGTGTTTAAGGTTTGGATGGAGAATTTGCAGGAGGATATTAAGAATGGCAGGAGCCGTCCCTTCATACTGGACAGCCTAAAATATTTGAAATTGGCTGTTGACTTCTCATCTGAGGCTGCGGTGGATCTGGTGATTTCCTTAGCCTGAAATATGGCTCTCTCAGTTTCGGCTAGGAGAGCGCTATTGCTCAGATTATGGTCTGCTGATGCTTCTTCCAAAGGCAGCTTGTGCTCCCTTCCTTTTCATGGCGACATGTTATTCGTCAAGAATCTGGATGATTGTATTAAACGAGCAGCAGAAGGTATAAAGGCCTTTCTGCCTCAAGACAACAGGCCCAAAGGTTCCTTTCATGCAAAAAGGGATTATTACCCATTTTGTGATAGCAGATCCTACAGACCGGGTACGGAATACGGGAGAAATCAGTCCTGGAGGAGTGGTCAACATGGTGATAGAGGCTGCAAGTCCCGAGGTTCCGCACCCTCCAAGATCCCTAGGAATCTGTGACGGGCTCATCTCCCTGTCAGGCGGTGTTGGAGCTTGCTTGCTCAAATTCCGTGTGGCATGGGAGGGATCCGTAAGCGACAACTGGGTTCTGGATATCATCAGAAGGGGATATCTTCTAGTATTTTGCACACACCCTCCTTCCAGTTACATCCAAGTCACAAGGTGGCCGGGAGACAAAGTAAAAAGGCTTGCTCTTCAGGTCTTAATTTCTTCTCTACAAAAAGAGGGAGTCATTGTACTAGTTCCGGAGTCAGAGAGGACTCATGGCTTCTATTAACATCTATTTCTGACCGAAAAGTCCTCGGGAGGGTGGAGACCCATCATAAATTTACACAGACTGAATCAATACTTGCATATCCGCAGATTCAAGATGGAGTCCCTTCAAAAGACAGAAGGCTGTCTTTCCCAATCAGTGGATGTTATCAATAAACTTGTTGGTTGCGTACACCCTGTTCCAAATAATTATGCAAATTATTTTTTTCTCATTTACCTCAATAATTGATGTAAATAACAGTCAGCATAATTCTCATGTTATCAACTATTAAGAGTACAATTCAAATTTTATTGAACAAACCTCCTAATGATAACACTATTTTTTTTAAACATACAAAAACTTACAATGCACTGTTCCAAATTATTACGCACAGTAAGTTTCAAAACACTTTATAGGTTGTAAAGAACTGAAAATTGCCATTTGTTGTGTTTGCAGCATATGTACTGAAATCAAAAGCTATTTCAATCGAACTTATAACAACATTTTAACTTTTTAAACATTTTAACAGGTCACGTTACATTTTAACATAGGACCCCTTATTTGATAGCAGCTTCACAAGTCTTGCATCCATTGAACTTGTGAGTTTTTGGACAGTTTCTGCTTGAATTTGTTTGCAAGATGTCAGAATAGCCTCCCAGAGCTGCTGTTTGGATGTAAACTGCCTCCCACCCTCATAGATTTTTTGCTTGAGGATGCTCCAAAGGTTCTCAATATGATTGAGGTCAGGGGAGGATGGAGGCCACACCATGACTTTCTCTCCTTTTATCCCAATAGCAGCCATTGATGCAGAGGTATTCTTTGCAGCATGAGATGGTGCATTGTCATGCATGAAGATGATTTTATTACGGAAGAAAGTGGTCAGTGAGAAACTCCACAAACAAGGACAGAAGGTGCCTGTAGCAAGTGTGTTAAAAAATTATAAGCTTAGAGTCATGTCTACAAATGCTTGCAGTTTAGGGAATAAGATCCATGAACTTGTGGCAATAATTGCAACTGATAGTGTAGATTTAGTCGCTGTTACTGAGACATGATATAAAGAGAAAAATGACTGGGACATAGCAATACCAGGGTACTCTTTATATAGAAAAGACAGGAAAGGCAGGAAAGGGGGAGGGGTGGCCCTGTATGTGAAGGATAGCATAAAATCTAGCCTAATAAAAGTTAGTGAGGCGAACATAGAGTCAGTTTGGGTTACGTTAGAATTTGGTAATCACACAGTAACTCGTGTAGGTGTGATTTATAGGCCCCAAGGACAAATTGAAGAGCTAGATAATATACTAGTTGAGGAAATAGCTAAAATGACAATGAAGGGGGAAGTTATCATCATGGGTGACTTTAATCTTCCTGATGTGAATTGGAAAACAAAAATAGCTGCTTGTGCCAGGAGCACACATATTCTAAACTCCCTATTGGGATTGTCTCTAAAACAAGTCGTTGAGAAGCCAACTCGTAAAGAGGCCATACTAGATTTAGTGTTAACAAATGGAGATTTGGTATCCGATATTACTGTAGGTTAAAGTTTAGGATCCAGTGATCATCAGTCAGTGTGGTTTAATATAAGAACAGTGACTGAGTCACACCACACAAAAACAAAAGTTTTAGACTTTAGAAAAACAGACTTTTCTAAGATTAGAATATGTGTAAAGGAGTAATTATCAGACTGGAGCAATTTAAATGGAGTCCAAGAGAAATGGGATTATTTAAAAGTTGCACTACTGAAGGCAACAGAAAATTGCATTAGGCTTGTCAGTAAAAGCAAAAAATTCAAGAAACCCCTGAGGTACTCCACAGATGTGGCCAAAATAGTAAAAAACAAAAAGTTAGCATTTAGTAATTATAAAAAAAAAAACAGAGTGAGGAAGACAGAATGATCTATAAGATTAGGCAGAAAGAGGCTAAGCAAGTTATAAGAGCTTCCAAATCACACACAGAAGAGAAAATAGCACAGTCAGTAAAAAAGGGGGACAAAACTTTTTTTAGATACATAAATGAGAAAAGCAAAGTAAAACAAGGATTAGTTAGATTAAAAACAAAAGAAGGAAGGTATGTAGAAGAGGATAAAGGTCTGGCTTACTGCCTCAATGAATATTTTTGTTCGGTATTTACAGATGAAAATGAAGGAAAGGGACCTCAGTTAAGAAAAAGGATAAATTAGTCATTTATTACACGTGAGTTTACAGAGGAAGAGGTTCTATTTCAACTGTCAAAAGTAAAGACAAAAAGGTCAATGGGACCTGATGGAATACACCCAAAGCTATTAACAGAGCTTAGTGGTGTTCTAGCAAAACCATTAACAGATTTATTTAACCAATCATTGATAACAGGAGTAGTCCCAGAAGATTGGAAGTTGGCGAATGTTGTGCCCATTCACAAGAAAGGTAATATGGAGGAGTCGGGCAACTATAGGCCAGTAAGCCTTACTTCAGTAGTAGGGAAAGTGATGGAAACCATGTTAAAGGATAGGATTGTTAAACATCTAAAAACACATGGATTTCAAGATCAGAGACAACATGGATTTACTTCAGGGAGATCATGCCAAATTAATCTTATAGATTTTTTTTATTGGGTAACTCAAATTATAGATCAGGGTGGTGCAGTAGATATTGCTTACCTAGATTTCAGTAAGGCTTTTGACACTGTTGCATATAGAAGGCTTATCAATAAACTGCAATATTTAAGTTTGGATTCCAATATTGTTGAATGGGTAAGGCAGTGGCTGAGTGACAGGCAACAGAGGGTTGTAGACAATGGAGTATATTCGAAGCTTGGGCTTGTCACCAGTGGGGTACCTCAGGGATCTGTACTTGGACCCATTCTCTTTAATATGGTAAGGTATGTATTGATGGTAAGGTATGTATTTTTGCTGATGATACTAAGATATGTAACAGGGTTGATGTTCCAGGAGGGATAAGCCAAATGGCTAATGATTTAGGTAAACTAAAAAAATGGTCAGAGTTTTGGCAACTGACATTTAATGTGGATAAGTGCAAGAAAATGCATCTTGGATGTAAAAACCCAAGGGCAGAGTACAGAATATTTGATAGAGTCCTAACCTCAACATCTGAGGAAAGGGATTTAGGGGTGATTATTTCTGATGACTTAAAGGTAGGCAGACAATGTAATAGAGCAGCAGGATATGCTAGCAGAATGCTTGGTTGTATAGGGAGAGGTATTAGCAGTAGAAAGAGGGAAGTGCTCATGCCATTGTACAGAACACTGGTGAGACCTCACTTGGATTATATGTACGCAGTACTGGAGACCGTATCTCCAGAAGGACATTGATACTTTAGAGAGAGTTCAGAGAAGGGCTACTAAACTGGTTCATGGATTGCAGGATAAAACTTACCAGGAAAGGTTAAAGGATCTTAACATATATAGCTTGGAGGAAAGACGAGACAGGGGGGATATGATAGAAACATTTAAATACATAAAGGGAATCAACACAGTAAAGGAGGAGACTATATTTAAAAGAAGAAAAACTACCACAATAAGAGGACATAGTCTTAAATTAGAGGGACAAAGGTTTAAAAATAATATCAGGAAGTATTACTTTACTGAGAGGGTAGTGGATGCATGGAATAGCCTTCCAGCTGAAGTGGTAGAGGTTAACACAGTAAAGGAGTTTAAGCATGCGTGGGATAGTCATAAGGCTATCCTAACTATAAGATAAGGCCAGGGACTAATGAAAGTATTTAGAAAATTGGGCAGACTCGATGGGCCGAATGGTTCTTATCTGCCATCACATTCTATGTTTCTATGTTTCTATGTTTCTATCTTTGCAGAGGTCATCTTTACACCTTCGGGGATCCTAAAGTGTCCGACCAGCTCTCTTCCCATGATTCCGGCCCAAAACATGACTCCACCACCGCCTTGCTGACATCGCAGCCTTGTTGGAACCGGGTGGCCGTCCAACAACCATCCACTGGACCATCCAGGGTTGCACGGCACTCATCAGTGAACAGGACTGTTTGAAATTTTTTCTGCCAAATGCAGCCATTTCAGCTTGTGAGCATTGGTTAGTGGTGGCTGAATAGAAGGTTTATGCACAGTTGCAAGACTCTGGAGGACTCTAAACCTTGATGTCCGTGGGACTCCAGAGGCACCAGCAGCTTCAAATATCTGTTTGCTGCTATGTAATGCTATTTTAGCAGCTGCTCTCTTGATCCGATTCATGGATCTGGCAGAAATCTTCCTCAACGTGCCTTTATCTGCACACACCCGTCTGTGCTCTGAATCAGCCCCAAATCTCTTAAAAGTGTGATGATCACGCTTAAGTTTTCCTGAAATATTTAATGTTTTCATACCTCAGCCAAGGCATTGAACTATTTCACTCTTTTTGGCAGCAGAGAGATCCTTTCTCTTCTCCATATTGCATGAAAATGGTGCTCTGCTTAATAATGTGGAACACCCTCCTTTAGTAGTTTTTCCTTAAATTGGGCTCACCTGGCAATCTAATTATCACAGGTGTCCGAGATTGTTTTCAGTGATCAAAAGAGCCCTGAGACACAATGCCATCCATGAGTTAAACTGAAAAACTAAATATTTAATCTTTGTGACACTTAAATAAAATTTGCATAATAATTTGGAACAGGGTGTATTTCCACATCCCTATAGCCCTAGCACATCAAAAATACTTTCACATAAGTGCTTGTTGTTCTCATCGCAGAACTGAGAAAACAGGGCATATCCATCTTCCATAACTTGGTCAACACCCTGATTGTGGCGGACGACAAGGATACTTTGTCCTCCCATGCAACTGTTTGCCATCTGTTCCTACAACGTCACGGTTGGAGGACCAATGTCAAAAAGAGTAATATCTGCCCGAGTCAGTCCATGACATACCTGGGTGCTCTGTTCGTCACTTCAGCGGGGACGATTCAACTCTCCCCAGAGAGGATCCTGAGAATACGGAAACAGGTTCTGGTGACGTTGGCATACATGGTGACTTCAGCGAAAAAGGCGATGAGTCTCCTGGGTTCCATGTCCTCCACGATAAGACTGACAAGGTAGGCACAATGGAGAATGAGGAGCTTTCAAACAAACTTCCTCCTCCAATTCTCCTCAAAGAGTCTACTCCAGCCCATCAAGATTCCGTTGTCAGTTCACATTTCCCTGGTTTGATGGCTGAACAGTATCTCCTTAGCCAAGAGCTTCCCTTTGGGAGATGTTCCGTGGATAGTAATAGTGATGGATGCCAGCCATTGGGGTTGGGGAGTCCATTGTCAACGCAACTTCGCGCAAGAGGAGAGGAAGTTCCCTGCGGACAACTTGCGTTCCAATCTCCTCAAACTCTTTGCTGTTCTCGAAGCCCTGAAACATTTATCTCCGCTAATTCGTCACCATTGGGTGAAGATTCGGTCAGACGATGCTGTTGTGGTAGCCTACATCAACCATCAGTGTGGCACCAGGAGCTGCAGGATGATGGTGTTTATGCATCAGTTGATGTCATGGTCTCAACGACACCTGTCAGGCCTCACAGCAATTCATCTCCCGTGGAAACAGAATTAGATTGCGGATTTCCTCAGCAAATCCAGAATCGATCCGGGAGAGTGGTCTTTGTCGGACGATGTGTCCAGAATGATAGTGGACAGATGGGACCTTCCTCAAGTGGACTTGTTTGCGACACGAAAGAACAGGAAGGTGGAGTGTTTCTTCACGAAGGACAACGATCCTCTAGCCATGGGGAGGGACTCCCTTTCCAGCAACTGGTGACTTAAAGAGAGGTATGCTTTCCCCCTTTTCCCCACATTTTTCCCATTCTATGGAGAATGTGGATGGCTCGCATCTCCCTTATACTCACAGCCCTATTTTGGCCGCACAGACCCTGGTTTCCTCTCCTGCAGAGCCTTTGTGTAGAGCCACCTTGGAGTCTTCCGAGAATCCCAGACCTTCTGTGTCAAGGTCCTGTTCTCCACCCAGACCCGTCCTCCCTCAACCTGATGGAATGAAGGTTTGAAAGGGAAAGGCTGTTAAATAAAGGCTTCTCTCATGCGGTGGTAGACACCCTGCTCAGGGCCAGGAAACGTTCCACTTCTAACGCATACTATGGAATCTGGGACATTTTCTCTTCCTGGGCTTCCTCGAGGGATGTCTCGATCCAGAGTCCTTCCACAGGGAACATCGAGAAGGGTCTGAGCTACAACACCTTGAAGGTTCACATATCTGCCTTGTTGGCTTTAACTAACCACAAATGGGCCTTTGATTCGGACGTGACCAGGTTTCTTAAAGCTGTACTAAAAATCAGAGCTCCGATTAAGCCGTTCGCTCCACCTTGGGACTTGCCTCTGGTTCTCCAAGCTCTAAAGTTTCACCCCTTTGAACCTTTGGATTCAGTGTCTTTCCATTTCCTCTCCATTAAAACTGCCTTACTGGTGACTTTGGCCTCAGGCAGAAGGGTCTCTGAACTTTATGCTCTGTCGGTCAAGGAGCCTTTCACAGTCTTCCATAAGGACAGGGTCATCCTTCTTACTATCCCAGAATTTTGACCTAAGGTCACCTCCGCCTTTCATATTAATGGGAAAATTGTTCTCCCAGCTCTGCATCCGGTTCCACAAGTAGATGGTGATGACAGAGATCTTTCCTCCTTGGATTTGGTGAGATGCCTGAGAATCTACAATGACAGAACCGCCCGTTGGCGTTCATCTCCAGGCCTCTTTGTCCTTTTATAACAAGTGTAGAAAGGGCAGTCAGGCTCCTAAATCTACCATTAGCAGATGGATTGTATCAGCCATCATCCAAGCTTATCAGGCCTCGAAAGCTCCAGTCCCGCATGGACTCAAAGCTCATTCCATGAGATTCCTTTTGCTCCTCTTGGGCCTCCTCTTCCAAGGTGTCTCCTGAGCTGCTTTGTTGAGCAGCCACTTCATCCTCTGCCAATACTTTCATCAGACATTACCAAGTAAATGTCAGAGCCGGTTATTCGGACCAATTTGCTAAAAGTGTCCCTTCTGAGTGAAACCCTTGATTCCTGAAGTCTTGGTGTTTGTCACTTGGTTTGTGGTACCAATACACTTTGCATATGATATTTCGGAGTCTGTGGTTTCTTTATTTCTTCTTCCCTCCCTTGGTTATTGCTTGGGTATTACAAGATACAACAAATACAGGGTGCGCTAAGTAGGACAATGAGAGATAATAAACAAAAATCAGCAATAATATAAAGAGTCTCTTAAAGTACAGCGAAGACTTGGAGTGTATATTCTTCAGTCCTTGCTTTGAATCCTCAGTGGTAAATATGAAATATAAAAGCAAAAATAGAGACCAATAGTGCAAAACCGTTTTAGGAAAGCTGGATCGTTTTAGGAAAGCTTGCACTTTTAGCGCACCTATAATAGTTTTTACTCGGTGGGAATCCAAATAATCTATTTTTAAAAAGGCCTGTCACATTTTCTCTAGATCTCTCTTAGTACCAGAAACTGCTTTTGCCGGCAGGTAAACAAAAAAGCATATAAGATACAAAACAATAGCTATACTAAAGCATACAGAATACAATTGCTATACATTCTAAGTACTGGTGAAAAGAAACCAGCTCAGCACTGTTTTCAATGTTTTTAAGCATCAGCAAGGTAAACAGTATATAAAGGCTCTTCATTCTGTGTAACAGCACAACGTGCATAAGTAAATCAACCATCACTGAAAATGGGAAAGGTAAGATGATCTGAATATTGTAAATATTGCCAACACAAGAAATAATAGAACCAATAAACAGATTTCTTTTTTTAAATGTACAAAAACAAATTTAAATTTTATATGCTTACACTGAACGCAAGCAAATTTTATCTGCTGAACAATTATCTAGGCCAGAAACATGACAACATAATATTCCGTAACCCAGTTTGGGACATTTGCCGCCTCCTCAAATAAGAATTCATCAGAACACATGCTTCACATGTTTACTTTTTTCAGGCTCAAGACTAAGATGTTTTCAGTTTTTTAAAGTTTTCTAGTGAATGCCACTATTCACCATAATAAATTGCTATAATTATGTGAAAGTGAATGTAAATTCACCAATCGTAAAAAACAAAATGTATCAAAAACATATATTCCAATTCTGCCCTAAACTTATATGTTTAATCCTACACTTTATTATTTGAACAGGATAATAGTAGATGGGAATCTATAGCATCAAGTAATCAAACCAGAAACAGTTTTTAACTGCAATTGTTAATCATTAAAACATTAATAAACTAAGAAATCTAAAATGTTCAAATGTATGGTTCTTTCACAGATCGTTTTCTATGAGGATCGTAACTTCCAGGGCCGCTCTTATGAGTGCAACTCTGAGTGTCCAGATATGTCCTCATATTTTCATCGCTGTAATTCCATTCGAGTGGAGAGTGGAAACTGGATTCTGTATGAGCACCTCAACTATAGAGGACACCAGTATTACCTTAGCAGGGGAGAATATCCTAATTTCCAGCAATGGATGGGTTTCAATGACTCCATCAGATCTTGTCGTATTAGCCCACAGGTAAAGATATTTACCAAAAAGAACCTTACATAAATATAATGCAGTCCAAAAAAGCATTATTTTCCATTTATCAATTATTATAAGTTTACCTTTGCAAATATGACCTTTTTTGACTATTATTCATTATTTTATGGAATATATCTTCAATTAAAAATTCCATTGTCAGGTAACAGGTGTGTTAACATTGATAATATATATATAGGTATATATATATATATTCTTGTATAGATTTTTGATGTTTACTTGAAATTATACAATTATTTTACTTTTGTTCATAAATATTTTTTTCTTCGTAAAGCACCATGGATCATTCAGAGTAAAGGTCTATGAGAGGGAGGATTTCCGAGGTCAGATTATGGAGTTCACTGAAGATTGTCCTAATGTCAATGAGAAATTCCGTTACCATGACATCCACTCCTGCCAGGTGATTGATGGCTACTGGATGTTCTATGAGGAACCAAATTACAAAGGACAGCAGTATTACCTGAGACCTGGAGAGTACAGAAGATATACTGACTGGGGTGCCATGAGCCCAAGAATTGGCTCATTCAGGAGACTTCACCATTTCTAATAAGTTGTATTTATTACTAAATCAGCATGTCATTAAGAATATAATAAAAGTTTCAAAAATTATCTTTAAGGTCTATATTTTTTTCATTTTCTATTTTTGTTGTGGTTTTACCTTTTATTTTACATGCAAAATGCACACACTTATTTTAAACCACAGTTCAGTAAATACATTAGTAATATAACAGTGGTTCCTGTAAAAAAAACAAATAATGAGTAAGTAACAAGGTGAATTATATTATATTTTAGATATAGTCCCTCAGGAAGTTGAAGTTGTGACAGACAAAATACTTATAGCTTATTTTACTGAAGGTGGTTTGACCCAAAAAAGTAATAGTATTTCATAAAAGAAGAATGAAAACATTCTTTCAACAACTCTGTCATGTATCAAATAATATCTACGGTGTTGTTTTCTGGTATGACATTTTTTTAATGCTTTCTTTGCAGAATATAGTACATTCTTATACAAATATATATTTATATTTATATATTTGTATATATGTCCTATATGTAAAGGTCAAAGGTAATAGGGATTCTTTGTGAGTTAGAATAATGGAAGAAATATGAAGAAAGACCTGGACATCCAACTACAACCTTTTACGCTTCACATGTTATGCCTCTACAGAAACTTCTGAATTTGAATAAGCATTCAACAACACAGAACATTCACTGATTCTAAGGCTTCACATATCTGAAAGATCCATTTATGTGCATGTTCATATTTAATGGAACATGTTCAATGTGGAGATTGTTTTTGTGAGCTATCATCATTTCTAATTTCCTTAATTAGGCTAAGTTAGACTGTTGAAACTTCAAAGCTGCAGAGTAAGATTTGTCATAGCAGATTTATGTTTATGCAAAAGTACATGCTTTAAATGTAAGAAATAAACATAAAAAAATGACAAAACAAGGCAACATTTTGTAGCCACCGACTTTTACAAGATAATACTAATTGAACAGTATTGTAACATCTAAAATTACACGTAGGTGGGTGGAGGAAATTTCCAGCAGACCAGATATTGTTTGGGATCCAAGATTCTCAGTATTTTGGTAGCAAAAAACACAATTACCTGTATTTATCTGTTTTCAGAAGCTTAAATATTAACTTGGCAGGATTGGGGAATGCTCTTAACAGTGGTACCCTAGTTCACAACTTATAGATATTATGCTAATGGCACATTAAGTCAAAAGAGAAGTTCTTCTTGGGCGAGATCCGTCTAATCACTTACCACAACATAGTTGCCATCATGCTAAAGGACAATAAGGAAGACCAAATACAAAAGGGAAATTAAAGCCCTACTGCGGGACAACAGGCAACATTGAAGGACTGTGGTGATATCTGGAAAAGGCAAATCTCAAATCTGTTCACTTTCATCCATCACAGGATGTGCCTGGTGGAGAATGTGGGTTGTTTTAAAAATGTGTGGGATACAAGAGGAAATTTTTTTGGAAGAATGGAGAAATTTTATATCATGCATATTATGAACTGTTTTATCTCATAAACAAACAAACTCCACTAGCATTAATGGATTTTTTCACATACTAGTATAAGTTTCTTAAGCCACTGAAATTCTTACATAGAGACTTTGATTTATGAGAACAGTCACGATATTCTTTTGAAGACAATTTGCTAATATTTAATTTGACACAAATCACTCTGGCCTGGACACAATTATTGAAGCATGACCATAAGTCTGAGACCCTAAGGCATCACATTCTAAACTCCCCATGATCACACATCATGCCATACATTATATTTGGTACTTGTCGGAAGTGAATGCTTTCCTAAGAAGACTAGGTACTCCTCTGTATACTAATAATCCTGGAGGGGTTACAACCAGATCTCCCCATTGATGGGATATGGAGACGATAACTCAATTGACCTTGTTTGTGCCCGTACGCAATATTCCTGCAGTTTCATAGATGCTCTATCTTATGACTTCCATTTGACAGACTTGTGAGGTCCAATTGAGGGCTATTAGCTAATATCTGACTATCAAATGACTATTAGTGATGTACCGAACTGTTCGCTGGCGAATAGTTCCTGGCGAACATAGCATGTTCGCGTTCGCCACCTCGGGCGAACACATGCGCGGCTTGATCCGCCCCCTATTCGTCATCATTGAGCAAACTTTGACCCTGTGCCTCACGGTCAGCAGACATATTCCAGCAAATTAGCAGCAGACCCTCCCTTCCAGACCCTCCCACCTCCATCCCAGCATCCATTTTAGATTCATTCTGAAGCTGCATTCTTAGTGAGAGGAGGGAAAGTGTAGCTGCTGCTCATTAGATAGGGACATTGATAGCTAGGCTAGGGTATTCAGTATCCACTACAGTCCTGAAGGACTCATCTGATCTCTGCTGTAAGAACAGCACCCCAAAAAGCCCTTTTTAGGGCTAGAACATCAGTATGCTTTTTTTGTGTGTAAAGTAATTGCAGTTTCCTGCCTGCCAGCTTCTGTGTCAGGCTCACATTGGATACTGTGTCCACTTGCCCAGTGCAACCACTCATATCTGGTGTCACAATAGCTTAAGCTTGCATTTAAAAACAAAAAAATGATTTTCACTGTAATAGATTGACGAGCAGTTAGTTGTCTGCCAGCTTCTGTGTCAGGCTCACAGTGTTAACTGTGCCCACTTGCCCAGTGCCACCACTCATATCTGGTGTGACTATAGCGTGCCTTTAAAACCAAAAAAAGTTTTTCACTGTAAGCTAATAGCAGTTAGTTGTCTGCTAGCTTCTGTGTCAGGCTCACAGTGGATACTGTGCCCACTTGCCCAGTGCCACCACTCATATCTGGTGTCACAATAGCTTAAGCTTGCATTTAAAAACAAAATTATTTTTTTCACTGTAATAGATTGAAGAACAGTTAGTTGTCTGCCAGCTTCTGTGTCAGGCTCACAGTGGATACTGTGCCCACTTGCCCACTGTCACCAATCATATCTGGTGTGACTATAGCGTGCCTTTAAAAACAAAAAAAGTTTTTCACTGTAAGCTAATAGCAGTTAGTTGTCTGCCAGCTTCTGTGTCAGGCTCACAGTGGATACTGTGCCCACTTTCCCAGTGCCACCACTCATATCTGGTGTCACAATAGTTTAAGCTTGCATTTAAAAACAAAAAATGTTTTTTCACTGTAATAGATTGAAGAGCAGTTAGTTGTCTGCCAGCTTCTATGTCAGGCTCACAGTGGATACTGTGCCCACTTGCCCAGTGCCACCACTCATATCTGGTGTGACTATAGCGTGCCTTTAAAAACAACAAAAAGTGTTTCACTGTAAGCTAATAGCAGTTAGTTGTCTGCAAGCGTCTGGGTGTCAGGCCTTCAGCGTGTGCTCTGCCAACCTCAGCAAGTGTACTTTGCCACTCATATGTATTGTTCTGGCTACGCATATTCGTTCTATGTTCCTTGCTTTCCTGGGTGTAACTTCCCCTGTGTTATTCTCTAGCAGTGATTTGAGTTGTAGATACGAGAATATTGAGTGAGGTGGCAGACTGTACCGGCTCTGAAGGTCCGGAAATTGCATTAGGGTGTCGTTGTAGTATACGTGTTTGATCAATGTGCAGCCTCTTCTTTTCCATGGCCTGTAGTCGAATGCGGGGTTGGCAATGTGTATGCTCTGTATTGGGGTCGCTAGGGACCATGATTTAGTGTAGCCCAGTTGGGGTTTGGCTGCGTCCCACGTTCTCAACAATAGAGACGTGGTGTCAGGCATTCCTATTATTTTAGGGCGTAATTTGTGAGGTATTCAGAATAGATGGTGTAGGCCTTTCGGGCATGTCCACGTCGATTCTATGTCTACCCATTACGGTCTGTCCTCCCCCTTATGAGCTAGCACCACCGTGGCCAAAAGGGTCGCTTTGTAGTATGTGCCCACGTCAGGTAGTCCTAGTCCCCCTTCTGTCACCGGTCTGCTCAGTATTTTTTTTGCTACTTGTATTTTGCGATTCGCCCATATGAATCTGTTCAGGGTTTGTTGGAGATTTTGTAGGAATATTCTGGGTATATGGATCTGTAATGTGCATAATAGGTATTGGAGTTTGGGCATCACTATCATTTTGACCGCTGCTATCCTTCCCACCCAGGACAGGTATTTGTCCTCCCATGTTTGTAAAGTGTCAGCTATGTCTCTCATTAGTCTTCCGTAATTGTGTTCATGGAGACCTGCTATGGTCTTAGTTATCCGCAGGCCCAGGAAGGTGAGGTAGTCATCCCTCCAATCCAGGGGGAATGTGGCTCTTAGTTGGGCTATTGTGTGGCCTGGCACTCCCACTCCCATTGCTTGCGTCTTTGTGACGTTAGCTTATAATATGATTGGCCCCCATACAATTTCGCTAGGATATCGCGTTGGGACCTTGCAGCGCTCTCCATCTATGGGAAGAAGCATGTCCAGACGGTAAATACCCTCACTCTATAGGGGTAACCGTCACACCTTCAAAAAGAGAAGTCTTTACACACATGGTAGTCAAATAAACATGGGAGTCTGGCTTGCAATGGAAGTATAATACACATGGGAGTCTGGTTTGCAATGCTGGCTTAAAGGTTAATATCAACAGGCCTCCACCAATTATTATCTCAACAAGAACCATATGTGGTGACCATTGATATACAGATGAATGTAGTCTCTCAGTTCTTGTGTCTACAAAAATTATAATATTCATAACACAAAGATAAACATTTTCAACACATCAGGTATTTAAAGTTCATTAAAAATATTTCAGAACCCAGTGCAGTTGTGTCCCTTATTCACACTCTACACAGAGGGGCATGCAAATTATAAACACGCAAGGGTTTGGACTGAAAAAATGTAATTGCAGTGTCTAGATCTGGAATTAGACATAATCTGTAGCATGGTAGGTTCTTGAGATTGTTTAGAAAGGATTCAAGATTACATTTCTTGAAATCCCTGGTGATTATAATCTTGGGAGAGGATTTAGTGGCCTTTATTTTGCGTATGCAGTACATTGAACAGTGGTCACTGAAACTGTTAGTGAGAATGCCCACCTACTGGATTTTGCCAGGACAACAGGAGAAAATCCGATCTAGCAAGATATGGTTATGGCTTACATTATTAACATGCGTTGGGGAGGAAATTAATTGTGTTAGCTGCAACATGATTTATTATTTTTAGGATTCAGCCAATCATTATTTAAATCTCCGAAAGCTAACAGTTCATTTTTTGGGTTTTGAGCTACAGTTTCACAAAGGAATTGGGCTATGCCTAAAAAGGAATGCACTAGGGAGGTAGGTGGGCGTAAAACTCCTGCAACAATTTAAACACATGGCCAGCAAGTTGCCAGCAAGTTGCCAGCATATGGGGGCACAAGGGGGGGCACAGCATGATGTAGGGGGGCCATGGCACCCTCTGGCCCCCGACGCCATTGAGCTACACCAACTTATTCAATGCGTATTGGGAAGAACAATTCATATACCAGAGACACACTTGGGGGGCGAATTTGGTGTGCTATCGCCGCTTCATAGATGGCATATTTTTTATCTACACAGGCACTGGTACAGACTTGGACTCTTTTATTGCATACCTGAATAATAATGAATGGGACATTGTTTTATCCGCATAGATCAGCACAGAAGGAACTAAGGTAGTCATCCCTCCAGGGGGAATGTGGCTCTTAGTTGGGCTATTGTGTGGCCTGGCACTCCCACTCCCATTGCTTGCGTCTTTGTGACATTTAGCTTATAATATGATTGGCCCCCATACAATTTCGCTAGGATATCGTGTTGGGACCTTGCAGTGCTCTCCATCTGTGGGAAGATGGATGTCCAGACGGTAAATACCCTCACTCTATAGGGGTAACCGTCACACCTTCAAAAAGAGAAGTCTTTACACACATGGTAGTCAAATAAACATGGGAGTCTGGCTTGCAATGGAAGTATAATACACATGGGAGTCTGGTTGGCAATGCTGGCGCAAAGGTTAATATCAACAGGCCTCCACCAATTATTATCTCAACAAGAACCATATGTGGTGACCGTTGATATACAGATGAATGTAGTCTCTCAGTTCTTGTGTCTACAAAAATTATAATATTCATAACACAAAGATAAAAATTTTCAACACATCAGGTATTTAAAGTTCATTAAAAATATTTCATAACCCAGTGCAGTTGTGTCCCTTATTCGCACTCTACACAGAGGGGCATGCAAATTATAAACACGCAAGGGTTTGGACTGAAAAAATTAAATTGCCGTGTCTAGATCTGGAATTGTTAGTGAGAATGCCCACCTACTGGATTTTGCCAGGACAACAGGAGAAAATCCGATCTAGCAAGATATGGTTATGGCTTACATTATTAACGTGCATTGGGGAGGAAATTAATTGTGTTAGCTGCAACATGATTTATTATTTTTAGGATTCAGCCAATCATTATTTAAATCTCCAAAAGCTAACAGTTATTTTTTTTGGTTTTAAGCTACAGTTTCAGAAAGGAATTGGGCTATGCCTAAAAAGGAATGCACTAGGGAGCTAGGTGGGCGTAAAATTCCTGCAACAATTTAAACACATGGCCAGCAAGTTGCCAGCAAGTTGCCAGCATATGGGGGCACAAGGGGGGGCACAGCATGATGTAGGGCGGCCATGACACATTCTCGCCCCCTCCTATCGACGCCATTGAGCTACTCCAACTTATTCAATGCGTATTGGGAAGAACAATTCATATACCAGAGACACACTTGGGGGGCGAATTTGGTGTGCTATCGCCGCTTCATAGATGACATATTTTTTATCTAGACAGGCACTGGTACAGATTTGGACTCTTTTATTGCATACCTGAATAATAATGAATGGGACATCATTTAATCCGCATAGATCAGCACAGAAGGAATTAAGGTAGTCACCCCTCCAATCCAGGGGGAATGTGGCTCTTAGTTGGGCTATTGTGTGGCCTGGCACTCCCACTCCCATTGCTTGCGTATTTGTGACATTTAGCTTATAATATGATTGGCCCCCATACAATTTCGCTAGGATATCGTGTTGGGACCTTGCAGCGCTCTCCATCTATAGGAAGATGGATGTCCAGACGGTAAATACCCTCACTCTATAGGGGTAACCGTCACACCTTCAAAAAGAATACCAATAATAGATAAGCTAAGTTGTAACTTTATTTTTAATAGTTCAAATGTTTTGGATTGTGATAACGTTGAAAATACAAACACAATTCAGGAGTTCAGGAGGATGAATAAATGGCTGTGATTATAACTGATGCATGAACGTACTTTAGTTTCAAATTACATCTTACATGTATCTATTATAAATATAATTAATGTAATATATATAATTTAGCCCCATAATAATAATAATAATAATAATAATAATAATAATAATATTTTTTTTTTTTTGATTTTTTTTTTTATTTTTATTTTTCTCTTTTTCTCCCCCCTTCCCTCCCTCTTTTTATCATTCCTTTCCTCCCCCCCCTTCCTTCCCCTCTCACCCCCCTCCCCTCCCTTGCAAAACTATATTAGAGCATAGTGATTCCTGTATGTCTTCCCCCTCCCCTATTCCCTTGCACGTCAAGCCTCACAATGCCCGCCCCCCCACTCCCCCACACCCACAGAGACCTGTAGCGGAGCGTCCTGCATTCCAGCTTTCAACCAGATGCGAGCAGGCCAGGTGTATCCGATAGCTTGGGGGGGCTCAGGTGGAGCGCTAAGGGTAGACGTCCCAGGTCTTGTGCCGGATTCAGCCAACCACTGCGGATGGCAGGACCCCTCCAAGTCAGTGATGCCCAACCCAGTTTCCCCTCGAAAAACAGCTCGGCCAGTTCCAGGAGGGAGAAGAAAAAGAACAAAAACAACAACATGGGGCAATTGAAGGCTAAGTTACATTAGGGGAGGCATATGGCGGTGTTAGGCTCGTAACCCGGCCTCTGCAGTGGGATGAGGGGGCCCTCCGTCCGGTCCATGGCGGCAATAGCTGGAGACCCACTCCCATCCCCCACCCAAAGAGACAAAAGAGAATAAACAATAAAAGAAGGAGAAGACCATTTTCAGGTGGCGGGCCAGGTGCCCACCCACGCAGGTCGGCCAGCCAGCCACGGCTAAGGCGAAGCTTATGGGCAACCTTTCACTGGATTTCCATGTTGTGTAGGCCTACTGAGCCAGCAGGTCACAGGTGGGCTTCTGCCCGGTCGCAGGTATTTATTCTTCTGGATTAGTCGGGTGGGCGGGCAGAACGCCTGGGCGGTTCTCCCTGGAATCCCTCCGTGGTTGCCGGGGTGGCCTCTGGGGTCTGGGTTCCCTATCCAGCAGTTCCAGGATCCAGTCCGGCACAGCTATAGGCGGTAGATCCAGACGTTGCAGGAAGTGTGGGACTTCATCTGGCCAGCGTGCAGATACCCACTCATTGCGGTGGCGCACCTGTATGCTGAAGGGGAAGCCCCATTTGTACGGTATATTGCGTTCCCTGAGGGCAGATGTTATGGGTCTGAGGGCTCGTCGCGCTTCCAACGTGGCTGGGGAGAGGTCTTGGTATAGAGAGACATCAGCACCCTGGTACTGCCATGTAGGTCGCGTTCTGGTGGTGCGCATTATGCGTTCCTTTAGTGGGAAGGAGTGAAGGCAGCAAATGAGATCTCGGGGGTCCCCCTCACGGATTCGGGGTCTCAGGGCCCTGTGTGCTCTTTCAAAGCGTATATCCGCTGGAGCTTCACCCTCTAATATGTGCCGGAATAGCCCGGTCAGTAGGACCTCCGCATTTTCTGCGCCATCCCGCTCAGGTACCCCTCTTACCCGGATATTGGAGCGGCGGCTCCTGTTGTCCAGGTCCTCCATCTGGCGGCGCAGGGTCAGTAGCATGTTGCCCTGTCTTGCGAGTGCTGTATCAGCTGCTGATGTTTGGCGTCGCGTGGTCTGGGCCTGCGCCTCCAGAGCCTGTATCCGGCCGTCCTGTGCGTCCATGTCAGCCCTCAGTGCAGTCACTGCTGAGGTAAGGGAGGCTTGAAGGGTGGAGGTGAGAGATTGCAGGTCAGCCTTTGTGACCATATTACTGGCCAGGCGCCTGATCTCTGCCTTTATATCAGCCAGCGTGGGCTGCTCCTGATCGGAGTTTGAAGAGGCAGGGGAGACCGGCGCCATTTTGGAGCCGTGCGCGGCCCGGCTAGACCCCAGCGGGGTTTGAAGGAACCCATCCATCGGGCCTGCGGAAGGTGCCTGGGGTGCAGTCCTGGGGGTCTGCGGGTGTTCCGCCCGTTTTGTGCGCCCCATCAGAGTCGGCTGACGTGCGGTAAGTGGCTTTTAGGAGCGCGGTGGCGAGGAGCTCAGGATTCAGGCGGCCATGCTGCTCGGACCTCAGGCCACGCCCCCCTAATATTAATTATAATAATATCTTTAAAAACAGAACTTAAACAAGTTGCAGAACAATTGGCAATAATCTCAAACCTTTTTTTTTCTTTTCTTTTTGCAAAATATGCTTTAATATAGTTTTTTTCATCGGTAGGAATCCAAATAATCTATTTTAGGCCTGTCACATTTTCTCTAGATATCTCTTAGAACCAGGAACTGCTTGTGCCAGCAGGTAAACAAAAAAAGCATACAGGATACAATACAATAGCTATACTAAAGCATATAGTATACAATAGCTATACATTCTAATTACTGCTGAAAAGAAACCAGCTAAGCACTGTTTTCAATGTATTTAAGCATCAGCAAGGTAAACTGTATATAAAGGCTCTCCATTCTGTGTAACAGCACAACTTGCATGAGCAGATCATCCATCACTGAAAATGGGAAAGGTAAGATGATCTGAATATTTGCAACACAAGAAATATTGGAAACAATAAACAGATTTTTTTTTTTTAAATGAACCCAAATAAATTACAATTTTAAATGCTTACACTGAATGCCAGCAAACTCTATCTGCTGAACAATATACCGTAGTGAGTTTATCTAGTCCAGAAACATGCCAACATAATATTCCGTAAACCAGTTTTGAACATTTGCCGCCACATCGAATAAGAATTCATCAGGACACATGCATCACATGTTTACTTTTTTCAGACTCAAGATTAAGATTTTTTCAGTTTTTGAAAGTACTTTCTAGTGAATACCACTATTAACCGTAATAAATTGCTATAATTATGTGAAAGTGAATGCAAGTTCACAAAATGTACCAAAAACATATATTCCAATTCTGCCTTAAACTTATATGTTTAACTCCAAAAATAAACAAAAACATCTAAAATGTTCAAATGCATGGTTCTTTCACAGATTGTATTCTACGAGGATCGTAACTTCCAGGGCCGCTCTTATGAGTGCAACTCTGAGTGTCCAGATATGTCCTCATATTTTCATCGCTGTAATTCCATCCGAGTGGAAAGTGGAAACTGGATTCTGTATGAGCACCCCAACTTTAGAGGACACCAGTATTACCTTAGCAGGGGAGAATACCCTAATTTCCAGCAATGGATGGGTTTCAATGACTCCATCAGATCTTGTCGTATTAGCCCACAGGTAAAGAATCTTACATAAATATGATGCAGTCCAAAAATACATTATTTTCCAATTATCAATTATTATAGGTTTACCTTTGCAGATATGTCCTTTTTGACTATTATTAATTATTTTATGGGAAATATCTTCAGTTCACAATTCCATTGTCAGGTAACAGGTGGGTAAATATTGATAAAAAAAATATATATAATCTCATATAGATTTTGATTTTTACATGCAATCATACAATTATTTTAATCTTGTTTATAAATAATTTTTTTCTTTCTAAAGCACCATGGATCATTCAGAGTAAAGGTCTATGAGAGGGAGGATTTCCGAGGTCAGATGATGGAGTTCACTGAAGATTGTACTAATGTCAATGAGAGATTCCGTTACCATGACATCCACTCCTGCCAGGTGATTGATGGCTACTGGATGTTCTATGAGGAACCAAATTACAAAGGACGCCAGTATTACCTGAGACCTGGAGAGTACAGAAGATATACTGACTGGGGTGCCATGAGCCCAAGAATTGGCTCATTCAGGAGACTTCACCATTTCTAATAAGTTGTATTTATTACTAAATCAGCATGTCATTAAGAATATAATAAAAGCTTCAAAAAGTGTCTTTAAGGTCTATATTTTTTTCATTTTCTATTTTTGTTGTGGGTTTTATACCTTTTACTTTACATGCAAAATGCAAACACTTATCTTAAACCACAGTTCAGTAAATTAATTATTTAGATAACAGTGGTTCATTTTTTTAATGCTTTCTTTGCAGAATATAGTACATTCTTATACAAATATATATTTAGATATTTATGTATATGTCCTATATGTATAGGTCAAAGGTAATAGGGATTCTTTGTGAGTTAGAATAATGGAAGAAATATGATGAAAGACCTGGACATCCAACTACAACCTTTTACACTTCACATGTTAAGCCTCTACAGAAACTGCTGAATTTGAAAAAGCATGTAACAACACAGAATATTCAATGATTCTAAGGCTTCACATATCTGAAAGATCCATTTATGTACATGTTCATATTTAATGGAACATGTTCAATGTGGAGATTGTTTTTGTGAGCTACCTTCATTTCTAATCTCCTTAATTTGGCTAAGTTAGACTGTTGAAACTTCAAAGCTGCAGAGTAAGATTTGTCATAGCAGATTTATGTTTATGCAAAAGTACATGCTTTAAATGTAAGAAATAAACATAAAAAAATGACAAAACAAGGCAACATTTAGTAGCCACCGACTTTTACAAGATAATACTAATTGAACAGTATTGTAACATCTAAAATTACATGTAGAGGTCATACACACACACAGACTGCTGAATCCATACACACACACAGACACACATACTGCTGAGTCCATACACACACATAGACACATCGACTGTTGAGTCCATACACACACAGACACATAGACTGTTAAGTCCATACACACACATACTGCTGAGTCCATACACACACAAACAAAGACTGCCAAGTCCACACACACCCACACACACAGAGACACAGAGACTGCTGAGTCCATATACACACACACACACACACACACAAACAGACTGCTGAGTCCATATACACACAAACACACAGACTGCTGTGTCCATAC
The DNA here is from genome assembly GCF_036172605.1 of Pelobates fuscus. Taxonomy (NCBI): domain Eukaryota; kingdom Metazoa; phylum Chordata; class Amphibia; order Anura; family Pelobatidae; genus Pelobates; species Pelobates fuscus. Next base: position 79,816,192 of record NC_086324.1, read on the forward strand.
ACACAAACACAGATACACAGACTGCTGACTCCATACACACACATACTGCTGAGTCCATACACACACATAGACACGCAGACTGCTGAGTCCATACACACACACAGACTGCTAAGTCAATTCACAGACTGCTGAGTCCATACATAGACTGCTGAGTTCATACACACTCAGACACACACACAAAGACTGCTGAGTCCATACACACACACATACTGCTGAGTCCATTCACAGACTGCTGAGTCCATACACACTCAGACACACACACAACGACTGCTGAGTCCATACACACACACAGACTGCTGAGTCCATACACAGACTGCTGAGTCCATACACACTCAGACACACACACAAAGACTGCTGAGTCCATACACACACACAGACTGCTGAGTCTATACACACACACTGACTGCTGAGTCCATACACACACACTGACTGCTGAGTCCATACACACACACACCCACAGACTTCTAAGTCCATACACACACACAGAGAGACTGCTGAGTCCATACACAGACTGCTGAGTCCATACACACTCAGACACACACACAAAGACTGCTGAGTCCACACACACACACACACACACACACAGACTGCTGAGTCCATACACACACACAGAGACTGCTGAGTGCATACACAGACTGCTGAGTCCATACACACTCAGACACACACAAAGACTGCTGAGTCCACACACACACACACAGACTGCTGAGTCCATACACACACACAAACACACAGGCTGCTGAGTCCATACACACACACTGACTGCTGAGTCCATACACAGACACACCCACAGACTTCTAAGTCCATACACACACACACACAGACTGCTGAGTCCATGCACGCACACAGACTGCTGAGTCCATACACACGCACAGACTGCTGAGTCCATGCACACACACAGACTGCTGAGTCCATGCACACACACGGACTGCTGAGTCCATACACACACACAGACTGCTTAGTCCACACACACACATAGACTGCTGAGTCCATACACACACACACACACACACACACACAGACTGCTGAGTCCACACACCCACACCCACACACACCCACAGGCTGCTGAGTCCATACACACACACTGACTGCTGAGTCCATACACACACACACACCCACAGACTTCAAAGTCCATACACACACACACACACACACAGACTGCTGAGTCCATGCACGCACACAGACTGCTGAGTCCATACACACGCACAGACTGCTGAGTCCATGCACACACACAGACTGCTGAGTCCATGCACACACACAGACTGCTGAGTCCATACACACACACAGACTGCTTAGTCCACACACACACACACACATAGACTGCTGAGTCCATACACACACACACACAGACTTCTGAGTCCACACACCCACACCCACACACACCCACAGACTGCTGAGTCCATGCACACATACAGACTGCTGAGTCCATACACACATACACAGGCTGCTGAGGCCATACACACACACACACACACACACGCACAGACTGCTGAGTCCACACACACACACACACACACAGACTGTTGAGTCCATACACACACACACACAAACACACAGACTGCTGAGTCCACACACACACACACACACACACAATCATATTAAGCCTACCTGTCACTGGAGGCTGTTGCTGGGCGGTCCAGCAGGCATCTTAACTGTGGGGGTGGGGCTTATGTACGGGAGGCGTGGCTTCATTTGGGGGCGAGGCCTTTTCCTGGGGAGCCTGTCAATGCTCCCTCCAGCCACTAACAGCACCCAGCACCATTCCAGCTGAGCTCCTCTGTCCTGCATTCCCTCCCTCGGGCTGTAACACATGGTTACAGCCCGAGAGAATATAATTTAAACACATGGCCAGCAAGTTGCCAGCATATGGGGGGCACAAGGGGGGGGCACAGCATGATGTAGGGGGGCCATTGCACCCTCTGGCCCCCTCCTAGCGAAGCCATTGAGCTACACCAACTTATTCAATGCGTATTGGGAAGAACAATTCATATACCAGAGACACCCGTGGGGGGTGAATTTGGTGTGCTATCGCCGCTTCATACATCACATATTTTTTATCTAGACAGGCACTGGTACAGATTTGGACTCTTTTATTGCATACCTGAATAATAATGAATGGGACATCGTTTTATCCGCATAGATCAGCACAGAAGGAATTATTTTTTTAGACTTGGATATTAACATAGTAGATGCACATATTACTAAGAATCATTTTAAAGAAGTGAATGCAAATGGATATATTAGGAAGGAAAGCTGTCATCACACACCTTGGCTATCAAACGCCCCTAAAGGTCAATTTTTAAGAATAAGACGAAATTGCTCAAATGACCAGGGTTATATAGCACAGGCAGGTAGGATCAAAACTCAATTCCTACAAAAAGGATATGAAGAAACCAAACTTCAGACAGCTTTAGAAGAGGTCCTTAAAATACCAAGAAAAAAAAACTCCTAGTATAGAAAGATAAAAAGAAAGATAAAAAATGGAGCAATAACAGCATTCCTTTCATTTGCAGTTTTAATGGAAATAATAAAAAATAGTAAACAAAATCATAAACAAATACTGGCATATTCTACAAGATGACCCAATCCTTAAAGGCATTTTACCAGAAAAAAACAAAATAATTCATAGAGGAGCTAAAAATCTCAAAAGCACTTTAGTACAACGTAGTAATAAAGAAATAACACTGATTAATAATTTTTTAAGCATAAGTAAAGGTTTTTACGGATGTGGGCAGTGCCTGGCATGCAGGAATACCAAAAGCAAAAAACGGCACATAATAGATATGGAGCCTATCATAAACAGAAATTCCAAATTAAAGACCACCTAACATGCTACTCTAAAGGAGTAATCTATATTTTAAAATGTTCGTGTAATCTGCCTGTATATAGGCAGAGCAATCCGATGCCTAAACAGGGCCGGCGCGTCCATAAGGCGCAAGGGCTCTGGGGGCGCAAGATTTCAGTGACCGGCAGGAGGGAAGCTCTCCCTCCTGCCGGGCCACCATCTCGGCCCCCGGTGCGGCGTGCGGCTGTGCTGTAATCAGACGCGGCGAGGGAGCTCTAACCTCTCTGCTCTGCTCCCTCGCGCGCTGTCTGCTGATGCCGCGGGAGCCGGAATATGACGTCATATTCCGTCTCCCGCGGTATCAGCAGGCAGCATGCGAGGGAGCAGAGCAGAGAGGTTAGAGCTCCCTCGCCGCGTCTGATTACAGCACAGCCGCACGCCGCACAGCAGCCCCACTGGACCCCAGGGAAGGATTCATCATCCACACCAGCTCTCCAGGTAGGGAGGCTGGGTGGAAAATATTTATTTGTAAAATAATTAGTGAGTGTATGTGTGTGAGTGTATGTGTCTGTATGTGTGTGAGTGTATGTGTCTGTGTGTGTGTGAGTGTATGTGTCTGTGTGTGTGTGTGTGTGTGTGTGTGTCTGTGTGTGTGTGTATGTGTCTGTGTGTGTGTGTATGTGTCTGTGTGTGAGTGTGAGTGTATGTGTGTGAGTGTGAGTGTATGTGTCTGTGTGTGAGTGTATGTGTCTGTGTGTGAGTGTATGTGTCTGTGTGTGTGTGAGTGACGGCGTGTGCGTCTGTGAGTGACGGCGTGTGCGTCTGCGAGTGACAGCGTGTGCGTCTGCGAGTGACAGTGTGCGTCTGCGAGTGACAGCGTGTGTGTGTGTGAGTGAGTGCGTCTGTGTGTGTGCATGTGAGTGTATGAGTGTGTTTGTCAGTGTATGATGAGTGTGTTTGTCAGTGTATGAGTGTGTGTCTGTCAAATCAGTGAGAGTATGTTTGTCATTGAGTCTGTGTGTGACTATCAGTGTGTCTGTCAATGAGTCTGTGTCTGTCAGTGACGTCTGTGTGTTTGTCATTGAGTGTGTGACTGTCAGTGTGTACAGAGTGGAGCGGAGCGGAGCGCGGTACAGGAGCTTCTGTTTCCTGTACCTGGCCAGACTGACAGGAGGTGCTCACAGAGAGAGCACTCCCTGTCAGTTCGGCCGGGTACAGAAAACTGAAGCTCCTGTACCGCGCTCCGCTCCGCTACACTCTGTACACACTGACACACCAGGAAGGGGAGTGTGACCACTAAAGGGGTGTGGGGTGCACCAAGGGACAGGGAGGGAATGGGAGAGAAACACCAAGAGACAGGGAAAAGAGGGGGGAGGGGAGAAGAACACTAAGGGACAGGGAAGGGACCAGGGAGGGGCTGGTTAAGAGGCACATAGGTGTCACTCGCAGACGCACACGCTGTCACTCGCAGACGCACACGCCGTCACTCACAGACGCACACGCCGTCACTCACACACACACAGACACATACACTCACACACAGACACATACACTCACACACAGACACATACACTCACACTCACACACATACACATACACACACACACAGACACATACACACACACACAGACACATACACACACACACACACAGACACATACACTCACACACACACAGACACATACACTCACACACATACAGACACATACACTCACACACATACACTCACTAATTATTTTACAAATAAATATTTTCCACCCAGCCTCCCTACCTGGAGAGCTGGTGTGGATGATGAATCCTTCCCTGGGGTCCAGTGGGGCTGCTGGGCGGCGTGCGGCTGTGCTGTAATCAGACGCGGCGAGGGAGCTCTAACCTCTCTGCTCTGCTCCCTCGCGCGCTGTCTGCTGATGCCGCGGGAGCCGGAATATGACGTCATATTCCGTCTCCCGCGGTATCAGCAGACAGCATGCGAGGGAGCAGAGCAGAGAGGTTAGAGCTCCCTCGCCGCGTCTGATTACAGCACAGCCGCACGCCGCCCAGCAGCCCCACTGGACCCCAGGGAAGGATTCATCATCCACACCAGCTCTCCAGGTAGGGAGGCTGGGTGGAAAATATTTATTTGTAAAATAATTAGTGAGTGTATGTGTGTGAGTGTATGTGTCTGTATGTGTGTGAGTGTATGTGTCTGTGTGTGTGTGAGTGTATGTGTCTGTGTGTGTGTGTGTGTATGTGTCTGTGTGTGTGTGTATGTGTCTGTGTGTGTGTGTATGTGTCTGTGTGTGAGTGTGAGTGTATGTGTGTGAGTGTGAGTGTATGTGTCTGTGTGTGAGTGTATGTGTCTGTGTGTGAGTGTATGTGTCTGTGTGTGAGTGTATGTGTCTGTGTGTGTGTGAGTGACGGCGTGTGCGTCTGTGAGTGACGGCGTGTGCGTCTGCGAGTGACAGCGTGTGCGTCTGCGAGTGACAGTGTGCGTCTGCGAGTGACAGCGTGTGTGTGTGAGTGAGTGCGTCTGTGTGTGTTCATGTGAGTGTATGAGTGTGTTTGTCAGTGTATGATGAGTGTGTTTGTCAGTGTATGAGTGTGTGTCTGTCAAATCAGTGAGAGTATGTTTGTCATTGAGTCTGTGTGTGACTATCAGTGTGTCTGTCAATGAGTCTGTGTCTGTCAGTGACGTCTGTGTGTTTGTCATTGAGTGTGTGACTGTCAGTGTGTACAGAGTGGAGCGGAGCGGAGCGCGGTACAGGAGCTTCTGTTTCCTGTACCTGGCCAGACTGACAGGAGGTGCTCACAGAGAGAGCACTCCCTGTCAGTTCGGCCGGGTACAGATAACTGAAGCTCCTGTACCGCGCTCCGCTCCGCTACACTCTGTACACACTGACACACCAGGAAGGGGAGTGTGACCACTAAAGGGGTATGGGGTGCACCAAGGGACAGGGAGGGAATGGGAGAGAAACACCAAGAGACAGGGAAAAGAGGGGGGAGGGGAGAAGAACACTAAGGGACAGGGAAGGGACCAGGGAGGGGCTGGTTAAGAGGCACATAGGTGAAGATGTTTTTTTTTAGGGGGGGGGGGGCGGAAAAATGCATCTTTGCCTGTGTACATAAAAATCCAAGCACCGGCCCTGTGCCTAAACACAAGGATAGCAGAGCATATATAAAGAATGAATTGGAGACACACAGTGTCTCTAATCATTTTAAAATAGCACATAATCAAAATCCTGAAGGAATGTTTTTAAGCGCCATTAAACTTGTCAAAAAAGATTGGAGAGGAGGAGTTTACATTAAAAAGATAGGAATGGAAGAAATTAGATTCATTTTTAATTTTAATACTATGACCCCGCAAGGGCTTAATAATGATTTTGAATTATGCAATTTTATGAAATAATCTCTTTTATGAATATCACCTTTTATAAACAACATTTTTTAAATAGAGTCTATTTTAAACTCAATCAAATATTACTATGTCAGATTAATAACTACTACTACTTGTTCTATTTCATAGGATTTTAGGACCGTTTTTTGCATTTGGTATTCCTGCATGCCAGGCACTGCCCAATTGTGTTCAATTTTTTTAATTCTTTATTTCTTTTTATTCCGGAGATCCAAACATTTATAGGAGACGTATCACATAATTACAAAATATCCAATTATCAAACTCATAAATACCACAAATCACCTGACTACCAAAATTTTCCTCACCACACCACTACAAACAAATCAAGCTACACCCAACCTTCAACACCTACACCCAGACCACAAAGGTCTAGATTTGGTCAGAAATACTCAGACCTCCCAAAGTCACCTCCTAATTACACTCACAACAACAGATATCAATTACTGTCTATTGATTCAGAAATTGAGGAGAATTTTTTAGACATACGCAGGGCCGGCGCGTCCATAAGGCGACACAGGCGGCCGCCTTAGGGCGCCAGAGGAGGGGGGCGCAAAAATCCGGATCTCCTGCCTCTGGCTGGAGACTCGGATTTGTAAACTCACCTCTCTCCCTGCAGCCAGCAGACAGCAGGAGCAGGGCAGTGAAGTCAGCCGTCCTCCTCTGATGATGTCAGAAGGGGGCGGGACTTCTACTGCTCCCAGACTCCCCAGCGGTCCTGACTGCAGCTCCAGCCTCCCAGCCGACCACCAGTTGAAAGGTTCTCTCTCCCTGGCCCAAGGTAAGCTTCTGGGAGGGGAAGGGGGTGGGGAAGAAGCATTTTTTTTTTTTTTTTTTTTTTAAATCAAAACGTTTTTTTTCCAGCCCCTTTCTACAGCCCCTGCCCCCACTATACTCCCCCCTGCCCCCACTATACTCCCCCTGCCCCCACTATACTCCCCCTGCCCCCACTATACTATCCCTGCCCCCACTATACTATCCCTGCCCCCACCATACGGCCCCTACCCCCACCATACTCCCCCTGCCCCCACCATACTCCCCCTGCCCCCACCATACTCCCCCTGCCCCCACCATACTATCCCTGCCCCACCATACTCCCCCTGCCCCACCATACTCCCCCTGCCCCCACCATACTCCCCCTGCCCCCACCATACTATCCCTGCCCCACCATACAGCCCCTGCCCCACCATACTCTCCCTGCCCCCACCATACTCCCCCTGCCCCCACCATACTCCCCCTGCCCCCCACCATACTCCCCCTGCCCCCACCATACTCCCCCTGCCCCCCACCATACTCCCCCTGCCCCCCACCATACTCCCCCTGCCCCCACTATAGGGCCCCTGCCCCCACCATACTCCCCTGCCACCTCTATAGCCCCTGCCCCCACCATACTACCCCTGCCACCTCTATGGCCCCTGCCCCCTCCAAACTGCCGCACCATACTACCCCTGCCCCCTTTGCAGCCCCTCTATAGCCCCTGCCCCACCATAGTGCCCCTGCCCCATTTGCCCCTCTACAGCACTTCTATTTCCCTCTATAGCCCCTGCCCCACCCCCACCATAGTGCCCCCTTTACAGCCCCTGCCCCCACTATAGTCCCCCTGCCCCCACCATACTGCCCCTGCCCCCACCATACTCCCCCTGCCACCTCTATAGCCCCTGCCCCCACCATACTACCCCTGCCACCTCTATAGCCCCTGCCCCCACCATACTACCCCTGCCCCCACCATACTGCCCCTGTCCCCTCTACAGCCCCTGCCCCTCCAAACTTCCCCACCATACTACCCCTGCCCCCTTTACAGACCCTCTTTAGCCCCTGCCCCACCATACTGCCCCCTTTACAGCCCCTCTATAGCCCCCACCCTCTATGTCCCTCTATAGCCCCTGCCCCACCATACTGCCCCGCCCCCTCTACAGCCCCTCTATGCCCCTGCCCCACTATACTGCCCCTGACCCCTCTATAGCCCCTGCCCCACCATGCTACCCCTGCCCCTTAACAGTCCCTCTATAGCCCCTGCCCCACCATGCTACCCCTGCCCCTTAACAGCCCCTCTATAGCCTCTGTCCCCACTCTACTGCCCCATGTGCCCCTCTCCAGCACTTCAATTTCCCTCTATAGACCCTGCCCCACCATACTGCCCATGTCCCCTCTACATCCCTCTATAGCCCCTGCCCCATGTGCCCCTCTACAGCACCTCTATAGCCCCTGCCCCCACCATACTGACCCTGTCCTCTACTGCCCCCTGTGCCACTCTATAGCACCTCTATTTCCCTCCATAACTCCTGCCCCACCATACTGCCCCTCTATTTCCCTCTACAGACCCTCTTTCCCTCTAAAGCCTCTGCCCCACCATACTGCCCATGTGCCCCCTATACAGCCCATGCCCCCCTCTACAGCCCCTGTCCCCACTATACTGCCCATGCCCCCCTCTATTGCTTTTGTGCCCCCCTCTTTATCCCGTGTGCCTCCTCTATTTCCCTTTACAGCCCCTGCCTCTGCCCCCCTTTCACACGCCTCTACTGCCCCTGTCTCCCCCTCTACTTCCTCTACCCGCCTCAACAGCCCCTGTCCCCCCCTCTACTTCCCATTTACCCCCTACCATACTGTCCCTGTGACACCACTTTATTGCCTCAGTGTCCCTCGTTACAGCCTGTGCCCACACCATACTGCCCGTGTCCCCCTCTACTGCCCCTGTTTCCCACCATACTGCCCGTTTCCAACCACATTGCCCCTTTGCTCCTTTGCTCCCACCACAGCCCCTATACTCACTTCTACAGCCTCTAACTCCCTTACTTCACATCCCTTCCACTCCCTTTTACACCCCATAACTCCAGTACAGCCCCTATTCCCTTACTACAGTCCTTACCCCCACTACAGCCCCTCTCCCCCAATTGCTGCCCATATCCCCCACACTACAGCCCCTGTTCCCACTTGCAGCCATCAACCTACTTCAGTCCCTAACCCCCTACTACAGCCCCAATTCCCCACTACATTTCCTAAACCCCCAATTACAGCCCCTAACTCTCAACTACAGCCCCTGTCCCCCTACTACAGCCCCTAACTCCTCAATTAGAGCCCCTATTACCCCACTGAAACTCACTACCCCCCCCCCAAGATTAGGTTCTGGATCTGCCCCTGCTCTGTATACCTGTCTGCATGTCTCTGTATGACTATGTCTGTCTGTGTATGTCTGTGTCTGTATGTCTCTATGACTGTGTCCGTGTGTTTCTGAATGTCACTGTATGCCTGTGTCTGTATGTCTCTGTATGACCGTATCCATATGTCTCTGTATGCCTTGTTCTGTATATCTTTGTGTGACTGTCTGTGTATATATGTCCCTGCATGCCTGTGTAAGTATGTATCTGCATGCCTGTATGTATCTGTATGCCTTGTTCTGTATGTCTCTGTATGCCTGCATCTTCATGTCTCTGCATGTCTGTGTTTGTATAAATGTGTCTTTATTTATCTATATGCCAGTGTCTGCATGTCTCTGTGTGTGTGTCTGTATGACTGTATGTCTGTGTACCTGTATGTGTTGATTGTATGACTGTTTGCCTGTATGGCTGTGTTTGTTTGATTGTGTGCCTGCATATTTCTGTGACTATGTGCCTGTATGTGTGTGTAGCTATATATCTATGTCTATATGGCTTGGGAGGGAAAAGTTACACAAAGGAGCCTGAGGGGAAGAGGGACACACAAAAAACAGGCTGAGGGGAGAGACCCACAGAAAAGGGCTGTGGGAAAGAAAGACACACAAAGGGGCTGGGGGGGAAAGGAGATACACATGGGGGTTGTAAGAGACATACAAGGGGGTGTAAGACACACTAAAGGGGGGTACAATACACAATACACTGGGGGGGGGGGGGGGGGCAAAATTCATCTTCGCCTGTGTAGCAAAAAATCCTTGCACCGGCCCTGGACATACGCACACAGAATCTACCTCACACACAGACTCCATACCTACCCAGAGCAAGGAAAAGAAGCTTAAGTATAGAGGAGGGAGAGGTGGCAGAAGACTACAAAAGAGAAAGGAAGGAAAGACAATAAGTACGATAGATGAGAAAAAATTTGGAATTTTTAATCTCTCTCACAAAGTTTTAACATCTACCCAGATTTTAGTTTTAAGTAAAGGTCTTAAATACGCTCCTACTAATCCTTTTAAACCCTTTCAAGCATTTCTGGACATCAACAAATTTGTTAGGAAAGCCACAATAAAAAGATTTTTTACCCAAAACAGTAATGCCTCTACAGTATCAAATCCAGTTTCGCATATCCAGAATTCTGATACCTCTACTGAATGCCCCACCACACATACTGTTTTAAAAAAAAAACTCCAAATTTTATCCTTCTAATTATAAGTCAGGGCCTATAGAAGTCTTTGAAAAACTGGTCCTAAAGGATTTCGAAAAGATTAAGCATAATAAGTACGACTCACAGAACCTTACCCAAAAGGAAAGCTCTAAAGGAATTCCAAAAAGATGACGAAATTGTAATCAAACCCGCCGATAAAGGTGGAGGCCTAGTTATCCTATCAAAGTCCATGTACATAAAAGAAGCCAATCATCAACTTAATGACCTTGAGGTATACAATAAATTACCCTATGACCCCACCTCCAATATTAAAGATACTTTAAGCGAATTCTTACGAAAAGGATTAGATAAGGGTATTCTAAACAAACAAGAATTTGACTATCTTAATACTCGTTACCCTAAAATCCCAGTCATTTATTTTCTTCCAAAAATACACAAAAATGCAACAGAACCCCCTGGAAGACCCATAGTATCTGGTATTAATTCTGTTTTATCCAATCTTTCCGAATATATTGACATTTTATTACAACCTTTGGTCAAAGAAACTAGGTCATATCTGAAAGATTCCCTTACTCTTTTATCCTTTTTAAGTGATTATATACTAGTAACTTGTGATGTGCAATCACTGTACACCATAATTCCTCTCAATATTGGTTGCCAAGTTGTTGAAAGGATTTTAAAACAAAACAGTTCAATTCCAAATTCTCAAATTGATTTTATTATACAGGGTATTAACATTATACTTACTAACAACTATTTTTAGTTGTTAGATTCATTTTATATACAAAAGAAGGGCACAGCTATGGGAACCAGGTTTGCCCCCAGCTATGCTAACCTCTTCATGGCAGACTGGGAGTCTTCGGCCATCTGGGGTGATCATGGTTGGCGGGCAAACCTGGTCTCATACTTTTGTTATATTGATGATCTGTTTTCTATCTGGCAAGGTTCCGATACGTCTCTTAAGCTGTTTTTAGATCACCTAAATGTCAATGACAGGGGCATTGTTTTATCATCAGAATTTAGCAATCTGTCAGTCAATTTTTTAGACTTAAATATTTTTATTCAAGATGGACGCATTCAAACCAAAACTTTTTTTAAAGAGGTTTGCACTAATACGATAATAGACCAAACTAGCTGCCATTATAAACCTTGGTTGGATGGCATTCCAAAAAGCCAATTTCTCCGCCTCCATCGGAATTGCTCATCAACAGCCAATTTTAATGTCCAATCTACCTCATTAAAAAACATGTTTTTAGAAAAAAACTATGAAGCAGATAAATTAAATAAAGCTCTAGAGGTGGTAAAAGAGAAGGAGAGAACGGAGCTTTTAAAATATAAAGCTAAAAAAGCAGACCCTCCACAACTCCCTATTATTTAGATTTTAATAATAAGAATAAAACTTTAAGAAAAATCATAAACAAACACTGGCACATTCTGAAACAGGATGACCTTTTAAAGGATTAAGTTCCAGATAGACCTAATGTTATATTTAGAGGAGCCCCCAACTTTAGATCAATTCTAACTAAAAATTACACTAAAAACAATGTACAACAAAAAGAACATTTTTTATCTAGACCTAAAGGGTTTTTTAAGTTCAATAAATGTATTGTTTGTAGAACCACAAAAGGTATTACAAATTCAAAATCTACTCATTTTTCTTCTACCACAACCAAAACATCTTACCCCATTAAAGATTTCATTGGATGTAACACTAAAGGTGTTATATATCTTTTGGAATGCCCATGTGGACTCCAGTACGTGGGCATGGCAAAAAGATGCCTTAAAGTAAGACTGGCAGAACACTGCCGTAACATCAAGAGAGGCTATGATAATCACTCAGTCTCTAAACACTTCATAAGACACAATAAAGACCCGACACTTTTAAAAGCTATTGGGATTGAACAGGTTACCCTTCCTTGGAGAGGTGGAGACATTACTAACATTTTAGGCAAAAGGGAAATGTATTGGGTCTTCCAACTTAAAACTCTCTCTCCAGAAGGACTCAATGCTGAATTTGACCTTTTTAATTTTTTATAATCAATGAATTTTTCATAATCATTGCATTTTTTTGTGAAGTTTACTATTTTTTGTCTTTTTATATAGTTATATACCTCTTTCCTTTTCACAAATCTATTTATTATATCAAATTATAAAATGTTTGTGTTTATAAATATTTTTTTCTGTTCTATACCTTTAATATCTCTTTTGTTCTATACCTTTATGTATCCCTATACTTTTACCATCTGTATTCTCAGACATTTACATACTTATATAATAAGTTTCTCTTCTTCCACTATGACATTTATCATAACATACTATTCATATTTACTTCCCACTCATTTATTTTTAAGAGGAGATTTCCTCCCATCAGGTCTTCATACTTTTTTAAATATAACTTTCCCTTTAGTTATATCTCATTTTTTATATCTGGCATTATGCCTTAATTACACCCTTTTTTTACGTAGTGATCACATTCACTACGCTTAGATGGGGGGCGTGCCCTTTTAGGCCGGCCTCCATCCAGCCACTACATTTCCCAAGATGCTTTCTGCCGTGTCACGTGATCGCGTGCGTCCGCTCTCACGTATTCTCCACGCCCACTTGCTGACACTAGACGGAGGCGTGCCTTCTAAGGCCGGCCCCCGTCCACCCATTAGCTCTATGCCGTGTCACGTGGGCGCGAGCGATCGCGGTCACGTGCTCTCCACCTCTCTTCCCTCTTCCGGTCTCCGGTCTCACACTACATTTCCCAATAGGCATTGGGATGCACCATGTGATCGCGGCAGCCCGCGATCACATGACTATCTATTTTATTTTTATTCATCTACAATAATACTCGTTTTTAAGTTATAATAAAGTTTTTAGCTATGCTTTTATCCACTTAATTATGCTCTTGTTATATTTATGTATTTTAATATCTTTGTATTATTCTCACTGTATTGATGACGTCATTTCGGCGCCAACATTTGAATTATCATGTATCTTTTAAGTCTATATAAGCATTTATGTAACAGGTTGATTTTTATTATTGCCAGTTGATAAAGCCCTGTGTGGCAAAACGCGTTTTGGCTATTTTTATATATTTCTACTATATTAATAAAGTAATATTGTCTCTTTTACTATATACTTGCCATATACTTTTTATTTTACATCTCTATTTTAATTTATTTTTCTACCTGGTCACACGTCACTTTGGAGCCGACAGCCGTCCAAAGAATCCTAGGTGGGGATTATACCACCCATGCCATCATATTGAGCAGTATATCCTGCTCATACAAATGTGAGTACTTTTTTTACTTTACAGACTCATTTTTATTACAAATACAGTGAGCACTATATTTGGCTTTTATTTTTCTTTCATACCGAGGATTCATCTACACCTATATCCCACCAGTGGGGGGCAAACGCCACTGAATGCTTATCACACTTGAGCGAGTATATGCTCTCGAATAGGTGAGTGCAATACCTCCCTAATATTTATCCTATTTTATTTACTCAAACACAGTTTGCACTATTGGAGTTTCTCTGTTTTTTTCATTTGCATATCCATCATTGAGTCAAGATTTCACAAGCTATAGAAGATCCAGCTTCCCATTGAATACATTATAAACTCAAGACTCTACTAGCTTATTGGAACCCATAAGAAGCCTACTATATATCAGGACTATTTTGTTCATATTTATATTTATTTTTATTCTTTGTTGATACTTTGAGTATATGTGAGTACTATTTACTATTTCTGTATAGCGCGATTTTTGTGTTTTTTGTCATTTCTTCTTTGAGGACATTAGAGGGAACCTCATACCCATAGGTTGCAGCTTTTTATTTGTTTCTTTCCCATTAGATCACTCAGCGCTGATCCTATACCCATTTTCTATTTATAGGAGACGGTTGACAGTGCATTCGAACAATAAGGCGGCATTATACTTTGTTACAGTGGTTGCATATAATTGTTGCATTAACATTATGTTACAATTTGGTTACACAGTCGTGTGTACATATTCATTTCCTTCTGTGTGCCGCTAGTCAGCTCAACCCTTATATTGTCAAGATAATACTATGTTGATTGCTGGCCCCATAGCCCATATGTCGCTCCTTGTGTGCATGGTTTCTGAAGGCCACGGTAGCGTCTCATATGGGTGTCTTTAGCCCCCTGTGGTATGCCTGTCTGTGTGGTCACCGGGTTTTTTTTCAAGAGAATTCCAGCTCGAGGCTGGATAAGAGGACTCCTATAGAGAGGAGAGAGAGAGAGAGGAAACAAGAGAAAGAGTAGCGAGAAGAGGGTGTTTGAAGACACTTGTGGTGTCTCCGTGGACCTTCTTGGTAAGGGCGGGGGGAGGGTCGGTTGTGTTGGTGAGTGTTCTTATGGGTTTTGTTATTTCAAATTGTGTTGGTGAAAGGTACCTAGTGTGGTTACATACCCCTTGTATAATCAGGTTGTTGCGTCCGGAGTCGCAGTGTTTTGACTCACCCTCCCTTCCAGCCAATCGTTCTATTTGCCCCATGCATCTAGGCTATTGTTATGTCTATCAGAACTCTCGTGAGCCATCTTTTCATACCGACCATAAGAGATACCTGTTGGATCACTTCATCTATGGGAGGGGCAGTGTTGGATTTCCACCTCCTAGCTAACAGCAAGTTTGCTGCTATCAATATGTGGAATGTCAGAGTCCCTTGTTGTTTTGAGAGGTGATCGGGGAACATGTACAGTAG
The DNA here is from genome assembly GCF_036172605.1 of Pelobates fuscus. Lineage (NCBI taxonomy): Eukaryota > Metazoa > Chordata > Amphibia > Anura > Pelobatidae > Pelobates > Pelobates fuscus. The sequence continues at coordinate 79,831,389 of NC_086324.1, forward strand.
GAAGAATTCCAACGATTCCTGTATTGGTTTGTGTATTACTTCCCCAATTAGCTTGGCTATTCCCACCCAGAAGGGTTTGATCAACGGGCATTCCCACCAGATATGTAGCATTGTTCCTTTGTCAGTGGTGCATCTCCAACATTTGTCAGAGGTGTTTCTGAACATATGTGCTAGCCTCGTTGGTGTTAGATACCATCTGGTGGCTATTTTCCTTATTATTTCTACGTGAGAGTTGCATCTCGTGTATTTTTTGTGTATTTTGAAGGCCCCAGACCAGGCGGCATCGGGTATCTCATGCCCTAGGTCTTTCTCCCAGTCTATGGTATATTTAGGCATAGGGAGTCTGCCGTCCCTCAAAACTACTTCGTAACAAGTTGCTATTACCTTTTTCTTAGGTATTAGTCCTGCGCACATTTTCTCTATGTTGGTTATGGTGTGTATCGTGGGCGGGTGGAGAGATCTTGTTTGGTTGATGGTTTTCAGTAGGGATTGCAGTTGTAGATATGAAAGGCAGCCTATTTGGGGTGTGCTCAGTGGTGGGTTGAGTTGGGGGAAAGGGATCAAACCCTCTCCGCTCCAAGCGTGATGAAGAAAATGTATTCCCCGGCTTTCCCATCCCCTGCTGTCAAAGGTGGGAATGTAATATTTGAAGCATTTAATTGGTGTAGCTAGCGATATCGGGCCCCAGGAGGAAAACTTATCTTTTTTGTTATCCCATGTCCTTAACATCAGGGCTGTGGTGGGCAGCATGTTGCGCATTTATGGTCTTAGGGGCTTAGGTGTCCAAAATAAGCAAGAGAACCCCTCTGCCAGAGACCAGTGGGACTCAATCCCCACCCACGGTGGTTGGTGCCTTGTGTCTTGGGCCGTAATGGTGTGGCTGAGTATTGTGGCCGTGTAGTACGCTAGGATATATGGTCTGCCCAGTCCCCCATCTCCTAGTTTCCTAGTGGCTGTGGCCTTTGGGATGCAGGATTTACGGCGGTCATTTATAAACCTGTCGATGTGCCTTTGCAGTTGGGTGAAGTATGTCTTTGGGACTTCCACTGCTAGGGAACGGAACAGGAACTTTGGGAGCAACATCATTTTAAAGGCCGCTATTCGGCCCAGCCAGGACAGGAATTTGCCTTTCCATTTGTCCATGCTTGTGCGGATGTCAGAGGCCACTCTGAGGTAGTTGGCTTTGACTAGGTCTAGTGGGCTTTTTGTTAGTTTTATGCCCAGGTATAGTATGGGGTAATTTCTCCAGTCGAAGTTGTAGTGTGTCTTGAGGTTTTGTGTCGTCTTATGGTCTAGGTTAATTGACATGGCCTGTGTTTTGGTCGTGTTTAATTTGTAGTATGAGAACTTACTATATTCTGTCAGAACCTTCGTGAGTGCCTTGAGGGAGATGTCAGGTTGTGTGATGGTGAGGAGGACGCTGAGTTTGTGCTCTGTTTGTCCTATGTGTACTCCCTGTATGTCAGGATGGGCCCTGATTCGAGTCGCCAGTGGTTCAAGGGCCAGAATGTACAGCAGGGGTGACAGCGGGCATCCCTGTCGCGTCCCATTGGTGATGGTGAAGGAGTCAGAGAGGAAGCCTCCATAGAGCACCCTCGCCGTGGGTACATTGTAAAGCGCCCGAACCGCGGACAGGAATTCGTCTGGGAATCAGTATTTTATCAACACTGCCTCGAAGAAATTCCAGCTAAGCCAATCAAATGCATTTTCAGCATCAAGGGATACCAGTATCCCTTTTGTTCCTCGTTTATGCATGGAGTAAATGATGTCCAGCACCCTCCTAGTGTTGTCTGTTCCCTGTCTACCCTTTACGAATCCAGATTGGTCTGAGTGGATTAGTGTCGTGAGGGCGTCTACCATTCTATTGGCTATTATTCTGGCGAATATTTTGGCATCTGAGTTAAGCAGGGATATGGGCCTGAAGTTTTTGCAGTGTGTGGGGGGTGAAAGGCAACTTCTATCCTAAGTGACTCGGTCCCACTTAGTCGTTCTCTGGTCTCCGTTGCCGGCTGAATTTCAGGGAAGAACGATGGAGCAATAATGACACGCACACAGTTGCTTTCCAACGTATTTCAAATGTATTAGGGATAGACAGTTATATTTATACAGTATCGGATATGAACTTTGACTTACATAAAATGCAATAAATGGTTACACAGGATACATGTTATTTGCAACAAGCGGATATAGCTGATTTTGCACAAAATCCCTTGTGATCAAGCATGTGATTTATTTCACGTAACTATCAGATTAATTTTAGGTTGCGGATGCGTGTTTGTTATCGAAAGCAGAAGTTTAATATCAAAACATATCAAAACACAGAAGTCCAAGGACAGTCCAAGCTCAAAATAATCCTGCGGTTAGTCTGGTATTTAGCTATTGAGTAAATCATTATAAAGAGAATATATTAGCTGAATTTATAAGAGAATATATTAGCTGAATTTATAAGATGAGATTCATTAACCATTTATTGACTCTCTCTATCCCTTCATTCCCCTCTTTGAGCAAAACTTGCTCATACCCTTTTTAGGGTTAATTTAGCCAGGGTAGCTGATCATGGTATATTCAGAATTGCTAGCCAATTCTGCAGGACTTTCATTATTTCTTCGGCCACTATTCCCATGGCATATACCCTGGCTAATATAGATCACTTGTAGATGTTTTCAGGAGTATTATTCTCATGCATGTAGAATTGTAAGAATTCTGCATAAACTGGTGGTGGGGGTAATGGATGTGACGGTGGTGTGGCTTTGTAGATGCAGCATATCACTCTTGTGAGTACGTAAAAAAGGAGAGATATAGATGCACCCATAACTAAGATCAGACCTATGGTTTTTACTGTATTAAGGATGGAGGAGAAATTAAACCAATCACCCCAGTAGTTAGCTATCCCAGAGTTACTCTTCATTTCCTTTGCTAAATCTTCTAATTTCTGTATAGCTAAAGTTACTTTTCCATTGGGGCCGGTATTCTGGGGTATATAGGTGCAACATACCCCTGAGGCAATGTATTTACAAACTCCCCCTTTCTCTGCTAGAATCATGTCCAGGGCCAGTCTATTTTGGAAAGTCATTTGTGAAGTAGCTTGTAATTGTTCAGCAAGGCCTTGTAGGGCATCTCTAGTATAATTAATAAACCTTTGCTGGTTATAGTATATGTAATTAATCCAATCAACATTTTTACTGGCGGTTATCATAGGAAGTATGGATTCAAATCCAGCTGCTACTTCATCTCTTGCCTTAAACTCTTTGGGTACACCCCGTGGGATACCTATAGTATCTAAATAAATGTGTGGATCAAGGCTACCAATGGGCACTGCCCTCTTCCTGCGACTGGAGACAGGTATTGCTTTGGATACGGAAAGAGAATCACTAAAGATGTGTAATGGCATGATAATTTTAGCTGGGGTGCATTCACCTTTCCATGGAGTGGGGAGCCTATATCTAATATTCATGTCCCCACAGATCCAATATACATCTCCCACTGATAAAGTCTGGTTTAATAGGGTGATGTTACTGTAATAGGGACAAAAACCATTGGAAAAATTACCAAATCGTTTTCCTTTGTTATCAGTATTGTTACCCCTAAAACATGTATAATTACCAGGGTAAATGGAGACGGCATCGTGTAATTTAACTTTAGACTCGCCTAAAGGATGCTTTACTTTCCAGGTCTCACAACCATCTGTAGAATCATTTGTACCAGTGAATAGAAAACAGTTCCAATATTCATCAGGGACAAAGAGTGGGACTGTTCCTAAATGAGGTCTGGAACTGCCACACACATAACAATTGGACCTGTTATTGGAATGAGCATTATATCTCATCCATTCCAACCAGAGATTATTGTCGGTGTATCCTGTTTCTAGGGCAACAGTATCCTCACAAGTTGCATCTGCTATGGCCATCATATCCCCAAGGGTGTGTATATGTGGTTTGAGGGGGTTAACAAGTGTCTGATGTGAAGTAAGCTTCTCCCATTCTGTTGAGTTCCACATATCCTTAAATTGAAACCGTCCTTTAGTGGCAGGGGATACCATATCAATATAGGTAGATAATATGTATCGACCTTCATCATTTTTATTAGGGTTTTCTAGGTTAAGTATCAAGGGCATTCGTTTACCCAATTTCTTCCTATAACAGGAATATATGTTAGGCTTAGGATCAGTTCTAGTTAGGGTCAAACGTTCCTTAAGTGGTACACCTGATTTGTCTATTCTGGTCATAGCACTATATGGTCTATATCCCCAATCCGTACCAGTGTTCCAGCCTACCGAGCCCCAGTGATCACAATTGTTTCCCCAGTAATTATCAGTAATGCAAATGTATTGTTGACTTGGTGGAGTATATAGAATGCATTCATTAGTTCGTTCCTTAGGACTACAGGGTACTATATCACAGTAATCAAATGTGAATGTTGCTACTGATGTACTGGATGAGTTAAACCAAAACTGGAAAATGTCATCTGCTCCCTTAATAATGGTTACCTGAGGTTTGTTATCAGAAGAGAGACTACGGGGCTTACGTTTGAGGCTACTTAATTTCCTTGGTAGGCTATAAGATGAATTGTAAGGAATGTTAGGGCGGTAGGTATCAGTGTTGTGAGGAATATGAGTGTAATTGGTATTGTTGGTAACCCCTGTCTGAGAATCATTCTGTGTATGTTTACAAAAAGGCAGTATAGGATTAGCGGAGTGATAGAAACAGTCCCTAATCAAATAAATCGGGAGAAAATAACATAGTAAACATATCAGTAGCAGGAGCATTAATCTGGCATCGCCGGTCAATAGTGTCGGCATTCTCGTCTTTGTCTGTATCGTTGCCTCTATCGATCTCTTTGTCTTTGCCTTTGTCTTTGCCTTTATCTTTGCCTTTGCCTTTGCCTTTGCCTTTGTCTTTGTCTTTGTCTTTGTCTTTGCCTTTGCCTTTGCCTTTGTCTTTGTCTTTGTCTTTGTCTTTACCTTTCACTCGGGATGCATGGATCCAGAGGTCCTGGGAATCTGTGAGGACAGCCGTCCGAGTCACAGCGATGACGGTAGTTGGTAGGCCAAAAGGATATCCACCCTTCTTTTTCCGGTTAAGTTGTCGAATGTATACGGTATCTCCAGGCTTGAAAGAATGAGTAGGTTCCTGTGAAGGCAAAGGAAACTGCAAAGAAACATCGCCATATATACCATTCAATTTGATCAACAATTCATGCACATACTGTTCTTGTATTAAGTGTAAATCACCAGGCATAATTATCAAAGGTTCCCTGGCCCAAGGAGTGGGAAATGGGCGTCCCATAAGAATTTCAAATGGAGATAATTTAGTCACTTTATGGGGAGTCATTCTTATCTCAGCCAAAATGGCTGGGAGATATTTTGTCCAATTAACCCAAGTGCCAGCAGTCGCCTTCATCAATTTATCTTTTATAGTCCTGTTCATTCGCTCTACAACCCCTGAACTCTGTGGGTGATAGGGAATGTGAAATTTCCAAGTTATCTGTAGCCACTTGGCTAATTCTTGAGTTATTTTGCTTGCAAATGCAGGACCATTATCTGAATTGATTTGAAGCGGGCACCCATATCGTGGGATAATATCTGTGGTTAGGATTTTCACCACAGTCTTAGCATCTTCTTTATTAGTTACAAATGCTTCTGGCCAACGACTAAATTGGTCTACGATGACCAACAAATACTGTTGCCTATTTCCTGTCTTTGGAACATGTGTGAAATCAATCTGCAGATGTGTAAAAGGAGCAGTAGGAGGAGGGAGGTGATCGTGTTGTGGTTTGTTAGGAATGTTGGGATTGGATCTCATACATGGTTCACAGGATGGTATGAACTGTTGTACCTGTGTGCGGAGATTATTGATGTAAAATGTATCTTGGACAGTTTTAAAAGTATGAAGCATACTTTTGTGTCCGGGACCATGGGCCTGGCTGATAAAAACAGCTGAACTTGCTTCTGGTATTCCTACTTTCCCCTCTTTAGAGTAAAGATCAAACTGATCTTTAATCAAACCTTCCCTGGACCAGTAATCAAGATCAGAAGGGGAAGCAAAAGATTGTAACTGGGAGAGGAGAGTTTGATCGGGACAAGTAGGTGGCAATAAAAGATAACAGTCAAAATGCCCTGTAGGGTCCATTGGTAGACGTGCAGCTTCTTTAGCTACTGTGTCTGCAAAGGCGTTACCTTGGGACACAACATCTTTACCTTGTGTGTGTGCTTTGCAGTGTATGATTGCTATCTGTAAAGGTAATTGGATAGTTGTGAGGAGTTCAGTGATAAGTTTGCTATGTGCAATTTGTCTGCCATCAGCTCCTACAAATCCCCTTCTTTGCCATATAACTCCAAAGTCGTGAACTACCCCATGAGCATAACGAGAGTCAGTGTAGATGTTAACTTTGTAATCTTTGAATAGGTGACATGCACGTGTGAGAGCTATCAGTTCAGCAGCTTGAGGTGAAGCTACTGGGGAAGAACCCGATTCTACAATGATATCAGGTAATTGGACTACAGCATAACCTGTGAGGTATAAGCCATCAGAGGGTCTGAAACAGGACCCATCAACAAACACAGAAACAGCATCAGAATCAGAAAGAGGGGTAGACAGTAGATCAAGGCGGGGTGAGGTCTGCAGGTGAATTGAAGAAAGACAGTCATGTTCGAGGGCTGAAGGGGGAACTGAGTTTGGAGAGGAAGAAGACAGGGAGGAAAGAATAGCATGCAAAACAGCCATGGGACCTGATCCTTGTGGTGTATATTCTATGGTAAGGTTCTGTGAGTTGAGAAGTATGATTTCATAACCACTAAGATGTTGTGCTGTCATGTGTTGGGTTGTCAAATGCTTAACTAGGTGTTGGACTTGGTGTGATGTGTGTAGGATTGTAGTGTGGCCCAGAGTGATAGTAGCAGCAGTTTCAACAGCCATGGCACATGCCGCCAATGCCCTGAGACAGGCCGGCATTCCTTGCACGGGGATGGGCATGACCTTAGAAAAAAATGCTATGGGGCGTAAACCACCTCCATGCTCTTGAGCACACACAGCAGCCATAGTTTTACAGTTGTCCTTAGCATACACATGAAATGGTTTGGTATACACATGGAGACCCAAAGCCGGAGCTTGAACAATTGACACCTTCAAAACCATAAAGGCATTCTTCATGTCTGGGGACCAACAAACAAGGTCAGGGCTATCTGAGGAGGTGGACTTTCTGTGCATTTAGTCATAATGGGAACATTCAGGAATCCATTGACGGCAGTAATTAATTATGCCAAGGAAGGTGAGCAACTCCTTCTTTGTGACGGGCATAGGAATTCTCTGAATTGTCTCTATCCTTTTAGGACTCAATTGTCTGGTTCCAGCTGCCAGAACAAATCCCAGATAAACAACTTGAGGCAAACATAACTGCATTTTATGTTTTGCAACCTTGTGACCTTCAGTTGCCAGATGCTTGAGCAAACTGATAGAGTCACTAACACATGCAACACGGCTTGGGCTACAGATTAGTAAGTCATCAACATATTGTAACAGGACTGAACCATGACTGGGGTGCCATGCCTTGAGAGTATGCTGGAGTACCAGAGAATAAACAGCTGGTGAATCCACATAGCCTTGGGGAAGTCTTGTCCATGTCAGTTGGCGTTCTTCAAAAGTGAAGACTAGCAACAACTGAGTCTCAGGGTGTACAGGTATAGAGAAAAATGCATTGCTAAGGTCTATAACTGTGAAACATGTGGCGTCATATGGAATGGCAGTGATGAGGGAGACCACATCTGGGACAATGGGGGCTATTGGGACTATTAGTGAATTCAGGGCTCTGAAATCTTGTACAAAACGGTATCCTTCACCTTTAGGGACCGGATTAATGGGGGTGTTATATGGTGAGACAGCTACAGTGAGGAAGGAAGTGGGCAGCCATCCAATTAGAAATAGCAGAGAGGCAATCAGAAACACTAGTCAAGAGGGACGGGGAGAGATCAGGAGAGGAAATGTAGATTTGCGTGTCATCTGCAAAGAAATGATATTGGAAACCAAAGGAGCTAATGAGTTTACCAAGGCAGTATAGATAGAGAACAATAGGGGACCAAAAACTGAACCTTGCGGGACATCAACAGATAGGAGTTGGGGAGAAGAAGCAGAGCCAGAGAAAGAAACACCGAAAGAGCACTGGGAGAGGTAGGAGGAGCACCAGGAGAGAGAAATATCTTGATAGGTCATACATGGTTCTAGGCTATCATTAAAATTGAAATTGACCTTCTTTGTCTTAATATCAGTTTATAAGGAAAAGCCTTTATTGATTTATCATTACATGTATTTTCTCTGTCAATCAACAAATTAAATTTATCTTTTGATTTAATATCTCTGATAAAATATCTGCAAGACCTTTAATAATGTTTTTTATTGTACCAAAAACAAATAACTTTAGGAGTTACATTCTGCCTTGGTGACCTGTGACTTTTAACACTGCCATTTCCAGTTGAGAACACTGGGAGACGTTCAGCTGTCTGTATCATTCTTTTTCACCGAGTCCAAGAAGGAGGAGGGGGGTTAAATATAGGCTCCTCTGTCTTCCTAATTTCACAAGCCATTTTAACACATTCATTTCTGGACTTCCACCTTAAGTTATCTAATAAGAAAGCAACTTCTCTCAAAGTTCTTTATTCTTTAGCAATTCCAATTGTAGTTGGATCTAGACTTTGAATTTTTTCCACAACTTCATTAATTAACCTTGGGCATTGATTGTACCTAACATCATTAATAACAGTATCATTGTTATTGAGCTGTGCAATTGTATACATTTTACATTAACCAGAAAATAAAATAGATTTGATTTACTCCATGAAATAATGTCCTCTCTAATCGAATCCACAAGCACAATCTCTTTGTCCATAATATCCTTTGGAAGTCCAAACAATTTGTCCTTTTTAAAATAAAACCGTTTTTGTCCATGAAAAAAGATTATTGGTTCTGTAATAAAAAACAGATGGCAGTCTACTATTCTTTTTTTTTTAAATTCTTTATTTTTGTGGGTTTTCAGCAAAGAACTCAAGATACAACATGTGTATAAAATAATAGGATGTAACAAGATACATATGTAAGGAACATTACGGCATGTCAAGTTACACAGGTGCTACGTCAACCCAATTAAAATTTTTTTCTAGTCTAGTTAGGTTAAGCCCCTTAGTCTGTGCGGAGCAAGTCTGTATTAATGTCAAGGGGTGTTTAGGTGGGAAGCTGGGTATACCCCGCCAAAGGATATGGAGTGCCACGCGTTGCCTAGGGTAAGTGCGTCGGGGGTCGGGGATGTTATAATAGTGTGGCTTGTAGATACTCATGACCTTTCGCATGCTTTATGTCCGGTCCCTGGCTGTCTGGTGGTTCGCTTCCCTCGCATTGAGGGCCGTTGTCGGGTAAGCAGGGCCGGTGGGGGAGGGGGGGGGGAAATTATCTTAAGTCTTGTCATAGGCTGTCCGCTTACGGAGCCAGAATGAGATTATATCTCCTAATCAAAGGCAATATAGGCAATATAACAGTAATGTAGAAGGAACATAAAAGGAAAATAAACGTTGTAACATGTGAGTAACATAGCAGAGAGTCCCATAGGTGTGTTTAGGAGCCGGTATATGTTACGGGCCTGCCCGGCCTTCAACTGGGTATTGTAGTGCATATTGCAAAGTCCTGTATGACGTGTCTTAGAAGTGGATATCTGCTCGGTTCATGTCGGTAGGTCTGCAGCCCTCTGCAGCGTTCCTCTGGGCACAAAGGGTGTGATGTCTGCGACGTTCCACTGTGGACGGGAGTCCGTGTTGTTCGCCGGCGCTGAAAGGCCCAGTGTTTGGAAGAAGACTGGAGCTTCTGAAACCCTTGTCAGGAGGTGTATCTTACCCGCCCGGTCTACCATCAGCTTGTGGGGACCCCATTTATATGGGATGGAGTTCTCTCGGAGGTGCTGCGTGATGTGGTGGAATGATCTGCGCCACATGATAGTATGTCTTGATAAGTCTCTGTATAGCGTTAAGCTTGCGTCTTCGAAGGAGATCGTGGGGGTGTCTCTTGTGGCAGTCATAAGGGCCCCTCGGTCTGAGTCCCGAACTAGTTTAAGCAGCACATCTCGTGGGGCATCCTGTGGTGCTTTTGCGGCCTTAGGGAGACGGAAGCAAGAGTCTATTCCGGCCTGTTTCGCCTGCTTTGGGAGCAGCAGCGTGGCCATAAGCCGTCTGCAGTAATGTGATAATTCTCCTGCGTTGATTGTTTCAGGTACCCCCCTTATACGCACATTCCGTGCCTTAGCTTTATCTTCCATGCCTGCTAATTGTGCTGTTAATGTGTTGCACTGTTTCTGTAGGGATCCTAAGGTTGCTTCTGTAGCAGTTTGTGCCACCTTGGTGCTTCTGACAGCCTCCTCTGTTGAGGTTACCCTGCCTGCAAGCGTGGCAATGTCTCCCCTAACGAGTGCCATATCGGCATCAAACATTGCCCTGATTTCCTGCATCATAGCTTTAATATCAGCTTTTGTGGATGGTGCCAGGTCGCCTAGTTCTGATGTCTGCAGGGGCTGACACTGTACCTTATGATGTGCAGGCAGGGGGTCTGGCATGCTATCTTCGTCCGAGGACTGCGAGGTGTAGGCCTCAGCCGGCGCCATCTTGGTCGGGCGCATGTAAGCGCCGATATCTTTGGATCCGGAGCCCGGATCAGGTCTGTGCTTTTTAGTTTTTTTTCCCATGGTCTGGGGTGAGTAGGGAGTATTTTTCTCCGGACTCCGACGGTTAATTGCCGCAGATGTGGCCGTTTTATTCGGACGGCGCACGGAGCTACAGGGAGTTGCGACCTTCCCGGTCTGAAGCTGGCTCCGCCCCTCGGCAGTCTACTATTCTTATACATTAGTATGTCTCTTATACATTAGTAAGTTTACATTGAGCACTATGCACAATAATTGACTTACTACATTTTCTACCAATATTTGTTTTTTTTACCTGTATTCTATTTTTTTTTTTTAGAGTAACCTTTTCCAACTTGCTTTAAGGGATCAAGGGTGTTTGTTGTAATTTTAACCTTGGGAGAGGATTTAGTAGCCTTTATTTTGCGCTCGCACTACACTAAACAGTAATCACTGAAACTGTTAAGGAGAACACCGGCATCCTGGATTCTATCAGGAGAAGTGGAGAGAATCCAATCGATCAGGGTATGGTTATGGCTTTTAATGCTTATGCAAGTTGGGGAGGAGATTAATTACGTTAGCTGCAAAGTCTTAAACAGCGAGCAAGAACTATTATTTTTAGGATTCAGCCAATCAATATTAAAATCTCCAAAGACCAATAGTTCACTTTTTGGACTTTGAGCTATGGTTTCAATAAGGAGATTGGCTCTGTCAGATAGGGAATGCACAAGCTATGTGGGCAGTTATTGCTGCACTAGGTCTGCCCTCAGTGGCTGTCTTCCGGAATCATAACAGACTTTTGGTCCATTATCTAACGCTGGACGTCCCACGCTCTAGATGAGGACCTCCAGTGTCAGAATTTTTCCATAGGAAATGCTTTCCTATTGGGAGGTCTAATGCGCGCGAGGTATGGAGCAGGGGGCGGAGCCTCCACTGACCGTAGAGGGACATCGGCGCTGGTATAAGGTAAGTAAATAAAGGGCTTTTAACCCTCTATTTACTAGGGAAGGGGGAGGCAGAGGGATCAGTAGTGCCAGGAATACAGCTTTGTATTTGTGGCACTATAGTATCCTTTTAACCCATTTTTTACCAGAAGGGACAATATTTGAAGCAGCAAACTTTAAAACTGATTGCAGCTGTTCCTGTAATACTTTCAACTATTTAGCATGTTCTGACGCTACTTTGAAAGTATTTGGAACAAAAGATTAATTGGGGAAAGTGATTGGCATTGTAATGCCTGTCGTTAAGTCATGAGGTGACACTTGCGTTTTAGAGTTTGGAGTTGCACGCATATACATTAATACTCCTAGTAAATGTGTTACCCAATTTTTCAATTTATAGTTTAATGTAAAACAATTTATATAGGGTCCCATGGTCCTTTTGCCACAGATACTCTCTGCAATTTTGGTTTCTAGTCTTTAGGTCTTGGATTAAATTGAGCACATATGAGACACTCCTGTACACTATTTATACATCATTCTTTTAAATTAGGATGAAAACATTTATTTTGCAGGACCTTAATCAGTTTTTTTCTGTACAGACTTAAATCCTGCCCGCATTCTCAATCATTAAATGTAGGAAATTAGCTGTTCCTGAGATGTTTGTCACAAGTTCCAATAATCGAATCAGATTGTATTGCAGCCAAAAATATATACTTATTCAATCATACACACCATGAGAAAATAACACAAATTCTTAGTACACATCTGGACCAATACAACAATGTGTAAGCACTTCAAGATAGTATTCATTTTTGTTGGTGAGGAAATTCTAGCTGCAAATGTTTTGATATGTCTAAATTTCAGTTACTTATGAGGCGTACATACAAGGTTACCTGATATTTTAAAATATGTGGCCATCATAGAAAACGGTTGCGGCTTAACCATTCTGTCCAATCTATGATTAAAGCCATATTTTATACAAATGGTTATACTTGGGGGGTAAAATATAATTTACACAAAGGTCTTTCTATTTACATGATTAAATGAATTCCTTCAAAAAAAGACTTCCTAATTACATTCATAATTACATTTCTTGAAATCCCTTGTGATTATAATCTTGGGAGAGGATTTAGTGGCCTTTATTTTGCGTATGCAGTACACTGAATAGTGGTCCGATGTAGCAAAGTATGGTTATGGCTTATCATATTAATGTCAGTTGGGGAGGAATTTTATTATTTTTAGGATTCAGCCAATCATTATTAAAATCTCCAAAACCCAACAGTTCACTCTTTTGGTTTTGAGCTACAGTTTCACAAAGGAATTGGGCTATGCCTAAAAAGGAATGCACTAGGGAGCCAGGTGGGCGTAAGATTCCTGAAAAAAATGATAGTTTTAGTGAAAGGGATCTTGATTGTGCCAGAAAGGAAATCAAAGGTGGCAGGGGAGCTATAGTTTTTAAAGGGGTGAACTTTATAGACTTGTCAACATAAATAACAATAATAAAGGGAAAGGGATTAGCAAGATAACTGTCCCTATTGTGCCTTCGAGGGCACCTCTTACCCCTAAATGACCCGAATTTGGAATGCAATACAATGCTGTGAGAAGAGCTATCCCCCATAGCCAGTAACCTGTTTTATTATACATTATCCCCCCATAGCCAGTAACCTGTGTTTATTATACATTATCCCCCCATAGCCAGTAACTTGTGTTTGTTATATATTATCCCCCATAGCCAGTAACCTGTGTTTATTATACATTATCCGCCCATAGCCAGTAACCTGTGTTTATTATACATTATCCCCCATAGCCAGTAACCTGTGTTTATTATACATTATACTCCCATAGCCAGTAACCTGTGTTTATTATACATTATCCTCCCTATAGCAGGTAACCTGTGTTTCTTATACATTATCCTCCCATAGCCAGTAACCTGTGTTTATTATACATTATCCGCCCATAGCCAGTAACCTGTGTTTATTATACATTATCCCCCATAGCCAGTAACCTGTGTTTATTATACATTATACTCCCATAGCCAGTAACCTGTGTTTATTATACATTATCCTCCCTATAGCAGGTAACCTGTGTTTCTTATACATTATCCTCCCATAGCCAGTAACCTGTGTTTATTATACATTATCCTCCCATAGCCAGTAACCTGTGTTTATTATACATTATACCCCCACAACCAGTAACCTGTGTTTATTATACATTTTCCCCCCACAACCAGTAACCTGTGTTTATTATACATTATCCCCCATAGCCAGTAACCTGTGTTTATTATACATTATCCTCCCATAGCCAGTAACCTGTGTTTATTATACATTATCCTCCCATAGCCAGTAACCTATGTTTATTATACATTACCCCCCTATAGCCAGTAACCTGTGTTTATTATACATTATCCCCCCATAGCCAGTAACCTGTGTTTATTATACATTATCCCCCCATAGCCAGTAACCTGTGTTTATTATACATTATCCCTCCCATAGCCAGTAACCTGTGTTTATTATACATTATCCCTCCCATAGCCAGTAACCTGTGTTTATTATACATTATCCTCCCATAGCCAGTAACCTGTGTTTATTATACATTATCCTCCCATAGCCAGTAACCTGTGTTTATTATACATTACCCCCCCTATAGCCAGTAACCTGTGTTTATTATACATTATCCCCCCATAGCCAGTAACCTGTGTTTATTATACATTATCCCCCCATAGCCAGTAACCTGTGTTTATTATACATTATCCCTCCCATAGCCAGTAACCTGTGTTTATTATACATTATCCCTCCCATAGCCAGTAACCTGTGTTTATTATACAGTATCCTCCCATAGCCAGTAACCTGTGTTTCTTATACATTATCCTCCCATAGCCAGTAACTTGTGTTTATTATACATTATCCTCCCATAGTGTAACGAAAATATACCCCAACACACAGGATTCAACTCAACAGAAGACAACACAGAGGTGAGATATGTCTACTGGACCTTATAATGGCCGGACTAAACATATTTGAGAGGAGTACAGAGACAGGAGCTTGTTCGCGTTCACCACGGACGGCGAACATATGTGATGTCCGGTTGCCCCCTATTCGTCATAATTGAGTAAACTTGGACCCTGTACCTCACAGTCAGCAGACACATTCCAGACAATCAGCAGCAGACCCTCCCTCCCAGACCCTCCCACCTCCTAGACAGCATACAATTTAGATTAATTCTGCAGCTGCATTCATTTTTTATTTTTATTTTTTTATTTTTGGGGGGTTTGTGTTTATTACACATTATCCTCCATAGCCAGTAACCTGCGTTTATTATACATTATCCCCCATAGCCAGTAACCTGTGTTTATTATACATTATCCCCCCATAGCCAGTAACCTGTGTTTATTATACATTATCCCCCCATAGCCAGTAACTTGTGTTTGTTATATATTATCCCCCATAGCCAGTAACCTGTGTTTATTATACATTATCCTCCCATAGCCAGTAACCTGTGTTTATTATACATTACCCCCCATAGCCAGTAACCTGTGTTTATTATACATTATACTCCCATAGCCAGTAACCTGCGTTTATTATACATTATCCCCCATAGCCAGTAACCTGTGTTTATTATACATTATCCCCCTATAGCCAGTAACCTGTGTTTATTATACATTATCCCCCCATAGCCAGTAACTTGTGTTTGGGGGGAGATACGTCTACCGGACCTTAGAATGGCTGGACTCAACGTATTTGAGAGGAGTACAGAGTCAGGAGCGATCTGAGGTTAAGGGCACAAAGAGACAGTGTAAACTAGGACTAGCCGGGGTCTGGTACACGGTAAACAGCAAGCCGGCAAACAGAACAGATAAGGATAAAGAGAAAAAGTAGTCAGAAACAAAGCCAAGGTCAAGTACGAAGGAACACAACTGAACACAACAAGCGCTAAAGGGAACTGAAACAGAAACCACGATAGGGCAAGGAACTAAGGGAAAAAGGTGAGTATAAATACCTTAACATCTATTTTGATTGGCCCCTGTCACATCCACGCCCCCAAAAGGTAAGTGTATGGGGAGTGTGGCATGACAGGGACCAATGGGAGGCCTTTGCCAATTTAGGCTCCCACTGTCCCTTTATGAGCGTGCCCGAGACCCGCGGCGCCCTCTTAGAGTCAGGCGGGACACGTGACCGCTTCTTGCGGTCACTGCCCGCTTCTTGCGGTCACTGCCCACCTTCCATTTGCAGCCGTCGGATGAGCCGCACGCTGCTCGTGCAGCAACAGGACCGCGCATGGCTTGAACAGAGGACCCCGTCCGGCCCCTGGAAAGGGTAAGTACCGCCACAGTACCCCCACCTGAGGACACGCCCTCCGGCGGAGAGGGCCAGGCCTGGCAGGAAAACGAGAATGGAAAGAACGCACAAGGCGAGGAGCGTGAACAGCGTCAGCGGAAATCCAACTGTGCTCCTCAGGCCCATAGCCCTTCCAATGCACCAGGTACTGAAGTCGACCTCTAAGGAAACGAGAGTCAAGAACGGCAGAAACTTCAAACTCCTCATAACCCTCCACAGAGACAGGAGGGGGAGGAGGAGTATGCCGGGTATAGCGGTTGCGTATGTAAGGCTTCAACAACGAAGTGTGAAAGACATTAGGAATACGCAGATTCTTAGGAAGACCCAAGGCATATGAAACAGGATTAACTTTATGCAAAACACGATAAGGACCAATAAAGCGGGGAGCCAATTTCGTAGAAGGCACACGGAGGCGAATATTTCGCGTGGAAAGCAAAGCCCTGTCCCCCACTACATAAGAAGGAGCCGCCCTGCAATGCTTGTCAGCCTGCACCTTCTGGCGAGCAGCGGAATCCACCAAAGAACGCTGAACCTGCTCCCAAGTATTACGCAAACCACCCAAATGCTCATCCAGAACTGGCATGCCCTGTGAGGAGAAAGCAGCCGGAAGAACAACGGGGTGCTGGCCATAGACAACGTAAAAAGGACTTTTGCCAGAAGAATTATGAGTAGCGTTATTCCGAGCAAACTCAGCCCAAGGAAGAAGGTCAGCCCAATTGTTCTGATGGTGGGATACGAAACAACGAAGGTACTGCTCCAGAAATTGATTGGCATGTTCAGCAGCTCCATTAGACTGGGGGTGGTAAGTGGAGGAAAATGAGAGGGTAATACCCATTTCCGAACAAAAGGCTTTCCAGAACCTGGAAATAAATTGGCTACCCCTATCGGACACAATAGGTACGGGAATGCCATGCAACCAAAACACCTCTCTAGCGAAGATAAGTGACAGTTCCCTCGACGTGGGCAGCTTGTGAAGAGACACAAAGTGAGCCATCTTAGAAAACCGATCTACAATGATTAGGATAACTGTGTTACCATTCGAAGGGGGAAAATCAACAATAAAATCCATGGACAGGTTAGACCAAGGTCTCTCGGGATCGGGTAACGGATGCAACAGTCCACAAGGAACTCTACGAGAAGATTGCATAGAGGCACAAGTAGTACAAGCACCTATATAGTCGGTGACATCCTTGCGTAAGGAATCCCACCAAAAATACTGAGAAACAAAAAGCTGACACCGTTTTGGAAATACCAGGATGTCCAGCAGTTTTAGTGTCATGATACAACGACAGAATATCCCATCTCTCGGGAACATCAACGAATAGTTTATCAGTAGGCCTCTCGTTAGGTGCCATGCTTTGTTTCGCTTGTATGGCATACAAGAGGGACAAGGAAATAGATAAAATAGTAGTAGCTATTATCCTGTCTGGGGGAATGACAGGAGTAACATCAATCTCCTGTTTGTCAGCAGTTTCGAACTGTCTGGACAGAGCGTCTGCTTTAGTGTTGCGATCACCTGGCCTATAGGTGATAATATAATTGAAATGAGACAAAAACAGTGACCACCTAGCCTGCCTAGAAGACAATCTTTTAGCCTCACTAAGGTAGGATAGGTTCTTGTGATCCGTAAATATGAGGATGGAATCCTTAGTTCCTTCTAACAAATGTCTCCATTCTTTAAGTGCTAAAATAATAGCAAGGAGTTTGCGATTACCCACATCATAATTATTTTCTGCTTTGGACATTTGTTTGGAAAAGAAGCCACAAGGATGCAATGGCTTTTAAGGCGACTCTCTTTGGGATAAGACAGCACCTACCCCGATATCGGAAGCATCAACTTCAAGAATATAGGGCAGTGAGGGGACAGGATGCCGTAAAATGCAGAGGCGAACGTAGTTTTAAGAAATTCAAAAGCCTGAAGTGCCTCTGGAGACCAGACACGAGTATTGCCATCCTTTTTTGTCATATGGGTGATAGGCACTACAATAGAGGAAAAACCTTTAATAAAGCGTCTATAATAGTTAGAGAAACCAAGAAAACGCTGAATGGCTTTCAAACCTTGTGGTAGAGGCCATTCTATGACAGCAGAAAGCTTCTGGGGATCCATACCAAAACCTTTAGCGGAAATCAAATACCCCAAAAACTGGACTTCGGATTGGTCAAATAGACAATTTTCCAGCTTACAATAAAGACCATTAGCAAGAAGGGTCTTCAGAACTGTTGTAACATGTCTGTGATGAGTGTGTAAATCTGTAGAGTATATTAATATGTCGTCCAAGTACACAATTACAAATGTGTGAATAAAGTCTCTTAAGACGTCATTAATACATTCTTGAAATACTGCTGGGGCATTACATAGACCAAATGGCATAACAGTATACTCGTAATGGTCAGATCTAGTGTTGAATGCCGTCTTCCATTCGTGGTCTTTCTTAATACGTATTAAATTGTATGCACCTCTAAGATCCAATTTATTGAATACATGAGCCGCATGCGGCTTGATCTCCTCTTCTGACTTTGCCACGTGCACTGACCGCAGTGATCGGTCACGTGGCCCGCCTGGCACTAGGAGCACGGCTCGAGTCACGAGCTCGCTCTTATAGGGGCAGTGGGAGCCAAAAGTTGATTCAGGCTCCCATTGGCCCACGTCATTCCAGCACCCCCACACACGAACGTTTTGGGGGCACAATAGCTTGCATTAAAAAAAAAAAAAAAAACTTTTTTGACTGTGAAATAATAGCAGTCAGTTTCCTTCACACTTGTGCGTTTCAGGGCCTGCCAGGGCACAGTGTCACACCAGTGCCACTCATATCTGGTGTAACAGTAGTGTACATTTAAAAAAAAAATACAGGGGGCTTGTTGTCACCTTTCGGGGACCCTTGGTGTTGTACGTGGCTGGGTGGAGGAAGAGACCTTTAATGACATCAGTTAGGACAAGGAACGGGACATGGCTAGCTTGGTATCCAACCTTGTGCAAATGGGGAGTTTGCGGTTGTGCAAATAGACTGTTTGCGGTTGTTTGCGGTGCGTTAAACGGGGAGTTTGGTCTGTCACTGTGAAGCGGGCGTAACCCTTACACTACCTGATCGATACAACATCATACCTGATGTTTTAAAGCAAGTTATTCCAAACAATTTAGGAATGTTAGGTGATTTATGCCCTTTAAGGATCAAAACCAGACTCTGCATCAACTATGTAATTTTCCATGGGAGTTTTGCCATGGATCCCCCTCTGGTATGCCACAGTCCAGGTGTTAATCCCCTTGAAACAACTTTTCCATCACTATTGTGGCCAGAAAGAGTCCCTGTGGGTTTTAAAATTCGCCTGCCTATTGAAGTCTATGGCGGTTCGCCGGGTTAGCCCGTTCGCGAACATTTGCGGAAGTTCGCGTTCACCGTTCGCGAACGGAAAATTTTATGTTTGCGACATCACTAGTGAGATAACATTAAGTGGTCTTTCTATGCAAGAACACTTGATGAGGATAAATGTTGGAGATGTGGAGAGTTAAAGGGAGACTACCTTCACATATGGTGGAATTGTAAAATAGTGGCCCCTTTATGGCGAATGGTCAAATCTTTACTAAGCAGGTTAGGTAACACCACGATAGCAGTTAGACCAGAAGTGATGTTGCTTAATTTAGGATGGCCTACTAATAAAAAACTGAAACAAGTGTTAATAATACATTGCCTTGTAGCGGCAAAAATTATAATAGCTAGAAACTGGGAGAAGACACACGTATTTTCTATGATACTTCTTATTCAACAAGTCAAATTTCAGATCTGGATGGAAATAGGTGTGAACAAAATTAGGAACCAATATAGGGATAAAGATACATGGATAAACTGGCTAGAAATACTAGAGCAAGCAGAGAAGGAAGTACTATAGGGAATATAAACAATTGAAGTATGAAAATGGGTTTAAAAGGACACAGGCTTGAAGATAATTTTCCTGCGACTGAACATACTTTAGTTTTTACTGTACTGGCTGTAGTGTAAGATGGTATGAATGAGTATAGTTTGTAATAGATTCTGTTTTTTGTTTTCTTTTCTTTTTCTCTCTGCTTTTTTATTTATTTTTTGTTTTTGATGTTCTATCTTACAACAGCAGTAAGGCTATATGGCTTTTTCATCCTGTATATAATTTAATGTTGAATAAGAAACAGACGAGAAAGAGAGGCAGAGAGATCGAAAACAAAAGCATTAATGAAGAAAACATACCAAAGCCTTAAATATAGAAGTACTTGAAACTTATCTTGGGCTGGTATAAGTCTCAAATACAAAAAAAAAAAAAATACACTGTTCGATCACGGTTTCTGCAGTTCTAAGGGCACTAGAGCCTCAGTGTAGTCCAAAGGGAAGCCACCCAAAAGGATGCAATGTGAATCCTGTGATAACAGAGCCCTGGAGGGGAAATGTCTCTGTTTTTCTTGCCTATCTGTGGCTGCAGGCCCATCTCAAAGGCAGTCCTCCATCCAACCTGCGCCTGATATATTGCTGTATATTTCACAAGCAGTCGCTCTGGGCATTCAGGAAGCTGGGAAGTCCCGCAAGCGACCAAGGTGTTTGCAACCTTCTGAGTGTTCTCCAGATGTCTCTGATGTATGTCTATGATGTATGTATGCCTTCCACATCCAGTCGCCACTTCTCTGACCTTAGGAGGAAGAGGACGAATTTTCCAGTCCATGTAACTATAAAAGACCTCATCAAAGAGGAATGGTCCAGATCGGAAATAAAATCCTCTGCAAAAGGAAATTTTCCAGACTGTTTCCTTTTGAGGACACTGATGCTAAAACAGGGGATTCCGTGGTTAGATTGGCCAAACGTACCACTTTACCTGTTGATGATGCAGATTTCTTCAATGACCCTATGGACAGAAAGATGGACTTCAGTCTTTGCATAGCATATGTGGCTTCAGGTACTGGCCTGCACTCAGTGGTGGCCCTTATGTCAGTATCCAGGGTGTTTAAGGTTTGGATGGAGAATTTGCAGGAGGATATTAAGAATGGCAGGAGCCGTCCCTTCATACTGGACAGCCTAAAATATTTGAAATTGGCTGTTGACTTCTCATCTGAGGCTGCGGTGGATCTGGTGATTTCCTTAGCCTGAAATATGGCTCTCTCAGTTTCGGCTAGGAGAGCGCTATTGCTCAGATTATGGTCTGCTGATGCTTCTTCCAAAGGCAGCTTGTGCTCCCTTCCTTTTCATGGCGACATGTTATTCGTCAAGAATCTGGATGATTGTATTAAACGAGCAGCAGAAGGTATAAAGGCCTTTCTGCCTCAAGACAACAGGCCCAAAGGTTCCTTTCATGCAAAAAGGGATTATTACCCATTTTGTGATAGCAGATCCTACAGACCGGGTACGGAATACGGGAGAAATCAGTCCTGGAGGAGTGGTCAACATGGTGCTAGAGGCTGCAAGTCCCGAGGTTCCGCACCCTCCAAGATCCCTAGGAATCTGTGACGGGCTCATCTCCCTGTCAGGCGGTGTTGGAGCTTGCTTGCTCAAATTCCGTGTGGCATGGGAGGGATCAGTAAGCGACAACTGGGTTCTGGATATCATCAGAAGGGGATATCTTCTAGTATTTTGCACACACCCTCCTTCCAGTTCCATCCAAGTCACAAGGTGGTCGGGAGACAAAGTAAAAAGGCTTGCTCTTCAGGTCTTAATTTCTTCTCTACAAAAAGAGGGAGTCATTGTACTAGTTCCGGAGTCAGAGAGGACTCATGGCTTCTATTAACATCTATTTCTGACCGAAAAGTCCTCGGGAGGGTGGAGACCCATCATAAATTTACACAGACTGAATCAATACTTGCATATCCGCAGATTCAAGATGGAGTCCCTTCAAAAGACAGAAGGCTGTCTTTCCCAATCAGTGGATGTTATCAATAAACTTGTTGGTTGCGTACACCCTGTTCCAAATAATTATGCAAATTATTTTTTTCTCATTTACCTCAATAATTGATGTAAATAACAGTCAGCATAATTCTCATGTTATCAACTATTAAGAGTACAATTCAAATTTTATTGAACAAACCTCCTAATGATAACACTATTTTTTTTAAACATAAAAAACTTACAATGCACTGTTCCAAATTATTACGGACAGTAAGTTTCAAAACACTTTATAGGTTGTAAAGAACTGAAAATTGCCATTTGTTGTGTTTGCAGCATATGTACTGAAATCAAAAGCTATTTCAATCGAACTTATAACAACATTTTAACTTTTTAAACATTTTAACAGGTCACGTTACATTTTAACATAGGACCCCTTATTTGATAGCAGCTTCACAAGTCTTGCATCCATTGAACTTGTGAGTTTTTGGACAGTTTCTGCTTGAATTTGTTTGCAAGATGTCAGAATAGCCTCCCAGAGCTGCTGTTTGGATGTAAACTGCCTCCCACCCTCATAGATTTTTTGCTTGAGGATGCTCCAAAGGTTCTCAATATGATTGAGGTCAGGGGAGGATGGAGGCCACACCATGACTTTCTCTCCTTTTATCCCAATAGCAGCCATTGATGCAGAGGTATTCTTTGCAGCATGAGATGGTGCATTGTCATGCATG
The DNA here is from genome assembly GCF_036172605.1 of Pelobates fuscus. Lineage (NCBI taxonomy): Eukaryota > Metazoa > Chordata > Amphibia > Anura > Pelobatidae > Pelobates > Pelobates fuscus. The sequence continues at coordinate 79,853,876 of NC_086324.1, forward strand.
AAGATGATTTTATTACGGAAGAAAGTGGTCAGTGAGAAACTCCACAAACAAGGACAGAAGGTGCCTGTAGCAAGTGTGTTAAAAAATTATAAGCTTAGAGTCATGTCTGCAAATGCTTGCAGTTTAGGGAATAAGATCCATGAACTTGTGGCAATAATGGCAACTGATAGTGTAGATTTAGTCGCTGTTACTGAGACATGATATAAAGAGAAAAATGACTGGGACATAGCAATACCAGGGTACTCTTTATATAGAAAAGACAGGAAAGGCAGGAAAGGGGGAGGGGTGGCCCTGTATGTGAAGGATAGCATAAAATCTAGCCTAATAAAAGTTAGTGAGGCGAACATAGAGTCAGTTTGGGTTACGTTAGAATTTGGTAATCAGACAGTAACTTGTGTAGGTGTGATTTATAGGCCCCCAGGACAAATTGAAGAGCTAGATAATATACTAGTTGAGGAAATAGCTAAAATGACAATGAAGGGGGAAGTTATCATCATGGGTGACTTTAATCTTCCTGATGTGAATTGGAAAACAAAAATAGCTGCTTGTGCCAGGAGCACACATATTCTAAACTCCCTATTGGGATTGTCTCTAAAACAAGTCGTTGAGAAGCCAACTCGTAAAGAAGCCATACTAGACCAAGCTCTAAAGTTTCACCCCTTTGAACCTTTGGATTCAGTGTCTTTCCATTTCCTCTCCATTAAAACTGCCTTACTGGTGACTTTGGCCTCAGGCAGAAGGGTCTCTGAACTTTATGCTCTGTCAGTCAAGGAGCCTTTCACAGTCTTCCATAAGGACAGGGTCATCCAATTTTGGCCTAAGGTCACCTCCGCCTTTCATATTAATGGGAAAATTGTTCTCCCAGCTCTGCATCCGGTTCCACAAGTAGATGGTGATGACAGAGATATTTCCTCCTTGGATTTGGTGAGATGCCTGAGAATCTACAATGACAGAACCGCCCGTTGGCGTTCATCTCCAGGCCTCTTTGTCCTTTTATAACAAGTGTAGAAAGGGCAGTCAGGCTCCTAAATCTACCATTAGCAGATGGATTGTATCAGCCATCATCCAAGCTTATCAGGCCTCGAAAGCTCCAGTCCCGCATGGACTCAAAGCTCATTCCACGAGATTCCTTTTGCTCCTCTTGGGCCTCCTCTTCCAAGGTGTCTCCTGAGCTGCTTTGTTGAGCAGCCACTTGATCCTCTGCCAATACTTTCATCAGACATTACCAAGTAAATGTCAGAGCCGGTTATTCGGACCAATTTGCTAAAAGTGTCCTTTCTGAGTGAAACCCTTGATTCCTGAAGTCTTGGTTTTTGTCACTTGGTTTGTGGTACCAATACACTTTGCATATGATATTTTGGAGTCTGTGGTTTCTTTATTTCTTCTTCCCTCCCTTGGTTATTGCTTGAGTATTACAAGATACAACAAATAAAGGGTGCGCTAAGTAGGACAATGAGAGATAATAAACAAAAATCAGCAATAATATAAAGAGTCTCTTAAAGTACAGCGAAGACTTGGAGTGTATATTCTTCAGTCCTTGCTTTGAATCCTCAGTGGTAAATATGAAATACAAAAGCAAAAATAGAGACCAATAATGCAAAACCGTTTTAGGAAAGCTGGATGGTTTTAGGAAAGCTTGCACTTTTAGCACACCTATAATAGTTTTTCCTGGGTGGGAATCCAAATAATCTATTTTTAAAAAGGCCTGTCACATTTTCTCTAGATCTCTCTTAGTACCAGAAACTGCTTTTGCCGGCAGGTAAACAAAAAAGAATATAAGATACAATACAATAGCTATACTAAAGCATACAGAATACAATTGCTATACATTCTAATTACTGGTGAAAAGAAACCAGCTCAGCACTGTTTTCAATGTTTTTAAGCATCAGCAAGGTAAACAGTATATAAAGGCTCTTCATTTTGTGTAACAGCACAACGTGCATAAGTAAATCAACCATCACTGAAAATGGGAAAGGTAAGATGATCTGAATATTGTAAATATTGCCAACTTAAGAAATAATAGAACCAATAAACAGATTTCTTTTTTTTTAAATGAACAAAAACAAATTTAAATTTTAAATGCTTACACTGAACGCAAGCAAATTTTATCTGCTGAACAATTATCTAGGCCAGAGACATGACAACATAATATTCCGTAACCCAGTTTGGGACATTTGCCGCCTCCTCAAATAAGAATTCATCAGAACACATGCTTCACATGTTTACTTTTTTCAGACTCAAGACTAAGATGTTTTCAGTTTTTTAAAGTTTTCTAGTGAATGCCACTATTCACCATAATAAATTGCTATAATTATGTGAAAGTGAATGCAAATTCACCAATCGTAAAAAAACAAAATGTATCAAAAACATATATTCCAATTCTGCCCTAAACTTATATGTTTAAGTCCTACACTTTATTATTTGAACAGGATAATAGTAGATGGGAATCTATAGCATCAAGTAATCAACCCAGAAACAGTTTTTAACTGTAATTATTAACCACTAAAACAATAATAAACTAAGAAATCTAAAATGTTCAAATGTATGGTTCTTTCACAGATTGTATTCTATGAGGATCGTAACTTCCAGGGCCGCTCTTATGAGTGCAACTCTGAGTGTCCAGATATGTCCTCATATTTTCATCGCTGTAATTCCATTCGAGTGGAGAGTGGAAACTGGATTCTGTATGAGCACCCCAACTATAGAGGACACCAGTATTACCTTAGCAGGGGAGAATATCCTAATTTCCAGCAATGGATGGGTTTCAATGACTCCATCAGATCTTGTCGTATTAGCCCACAGGTAAAGATATTTACCAAAAAGAACCTTACATAAATATGATGCAGTCCAAAAAAGCATTATTTTCCAATTATCAATTATTATAAGTTTACCTTTGCAAATATGACCTTTTTTTAATATTATACATTATTTTATGGAATATATCTTCAATTAAAAATTCAATTGTCAGGTAACAGGTGTGTTAACATTGATAATATATATATAGGTATATATATATATTCTTGTATAGATTTTTGATGTTTACATGAAATTATACAATTATTTTACTTTTGTTCATAAATAATTTTTTCTTCGTAAAGCACCATGGATCATTCAGAGTAAAGGTCTATGAGAGGGAGGATTTCCGAGGTCAGATGATGGAGTTCACTGAAGATTGTCCTAATGTCAATGAGAGATTCCGTTACCATGACATCCACTCCTGCCAGGTGATTGATGGCTACTGGATGTTCTATGAGGAACCAAATTACAAAGGACGCCAGTACTACCTGAGACCTGGAGAGTACAGAAGATATACTGACTGGGGTGCCATGAGCCCAAGAATTGGGTCATTCAGGAGACTTCACAATTTCTAATAAGTTGTATTTATTACTAAATCAGCATGTCATTAAGAATATAATAAAAGCTTCAAAAATTATCTTTAAGGTCTATATTTTTTTCATTTTCTATTTTTGTTGTGGTTTTACCTTTTATTTTACATGCAAAATGCAAACACTTATTTTAAACCACAGTTCAGTAAATAAATTAGTAATATAACAGTGGTTCCTGTAAAAAAAACAAATAACGAGTAAGTAACAAGGTGAATTATATTATATTTTAGATATAGTCCCTCAGGAAGTTGAAGTTGTGACAGACAAAATACTTATAGCTTATTTTACTGAAGGTGGTTTGACCCAAAAAAGTAATAGTATTTCATAAAAGAAGAATGAAAACATTCTTTCAACAACTCATGTATCAAATAATATCTACGGTGTTGTTTTCTGGTATGACATTTTTTTAATGCTTTCTTTGCAGAATATAGTACATTCTTATACAAATATATATTTATATTTATATATTTGTATATATGTCCTATATGTAAAGGTAATAGGGATTCTTTGTGAGTTAGAATAATGGAAGAAATATTAAGAAAGACCTGGACATCCAACTACAACCTTTTACGCTTCACATGTTATGCCTCTACAGAAACTTCTGAATTTGAATAAGCATTCAACAACACAGAACATTCACTGATTCTAAGGCTTCACATATCTGAAAGATCCATTTATGTGCATGTTCATATTTAATGGAACATGTTCAATGTGGAGACTGTTTTTGTTAGCTATCATCATTTCTAATTTCCTTAATTAGGCTAAGTTAGCTGCAGAGTAAGATTTGTCATAGCAGATTTATGTTTATGCAAAAGCACATGCTTTGAATGTAAGAAATAAACATAAAAAAATGACAAAACAAGGCAACATTTAGTAGCCACCGACTTTTACAAGATAATACTAATTAAACAGTATTGTAACATCTAAAATTACACGTAGGTGGGTGGAGGTAATTTCCAGCAGACCAGATATTGTTTGGGATCCAAGATTCTCAGTATTTTGGCAGCAAAAAACACAATTACCTGTATTTATCTGTTTTCAGAAGCTTATATTAATATTAACTTGACAGGATTGGGGAATGCTCTTAACAGTGGTACCCTAGTTCACAACGTATAGATATTATGCTTATGCAGCCACCTTGTACTTAAAATGGCACATTAAGTCAAAAGAGAAGTTCTTCTTGGGCGAGATCCGTCTAATCACTTACCACAACATAGTTGCCATCATGCTAAAGGACAATAAGGAAGACCAAATACAAAAGGGAAATTAAAGCCCTACTGCGGGACAACAGGCCACATTGAAGGACTGTGGTGATATCTGGAAAAGGCAAATCTCAAATCTGTTCACTTTCATCCATCACAGGATGTGCCTGGTGGAGAATGTGGGTTGTTTTAAAAATGTGTGGGATACAAGAGGAAATTTTTTTGGAAGAATGGAGAAATTTTATATCATGCATATTATGAACTGTTTTATCTCATAAACAAACAAACTCCACTAGCATTAATGGATTTTTTCACATACTAGTATAAGTTTCTTAAGCCACTGAAATTCTTACATAGAGACTTTGATTTATGTATTTGTACAATTCCTGACTGTCTGAGAACAGTCACGATATTCTTTTGAAGACAATTTGCTAACATTTAATTTGACACAAATCACTCTGGCCTGGACACAATTATTGAAGCATGACCATAAGTCTGAGACCCTAAGGCATCACATTCTAAACTCCCCATGATCACACATGAGGATGCCATACATTATATTTGGTACTTGTCGGAAGTGAATGCTTTCCTAAGAAGACTAGGTACTCCTCTGTATACTAATAATCCTGGAGGGGTTACAACCAGATCTCCCCATTGATGGGATATGGAGACGATAACTCAATTGACCTTGTTTGTGCCCGTACGCAATATTCCTGCAGTTTCATAGATGCTATACCTTATGACTTCCATTTGACAGACTTGTGAGGTCCAATTGAGGGCTATTAGCTAATATCTGACTATCAAATGACTATTAGTGATGTACCGAACTGTTCGCTGGCGAATAGTTCCTGGCGAACATAGCGTGTTCGTGTTCGCCGCCTCGGGCGAACACATGCGCGGCTCAATCCACCCCCTATTCGTCATCATTGAGCAAACTTTGACCCTGTGCCTCACGGTCAGCAGACATATTCCAGCAAATTAGCAGCAGACCCTCCCTTCCAGACCCTCCCACCTCCATCCCAGCATCCATTTTAGATTCATTCTGAAGCTGCATTCTTAGTGAGAGGAGGGAAAGTGTAGCTGCTGCTCATTAGATAGGGACATTGATAGCTAGGCTAGGGTATTCAGTATCCACTACAGTCCTGAAGGACTCATCTGATCTCTGCTGTAAGAACAGCACCCCAAAAAGCCCTTTTTAGGGCTAGAACATCAGTCTGCTTTTTTTTTGTGTGTAAAGTAATTGCAGTTGCCTGCCTGCCAGCTTCTGTGTCGGGCTCACAGTGGATACTGTGCCCACTTGCCCAGTGCCACCACTCATATCTGGTGTGACTATAGCATGCCTTTAAAACCAAAAAAAGTTTTTCACTGTAAGCTAATAGCAGTTAGTTGTCTGCCAGCTTCTGTGTCAGGCTCACAGTGGATACTGTGCCCACTTGCCCAGTGCCACCACTCATATCTGGTGTGACTATAGTGTGCCTTTAAAACCAAAAAAAGTTTTTCACTGTAAGCTAATAGCAGTTAGTTGTCTGCCAGCTTCTGTGTCAGGCTCACAGTGGATACTGTGCCCACTTGCCTAGTGCCACCACTCATATCAGGTGTCACAATAGCTTATGCTTGCATTTAAAAACAAAATTATTTTTTTCACTGTAATAGATTGAAGAGCAGTTAGTTGTCTGCCAGCTTCTGTGTCAGGCTCACAGTGGATACTGTGCCCACTTGCCCAGTGCCACCACTCATATCTGGTGTGACTATAGCGTGCCTTTAAAAACAAAAAAAGTTTTTCACTGTAAGCTAATAGCAGTTAGTTGTCTGCCAGCTTATGTGTCAGGCTCACAGTGGATACTGTGCCCACTTGCCCAGTGCCACCACTCATATCTGGTGTCACAATAGCTTAAGCTTGCATTTAAAAACAAAAAATGTTTTTTCACTGTAATAGATTTAAGAGTAGTTAGTTGTCTGCCAGCTTCTGTGTCAGGCTCACAGTGGATACTGTGCCCACTTGCCCAGTGCCACCACTCATATCTGGTGTGACTATAGCGTGCCTTTAAAAACAACAAAAAGTGTTTCACTGTAAGCTAATAGCAGTTAGTTGTCTGCAAGCGTCTGGGTGTCAGGCCTTCAGCGTGTGCTCTGCCAACCTCAGCAAGTGTACTTTGCCACTCATATGTATTGTTCTGGCTACGCATATTCGTTCTATGTTCCTTGCTTTCCTGGGTGTAACTTCCCCTGTGTTATTCTCTAGCAGTGATTTGAGTTGTAGATACGAGAATATTGAGTGAGGTGGCAGACTGTACCGGCTCTGAAGGTCCGGAAATTGCATTAGGGTGTCGTTGTAGTATACGTGTTTGATCAATGTGCAGCCTCTTCTTTTCCATGGCCTGTAGTCGAATGCGGGGTTGGCAATGTGTATGCTCTGTATTGGGGTCGCTAGGGACCATGATTTAGTGTAGCCCAGTTGGGGTTTGGCTGCGTCCCACGTTCTCAACAATAAAGATGTGGTGTCAGGCATTCCTATTATTTTAGGGCGTAATTTGTGAGGTATTCAGAATAGATGGTGTAGGCCTTTCGGGCATGTCCACGTCGATTCTATGTCTACCCATTGCGGTCTGTCCTCCCCCTTATGAGCTAGCACCACCGTGGCCAAAAGGGTCGCTTTGTAGTATGTGCCCACGTCAGGTAGTCCTAGTCCCCCTTCTGTCACCGGTCTGCTCAGTATTTTTTTTGCTAATCGTATTTTGCGATTCGCCCAGATGAATCTGTTCAGGGTTTATTGGAGATTTTGTAGGAATATTCTGGGTATATGGATCTGTAATGTGCGTAATAGGTATTGGAGTTTGGGCATCACTATCATTTTGACAGCTGCTATCCTTCCCACCCAGGACAGGTATTTGTCCTCCCATGTTTGTAAAGTGTCAGCTATGTCTCTCATTAGTCTTCCGTAATTGTGTTCATGGAGACCTGCTATGGTATTAGTTATCCGCAGGCCCAGGAAGGTGAGGTAGTCATCCCTCCAATCCAGGGGGAATGTGGCTCTTAGTTGGGCTATTGTGTGGCCTGGCACTCCCACTCCCATTGCTTGCGTCTTTGTGATGTTAGCTTATAATATGATTGGCCCCCATACAATTTCGCTAGGATATCGCGTTGGGACCTTGCAGCGCTCTCCATCTATGGGAAGAAGCATGTCCAGACGGTAAATACCCTCACTCTATAGAGGTAACCGTCACACCTTCAAAAAGAGAAGTCTTTACACACATGGTAGTCAAATAAACATGGGAGTCTGGCTTGCAATGGAAGTATAATACACATGGGAGTCTGGTTGGCAATGCTGGCGCAAAGGTTAATATCAACAGGCCTCCACCAATTATTATCTCAACAAGAACCATATGTGGTGACCATTGATATACAGATGAATGTAGTCTCTCAGTTCTTGTGTCTACAAAAAATATAATATTCATAACACAAAGATAAAAATGTTCAACACATCAGGTATTTAAAGTTAATTAAAAATATTTCATAACCCAGTGCAGTTGTGTCCCTTATCCGCACTCTACACAGAGGGGCATGCAAATTATAAACACGCAAGGGTTTGGACTGAAAAAATTCAATTGCAGTGTCTAGATCTGGAATTAGACATAATCTGTAGCATGGTAGGTTCTTGAGATTGTTTAGAAAGGATTCAAGATTACATTTCTTGAAATCCCTGGTGATTATAATCTTGGGAGAGGATTTAGTGGCCTTTATTTTGCGTATGCAGTACATTGAACAGTGGTCACTGAAACTGTTAGTGAGAATGCCCACCTACTGGATTTTGCCAGGACAACAGGAGAAAATCCGATCTAGCAAGATATGGTTATGGCTTACATTATTAACGTGCATTGGGGAGGAAATTAATTGTATTAGCTGCCACATGATTTATTATTTTTAGGATTCAGCCAATCATTATTTAAATCTCCGAAAGCTAACAGTTCATTTTTTTGGTTTTGAGCTACAGTTTCACAAAGGAATTGGGCTATGCCTAAAAAGGAATGCACTAGGGAGCTAGGTGGGCGTAAAATTCCTGCAACAATGATAGTTTTACTGAAAGGGATCTTGATTGTGCCAGAAAGGAAATCAAAGGTGGCAGGGGAGCTATAGTTTTTTTTTAAAGGGGTGAACTCTTTGCTCTGTCATTTCTAAAATATGTATACCCATGTATTGCAATGTCAGAGTCTGGTATTTTAGTTGTTAACCATGATTGTGAGATCATAATGATTTTTGGTTTGTAATGGAAACCACCAGTGTTGTTTTAATAGCTAGAGGTTGGAAACAATCCCAAGAAATTATGTATTCACAATGGAAAGATAAAATTATTTTCCAATTTAAGATGAAAAATGCACCAATTGGATTAATAACTCATCAGCTAAAAACAAAAGAATAAGAGAACGTTGTCTTCAAAAAACATTTATGTTTTTCAGCTCTAATAGTTAAAAGAGAGTTATTTTTATAATAATCTAATCTATAATTTGTAATAGGATAGGTACACGCTTCTCTTAAAGAACTCAGTCTTGTCTCCATTCAACTGTTTTGGCATGTTATTGTGTTGTGTTTGTAACAGTCTATGCATGCAAAAGTGTAGATGTAATTTTATTATTGTGGAAAAAAAATAAAGATTATTAAGAATAATAACATTCAATATGCGATGTAGCCACAAAGAGCTCTATTTACTTTCTTGTTAACTCCAAGATTATGTGATAATGTGAATACCAAAAATAGATAAGCTAAGTTGTAACTTTATTTTTAATAGTTCAAATGTTTTGGATTGTGATAACGTTGAAAATACACAAAAATACAATTCTAGCTTGAGTTCAGGAGGTGTAATGGGATGAATAAATGGCTGTGATTATAACTGATGCATTTAACATGAACGTACTTTAGTTTCAAATTACATCTTACATGTATCTATTATAAATATAATTAATATAATATATATAATTTAGCACCATAATAATAATAATAGTAATAATAATAATATTAATAATAATAATATCTTAAAAAACAGAACTTAAACAAGTTGCAGAACAATTGGCAATAATCTCAAACCTTTTTTTTCTTTTCTTTTTGTAAAATATGCTTTAATATAGTTTTTTTCATCGGTAGGAATCCAAATAATCTATTTTAAAAAGGCCTGTCACATTTTCTCTAGATATCTCTTAGAACCAGGAACTGCTTGTGCCAGCAGGTAAACAAAAAAAGCATACAGGATACAATACAATAGCTATTCTAAAGCATATAGTATACAATAGCTATACATTCTAATTATTGGTGAAAAGAAACCAGCTCAGCACTGTTTTCAATGTATTTCAGAATCAGCAAGGTGAACAGTATATAAAGACTCTTCATTCTGTGTAACAGCACAACTTGCATGAGCAGATCATCCATCACTGAAAATGGGAAAGGTAAGATGATCTGAATATTTTAAATATTTGCAACACAAGAAATATTGGAAACAATAAACAGATTTTTTTTTTTAAATGAACCCAAATAAATTACAATTTTAAATGCTTACACTGAATGCCAGCAAACTCTATCTGCTGAACAATATACCGTAGTGAGTTGATCTAGTCCAGAAACATGTCAACATAATATTGCGTAAACCAGTTTTGAACATTTGCCGCCACATCGAATAAGTATTCCAATTCTGCCTTAAACTTATATGTTTAACTCCAAAAATAAACTAAAAAATCTAAAATGTTCAAATGCATGGTTCTTTCACAGATTGTATTCTACGAGGATCGTAACTTCCAGGGCCGCTCTTATGAGTGCAACTCTGAGTGTCCAGATATGTCCTCATATTTTCATCGCTGTAATTCCATCCGAGTGGAAAGTGGAAACTGGATTCTGTATGAGCACCCCAACTTTAGAGGACACCAGTATTACCTTAGCAGGGGAGAATATCCTAATTTCCAGCAATGGATGGGTTTCAATGACTCCATCAGATCTTGTCGTATTAGCCCACAGGTAAAGATATTTACCAAAACAGTTGCAGTCCAAAAATACATTAGTATTTTCCAATTATGAATTATTATAGGTTTACCTTTGCAGATATTACCTTTTTGACTATTATTAATTATTTTATGGGATATATCTTCAGTTCACAATTCCATTGTCAGGTAACAGGTGGGTAAACACTGATTAAAAAAAATATATATAATCTCGTATAGATTTTGATTTTTACATGCAATTATACAATTATTTTAATCTTGTTTATAAATATTTTTTTCTTTCTAAAGCACCATGGATCATTCAGAGTAAAGGTCTATGAGAGGGAGGATTTCCGAGGTCAGATGATGGAGTTCACTGAAGATTGTACTAATGTCAATGAGAGATTCCGTTACCATGACATCCACTCCTGCCAGGTGATTGATGGCTACTGGATGTTCTATGAGGAACCAAATTACAAAGGACGCCAGTATTACCTGAGACCTGGAGAGTACAGAAGATATACTGACTGGGGTGCCATTAGCCCAAGAATTGGCTCATTCAGGAGACTTCACCATTTCTAATAAGTTGTATTTATTACTAAATCAGCATGTCATTAAGAATATAATAAAAGCTTCAAAAATTATCTTTAAGGTCTATATTTTCTTAATTTTCTATTTTTGTTGTGGGTTTTATACCTTTTACTTTACATGCAAAATACAAACACTTATTTTAAACCACAGTTCAGTAAATTAATTATTTAGATAACAGTGGTTCTTATAAAAACAAATAATGAGTAAGTAATAAGGGGAATTATATTATTTTTAGATATAGTTCCTCAGGAAGTTGAAGGTGTGACAATAAAAATACTTATAGCTTTGGGGGCGGAGCCTGACCTGCTAACTGAACAGCCGCATGTTCGCAGAGCTCCCGCTGTTCTCAGCACTTTCCCTACCGCAAATCGCTATCACACGACTTCCCAAGCACCAAACTGCTCTACCCGAGATAGGGGAGAGCTGGTGTACCCTTCGATACCAGACTTAAGCGATTCCAGCACTGGGAACCTGAGATAGCTGGCCGCGGCCTGCAGATGGCGGAGATGGGGGGAGACGGCCGCTCTCCTCGTCCTGACACAGGCGATGCGGACACAGCGACATACTACCACCCCCCTACCCCAGGGACCGGCGGGGTGATCCCGGTCCACTCCAGGGAGGCAACCCTGCTGCATGGGACAAACGAGCAGGTACTGAACGAGCACTACCCAGCAATGGAGAATCAAAACATGGCGGACGCCACGTGCTCTCACCCACACTGGGACCTCGAAGCCAGACTAGACAGCCTATTCACAGCTTTCTGGAAGAAGCTGGAGAGAAGGCAGCAACAAGCACCACTACCTACCAAGCCAAATCAATCGCCTCATACACTGCCTCACCGCTCCAGTGACAAACCCACTGTATCCAAGATACAGAGGGACAGAAAATGGAGGACCACAAAACCTGGCTCCCAGCACACACGGGCCACGCACCAGAAAACAACCAAGCTTCCCAGCATGCGAAAGACAGCACATACAGCCACAACCAGCCTGCCACAAACCGACAGGGCTGCAGCACGGCGCCTGCCTCACAAGGCAAGCCGGCCTCTGAAGCCACACAGAAGAAGCTGCCGCTCCTCCATAGCCGGGCTTCCACAGCGACCCCTGAATGCAGACCGTCACTTGGGAAAGCAGCAAGGCTCCACCATGAGACTCTCAGGGCTGGGAAGTGCAGAGCCCCCGCATGGCATTGGATGACCTCGAGGCTGAGTATAGGTACCATGGTACCCCAGCAATACACCCCCAGTGCCCACACCCTGAGCCCAGACCCACCCCAGTTTAACCCACTGCGCTACCATGCTTTAACCCTCACATTGCCATAACGAGACTCAAAGCCTGATTTACCTTGGGGGCCTCCAGGGAAATATACTCATCTACCACAGTGCTATAGTCCACAAGCTTAAGTCATGAAAGACAATCAAACACTGGCACTGTTTTCATATTCACGCGTATGCCTCATGCTATATTATAAAAATGTGCATTGTTTTTTCTATATTATCCTGCCTATTACATAAAAATGTGAAGCTAACTAGAGCACATATTCAGCAAATTTTCTTCCAAGTGTGTCCTGATTGCGCAGCCATGTGCATCTAACATTTTACTTTCTTTTATTGTATACTGCAGTTGCAAGCGGGGCTTTAGATAAAAACTCATCTTACCAGACAATCTCCCTCCTGATGTCCATAGAAATGTGTTACACGCTTACTGTATCTAACTGCATAGTCTAAGCTATCATATCACACTTATCACACTTATTACTTAAAGGAGCTCAACGTTGACATTCTATATTACCCATCATTAATTAGTAATCAGGGACAAATAATATCAATGGTGTTGTTTTCTATTATGACATTTTTTTTAATGCTTTCTTTGCAGAATATAGTACATTCTTATACAAATATATATTTATATATTTATGTATATGTCCTATATGTATAGGTCAAAGGTAATAGGGATTCTTTGTGAGTTAGAATAATGGAAGAAATATGATGAAAGACCTGGACATCCAACTACAACCTTTTACACTTCACATGTTAAGCCTCTACAGAAACTGCTGAATTTGAATAAGCATTTAACAACACAGAATATTCACTGATTCTAAGGCTTCACATATCTGAAAGATCCATTTATGTACATGTTCATATTTAATGGAACATGTTCAATGTCGAGATTGTTTTTGTGAGCTACCTTCATTTCTATTCTCCTTAATTAGGCTAAGTTAGACTGTTGAAACTTCAAGCTGCAGAGTAAGATTTGTCATAGAAGATTTATGTTTATGCAAAAGCACATGCTTTGAATGTAAGAAATAAACATAAAAAAATGACAAAACAAGGCAACATTTAGTAGCCACCGACTTTTCCAAGATAATACTAATTAAACAGTATTGTAACCTCTAAAATTACATGTAGAGGTCATACACACACACAGACTGCTGAGTTTATACATACCCACACACATACTGCTGAGTCCATACACACACACTGACTGCTGAATCCACACACAGACACACATACTGCTGAGTCCAAACACACACAAAGACACATAGACTGTTGAGTCCATACACACACAGACACATAGACTGTTGAGTCCATACACACACATACTCAGGGCCGGCGCTACCTGTAAGGCGGACTAGGCAGCCGCCTAGGGCGCCCCTTGGGAAGGGGCGCCGCCAGGAGCGCCGGCCCCCCTAATGCTGCAGCCGCCCGAGCGCTCTGTAGAGAGCCTCAAGCGGCTGCAGCTTTGCCCGGGCTGGTGCGTCCATGAGGGCGCACCGCCCGGGCACAGCATGAGGAGAGGGAGGGGGCTGACAGGAGGGAAGCGCTCAGCGCTCCCTCCTGTCACTCCCTCTCTGTAGCGTGACCGAGCGCAGTATAGTCCGCCGGTACAGGGAGCATCTGTCTCCTGTACTCGGTCGGACTAACAGGAAGTGAACACTGGTGTTCACTTCCTGTCAGTCCGCCGGGTACAGGAAACAAAAGCTCCCTGTACCCGCGGACCATGATACAGAGCTCGGCCACGCTACTATAGAGGTAGGGGAGGGTGGGGGGAATAAATAGAGAGGGGGGGGGAGATAAATAAATGGAGAGGGAGGGGAGGAGGAGAAATCAATGAAGAGGGAGGGGGGGAGAAATAAATGGACAGGGAGGGGGGAGAAATAAATGGACAGGGAGGGGGGGGAAATAAATGGACAGGGAGGGGGGGAAATAAATGGACAGGGGGGGGATAAATGGACAGGGAGGGGGGAGGACAGGGAGGGGGGGAGGACAGGGAGGGGGGAATAAATGGACAGGCAGGGTGGGGGGAATAAATGGACAGACAGGGAGGGGGGAATAAATGGACAGACAGGGAAGGGGGAATAAATGGACAGGGAGGGGGGGGGATAAATGGACAGGGGGGGGAAATAAATGGACAGGGAGGGGGGGAAATAAATGGACAGGGAGGGGGTAAATAAATGGACAGGGAGGGGGAGGGAATAAATGGACAGGAGGGGGAGGGAATAAATGGACAGGGGGGGGGGATAAATGGACGGAGGGGATAAATGGACAGGGAGGGGGGGGAAATGGACAGGCAGGGTGGGGGAATAAATGGACAGGCAGGGTGGGGGGAATAAATTGAAAGGGGGGGGATAAATTGACAGGGAGGGGAATTGACGGGATTAGGAGGGGGAATGAGAGTGGGGAGGGGAGAAGAGAGTGACAACGGGGGAGACGAGAGTGACAAGGGAGGGGGAGAAGAGAGGGACACGCAGGGGAGAAGAGAGTGACAAGGGAGGAGGGGGGAGAAGAGAGGGACATGGGGGAGAAGAGAGGGACAAGGGGGGTTGAGAAGAGAGTGACGAGGGAGGGAGAGGGGGAGAAGAGAGTGACAAGGGAGGGGGGAGAGATTGACATCCATCACACACACACAATGCACCCCTTGCACACAGAAAAACACACAATGCATTACACACAGACACACACACACAAGCAATTCAACCCTTACACACAATGCATCCCTTACACACACAGAAACACACAATGCATTCCTTACACACACTCAATGCACCCCTTACAGACGCACACACTGCATCCCGTACATACACAGAAACACTCATTGCAGCCCTTACACATACAAACACAGATTCACACAATGCATTCCTTACACACATATCAGGACATCCCCTACTCCTGTGAACAAACTAATTGGTGGAACATGAAGGTGGACCCTGGGGCCAAGACCTTGAGCTGTGCAAAGGGCCTTAAAAAAATGGAGCCTTCTTCCTGTTCTCCCAGAACACAAACAGCCTCCAGAGAGCCTGTTCTACACCAGACCAGTGGAGCCAGACTGCAGGTAGAGCCCATCACCATCCTCATCTGATTGTAAGTAGGCAATCTAGTATATTATTCGTGGCACTAATCTCTAATTTACCTCACATTAAAGGGACACTTTAATCCCCAGAACCACTGCAGCTTAATGTAGTGGTTCTGGTGTCTATAGCCTGTCCCTGCAGGCCTTTTAATGTAAACACGGTGGCACTGCAGCACTTGCGTTAGTTAACATGGGGCATTGTGATGTCATATCGGGGGGGGATGGGGGGCGGCAAACTTTACTTTTGCCTAGGGCGGCAAAAATCCTTGCACCGGCCCTGCACATACTGCTGAGTCCATACACACACACACACACACACACAAAGACTGCCGAGTCCACACACACCCACACACACACAGACACAGAGACTGCTGAGTCCATACACACACACACAAACACACAGACTGCTGAGTCCACACACACACACACACAAACACACAGACTGCTGAGTCCACACACACACACAGACTGATGAGTCCACACACACACACACACAATCATATTAAGCCTACCTGTCACTGGAGGCTGTTGCTGGGCGGTCCGGCAGGCATCTTAACTGTGGGGGTGGGGCTTATGTACGGGAGGCGTGGCTTCATTTGGGGGTGAGGCCTTTTCCTGGGGAGCCTGTCAATGCTCCCTCCAGCCACTAACAGCACCCAGCACCATTCCAGCTGAGCTCCTCTGTCCTGCATTCCCTCCCTCGGGCTGTAACACATGGTTACAGCCTGAGAGAATATAATTTAAACACATGGCCAGCAAGTTGCCAGCATATGGGGGGCACAAGCATGATGTAGGGGGGCCATGGCACCCTCTGGCCCCCTCCTAGCGACGCCATTGAGCTACACCAACTTATTCAATGCGTATTGGGAAGAACAATTATACCAGAGACACCCTTGGGGGGTGAATTTGGTGTGCTATCGCCGCTTTATAGATTATATATTTTTTATCTAGACAGGCACTGGTACAGATTTGGACTCTTTTATTGCATACCTGAATAATAATGAATGGGACATCGTTTCATCCGCATAGATCAGCACAGAAGGAATTCATTTTTTAGACTTCGATATTAACATAGTAGATGCCCATATTACTAAGAATCATTTTAAAGAAGTGGATGCAAACGGATATATTAGGAAGGAAAGCTGTCATCACACACCTTGGCTATCAAACGCCCCTAAAGGTCAATTTTTAAGAATAAGACGAAATTGCTCAAATGACCAGAGTTATATAGCACAGGCAGGTAGGATCAAAACTCAATTCCTACAAAAAGGATATGAAGAAACCAAACTTCAGCTTTAGAAGAGGTCCTTAAAATACCAAGAAAAAAACTCCTAGTATAGAAAGATAAAAAGAAAGATAAAAAATGGAGCAATAACAGCATTCCTCTCATTTGCAGTTTTAATGGAAATAATAAAAAAGAAAACAAAATCATAAACAAATACTGGCATATTCTACAAGATGACCCAATCCTTTAAGGCATTTTACCAGAAAAAAACTAAATAATTTATAGAGGAGCTAAAAATCTCAAAAGCACTTTAGTACAACGTAGTAATAAAGAAATAACACTGATTAATAATTTTTTAAGCATAAGTAAAGGTTTTTACGGATGTGGGCAATGCCTGGCATGCAGGAATACCAAAAGCAAAAAACGGCACATAATAGATATGGAGCCTATCATAAACCAAAAATTCCAAATTAAAGACCACCTAACATGCTACTCTAAAGGAGTAATCTATATTTTAAAATGTTCGTGTAATCTGCCTGTATATAGGCAGAGCAATCCGATGCCTAAACACAAGGATAGCAGAGCATATATAAAGAATGAATTGGAGACACACAGTGTCTCTAATCATTTTAAAATAGCACATAATCAAAATCCTGAAGGAATGTTTTCTAGCGCCATTAAACTTGTCAAAAAAGATTGGAGAGGAGGAGATTACATTAAAAAGATATGAATGGAAGAAATTAGATTAATTTTTAATTTTTACTATGACCCCGCAAGGGCTTAATAATGATTTTGAATTATGCAATTTTATGAAATAATCTCTTTTATGAATATCACCTTTTATAAACAACATGTTTTAAATAGAGTCTATTTTAAACTCAATCAGATATTACTATGTTTAAAACATATCCTGAGTCAGATTAATAACTACTACCACTTGTTCTATTTCATAGGATTTTAGGACCGTTTTTTTGCATTTGGTATTCCTGCATGCCAGGCACTGCCCAATTGTGTTCAATTTTTTTTAATTCTGTATTTCTTTTTATTCCGGAGATCCAAACATTTATAGGACACGGTTGACAGGGCATTCGAACAATAAGGCGGCATTATACTTTGTTACAGTGGTTGCACATAATTGTTGCATTAACATCACGTTACATTTTGGTTACGCAGTCGTATGTACATATTCATTACCTTCTGTGTGCCGCTAGTCAGCTCAACCCTTATATTGTCAAGATAATACTATGTTGATTGCTGGCCCCATAGCCCATATGTCGCTCCTTGTGTGCATGGTTTCTGAAGGCCACGGTAGCGTCTCATGTGGGTGTCTTTAGCCCCCCGTGGTATGCCTGTCTGTGTGGTCATCGTTTTTTTTTTCAAGAGATTTCCAGCTCGAGGCTGGATAAGAGGACTCCTATAGAGAGGAGAGAGAGAGAGAGAGAGGAAACAAGAGAAAGAGCAGCGATAGGAGGGTGTTTGAAGACACTTGTGGTGTCTCCGTGGACCTTCTTGTTAAGGGCGGGGGGAGGGTCGGTGGTGTTGGTGAGTGTTCTTATGGGATTTGTTATGTCAAACTGCGTTGGTGAAAGGTACCTAGTGTGGTTACATACCCCTTGTATCATCAGGTTGTTGTGTCCGGAGCCGCAGTGTTTTGACTCGCCCTCCCTTCCAGCCAATCATTCCATTTGCCCCATGCATCTAGGCTATTGTTATGTCTATCAGAACTCTCGTGAACCATCTTTTCGTACAGACCATAAGAGATACCTGTTGGATCACTTCATCTATGGGAGGGATAGTGTTGGATTTCCACCTCCTAGCTAACAGCAAGTTTGCTGCTATCAATATGTGGAATGTCAGGGTCCCTTGTTGTTTTGAGAGGTGATCGGGGCACATGTACAGTAGGAAGAATTCCAACGATTCCTGTATTGGTTTGTGTATTACTTCCCCAATTAGCATGGCTATTCCCACCTAGAAGGGTTTGATCAACGGGCATTCCCACCAGATAAGTAGCATTGTTCCTTTGTCAGTGGTGCATGTCCAACATTTGTCAGAGGTGTTTGGAAACATATGTGCTAGCCTCGCTGGTGTTAGGTACCATCTGGTGGCTATTTTCCTTATTAATTCTACGTGAGAGTTGCATCTCGTGTATTTTTTGTGTATTTTGAAGGCCCCAGACCAGGCAGCGTCGGGTATCTCATGCCTTAGGTCTTTCTCCCAGTCTATGGTATATTTAGGCATTGGGAGTCTGCTGTCCCTCAAAACTACTTCGTAACAAGTTGCTATTACATTTTTCTTAGGTATTAGTCCTGTGCACATTTTCTCTATGTTGGTCATGGTGTGTATCGTGGGCGGGTGGAGAGATCTTGTTTGGTTGGTGGTTTTCAGTAGGGGTTGCAGTTGTAGATATGACAGGCAGCCTATTTGGGGTGTGCTCAGTGGTGGGTTGAGTTGGGGGAAAGGGATCAAACCCTCTCCGCTCCAAGCATGATGAAGAAAATGTATTCCCTGCTTTCCCATCCCCTGCTGTCAAAGGTGGGAATGTAATATTTGTAGCATTTAATTGGTGTAGCTAGCGATATCGGGCTCCAGGAGGAAAACTTATCTTTTTTGTTATCCCATGTCCTTAACATCAGGGCTGTGGTGGGCAGCATGTTGCGCATTTGTGGTCCTAGGGGCTTAGGTGTCCAAAATAAGCAAGAGAACCCCTCTGCCAGAGACCAGTGGGAGTGTGGTGTGGCTGAGTAATGGTGTGGCTGAGTATTGTGGCCGTGTAGTACGCTAGGATATCTGGTCTGCCCAGTCCCCCATCTCCTAGTTTCCTAGTGGCTGTGGCCTTTGGGATGTGGGATTTACGGCGGTCATTTATAAACCTGTCGATGTGCCTTTGCAGTTGGGTGAAGTATGTCTTTGGGACTTCCACTGCTAGGGAACGGAACAGGAACTGCAACTTTGGGAGCAACATCATTTTAAAGGCCGCTATTCAGCCCAGCCAGGACAGGAATTTGCCTTTCCATTTGTCCATGCTTGTGCGGATGTCAGAGGCCACTCTGAGGTAGTTGGCTTTGACTAGGTCTAGTGGGCTTTTTGTTAGTTTTATGCCCAGGTATAGTATGTGGTCATTTCTCCAGTCGAAGTTGTAGTGTGTCTTGAGGTTTTGTGTCGTCTAGGTTAATTGACATGGCCTGTGTTTTGGTCGTGTTTAATTTGTAGTATGAGAACTTACTATATTCTGTCAGAACCTTCGTGAGTGCCTTGAGGGAGATGTCAGGTTGTGTGATGGTGAGGAGGACGTCGTCTGCGAATAGGCTGAGTTTGTGCTATGTTTGTCCTATGTGTACTCCCTGTATGTCAGGATGGGCCCTGATTCGAGTCGCCAGTGGTTCAAGGGCCAGGACGTTCAGCAGGGGTGACAGCGGGCATCCCTGTCGCGTCCCATTGGTGATGGTGAAGGAGTCAGAGAGGAAGCCTCCATGGAGCACCCTTGCCATGGGTACATTGTATAGCGCCCGAACCGCGGACAGGAATTCGTCTGGGAATCTGTATTTTATCAACACTGCCTCAAAGAAATTCCAGCTAAGCCGATCAAATGCCTTTTCGGCATCAAGGGATACCAGTATCCCTTTTGTTCCTTGTTTATGCATGGAGTAAATGATGTCCAGCACCCTGTACGAATAAAGATTGGTCTGAGTGGATTAGTGTCGTGAGGGTGTCTGCCATTCTATTGGCTATTATTTTGGAGAATATTTTGGCATCTTAGTTAAGCAGGGATATGGGCCTGAAGTTTTTGCAGTTTTTGGTTTTTTTTCCCGGTTATGGTAATGTGATTACCGTCGCCGCAAGCATGTCCTGGGGTAGTTTAGATTGGAGAATCGCATTGTTGAATAATCTGATTAAGTGGGGGGTTAGGTTTTTACGGAATTTTTTATAGTAAATGTTAGACAGTCCATCTGGACCCGGTGTTTTGTGGGCTGGGAGATTCTTTATGACATTCTCGATTTCTTCTGTGGTTATTGGTTTGGTCAGTGATTCCCTTTGATTCGCTGACAGCGTGGTAGTGTCAATGTGGTCTAGGTAGGTAATGGATTCCCCAATAGTGGCGTTATGTTGGTCCTGATTGTTTTGTATGTTGTAGAGTTGTGTGTAAAAAGAGGCAAACTCGTTACTAATATCCCCTGGGGAGAGTATTTTTTCATTTGTGTCTGAGTGTATATATGGGATCCGGGATTTAGTTTGCAGTTCTTAGTGTGGAGGCTTGTAGTTTTCCGGCTCTATTGCCTTGGGTATAGTGGGATAGTTTTAGTTTTTTCAGCATGAAGCTGGTGTGGTGCAGGTGTATCTCTTGGATACTGGATTGGGTCCGCATTATTTGTTTCCTACGGTGTTTGGAGGGTTTTGTTTGGTTTTGTTTGTTTAATTGTCTGGGTTTTGCGCTCCATTCTTGGAGTTTGGACTGGGAGGTTCTTTTAATGTGGGCAGCTTGCTTTATAAACAGGCCTCGCATTACCATTTTGTGGGCTTGCCACAGTGTTTCTGTGGACATTGTGGGTGTTGCATTGTCAGTGAAGTATCGGTCTAGTTCTGTCTGTGTGTTTTCGGCGAAATGGGGATTTTGGAGGAGCGATTCGTTGAGTCCCCACCGGGGTTTATTCTTGAAGGCAAATTTATCTGCGAGTGTTAGGATGACCGGAGCGTGGTCCGACCATTCGATGTTTCCTGTCTCGCATTCTGAGACCTGTGTTATTTGTGTGCCTTTGACAGAGTATCTGTCTATTCTCGTGTAGCAATTGTGTACTGATGAGTAGTATGTATATGCCCTGCCTGAAGGGTTTTTGGTCCTCCACACATCGTAGAGGTTATAGGAGTGAAAAAGCGTGGTCAATTGTTTGGCTAACTTTGACAGCGCTTTGAGTCTTGTGGGTGTTTTGTCAGAGGTGGAGTCCAGTATCGGGTCGTGGACGCAGTTGAAGTCTCCCCCTAAGATAAGGAAACCCTGTTGTATTTTATCGATTTTGGCCAGGATTTGAGCTAAGAAGTCTCTGTGGTGGTCATTTGGGGCGTATATATTGGCTATTGTGTATTTAACGCCATTAATCATGGCTACAATTATTAAGAAGCGTCCCTTGGCGTCTGCTACTTTTTTGATTAAGGATAAAGATACTTGGTTGCTGATAAGCGTTGATTTTGTGTCAGAGGTAGCGTGGAATTGATATGGGAATTGCTTTATGCCGAAGCGGCATGGGTCAGTTTTGCGGAAGTGTGTCTCCTGCAAGCATATAATGTCTCCCTGTAGCTGTCTTATTTCTTTGTAGAGAGCATGGCGTTTTGAAGGGGTGTTCAACCCTTTAACATTATGTGACACTATACGCATAATGTGTGTTCGGTGTGATGTGGTAATTTACCCGTATAGCTATGTGTTTCCCACCTCCCCTCACCCTTCGTACCTCCTGTGAAGAAAAAGGAAAAAAGAAAAGAAGATGAAAAGATAGAAAGAAAAGAATAACCTGCTGAGTGCTGTAGAGGCAAACACTCAGGGGCTGTTCCCCATTGAGTTGAGAAAAGTCGCCCTCCGGCGAACAGGATTGGATTCGACTGTACTTAGCTTGTCACCCAGTTCCCTTCGGGGGTCAAGGTTAAATTTGTGGTTTCGGTTAACCATACTCCGTACAGGCGGATCTATGCACACCTAAACATTGCGGTTTGATCCCCAACTTGACATTAAATACATTTACACAGGTAATAGGTACATGGTACAAAACAATGGTATCCTCTAGTATGAGGATATAAACATAAACAGCTTAACATAATCAGCAAGAGTCTGTGACCCACTAAAACTAAGTCTCCATTTGGCTCCTCCTTTTATCCCCCCTTAAGTGACAGGCTGTGAATTTTTCCCCTTCCTCTCTCCCACCGTATGTCCCTCATTGTATATCTGTCCCCTTAAAGGGGTCGCTGTGTCTTAGCAGCGTTCGTGCTGTTTTGTCGGGACATTTGGGGGGGAATACTTCAGGGTTTTACCCCAGCTTTAAGTGGTCGGATATGAAACTCCCTGGTGGTGGGGGGGGACCTCTCGTCTCTGAGTGTTGGGAGCTTGGTGGTAGGGTTGAAGTGGGAGGGCAATGGGACTCGTTTGTGGCTATCCCCTCGTTTCTCCCACCCTTAGCTATCGTAAACCCCTGTGACCTCTCAGTACAACATCACCCAATGTGTTCCCTGACTTGGCTTTGAAAAACTTGAGATAACGCCAGGCAGGAGTCTCGGGTAGTGCATCTCCCTGCAGGTAGCACCCGGCAGAGTCAGTGTTTTCTCATGGAAGTTTGTGACTTTTGAGTCCATTTCTGCCTGGAGGTGACCTCTGCCTTGATCAGGATTGGATGTTGGATAGTCTTTGCTTGGTGTCGTGTGGTAAGGTGCAATACAGTCCATCTTGACTTCTGGGACCACTCCAGAGGTTTGAGGAAGTCGACTGTAGCTGCTTTCGGGGTCCGCGACGTCTGTGGCGAGGGGTATCTGGACATCTGGGTAGACATCTGGAGGAGAAACAAAGTCCATGAAGAGCTTTAAAGCTTAAGATGTGAAGTCAGCAGTAGCTTGCGGAGTTTTGTCGTGAGTGGCGGTTAATGTCTTGCACGTTTCCACTCGGGAGGTAGGGCGTTGGGTGCCTGGGGTGCTTCCGTCGGTTGTATATCCCATTTTCTTAGGAGTTGTATGCCGTCGTCTGGGCTGAGCACCGTAGTAGCCTGCCCATTTCGTACGACTATCAGCTTGGTGGGAAAACCCCATCTGTATTGAATTTGGTGTTTTCTCAGGGCGGTAGTCACATGGGTGAAGAGTCGCCATGTGGCTAACGTTTCTGGAGATATGTCAGCGAATATTTGGATGTCTTTGTAGGCATCAGCCAGAGATTTGGTGGTTCTACTGGCCCTGAGTATCTCCTCCTTGATGTGGTGGTAGTGTGCGCGGAGTAGCACATCTCTGGGTGCGGATAGTGGTGCTGCTCTCGCCTTGGCCACCCTGTGTATTCGGTCTAAGAGGAGCATTTGGGTGGGGAAGTCAGGGCAGAGGTTCTGGAACAGGTTTGTGGCGAATGCTTGTAGGTCTCCTAACGCCACAGATTCTGAAATGCTCCTGAGCCTCAGATTATTACGCCGGGACCTGTCTTCAAGGTCTGCCAATTTGTTGTCATGGGAGGCTAGGTGTACTTCTAGCTGTTGAATTTTGGACAGCATGGTGTTGTGTGCAGCTGCATGAGTTTCCATTTTGTTTTCTAGGTGTTCTGTCCTGTCTCCAATAGCTTGGATTTCTTTTTTCAGGTCAGATATGGAAGCGTGAAAGTGTGACATGAGCTTGTGTGATTGTGCATCCAGCATGTTTTGTAGAATTGCTGGGGTGACTCTATCCTCTCCCTCATGTGTGGTGAGTAGAGGGGAGCTGGAATTTTGACTCTCCCCTGAGTCATGGTCGCCATCTTGGAGGCCTACCTGAACGGCCGACGGCTTCAGTTGATTTTTGGTGGCGAAAAACGATGAACTGCCTTTCCCCTTTCCTTTGTTGTGTGACATGATCGTTGCTGGGATTGTACCCGGTTGTGTAAGGTGGGTGGTCAAGTTGGGCCGTTTGTTTTAGCCGCCATGCACGGAGCTCCGGACTCACGCGGCCATCTTGGTCGGCGTTCGGCTCCGCCCCCTGTCCACTTGTGTTCAATTTTAAAATGATTTTACTAACAATCATGTCAAAATTTGTTTTATGAATGATAAACTGCTGATTTTATGATGGAAAAGGATATCCAAAAAAAATCACAGGTGTGTAAGTGCTATAGAGTGTGGTACAGACAAATAAGAGGCACTAAAAACAGTGATAAACCAAGATGTATACAAAATAGATAGTTACCAAAAAAGCGCGCTAAGAAGTCTGTAAAAATATAGAGAGAGAGACACAAATAATAGTGCAGACTATCTGAATTAGCACCAAAAATACAGCTGGGGATATGAGGGAGAGAACTCAAATGTACCAGAGCCATATCACCCCTGGCTCTGGGTATTCAAAACTCCTCTGGAGAGGGAATGTTCCCACACTAAAGATGACTTCAGTCAGTATGTCCACAGAAAGCTTGATGTAGCTGTGCAAGATAGAGGATAGAGAGAGGCAGGACCTCCAATTGAATAATATCAAATGTGTTTATTATGTAAAAAAAAGGCTAAAGTCCTTACTTGGTAAGTGGTGGGTTTGGATTACAAAGCTACCCACATAAAAGCATATACACAGGCAAAGAGACAAGGGCACTTCCTGGTTCCGCCTGTCCCGATCACGTGATCATCTTCCGGGTCCGCCTCTCTGATGATGAATGTGTGACGCGTTTCGCCCGCCTCCACAGGCTTCCTCTGATATCTCTCTTATGGCATTGGATTCTGATAAATTTAAATGTGTTCTTTTAACAGTATGACATTCTTTAACATCTGAATGTGTTCCTTTAAAGATAATTTTTAACAGTATGAAATTTGTTTATATGACTCACTATGAGAAACATATATATGCATTTAAATATGTGTATGGTATGCATATAGATGTACATTAACTGTACCCAGCTTTGTGCATACAAAACATTAGTAATGTGTATTAAAACATTAGGGCTTGTGCAATAAGAGAGGTCATTAATTAATTACTTCCAAATTTGGAACGTAAATGCGTTACAATCATAGAACTGGACTGTCCGAACTCAATAAAGTTTGCTGTCTTTCCAAACGAGCCGACACACAGCGCGCATAGAGATAGTACACCTGGAAGTGACGTCATGAATAGTTGCGCTGGAATGCACGTTGCGTTCCACCTTACTGAACCTGGAAGTAAAGAAAAAACAGGGAGGGGACCCAAAATCCAAATGATGAGCGGGCTATTTAAAGCAAAGAAAACCAACGAAATTCATCACAGCCAACTGAGGAAGCCTGTTTTATCAGGCGAAATGCGTTTTGGACACTGTTAAAGAAGCTTATCTGATACACTGCTATTGTTTGTATATTGTGTTACTTTTACTTGGATTAATAAAGCACTTTTTTTTTTTTTTTTTTAAAGGAGCCTCTCTGACCTGGCATCTATATATTCCTTTTCTTTTTTTTTTTATTAGTTTTATCACAAATAAATACATAAAAAAATCATTAGCAAACAACCATCTTTACATAAACACTGATTTGGCACAAGTTCCATGCCAAATCAGTCATCTATCTAACAGTACAAAATATATTAATATATTGATAGACTGAAGTAAAATTAGTAACCTGTGCCCTTCATCTAACTACCCATCTCAAATCCCAGATCTCCCTTATATATTTTGATGGGGGCATTCTCCAATGCCCCGCCATGGTCATCTATATATTCCTGAGCCGGTTAAGGGTAGAAAAGCACAGAACACCCTATAGAAGAAGGATCTGGACATCCTGGAATGGTCCCAAGACGCATACTGCCCGAGTCATATGAGGGTATTACTCCAGGCTTGTGAGTGACCCCACTCTTGTCTTTTACTATATAATCTTTTTACCAATACTGTATTGCACTATTGTTGTATAATTTTATTTTACAGAATATCTATTGAACTACTGCTTAGAAGTTCCATCTTTTGTATGTATGTATTTGATTTATGTATTTGTACAATTCCTGACTGTCTAAGAACAGTCATGATATTTTCTAAAGCCCATTTGCTAACATTTAATGTGACACAAACCACTCTGGCCTGGAGACAATTATTGAAGCATGACCATAAGTCTGAGACCCTAAGGCAACACATTCTAAACTTCCCATGATCACACATTATATTAGGTACTTGTCAGAAGTGAATGCTTTCCTAAGAAGACAAGGGACTCCTCTGTACACTAATAATCCTGGAGGGATAGGCATCGAGCCTGTGTGGTGGAGCTGATTGAAACAACAGCATTTGGCGATAGACTGAACATGAGGCATGAAGGAGAGGTCGGAGTCAAAGAGAACACCTAGGCAGCGAGCCTGCATGGTGGAACTGATCGTAGCACCGTTGACTTGGATGGAGACAGACACAGGAGTGGCAAAACTTGAGGGAGGAAAGACCAGAATTTCAGTTCTGCTCAAGTTGAGTTTAAGGAAGTGGGCCACCATCCAGTTAGAAATAGCAGAGAGGCAATCAGAGACACTAGTCAAGAGGGATGGGGAGAGATCAGGAGAGGACATGTAGATTTGCGTGTCATCTGCAAAGAAATGATATTGGAAACCAAAGTTGCTAATGAGTTTACCAAGGCAATATAGATAGAGAACAGTAGGGGACCAAAGACTGAACCTTGGGGGACATCAACAGATAGGAGTTGGGGAGAAGAAGCAGAGCCAGAGAAAGAAACACCGAAAGAGCACTGGTAGAGGTAGGAGGAGCACCAGGAGAGAGCAATATCTTGATAGGTCATACATGGTTCTAGGCTATCATTAAAATTGAAATTGACCTTCTTTGTCTTAATATCAGTTTATAAGGAAATTCTAGCTGCAAATGTTTTGATATGTCTAAATTTCAGTTACTTATGAGGCGTACATACAAGGTTACCTGATACTTTAAAATATGTGGCCATCATAGAAAACGGTTGCGGCTTAACCAGTCTGTCCAATCTATGATTAAAGCCATATTTTATACAAATGGTTATACTTGGGGAGTAAAATATAATTTACACAAAGGTCTTTCTATTTACATGATTAAATGAATTCCTTCAAAAAAAGACTTCCTAATACACACGGGAGTCTTGCTTGCAATGCTGGGTCAAATGTTAATATCATCTGTCTGAAAGTCTGAAAGTAGTAGGAAATTAAATTAATTTCAACTAATACAAAAATGATAATATTCATAAAACAAAGATAAAATTCTAAAACACATCAGATATTTAAAGTTTATTAAATATATTTCATAACCCAGTGCCGGTGTGTCCCTTATTCGCACTCTACACAGAGGGACATGGAAATTCAAAACACGCAAGGTTTGGACTGAAAAAATTCAATTGCAGAGTCTAGATCTGGAATTAGACATAATCTGTGCCATGGTAGGTTCTTGAGATTGTTTAGAAAGGATTCAAGATTACATTTCTTGAAATCCCTAGTGATTATAATCTTGGGAGAGGATTTAGTGGCCTTTATTTTGCGTATGCAGTACACTGAATAGTGGTCACTGAAACTGTTAGTCAGAACGCCCACCTACTGGATTCTGTCAGGACAACTTGAGAGAATCCGATGTAGCAAAGTATGGTTATGGCTTATCATATTAATGTCAGTTGGGGAGGAATGTTATTATTTTTAGGATTCAGCCAATCATTATTAAAATCTCCAAAACCCAACAGTTCATTCTTTTGGTTTTGAGCTACAGTTTCACAAAGGAATTGGGCTATGCCTAAAAAGGAATGCACTAGGGAGCCAGGTGGGCGTAAGATTCCTGAAAAAATGATAGTTTTACTGAAAGGGATCTTGATTGTGCCAGAAAGGAAATCAAAGGTGGCAGGGGAGCTATAGTTTTTAAAGGGGTGAACTTTATAGACTTGTCAACATAAATAACAATAACAAAGGGAAAGGGATTAGCAAGATAACTGTCCCTATTGTGCATTCGAGGGCACCTCTTACCCCTAAATGACCCGAATTTGGAATGCAATACAATGCTGTGAGAAGAGCTTTCAAATCTTTCAAATCCCTCGAACATTCCACCAACTGCCAACAGGAACTGATAGATTTCAAACAGGGCAGAGAAGAGCGGCTAAAAACAAACTGCTCCAAATTGCTCAATAAGAATAATAATATATATGTGAGATAATAGTAAGTGGTCTTGCCATGTAGGGATATAAATGTACCAATTTATATCAAAACATTCAGCTATCCCTGATGCCACTGTGATGTTTTGTACAAATCAGTCAATAATTCCTGTATAACGAAGTACTCACTTTATTAATACATATATAACAGCAATTGAATGTCAATGGACGGCGTGAGTTGCAAACAAATGGTCATATTGTGAAAACTATCAGGACTATGGCAGCAGGGATAGCTGAAGTTTTGATATAGGATTTGTGTAGGTGGGCTTGAAAATGAGGGAGTGGTGGCAGTTTAGAAATCATGTCCTGATTTTTCAGCTTTTGTTAGCTCCCACTCTAGTTTTGAAAAATTCGCCATTCATTCTTATGGGACCTTTCAACCTAATGTTGCACTAAAATAACTGCTCCCTTAAATTAATGTACACATCATTGACGTATTGCAATAAATCATACAACTCATAAGGTTTTATATATACAACTGTGTTAAAGAGGCACATTGAGTCCAACTGTAAAGGGATACACCTCAACTTAAGAGCTTACCAGTTTTTGTTTTCAGAGATTTGCTTGTTTTCAAAGCATCTTGAAAGTCGTCCAAAGACTTCAGGGCCAGAAGACTAAAAATTGATGTGTCATCTTCTTCTGCTATAGGTACATGTATTTGTGCTTTGGCTTCCAATCTTTCCTCTATTTTTTCAAGTCTTCCAGTTATGTCTGCCATCCACTGCAGAACAGCTGCCCATTTTCTATTCTCTCTTGCTGGAGCTAGAAATAAAAAAGAAAGGAATCCGTAAGATTCAGACATATTACCGAGAGCAACTTTAAATGCCCTGTTGAGCACTCTCCATTTGACCATGTCAGAAAGTGACGACTAAAATATGTTTTCCTCCTTTTAATCAGCATACAAATTATGCAAACTACCTCAAATTTCTACTTCTTCAACACAAAATTGTTGGTGATGGCTTAAGATTCATCTAAGAGATTTTTTTTTAGGCTTAGCCTTACATCAAGGTAAAACAATGTACAGCAAGCATTTGGGGCCAAATGAAGAGTACATGATCTTTTGCAAGAAGTGTGTAAATGAAGCATCCTTAATAAAACATGAACACAATAAAAAAAATATACATTGCAAACAAAAATAGAAAAAAAATATCTGTTATACAAACCTGAATAATGGGAAATGTGCTGCAAGTCTTCTTGAACGGAAGAATGGTGTGTAGCTCTACTAGATGCAGCAGAATCGAAAGGAATGATAGTTGGAGGACTTTGAGTGTAAGAGGTTTTTGAAGAATGCAGAGATTTTGTAACGGACGACTCATGTTGGAAAGGTGTAAAGCAGGATTTAGAAATATCTGTTAAAGTGTGTGTAAGAGGTGCATTATTAGAGGCGCAATGTGTAGTAGAAACAAGCTGGGCTGATTGGGGGAAGTAAGTTGGTGAAGAAACATATGGAACGTTAGAAAAAATTGCTGAGGAAGGAAAAGGTAAATGTGAGAATAAAGGAGAAGATGCAGCAACTGGTACATGAAAGGACTCAGGCTGAGGGAAAGGTGGTAGGACAGATGATCATTGTTGTACGGATGGACACCTTGTTACACGGTTTTGTATTTCTGTTTTTGCTGTGTCAGATCCTTCATCACCAGCCTCTTCTCCAGGAAGCAATACATTTGCTTTCTTGATTTTCCTTCTAGGTCTTTCCTCACTGAGGTCAAGTTCAGTGTCCAAGCCTGAGGTTTCCTCTGCTTTTTTAAGATTACTTCTGGCCAAAGCAAATGTAGCTGGAAATACACAAAGAAAATAACTATATATATATATATATATATATATATATAAATACACACACACACACACAAAAGAAGTATACTGTAGGACAAATAACAAACTAGAAGAAAATGACTAGCAGGTTTATTGTATTACTATACAAAAGAGTAGATACTCACAATAACATGCACTTTGCAGATTGCCCACTTGTATGCTTTGTTCTGTGGACTCACGTCATCCTTAATGAGGCATTCTCTCATTTGGTCAGTTTTAGTCTCTGGATAGTAACATGTAGAGTAAT
This sequence comes from Pelobates fuscus, assembly GCF_036172605.1. NCBI lineage: Eukaryota > Metazoa > Chordata > Amphibia > Anura > Pelobatidae > Pelobates > Pelobates fuscus. The sequence continues at coordinate 79,884,443 of NC_086324.1, forward strand.
CAGTCGCCAGCCATGAAAGTAGAATAATGCCTGGAGCATCATCTTCATCTATAAATTTGACGATTGAAAATGTATTTGCTTCTGCCATATCCAACTTTCACAGAAAAGTAACTCACTCTTATGAAAAAAAAAAAGATAAAGTATACACAAAATAAATTATGCAAGTAATATTATATATCATGTACCCTTGCCTTCATTAAAAATGCATTTAAGAAATGAATGAAATGACATAAACTGGATAGATTAATAAAACTTGCAGATTAGCCACTTCCATGCCATGTAATGGAAGGGGTTAATGCCCCCAGAGTGTCAGGCGTGTATTTTAAACACAGGACAACCCCTTGATTGAAATGCGTCCTTCAATGTTTCCATTTAGGCGCTGCCCCACCAGCCATGTTGATTCTTAATGAGTTGAGGGATCTCTTCCCTTCACCTTAGCCAGACGGCTGGAGACCATACAGTGCAGCCTTATTGCGGCCAAAGGCAGGCGAAATACTGCTTAAATAGTAGTACTGAGCCTTAGTCAACCTCACCTCTGATACGGTTTAAGATCCTTTTGGCTGACAGTACAGCTACCGTCGGTCCTTAGTGAATTACCCTGTAAATATATTTAATTGTGTTAATAAATAGCTAAATAATGCTTAAATGTGGCACAAAACAGAAAACAAATACAAAGATTAACAGAATGTATGCATAGCGCAATGTCTCAAAAGACCTTACACCCACAAGGTAGAGGGGCCTACTCTAAATGTAAGAGAGAATAGACAACAGAGACACCGTCAAGATATAGTAGCATCAACTTTTCAGTTACATCTGCAACTTTACTTAAAGGACCACTATAGTGCCAGGAAAACATACTTGTTTTCCTGGCACTATAGTGCCTGAGGGTGCCCCCACCCTCAGGGACCCCCTCCCGCCGGGCTCTGGGGAGAGGAAGGGGTTAAAACTTACCTCTTTCTCCAGCGCCGGGCGGGGAGCTCTTCTCCTCCGATCCTCTCCTCCCATTCGGCTGAATGCGCACACGCGGCAAGAGCTGCGTGCGCATTCAGCCGGTCTCATAGGAAAGCATTATCAATGCTTTCCTATGGACGCTTGCGTGCTCTCACTGTGATTTTCACAGTGAGAATCACGCAAGCGCCTCTAGCGGCTGTCAGTGAGACAGCCACTAGAGGATTTGAGGGCTGGATTAACCCATTTATAAACATAGCAGTTTCTCTGAAACTGCTATGTTTATAAAAAAAATGGGTTAACCCTAGCTGGACCTGGCACCGAGACCACTTCATTAAGCTGAAGTAGTCTGGGTGCCTATAGTGGTCCTTTAAAATAAGTCTACTATCTAACTCACTAACTTTACAGATTCCTGGGTAAATACTGTTGCAAAAACCCTCTTCATAGAAATTTACTACTTATTTGAATTTGTGTCCAATTATGCACATTTCATGAGAAAATGAATGGATAAAATTTTCTATAATGACAATTGATCCATTAGTTAATCTGCAGCAAAGGTTAGGTTGTGAGGTTGTCATTTTCATACCGCTCACTTTTAAACATCTGTATTGTTCACCTGTATCTAAACAATTCAATAATGGACCTGATGTATGCAGTGAAGTGTAAGTGGCCTTAAAGCCCAGGAAGGCATTCCATTTGCAAAAGTAGACAACCCATGGTATTGCAAATGGGGTATGTCCAGTCTTTTTAGTAGCCACTTGGTCACAAACACTGGCCAAAATTGGTGGTCAAATTACACAAAAAAAAAATATTAACCCTAATTCCATATTTCTCCTGAATAAAATGATAAATAATAAGTGTGGGTGTACTTAACATGAAAGAGGTGAAGTACGGTTGAACAGACATATAGTAAAATTCCAAGTTTTGTTTATTTTTTATTTTGATTAAAACATGTACATTTGGCTCAGTCCTTAAGGGGTTAATGCTTCAAAAGTAAATATTGCCGTTTTTAATAAAACGTGATTTGTTTTAGTGAGCTATTCCAGTTATTAATGTCATTAAATGGGAAATTTTTAGATTCCAAGGGTTTGTTAGGTGTACACATAACGTTAAAAAGAGTGAAAGTTTTAAAACAAACATTTTATTTATGAATTTATTTTAGGAAGTAAAGGTGACTGCTTTGCAGCTCATTCAGGTATAGATCTACTGAATGAGACAGTTTTCTCAGAAGGATTGCATGCTGCTTTAAGCCCCTGTTAAGCAAACTCTCAGCATATACATGAAACTGTGCTACACAAATGTAATATTATGTTAAGTTACTCCTTTATTTCTATGCTCCCTGAACTCTATATCAGAACTCATGGTTCCCACTCACCTCTCTTCACAACAACCTCCAAAGTGATTATAAAATGGCTGCCAGCACCATAGAAAGTAAAGCTTACACTCAGCAATGAGATGGAATGTCAGCCCCTCACACTGACCTCTGTGGTGGGATGTACACATTGCACACAACATTTTAACCTGAAGAAGAACTTGTAGCAGACTTGCAGCAAATTTGCAAAGCAAGTTGATCTGGAGACTTGCAATGCAGACTTTAAGCAAATGTGCAACAAACTTGTGAAGCTTGGCAAGTCAAGCAATAGCATAGCAAGTCATTTTCAAACTTGCAGCTCACTGGATTGCTATCTGGGTAGTTCCTTCTAACAAATGTCTCCATTCTTTAAGTGCTAAAATAATAGCAAGGAGTTTGCGATTACCCATATCATAATTATTTTCTGCTTTGGACATTTGTTTGGAAAAGAAGCCACAAGGATGCAATGGCTTTTCAGGCGACTCTCTTTGGGATAAGACAGCACCTACCCCGATATCGGAAGCATCAACTTCAAGAATATAGGGCAGTGAGGGGACAGGATGCCGTAAAATAGGTGCAGAGGCGAACGTAGTTTTAAGAAATTCAAAAGCCTGAAGTGCCTCTGGAGACCAGACACGAGTATTGCCATCCTTTTTTGTCATATGGGTGATAGGCGCTACAATAGAGGAAAAACCTTTAATAAAGCGTCTATAATAGTTAGAGAAACCAAGAAAACGCTGAATGGCTTTCAAACCTTGTGGTAGAGGCCATTCTATGACAGCAGAAAGCTTCTGGGGATCCATACCAAAACCTTTAGCGGAAATCAAATACCCCAAAAACTGGACTTCGAATTGGTCAAATAGACATTTTTCCAGTTTACAATAAAGACCATTAGCAAGAAGGGTCTTCAGAACTGTTGTAACATGTCTGTGATGAGTGTGTAAATCTGTAGAGTATATTAATATGTCGTCCAAGTACACAATTACAAATGTGTGAATAAAGTCTCTTAAGACGTCATTAATACATTCTTGAAATACTGCTGGGGCATTACATAGACCAAATGGCATAACAGTATACTCGTAATGGTCAGATCTAGTGTTGAATGCCGTCTTCCATTCGTGGTCTTTCTTAATACGTATTAAATTGTATGCACCTCTAAGATCCAATTTAGTGAATACATGAGCCGCATGCGGCTTGATCTCCTCTTCTGACTTCGCCACGTGCACTGACCGCAGTGATCGGTCACGTGGCCCGCCTGGCACTAGGAGCACAGCTCGCTATTAAAGGGGCAGTGGGAGCCAAAAGTTGATTCAGGCTCCCATTGGCCCACGTCATTCCAGCACCCCCACACACGAACGTTTTGGGGGCACAATAGCTTGCATTAAAAAAAAAAAAAAAACTTTTTTGACTGTAATATAATAGCAGTCAGTTTCCTTCACACGTGTGTGTTTCACGGCCTGTCTGGGCACAGTGTCACACCAGTGCAACTCATATGTGGTGTAACAGTAGTGTACATTAAAAAAAAAATAGAAATTTGACTGTGAAATAATAGCAGTCAGTTTCCTTCACACTTGTGCGTTTCAGGGCCTGCCAGGGCACAGTGTCACACCAGTGCAACTCATATCTGGTGTAACAGTAGTGTACATTTTATGGCTCTCTCAGTTTCGGCTAGGAGAGCGCTATTGCTCAGATTATGGTCTGCTGATGCTTCTTCCAAAGGCAGCTTGTGCTCCCTTCCTTTTCATGGCGACATGTTATTCGTCAAGAATCTGGATAATTGTATTAAATGAGCAGCAGAAGGTATAAAGGCCTTTCTGCCTCAAGACAACAGGCCCAAAGGTTCCTTTCGTGCAAAAAGGGATTATTACCCATTTTGTGATAGCAGATCCGACAGACCGGGTACGGAATACGGGAGAAATCAGTCCTGGAGGAGTGGTCAACATGGTGCTAGAGGCTGCAAGTCCCGAGGTTCCGCACCCTCCAAGATCCCTAGGAATCTGTGATGGGCTCATCTCCCTGTCAGGCGGTGTTGGAGCTTGCTTGCTCAAATTCCGTGTGGCATGGGAGGGATCCGTAAGCGACAACTGGGTTCTGGATATCATCAGAAGGGGATATCTTCTAGTATTTTGCACACACCCTCCTTCCAGTTCCATCCAAGTCACAAGGTGGCCGGGAGACAAAGTAAAAAGGCTTGCTCTTCAGGTCTTAATTCCTTCTCTACAAAAAGAGGGCGTCATTGTACTAGTTCCGGAGTCAGAGAGGACTCATGGCTTCTATTAACATCTATTTCTGACCGAAAAGTCCTCGGGAGGGTGGAGACCCATCATAAATTTACACAGACTGAATCAATACTTGCATATCCGCAGATTCAAGATGGAGTCCCTTCAAAAGACAGAAGGCTGTCTTTCCCAATCAGTGGATGTTATCAATAAACTTGTTGGTTGCCTACACCCTGTTCCAAATAATTATGCGAATAATTTTTTTCTCATTTACCTCAATAATTGATGTAAATAACAGTCAGCATAATTCTCATGTTATCAACTATTAAGAGTACAATTCAAATTTTATTGAACAAACCTCCTAATGATAACACTATTTTTTTTAAACATAAAAAACTTACAATGCACTGTTCCAAATTATTACGCACAGTAAGTTTCAAAACACTTCATCGGTTGTAAAGAACTGAAAATTGCCATTTGTTGTGTTTGCAGCATATTTACTGAAATCAAAAGCTATTTCAATCAAACGTATAACAACATTTTAACTTTTTAAATATTTTAACAGGTCACGTTACATTTTAACATAGGACCCCTTATTTGATAGCAGCTTCACAAGTCTTGCATCCATTGAACTTGTGAGTTTTTGGACAGTTTCTGCTTGAATTTGTTTGCAAGATGTCAGAATAGCCTCCCAGAGCTGCTGTTTGGATGTAAACTGCCTCCCACCCTCATAGATTTTTTGCTTGAGGATGCTCCAAAGGTTCTCAATATGATTGAGGTCAGGGGAGGATGGAGGCCACACCATGACTTTCTCTCCTTTTATCCCAATAGCAGCCATTGATGCAGAGGTATTCTTTGCAGCATGAGATGGTGCATTGTCATGCATGAAGATGATTTTATTACGGAAGAAAGTGGTCAGTGAGAAACTCCACAAACAAGGACAGAAGGTGCCTGTAGCAAGTGTGTTAAAAAATGATAAGCTTAGAGTCATGTCTACAAATGCTTGCAGTTTAGGGAATAAGATCCATGAACTTGTGGCAATAATGGCAACTGATAGTGTAGATTTAGTCGCTGTTACTGAGACATGATATAAAGAGAAAAATGACTGGGACATAGCAATACCAGGGTACTCTTTATATAGAAAAGACAGGAAAGGCAGGAAAGGGGGAGGGGTGGCCCTGTATGTGAAGGATAGCATAAAATCCAGCCTAATAAAAGTTAGTGAGGCGAACATAGAGTCAGTTTGGGTTACGTTAGAATTTGGTAATCACACAGTAACTCGTGTAGGTGTGATTTATAGGCCCCAAGGACAAATTGAAGAGCTAGATAATATACTAGTTGAGGAAATAGCTAAAATGACAATGAAGGGGGAAGTTATCATCATGGGTGACTTTAATCTTCCTGATGTGAATTGGAAAACAAAAATAGCTGCTTGTGCCAGGAGCACACATATTCTAAACTCCCTACTGGGATTGTCTCTAAAACAAGTCGTTGAGAAGCCAACTCGTAAAGAGGCCATACTAGATTTAGTGTTAACAAATGGAGATTTGGTATCCGATATTACTGTAGGTTAAAGTTTAGGATCCAGTGATCATCAGTCAGTGTGGTTTAATATAAGAACAGTGACTGAGTCACACCACACAAAAACAAAAGTTTTAGACTTTAGAAAAACAGACTTTTCTAAAATTAGAATATGCGTAAAGGAGTCATTATCAGACTGGAGCAATTTAAATGGAGTCCAAGAGAAATGGGATTATTTAAAAGTTGCACTACTGAAGGCAACAGAAAATAGCATTAGGCTTGTCAGTAAAAGCAAAAAATTCAAGAAACCACTGTGGTACTCCACAGATGTGGCCAAAATAGTAAAAAAAAGTTAGCATTTAGTAATTATAAAAAAAAACCAGAGTGAGGAAGACAGAATGATCTATAAGATTAGGCAGAAAGAGGCTAAGCAAGTTTTAAGAGCTTCCAAATCACACACAGAAGAGAAAATAGCACAGTCAGTAAAAAAGGGGGACAAAACTTTTTTTAGATACATAAATGAGAAAAGGAAAGTAAAACAAGGATTAGTTAGATTGAAACCAAAAGAAGGAAGGTATGTAGAAGAGGATAAAGGTCTGGCTGACTGCCTCAATGAATATTTTTGTTCGGTATTTACAGATGAAAATGAAGGAAAGGGACCTCAGTTAAGAAAAAGGATAAATTAGTCATTTATTACACATGAGTTTACGGAGGAAGAGGTTCTATTTAAACTGTCAAAAGTAAAGACAAAAAGGTCAATGGGACCTGATGGAATACACCCAAAGCTATTAACAGAGCTTAGTGGTGTTCTAGCAAAACCATTAACAGATATATTTAACCAATCATTGATAACAGGAGTAGTCCCAGAAGATTGGATGTTGGCGAATGTTGTGCCCATTCACAAGAAAGGTAATATGGAGGAGTCGGGCAACTATAGGCCAGTAAGCCTTACTTCAGTAGTAGGGAAAGTGATGGAATTGTTAAACATCTAAAAACACATGGATTTCAAGATCAGTGACAACATGGATTTACTTCAGGGTGATCATGCCAAATTAATCTTATAGATTTTTTTGATTGGGTAACTCAAATTATAGATCAGGGTGGTGCAGTAGATATTGCTTACCTAGATTTCAGTAAGGCTTTTGACACTGTTGCATATAGAAGGCTTATCAATAAATTGCAATATTTAAGTTTGGATTCCAATATTGTTGAATGGGTAAGGCAGTGGCTGAGTGACAGGCAACAGAGGGTTGTAGACAATGGAGTATATTCGAAGCCCAAGCTTCGCCAGTGGGGTACCTCAGGGATCTTTACTTGGACCCATTCTCTTTAATATGGTAAGGTATGTATTGATGGTAAGGTATGTATTTTTGCTGTTGATACTAAGATATGTAACAGGGTTGATGTTCCAGGAGGGATAAGCCAAATGGCTAATGATTTAGGTAAACTAAAAAAATGGTCAGAGTTTTGGCAACTGACATTTAATGTGGATAAGTGCAAGAAAATGCATCTTGGATGTAAAAACCCAAGGGCAGAGTACAGAATATTTGATAGAGTCCTAACCTCAACATCTGAGGAAAGGGATTTAGGGGTGATTATTTCTGATGACTTAAAGGTAGGCAGACAATGTAATAGAGCAGCAGGAAATGCTAGCAGAATGCTTGGTTGTATAGGGAGAGGTATTAGCAGTAGAAAGAGGGAAGTGCTCATGCCATTGTACAGAACACTGGTGAGACCTCACTTGGAGTATTGTACGCAGTACTGGAGACGTATCTTCAGAAGGATATTGATACCTTAGAGAGAGTTCAGAGAAGGGCTTCTAAACTGGTTCATGGATTGCAGGATAAAACTTACCAGGAAAGGTTAAAGGATCTTAACATATATAGCTTCGAGGAAAGACGAGACGGGGGGAAATGATAGAAACATTTAAATACATAAAGGGAATCAACACAGTAAAGGAGGAGACTATATTTAAAAGAAGAAAAACTACCACAACAAGAGGACATAGTCTTAAATTAGAGGGACAAAGGTTTAAAAATAATATCAGGAAGTATTACTTTACTGAGAGGGTAACACAGTAAAGGAGTTTAAGCATGCGTTGGATAGGCATAAGGCTATCCTAACTATAAGATAAGGCCAGGGACTAATGAAAGTATTTAGAAAATTGGGCAGACTCAATGGGCCTAATGGTTCTTATCTGCCATCACATTCTATGTTTCTATGTTTCTATCTTTGCAGAGGTCATCTTTACACCTTCGGGGATCCTAAAGTGGCCGGCCAGCTCTCTTCCCATGATTCCGGCCCAAAACATGACTCCGCCACCGCCTTGCTGACGTTGCAGCCTTGTTGGAACAGGGTGGTCATCCACCAACCATCCACTGGACCATCCAGGGTTGCACGGCACTCATCAGTGAACAGGACTGTTTGAAAATTAGTCTTCATGTATTTTTCTGCCCAATGCAGCTGTTTCTGCTTGTGAGCATTGGTTAGTGGTGGCTGAATAGAAGGTTTATGCACAGTTGCAAGACTCTGGAGGACTCTAAACCTTGATGTCCGTGGGACTCCAGAGGCACCAGCAGCTTCAAATATCTGTTTGCTGCTATGTAATGCTATTTTAACAGCTGCTCTCTTGATCCGATTCATGGATCTGGCAGAAATATTCCTCAACGTGCCTTTATCTGCACACACCCGTCTGTGCTCTGAATCAGCCACAAATCTCTTAAAAGTGTGATGATCACGCTTAAGTTTTCGTGAAATATCTAATGTTTTCATACCTCGTCCAAGGCATTGAACTATTTCATTCTTTTTGGCAGCAGACAGATGCTTTCTCTTCCCCATATTGCATGAAAATGGTGTTCTGCTTAATAATGTGGAACACCCTCCTTTAGTAGTTTTTCCTTAAATTGGGCTCACCTGGCAATCTAACTATCACAGGTGTCCGAGATTGTTTTCAGTGATCAAAGGAGCCCTGAGACACAATGCCATCCATGAGTTAAACTGAAAAACTAAATATTTAATCTTTGTGACACTTAAATAGAATTTGCATAATAATTTAGAACAGGGTGTATTTCCACATCCCTATAGCCCTAGCACATCAAAAATACTTTCACATAAGTGCTTGTTGTTCTCATCGCAGAACTGGGAAAACAGGGCATATCCATCTTCCATTACCTGGACAACACACTGATCGTGGCGGACGACAAGGATACTTTGTCCTCCCATGCAACTGTTTGCCATCTGTTCCTACAACGTCACGGTTGGAGGACCAATGTCAAAAAGAGTAATCTCTGCCCGAGTCAGTCCATGACATACCTGGGTGCTCTGTTCGTCACTTCAGCGGGGACGATTCAACTCTCCCCAGAGAGAATCCTGAGAATACGGAAACAGGTTCTGGTGACGTTGGCATGCATGGTGACTTCAGCGAAAAAGGCGATGAGTCTCCTGGGTTCCATGTCCTCCACGATAAGACTGACAAGGTAGGCACAATGGAGAATGAGGAGCTTTCAAACAAACTTCCTCCTCCAATTCTCCTCAAAGAGTCTACTCCAGCCCATCAAGATTCCGTTGTCAGTTCAAATTTCCCTGGTTTGATGGCTGAACAGTATCTCCTTAGCCAAGAGCTTCCCTTTGGGAGATGTTCCGTGGATAGTAATAGTGATGGATGCCAGCCATTGGGGTTTGGGAGTCCATTGTCAACGCAACTTCGCGCAAGAGGAGAGGAAGTTCCCTGCGGACAACTTGCGTTCCAATCTCCTCGAACTCTTTGCTTTTCTCGAAGCCCTGAAACATTTATCTCCGCTAATTCGTCTCCATTGGGTGAAGATTCGGTCAGACAATGCTGCGGTGGTAGCCCACATCAACCATCAGTGTGGCACCAGGAGCTGCAGGATGATGGTGTTTATGCATCAGTTGATGTCATGGTCTCAACGACACCTGGCAGGCCTCACAGCAATTCATCTCCCAGGGAAACAGAATTAGATTGCGGATTTCCTCAGCAAATCCAGAATCGATCCGGGAGAGTGGTCTTTGTCGGACGATGTGTCCAGAATGATAGTGGACAGATGGGACCTTCCTCAAGTGGACTTGTTTGCGACACGAAAGAACAGGAAGGTGGAGTGTTTCTTCACGAAGGACAACGATCCTCTAGCCATGGGGAGGGACTCCCTTTCCAGCAACTGGTGACTTCAAGAGAGGTATGCTTTCCCCCTTTTCCCCACATTTTTCCCATTCTATGGAGAATGTGGATGGCTAGCATCTCCCTTATACTCATAGCCCTATTTTGGCCGCACAGACCCTGGTTTCCTCTCCTGCAGAGCCTTTGTGTAGAGCCACCTTGGAGTCTTCCGAGAATCCCAGTCCTTCTGTGTCAAGGTCCTCTTCTCCACCCAGACCCGTCCTCCCTCAACCTGATGGCATGAAGGTTGAAAGGGAAAGGCTGTTAAATAAAGGCTTCTCTCATGCGGTGGTAGACACCCTGCTCAGGGCCAGGAAACGTTCCACTTCTAACGCATACTATGGAATCTGGGACATTTTCTCTTCCTGGGCTTCCTCGAGGGATGTCTCGATCCAGAGTCCTTCCACAGGGAACATCGAGAAGGGTCTGAGCTACAACACCTTGAAGGTTCACATATCTGCCTTGTTGGCTTTAACTAACCACAAATGGGCCTTTGATTCGGACATGACCAGGTTTCTTAAAGCTGTACTAAAAATCAGAGCTCCGATTAAACCGTTCGCTCCACCTTGGGACTTGCCTCTGGTTCTCCAAGCTCTAAAGTCTCACCCATTTGAATCTTTGGATTCAGTGCCTTTCCATTTCCTCTCCATTAAAACTGCCTTACTGGTGGCTTTGGCCTCATGCAGAAGGGTCTCTGAACTTTATGCTCTGTCGGTCAAGGAGCCTTTCACAGTCTTCCATAAGGACAGGGTCATCCTTCGTACTATCCCAGAATTTTGGCCTAAGGTCACCTCCGCCTTTCATATTAATGGGAAAATTGTTCTCCCACCTCTGCATCCAGTTACACAAGTAGATGGTGATGACAGAGATCTTTCCTCTTTGGATTTGGTGAGATGCCTGAGAATCTACAATGACAGAACCGCCCGTTGGCGTTCATCTCCAGGCCTCTTTGTCCTTTTATAACAGATGTAGAAAGGGCAGTCAGGCTCCTAAAGCTACCATTAGCAGATGGATTGTATCAGCCATCATCCAAGCTTATCAGGCCTCGAAAGCTCCAGTCCCGCATGGACTCAAAGCTCATTTCACTAGATCCCTTTCCTCCTCTTGGGCCTCCTCTTCCAAGGTGTCTCCTGAGCTGCTTTGTTGAGCTGCCACATGATCCTTTGCCAATACTTTCATCAGACATTACCAAGTAAATGTCAGAGCCGGTTATTCGGACCAATTTGCTAAAAGTGTCCTTTCTGAGTGAAACCCTTGATTCCTGAAGTCTTGGTGTTTGTCACTTGGTTTGTGGTACCAATACACTTTGCATATGATATTTTGGAGTCTGTGGTTTCTTTATTTCTTCTTCCCTCCCTTGGTTATTGCTTGGGTATTACAAGATACAACAAATACAGGGTGCGCTAAGTAGGACAATGAGAGATAATAAACAAAAATCAGCAATAATATAAAGAGTCTCTTAAAGTACAGCGAAGACTTGGAGTGTATATTCTTCAGTCCTTGCTTTGAATCCTCAGTGGTAAATATGAAATACCAAAGCAAAAATAGAGACCAATAGTGCAAAACCGTTTTAGGAAAGCTGGATCACGAACAACAAGTATGTTTAAATACCACTGTATGCTGTTTTACTCAGAGCTGGTTATAGCTCTCCCAATTGTAAGTTGGCACTCTTAGGACCTCAGTGTTGTCTGTAGTTGCAGTTAACCTACGTTATTGCACCATTAGGTTTTTACCCCTTTTATGTATTTTATATGCTGACGCTTATCTGGAATGCTGTAAGAAGTCTTCAGGATACACCTCCAAGTTCCAGTTATATCCTACATGTGGGGAGTATTAAATACCACTGTATGCTGTTTTACCTAGAGCTGGGCATAGCTCTTTAAATTGTGAGTTAGCACATCTCTACTTCTATGTTGTTCGTGATCCAGCTTTCCTAAAACAGTTTTGCACTATTGGTCTCAATTTTTGCTTTTGTATTTCATATTTACCACTGAGGATTTAAAGCAAGGACTGAAGAATACACACTCCAAGTCTTCGCTGTACTTTAAGAGACTCTTTATATTATTGCTGATTTTTGTTTATTATCTCTCATTGTCCTACTTAGCACACCCTGTATTTGTTGTATCTTGTTCTCTCCATTTTTTTAAAGTTTTGAGGGTTACCCTTCCCCTCAGGTGTGCAGCTCTATTCTCCCCTGTGATCAGTAGTGTAGCGCTGTTCCTCTCCTATTTTTTTTTCATTGCTTGGGTATTACCCATTGTTGTGCTGCCATGGATATGGCCAGGAAAAAGGAAAATATCACACTATATATGCTTTTTATTTCTTTTTAAGTTCCTATATATGATTATTAGATTTATTTGAAAATCTGCTGCCAGTGTAAGTTACTATTTTTCTATATACTGTATCACTTCAAGTGGTTTATGAAGTTTGCACATTTGGACATTTTTTTGCACTTTAAAGTGGATTAATCACACAGATTGTGTATATGTGAATAAGAGTGTTTTTTCACGCAATTTTGCACTCTATGTTATTTTACTGTATATTTGCACTGTATGCTGCTAAATCATTTTGCACTTTACATTTTAGCGCACCTATAATAGTTTTTCCTCGGTGGGAATACAAATAATCTATTTTTAAAAAGGCCTGGCACATTTTCTCTAGAACTGCTTTTGCCGGCAGGTAAACAAAAAAGCATATAAGATACAATACAATAGCTATACTAAAGCATACAGAATACAATTGCTATACATTCTAATTATTGGTGAAAAGAAACCAGCTCAGCACTGTTTTCAATGGTTTTAAGCCTCAGCAAGGTAAACAGTATATAAAGGCTCTTCATTCTGTGTAACAGCACAACGTGCATGAGTAAATCAACCATCACTGAAAATGGGAAAGGTAAGATGATCTGAATATTGTAAATATTGCCAACACAAGAAATAATAGAACCAATAAACAGATTTCTTTTTTTAAATGAACAAAAACTAATTTAAATTTTAAATGCATACACTGAACGCAAGCAAATTTTATCTGCTGAACAATTATCTAGGCCAGAAACATGACAACATAATATTCCGTAACCCAGTTCTGGACATTTGCCACCTCATCAAATAAGAATTCATCAGAACACATGCTTCACATGTTTACTTTTTTCAGACTCAAGACTAAGATTTTTTCAGTTTTTTAAAGTTTTCTCTAGTGAATGCCACTATTCACCATAATAAATTGCTATAATTATGTGAAAGTGAATGCAAATTCACCAATCGTAAAAAAAAAAAAATGTTTTATCAAAAACATATATTCCAATTCTGCCCTAAACTTATATGTTTAAGTCCTACACTTTATTATTTGAACAGGATAATAGTAGATGTTTTTAGGAATCTGTAGCATCAAGTAATCAAACCAGAAACAGTTTTTAACTGTAATTATTAACCACTAAAACAATAATAAACTAAGAAATCTAAAATGTTCAAATGTATGGTTCTTTCACAGATTGTATTCTATGAGGATCGTAACTTCCAGGGCCGCTCTTATGAGTGCAACTCTGAGTGTCCAGATATGTCCTCATATTTTCATCGCTGTAATTCCATTCGAGTGGAGAGTGGAAACTGGATTCTGTATGAGCACCCCAACTATAGAGGACACCAGTATTACCTTAGCAGGGGAGAATATCCTAATTTCCAGCAATGGATGGGTTTCAATGACTCCATCAGATCTTGTCGTATTAGCCCACAGGTAAAGATATTTACCAAAAAGAACCTTACATAAATATAATGCAGTCCAAAAAAGCATTATTTTCCAGTTATCAATTATTATAAGTTTACCTTTGCAAATACGACCTTTTTTTGACTATTATTCATTATTTTATGGAATATATCTTCAATTAAAAATTCCATTGTCAGGTAACAGGTGTGTTAACATTGATAAAATATATATAGGTATATATATATATTCTCGTATAGATTTTTGATGTTTACATGAAATTATACAAATCTTTTACTTTTGTTTATAAATAATTTTTTCTTCGTAAAGCACCATGGATCATTCAGAGTAAAGGTCTATGAGAGGGAGGATTTCCGAGGTCAGATGATGGAGTTCACTGAAGATTGTCCTAATGTCAATGAGAGATTCCGTTCCCATGACATCCACTCCTGCCAGGTGATTGATGGCTACTGGATGTTCTATGAGGAACCAAATTACAAAGGACGCCAGTATTACCTAAGACCTGGAGAGTACAACAGATATACTGACTGGGGTGCCATGAGCCCAAGAATTGGCTCATTCAGGAGACTTCACCATTTCGAATAAGTTGTATTTATTACTAAATCAGCATGTCATTAAGAATACAATAAAAGCTTCAAAAATTATCTTTAAGGTCTATTTTTTTCATTTTCTATTTTTGTTGTGGTTTTATACCTTTTATTTTACATGCAAAATGCAAACACTTATTTTAAACCACAGTTCAGTAAATAAATTAGTAATATAACAGTGGTTCCTATAAAAAAAAAAAAAAAAATAATGAGTAAGTAATAAGGTGAATTATATTATATTTTAGATATAGTCCCTCAGGAAGTTGAAGTTGTGACAGACAAAATACTTATAGCTTTTTTTACTGAAGGTGGTTTGACCCAAAAAAGTAATAGTATTTCATAAAAGAAGAATGAAAACATTCTTTCAATAACTCTGTCATGTATCAAATAATATCTACGGTGTTGTTTTCTGGTATGACTTTTTTTTAATGCTTTCTTTGCAGAATTTAGTACATTCTTATACAAATATATATTTATATTTATATATTTGTATATATGTCCTATATGTAAAGGTCAAAGGTAATAGGGATTCTTTGTGAGTTAGAATAATGGAAGAAATATGAAGAAAGACCTGGACATCTAACTACAACCTTTTACGCTTCACATGTTAAGCCTCTACAGAAACTTCTGAATTTGAATAGGCATTCAACAACACAGAACATTCACTGATTCTAAGGCTTCACATATCTGAAAGATCCATTTATGTACATGTTCATATTTAATGGAACATGTTCAATGTGGAGATTGTTTATGTGAGCTATCATCATTTCTAATCTCCTTAATTAGGCTAAGTTAGACTGGTGAAACTTCAAAGCTGCAGAGTAAGATGTCATAGCAGATTTATGTTTATGCAAAAGCACATGCTTTGAATGTAAGAAATAAACATAAAAAAATGACAAAACAAGGCAACATTTAGTAGCCACCGACTTTTACAAGATAATACTAATTAAACAGTATTGTAACCTCTAAAATTACACGTAGGTGGGTGGAGGTAATTTCCAGCAGACCAGATATTGTTTGGGATCCAAGATTCTCAGTATTTTGGCAGCAAAAAAACACATTCACCTGTATTTATCTGTTCTTAGAAGCTTAAATATTAACTTGACAGGATTGGGGAATGCTCTTAACAGCTGTACCCTAGTTCACAACGTATAGATATTATGCTTATGCAGCCACCTTGTACTTAAAATGGCACATTAAGTCAAAAGAGAAGTTCTTCTTGGACGAGATCCGTCTAATCACTAACCACAACATAGTTGCCATCATGCTAAAGGACAATAAGGAAGACCAAATACAAAAGGGAAATTAAAGCCCTACTGCGGGACAACAGGCAACATTGAAGGACTGTGGTGATATCTGGAAAAGGCAAATCTCAAATCTGTTCACTTTCATCCATCACAGGATGTGCCTGGTGGAGAATGTGGGTTGTTTTAAAAATGTGTGGGGTACAAGAGGAAATTTTTTGGAAGAATTGACACATTTTATATCATACATATTATGAACTGTTTTATCTCATAAACAAACAGACTCCACTAGGATTAATGGATTTTTTCACATACTAGTATAAGTTTCTTAAGCCACTGAAATTCTTACATAGAGACTTTGATTTATGTATTTGTACAATTCCTGACTGTCAAACAGTCACGATATTCTTTTGAAGACAATTTGCTAACATTTAATTTGACACAAATCACTCTGGCCTGGAGACAATTATTGAAGCATGACCATAAGTCTGTGACCCTAAGGCATCACATTCTAAACTCCCCATGATCACACATGAGGATGCCATACATTATATTAGGTACTTGTCAGAAGTGAATGCTTTCCTAAGAAGACTAGGTACTCCTCTGTATACTAATAACCTTGAAGTGGTTACAACCAGATCTCCCCATTGATGGGATATGGAGACGATAACTCAATTGACCTTGTTTGTTCCCGTACGTTGCAATATTCCTGCAGTTTCATAGATGCTCTACCTTATGAGTTCCATTTGACGGACTTGTGAGGTCCAATTGAGGGCTATTAGCTAATATCTGACTATCAAATGACTATTTAAATTACTTATATGTTACCACAGAGGAGTAACTACGTGTAGTTTCTGTCTATAATGGTTTATTCTAATTTGTATTATATTTATTTTTTATAGTACTACTATTGTTTCTTTGTACTGAGTAGCAGTTTATCCTCATCCTATAGTGCAGCTTATTTTCATGTCATACTTTCCCTCAGACTTTCTTTATCAAGTATAAACACTTGTAACTGAATGTCATGTTCTCCCTTTTAAGCTAGCAAATCATAATATAAAACTTGGTAGAAATAAAGGAACAGGAAAGGAGAAATCAGTGCAGAAAGAACTCTTTCTTTTATTTACTGCCAAATTAAGATAAAGGTTACTAAAACAATAATTGGATATTCAACAAACATAAACAATATCAAAGAGTTGAAATTAATATTTAATGCTATGAGGTTTATCTTTAAATGGTGATAATTGGAGGTTTTAGAGCACGGATAATAGTAATTCAAAATGCCTGTGTATTCCTAATTTCACTACCATTTTAACCGCTTCATTTCTGGACTCCCACCTTAATTTATCTAAGAATAAAGCAACTGTTCTCAAAGTTCTCTTTTCTTTAGCAATTACAATTGTAGTTGGATCTAGACTTTGATTTTTTTCCACAAATTAATTAATTAACCCTGGGCATTGATTGTACCTAACATCATTAATAACAGTATCATTGTTATTATGCTGTGCAATTGTATACATTTTATATTAACCAGAAAGTAAAATAGATTTGATTTATAAAAACGAAGAGACTGAAAGAGGGATTACAGAGAGGTTCTCCCAATTATCAGTCCTTATACCCCAGGACAGAATTGTTCATAATCATGGCTAAAAATTGCCAGTATAGAACATGAATGAAATATATGTAAAATAATAAATTTTTATTAGTCCCTCTTAGGGAAGATAATGAACGACAAAATTAATAGTAAAAGTGTATATACAGTGAAAGGGTGTAAAAATAGGAATCATCTGTAATGTACTAGCTATACAACACACCCTAAAGAAACACAGCTCTTAAACAAAAGAGTGGCTGGGATAGAGGTATAGATTGTTGTTATTAATATAATTGCAACAATGTCTCAGCAGCAAATGTAGCTATTGGTGTGTATAGTGAGAGAAAATAAGTATCTCCCTAATTTGTATCACTAAATAGCAAAGTTGCTAAAAAAAAAAGGGGGGGGGAGAAATCCAGAGTAGTGTTGTCGCGAACCAGAAATTTTCGGTTCGCGAACGGCGAACGCGAACTTCCGCAAATGTTTGCGAACCGGCGAACCTCGCGAACCGCCATTGACTTCAATGGGCAGGCGAATTTTAAAACCAACAGGGACTCTTTCTGGCCACAAAAGTGATGGAAAAGTTATTTCAAGGGGACTAACACCTGGACTGTGGCATGCCGGAGGGGGATCCATGGCAAAACTCCCATGGAAAATTGCACAGTTGATGCAGAGTCTGCTTTTAATCCATAAAGGGCAGAAATCACCTAACATTGACACCTGTCCTCAAAGCCCTGCCCTGATACACACTGACACAGAGCAGAATAGAGACTGTTCCCCGTCCTCAGAGACCATGATACACACTGACGCAGAGCAGAATAGGGACTGTTACCCCTACATAGGGTCACTTGGCAGATATGGCGGGGTCGTGGGAGGGGGAGGATGACTTTCACCTCTTCCCCTGTTAGATTCCCGTTGTGCTGTGACATCACCCTTATACGCTGTGTAAAGCATACTATTTAATTTGATCAGCATGGCCACTTGAGTTTTTATAGTTTTCACGCTGCTTGTAGTTTATATATGGTTCACAAAAATCAAACAAACGATAAAGTAAACGTGTAAGGATTCAGAATATTCTTTCAAACCCTTACACATTGTGTGTACGTATTTTTTGTCTTAAGTTTGTGGCTTTAAAGAGGTTGACGTTGTTTCTATGATGTGCATAACATGTTCTTGTAAATGTTTGTTAAATTTTTCCTGGAATTGTAATTTTTCAATCTGAATAAAGATAGTCAAATCCCTGATACACACTGACACAGAGCAGAATAGGGACTGTTCCCCCTACATAGGGTCACTTGGCAGATATGGATTGACACCTGTCCTCAAAACCCCTGATACACACTGACACAGAGCAGAATAGAGACTGTTCCCTGTCCACAGAGACCATGATACACACTGACACAGAGCAGAATAGAGACTGTTCACCGTCCACAGAGACCATGATACAGAGCAGAATAGGGACTGTTCCCCCTACATAGGGTCACTTGGCAGATATGGATTGACACCTGTCCTCAAAAGCCCTGATACACACTGACACAGAGCAGAATAGGGACTGTTCCTCCTACATAGGGTCACTTGGCAGATATGGATTGACACCTGTCCTCAAAACCCCTGATACACACTGACACAGAGCAGAATAGGGACTGTTCCCCTTACATAGGGTCACTTGGCAGATATGGATTGACACCTGTCCTCAAAACCCCTGATACACACTGACACAGAGCAGAATAGGGACTGTTCCCCCTACATTGGGTCACTTGGCAGATATGGATTGACACCTGTCCTCAAAACCCCTGATACACACTGTGACACAGAGCAGAATAGAGACTGTTGCCTGTCCACAGAGACCATGATACACACTGACACAGAGCAGAATAGAGACTGTTCACCGTCCACAGAGACCATGATACACACTGACACAGAGCAGAATAGGGACTGTTCCCCCTACATAGGGTCACTTGGCAGATATGGATTGACACCTGTCCTCAAAACCCCTGATACACACTGACACAGAGCAGAATAGGGACTGTTCCCCCTACATAGGGTCACTTGGCAGATATGGATTGACACCTGTCCTCAAAACCCCTGATACACACTGACACAGAGCAGAATAGAGACTGTTCCCTGTCCACAGAGACCATGATACACACTGACACAGAGCAGAATAGGGACTGTTCCCCCTACATATGGTCACTTGGCAGATATGGATTGACACCTGTCCTCAAAACCCCTGATACACACTGACACAGAGCAGAATAGAGACTGTTCCCTGTCCACAGAGACCATGATACACACTGACACAGAGCAGAATAGAGACTGTTCACCGTCCACAGAGACCATGATACACACTGACACAGAGCAGAATAGAGACTGTTCCCCGTCCACAGAGACCATGATACACACTGACACAGAGCAGAATAGAGACTGTCCCCCCTACATAGGGTCACTTGGCAGGTATGGATTGACACCTGTCCTCAAAGCCCCTGATACACACTGACACAGAGCAGAATAGGGACTGTTCCTCCTACATAGGGTCACTTGGCAGATATGGATTGACACCTGTCCTCAAAACCCCTGATACACACTGACACAGAGCAGAATAGGGACTGTTCCCCCTACATAGGGTCACTTGGCAGATATGGATTGACACCTGTCCTCAAAACCCCTGATACACACTGACACAGAGCAGAATAGGGACTGTTACCCCTACATAGGGTCACTTGGCAGATATGGATTGACACCTGTCCTCAAAACCCCTGATACACACTGACACAGAGCAGAATAGGGACTGTTCCCCCTACATAGGGTCACTTGGCAGATATGGATTGACACCTGTCCTCAAAACCCCTGATACACACTGACACAGAGCAGAATAGGGACTGTTCCCCCTACATAGGGTCACTTGGCAGATATGGATTGACACCTGTCCTCAAAACCCCTGATACACACTGACACAGAGCAGAATAGGGACTGTTCCCCCTTCATAGGGTCACTTGGCAGATATGGATTGACACCTGTCCTCAAAACCCCTGATACACACTGACACAGAGCAGAATATAGACTGTTCCCTGTCCACAGAGACCATGATACACACTGACACAGAGCAGAATAGAGACTGTTCACCGTCCACAGAGACCATGATACACACTGACACAGAGCAGAATAGGGACTGTTCCCCCTACATAGGGTCACTTGGCAGATATGGATTGACACCTGTCCTCAAAACCCCTGATACACACTGACACAGAGCAGAATAGGGACTGTTACCCCTACATAGGGTCACTTGGCAGATATGGATTGACACCTGTCCTCAAAACCCCTGATACACACTGACACAGAGCAGAATAGGGACTGTTACCCCTACATAGGGTCACTTGGCAGATATGGATTGACACCTGTCCTCAAAACCCCTGATACACACTGACACAGAGCAGAATAGAGACTGTTCCCTGTCCACAGAGACCATGATACACACTGACACAGAGCAGAATAGAGACTGTTCACCGTCCACAGAGACCATGATACACACTGACACAGAGCAGAATAGGGACTGTTACCCCTACATTGGGTCACTTGGCAGGTATGGATTGACACCTGTCCTCAAAGCCCATGATACACACTGGGGGGAGCTACTGTCCTCCCCAACCCCTGCGCGGTGGGTGGGGGCCATAAATCACAATGGGGGGACCTACTGTCCTCCCCCTTGGCCCCCACCCCTGCGCAGTGGGTGGGGGCCATAAATCACAATGGGGGGGCCTACTTTCCTCCCCCCTGGCCCCCATCCCTGCGCGGTGGGTGGGGGGCATAAATCACAATGGGACGGACCTACTGATAGGAGTGGAGTATTGTTCATATCAGTTTAATACCTTCCGCGTCTCCTATCAGTGGACGTGTATATGGCAGCCATTTTAGGAACTGCCATAGTGGGTAGTCAGTGGGTAGTCAGTGCAAACACTCTCTTCCCGGTGAATAATGAGGAGACTAACTATGATGACGTTATTTGCGTTGAAAGTAATGATGCCAGAGATCTTTTGAAACCATATGGAAGGAACGAATTGGTTAAAAGAAAGGCAAGAGACCACCTGCATATAGACAAGAATACGCATAAGAGAAAGAAGAGAACAGGTGAAAAAGAGAAGCTGCAGACTGCCTATCTGCAAATAGTTGAGTTATGTCCTGAAGATGTCCGTGTTACCACAGTGCAGACTCTGTTTGATACACTACTGAGGAGAGTCAGAGAAACCCCAGATCTTCACGTATTGGATGAGTCGGTGCGTGGAGTTGCAGAGAACGTAGAACAAGAAATATTTAAACTTTTCCTGTGTACTGACAGCAGATATAAGAATAAATACTGGAGCCTCCTTTTCAATTTGAAGGACCCTAAAAATCAGATCCTGTTCCGTCGTGTGGTCCTTGGTGAAATCACCCCACAGTGTTTGGTTCTAATGAGTGCAACGTAAATGGCTGCACAGGAGCTGGCCAACTGGAGAATTCAAAAGAGAAAACATGCACTGGAACTAATCGAGAAAGAGGAAAGACAGCCATACCAGATTCAGATGACAAAGCTGACACACAAGGGGTTAATTGAAATTGATACCGTGCCTGATCAGAACTTGACCCTAGAGGATCTGTCTGATTCTGTGTGGCAGCCTCAGGATTCTCATCAGGATTGCATCTCAGAGAAAAGGGACACAACATCCCAACACAAGAGCCACCTTTTAGATCAGGACTGCCTTATATGCAAAAGGGCTGATAAACCCCTCAGGTGATGCTGACTTAAGCCAATGGGTAATTACCAAGAAACCAGAGAAAATATGGAAACACCATATAACTAATGGCAATCAACATTCTTCATGCATTGAAAAGAAGAACAAGAAATTGTATGATCCAGATACTAGACTCACAGATCCAGCAGACTCAAGTGTGTGGAAGGGATTCCTTCACATGTTCTCTATAAAGCAGTTTAAAGTTACAGCCACGCCAGAGTCTGGTTATAGCAGTCATCTTTGCCAGGATTTACCAAAAGTGTTAACATCCGAAGGATGCATTTTGCAAGAGTCTGTTTGGGAATATGTGGATCGTATCTGGCCAGAGTGCACCAAGGACATGTGTGTGATCCGACTGAATCAAAGAACGTCAAGTGATGCAGTTTCATATGCTCGGCTGTATTCTTATCTTAATCGGAAGCTGAGATATGCAATCATCAGAAGTCATGGCATGGAGGCGTTCCTAGTGCCTCTACCTGCCGGCCAACCCATCCCTCAAAGATTGCGTCCTTTGGGAGGTCCAGGTTTGGAAGACAACCATCCTATTCTGCTTCTGATCTTGCTTCTTCCAAGCCATCCTTCCTGGACAGCTTATCCCAAAAAATCTTCCAAGAATCTTCCAAGAAACATAAAGAAGGTTTGGATATCCCAGATGATATTTTCTCTGACATATTAGCAGATGTTGAACGAGAGGAGAGACAAATGGCCGAGCAAGGGCTCCCTCCTCCAGGTTTCCCAAATTTTGAGCAGTGGAATCAGAATTCTGAGGATACAGGAGAGGAAGTTGGCATGCCTGAGAACATGAATATGCTCCAAAATTTGAGCAATGGCCTTCAGTTCCCAGGAGAATTCTCTGTAATTATAGGAGAGAGTCAGGGTGCTAATATTATGCCACCTCTCCATGTGCCAAATACTGTTCCAGCAGGTCTCCCATATCCATCTTTTCCATTGTATCCAGAAGCAGCCTACCCTGGCTGGCATGGTATGTTGCCCCCTACTCATGCAGTAAATCCATTGTCCATTGTCTCTTCTCGTACCCGCTTTCACAAATAATACCACCTAACTTCTTATCTGATCAACATTTTACTGCAGGACCTCAACCTTTTGCATAAATGTTGTAGTTTTGTTATATTTACGTTTTTTGTTTTTTTTTAACTGTTTTGTTATAGCGAAATATTGAAAAAAATACATGTAATGTGCTGAACATCAAAGCTGAAATTTTAATTTGTCTCAGTAAGTTGAAAGCCATACTTTCTATGGGAGTTTCAAATGTTCAATAATTGTTTTCTGAAGAAAGCATAACTGTCTGTTTTTAGCAAGCAACAACCCCATATTAAGCTGTTTATTCACTGAACATCTATTTGTACTGAATTGAAAACTGAATGACAAAATGTAGGCAAAAAACGAATGATTTGAATATATTCTTCAAATACCAGAATTTTTTAATTTGTTTTTTAGTTCACTACTATTCTGTGTTTAGTAATGTATAAGTGTGCCAGATGTGACAAGTTTACATAGGTTAATTATAGCCACTGTTATATCTGGGCTCCAAATACATGCATTTTGGCAAACACCTCAAAGCCCATGAAAGCTTTGTGTTGTTGAATTTCAGTGATTTCTTTTCTGTTGCATGTGTACAGTTGTACTGTAAAATGAGTAAAGCATGGGATATGTTTTTACATTTGTATACTAAAATTTTTAATATACGTTGAAAAAAAAAAAGGACGCATGAGCCTACAGGCATTGCGCATGAGCGTCCAGTAACGTGGCAAAAAAATGCCCAGCTCCCCAGAGGCTGTCCTAGCACCCCGGTCATACAAATATTCATTAACAGCTTTTTCTTGTTGGAGCAGGCGGTCGAACATTAGGAGTGTTGAATTCCAACGTGTAGGGCTGTCGCAAATCAAGCGCCTCACTGGCATGTTGTTTCGCCGCTGGATATCGGCAAAGTGAGCCATGGCCGTGTAGGAACGCCTGAAATGGCCACACACCTTCCTGGCCTGCTTCAGGACGTCCTGTAAGCCTGTGTACTTATGCACAAAGCGTTGTACGATCAGATTACACACATGTGCCATGCACGGCACATGTGTCAACTTGCCCAACTTCAATGCCGCTATCAAATTTTTTCCGTTGTCACACACCACTTTGCCGATATCCAGTTGCTGCGGAGTCAGCCACTTTTCCACCTGTGCGTTCAGGGCGGACAGGAGTGCTTGTCCAATGTGACTCTCTGCTTTCAAGCAAGTCAAACCCAAGACGGCGTGACACTGCCGTATCCGGGATGTGGAATAGTACCTGGGGAGCTGGGGGGGTGCCGTTGATGTGGAGCAAGACGCAGCAGCACAAGAGGACTCAGCCGAGGAGGTTATGGAAGAGGATGGAGTAGGAGGAGTAGAGGAGGTGGCAGCAGGACTGCCTGCAATTCGTGGCGGTGTCACCAACTCCTCTGCAATGCCACACATTCCTTGCTTGTCAGCCGTCAGCAGGTTTACCCAATGCGCAGTGTAGGTGATATACCTGCCCTGACCATGCTTTGCAGACCAGGTATCAGTGGTCAGATGGACCCTTGCCCCAACACTGTGTGCCAGACATGCCATGACTTCCTTTTGCACAATCGAGTACAAGTTGGGGATTGCCTTTTGTGAAAAGAAATTCCGGCCGGGTACCTTCCACTGCGGTGTCCCAATAGCTACAAATTTTTTGAACGCCTCAGACTCAACCGGATTGTATGGTAAAAGCCGGCGGGCTAATAGTTCGGACAAGCCAGCTGTCAGACGCTGGGCAAGGGGGTGACTTGGTGACATTGGCTTCTTACGCTCAAACATGTCCTTGACAGACACATGACTGTGGGCAGATGAGCGGGAACTGCTCAAGGCGGGAGACGGAGTGGCGGATGGTTGAGAGGGGGCAAGAAGGACAGCAGTGGTTGACGTGGCTGAAGATGCTAGACCAGGAGGAGGATGGCGACTTACAGTAGGCGTGCTGCTTGTACTCATGTGTTGATCCCATAGGCGTTTGTGATGTGAGATCATGTGCCTACGCAAAGCAGTTGTACCTAGGTGGGTGTTGGACCTCCCACGACTCAGTTTCCTTTGGCACAGGTTGCAAATGGCATCGCTGTTGTCCGAGGCAAACACACAAAAAAAATGCCACACTGCTGAGCTCTGCAATGACGGAATTCTGGTGGTGGACACAGCATGCTGTCTGACTGTGCCACTAGCTCCTTGCGACGACCCCCCCCCCCTGCTTCCAACTCGTCTCCTCCTCCTCTCTGTCTCCCCATCTGAACTTTCGCCCTGTTCTTCTTCTTGCCGAGCGGGCACCCACGTGACATCCATGGACGCATCATCATCATCAATCGCTTCGCTTGTATCTGACAACTCACAAATGGAAGCAGCAGCGGGTACAACATCATCATCATCACACCGTACCTCCATGTGTTTAATGCTGCCTGCCTGAGACATATCCCTGTTATCTACATCCTCTAGCAATAATGGTTGCGCATCACCGCTTGAAGACAAGTAACTGCTATTCAATCTATAACAGTGAAAAATAAATTTTGCTTTTAAAAGCACGCTATAGAGACACCAGATATGTTTGGCAATGTGCACTGGAACAGTTCTGCAGAGCACACGCTGAAGGAAGGACTGACACACCCGCTTGAAGACAAGTAACTGCTATTCAATCTATAACAGTGAAAAATAAATGTTGGTTTTAAAAGCACGCTAAAGAGACACCAAATATGATTGGCAACTGTCAAAGCACGCTGGAACAGGTCTACAGAGCACACGCTGAAGTAGGCCTGACACCCAGACGCTTGCAGACAACTAACTGCTCTTCTATTACAGTGAAAAAAAATGATTTCTTTAAAATCTAAAGCTTAAGCTATTGTTAAAACAGATATGAGTGGTGGCACTGGGCAAGTAGGCACAGTATCCAATGTGAACCTCACACAGAAGCTGGCAGGCAGGCAACTGCTATTCTATTACAATGAAAACAAATTATTTATTTAAAATCTAAAGCTTAACCAATTGTTAAAACAGATATGAGTGGTGGCACTGACTGTGCAAATGGGCAAGGCATCCAACCTGACACAGAAGCTGGCAGGCAGGCAACTGCTCTTCTATTACAGTGAAAACAAATTATTTATTTTAAATGTAAAGCTTAACCAATTGTTAAAACAGATATGAGTGGTGGCACTGGGCAAGTAGGCACAGTATCCAATGTGAACCTCACACAGAAGCTGGCAGGCAGGCAACTGCTCTTCTATTACAGTGGAAACCTTTTTTCTTTGTAAAAGCACGCTAAAGAGACACCAGATATGATTGGCAACTGTCAAAGCACGCTGGCACAGGTCTGCAGAGCACACGCTGAAGTAGGCCTGACACCCAGACGCTTGCAGACAACTAACTGATGTTCTATTACAGTGAAAAAAAATGATTTCTTTAAAATCTAAAGCTTAAGCTATTGTTAAAACAGATATGAGTGGTGGCACTGACTGTGCAAATGGGCAAGGCATCCAACCTGACACAGAAGCTGGCAGGCAGGCAACTGCTCTTCTATTACAGTGAAAAAAAATGATTTCTTTAAAATCTAATGCTTAAGCTATTGTTAAAACAGATATGAGTGGTGGCACTGACTCTGCAAATGGGCAAGGCATCCAACCTGACACAGAAGCTGGCAGGCAGGCAACTACTCTTCTATTACAGTGAAAAAAAAATGATTTCTTTAAAATCTAATGCTTAAGCTATTGTTAAAACAGATATGAGTGGTGGCACTGACTGTGCAAATGGGCAAGGCATCCAACCTGACACACAAGCTGGCAGGCAGGCAACTGCTCTTCTATTACAGTGAAAAAAAATGATTTCTTTAAAATCTAAAGCTTAAGCTATTGTTAAAACAGATATGAGTGGTGGCACTGGGCAAGTAGGCACAGTATCCAATGTGAACCTCACACAGAAGCTGGCAGGCAGGCAACTGCTCTTCTATTACAATGAAAACAAATTATTTATTTAAAATCTAATGCTTAACCAATTGTTAAAACAGGTATGAGTGGTGGCACTGACTGTGCAAATGGGCAAGGCATCCAACCTGACACAGAAGCTAGCAGGCAGGCAACTGCTCTTCTATTACAGTGAAAAAAAATATTTATTTTAAATGTAAAGCTTAACCTATTGTTAAAACAGATATGAGTGGTGGCACTGGGCAAGTAGGCACAGTATTCAATGTGAACCTCACACAGAAGCTGGCAGGCAGGCACCTGCAATTACATTACACAGGAAAAAAAAAAAAAAAAAAAAGCAGCCTGATGTTATAGCCCTAAAAAGGGCTTTTTGGGGTGCTGTCCTTACAGCAGAGATCAGATGAGTCCTTCAGGATTGTAGTGGACACTGAATACCCTAGCCTAGCTATCAATTTCCCTATCTAATCAGCAGCAGCTAAACTTTCCCTCCTCTCACTAAGCATGCAGCTTCAGAATGAATCGAAAATGGATGCTGGGAGGGAGGTTAGAGGGTGTGGAAGGGAGGGAGTGCTGCTGATTGGCTGGAATGTGTCTGCTGACCGAGAGGCACAGGGTCAAAGTTTGCCCAATGATGACGAATAGGGGGCGGATCGAACTGCGCATGGGTCCGCCCGCCGCGGCGAACGCGAACACGCTAAGTTCGCCGGCGGACAGTTCGGTACATCACTAATCCAGAGATAAAAGGGTGTGCTGGAGGAAATGAAATGTATGCTGAAAATAACAACACACTCAGACTAGCACAAGATCGTCAGAGTAGTGTTAAGTAATGCTATAGTTTCAAAACATACCCCTCAGCTAGAAATCCTCCCCCCCCCCCCTGTATAGTAGAAATAAACCACATAAACTAGATCCCTGGTATCAATAAACAATAGGATGTAAGTTGAAACGAACTTTACATCCCATAAGAGGGAACAAGAGTGACGAGATAACATAAAAAATCGTTGGTTCCTAAGGTTCCGTCACTCAGGATATTACAGGAAAAAACGCTGCTCATATACAAATGTGGTCCTAAATTCTAATGAAAAATCTAATTGCTAAAGTAGCGAGACGACCAAATAGAGCAGACTTGAAATCCAAAATCCTAGTGTATAGAGGAAGATCCTAAAAAGCTCTTTTTACCGGGACCACTTGGTCAAAGATTAGATTAGGAATCTGCCTGTTGTACTCTAACTAGGAGAGGATCTTCCTCTATACACTAGGATTTTGGATTTCAAGTCTGCTCTATTTGGTCAGTAGGTACGCTGTTGGAGTGTTGCCTATGACAGGTCTGCGTATATTTGTAAGGCTTTGTATTACTCCATCAGGCGTTGTTTTCGACTTGCTTTCATAATTAAGTCCTTTACATGGAAGTAATGGATCCGCATTAGTACATCCCTTGGTGATGATAACGGTATATGTTTCGGTCGTCCGACCCTGTGTATGCGGTCTATAATAATCAGATCTGGGTCTACCTCTGGTATAAGTTTGGCAAAGAAGGATATGGTATACTGAAGCAGTTGTTTGCTGTCCACCTCCTCCGAGATGCCCCTAATTCTGACATTGTTTCTCCTGGATCGATCTTCCAGGTCTGTCAGTTTGTCTTCATGGGCTTTGATTTTCTGTTCCAGCTCCTGCATGGCGTCCACCATACTATTGTGGGCTTCTGCATGCTCCGCCATCTTATTTTCTATATGAGAAGTGCGGTCCCCCAGATCCGACACATCTTTAGCTAAGTTAGCAATTACCTCTTTAAATTGATGCATTAGGGAGTTGTTCAGGGTTTCCAGCAGGGACTTAATTCTTGTCTCCATTATAGGACCCTCGTTCCCCATCTGCACCTCATTGTCTGTGTCCGACATGTGAGCATCAGCCCCGTCTTCAGCGCCATCTTGCTCCCTCTCCGGCGGCTTTTTTGTCTGGGCGCCTTCTGGACAAAAAGTGCTGCTTTATCCATTTTTGCCTTGTTTTTTGCTGCCTTCTGGTAGGGTAGCTGGTCAGGGGTCGTCAGGAGTAATTTGCTGCTTGTTACGTGCAGTTTAAGCCGCTGAAATTCATCGCTTAACGCCGGTCGGGTAGGAGCACAGCACTATACGTCCATTCCCGCTGGCTGTCGGCCACGCCCCCCTGAAGCAGCAAATTTTAAAACTGATGGCAGCTGGTCCTGTAATACTTTCAACTATTCAGCATGTCCTGATGCAAATTTGAAAGAACTTGGAACAAAAGGTTCATTGGGGAAAGTGATTGGCATTGTTCTGCCTGTCTTTAACTAATGAGGTGACACTTGTATTTTAGAGTTTGGAGTTGCACAAATATATATTAATACTCCTAGTAAATGTGTTACTCAACTACTCCCTACTTAACTACTTAACTAAAAGCATTTTTTTTCAATTTCAATGTAAATGTAAAATAATTTAAATAGAGTTCCACGGTCGTTTTGCCACAGATAGTCTCTGCAATTTTGGTTTCTAGTCTTTAGGTCTTGGATTAAATTGAGCACATATGAGACACTCCTGTACTATATTTATTCATCATTCTTTTAAATCAGGATGATAAAATTTATTTTGCAGGATCTTAAACAGTTTTTCTGTACCGACTTAAATCCTGCCCGCATTCTCCATCATTAAATGTAGGAAATTAGCTGTTCCTGATATGTTTGTCACACCAAAGTTCTAATAATCAAATCAGATTGTATTGCAGCCAAAAATGTATATTTATTCTAACATACACACCATGAGAAAATAACACAAAATCTTTGCACACATCTGGACCAATACAGCAATGTGTAAGCACTTCAAGATAGTATTCATTTTTGTTGTTAGAAGTATTGGTGAGGAATTTCTAACTGTAAATGTTTTATATGTCTAAAAATCAGTTACTTACGAGGCATACACATAAGGTTACCTGATTCTTTAAAATATGTGACCATCATAGAAAAAGGTTGTGGCTTAACCATTCTGTCCAATCTACGATTAGAGCCAGACGTTATACAAATGGTTAGGAAATAGGGGTAGGTGATGTATAGAGTCCCACAAGGGGAAACTAACATCAGGAGAGCTTCACTGTTTAAGAAATGAGGAAGGGGGCCCTACCTTTAATCAATGTAAGGATAGAAAGTGATATGCAAACAAAAAGTATAACTTGAAAAAAGGGAGATCTACTAAACGGTGCCCAGGGGATCAATTGTCTGGAGTACTAACTATCATCTACGTTCCAGTTCCCCTAGCGTCCTCATTGGAGCTCCCTATTAGGTGGTTACAGTGGTGCATCTCATGAGCCCTTGACTTGTATCCAGACTCCTGACCTGCACTCTGTTTACTTTATTTCTCCATTTTGTGTTTTATACAAATGGTTATACTTGGGGGGTAAAATATAATTTACACAAAGGTCTTTCTGTTTACATGATTAAATTAATTTCTTCAAAAATAAACTTCCTAAAACCCATGGGAGTCTTGCTTGCAATACTAGGTCAAAGGGTAATATCAACAGGCTTTCATCAATCATTATCTCAACAAGAACAATATGTGGGGACCATTGGTAAACAAATAAATATGATCTCTCAGTTCTTGTGTCTGAAAGTATTTTAAAATGATATTAATTTCAACTAATACAAAAATTATAATATTCACATCACAAAGATAAAATCCTACAACCCATCAGATATTTAAAGTTCAATAAATATATTTCATAACCCAGTGCAGGTGTGTCCCTTTTATTCAAACTCTACGCAGTGGAACATGCACATTCTAAACATGAAAGGGTTTGGACTAAAAAAATTAAATTGCAGAGTCTAGATCTGGAATTAGACATAATATGTGCCTTGGTTGGTTCTTGGGATTGTTTAGAAATGATTGAAGATTACATTTCTTGAAATCCCTGGTGATTATAATGTTGGTAGAGGATTTAGTGGACTTTATTTTGCGTATGCAGTACACTAAACAGTGGTCAATGAAACTGTTAGTGAGAACGCCCACCTACTGGATTCTGTCAGGACAACTGGAGAGAATCTGATCTAGCAAATTATGGTTATGGCTTATCATCTTAATTTGAGTTGGGGAGGAAATTAATTGTATTAGCTGCAACATGATTTATTATTTTTAGGATTCAGCCAATCATTATTAAAATCTCCAAAAATCAACAGTTCACTTTTTTGGTTTTGAGCTACAGTTTCACAAAGGAATTGGGCTATGTCTAAAAAGGAATGCACTAGGGAGCTAGATGGGCCTTAGATTCCTGCAACAATGATAGTTTTACTGAAAGGGATCTTGATTGTGCCAGAAAGGAAATCAAAGGTGGCAGGGGAGCTGTAGTTTTGTTTAAAAGGGTGAACTTTAGAAACAATCCCAAGAAATTATGCATTCCCAAAGGAAAGATCAAATTACTTTCCAATTTAAGATGAAAAATAGACTAAATTGGATTAATAACTCATCAGCTAAAAACAAAAGAATATGAGAATGTTGTCTTCAAAAAGCATTTACCGTATTTATCGGCGTATAACACCCACTTTTTCTCCCTGAAAATAGGGGGGAAATCGTGGGTGCGTGTTATACGCCGATATCCCATAATTACTTACCTGTCTTGAAGCGTGGGCCGGTGTTCAGCGCGCACCGCGGTACTGGAACTTCAATTTCAGGTTCCGGTTTCCGGCGGGACTGAAAGGAAGTGTGCACACTTGTGCACACTTCCTTTCAGTCCCGCCGGAAACCAGAACCTGAAATTGAAGTTCCTTTACCGCGGTGCGCACTGTGAAGCCGGCCCACGCTTCAAGACAGGTAAGTAATTATGGGACAAGGGAAAGTGCACTAGGGGACACTATGGGAGGGGGTGGAGAATACTATGGGAGGGGGGGAGAATACTATGGGAGGGGGGAGAATACTATGGGAGGGGGGGGAGAATACTATGGGAGGGGGGAGAATACTAGGGGAGGGGGGAGAATACTATGGGGGGGGAGAATACTATGGGAGGGGGGAGAATACTATGGGAGGGGGGGAGAATACTATGTGGGGGAATACTATGGGAGGGGGGAATACTACGGGAGGGGGGAGAATACTATGGGAGAGGGGAGAATACTATGGGGGAGAATACTATGGGAGGGGGGAGAATACTATGGGAGGGGGGGAGAATACTAGGGGGGGAGAATACTATGGAGGGGGGGATACTATGGAGGGGGGAGAATACTATGGAAAGGGGGGAGAATACTATGGAAAGGGGGGGAAACTATGGGATGAGGGGGGTTACAATATGGGATGAGGGAACACTATGGGAGGGGGTGGAGAATACTATGGGAGGGGGGGAGAATACTATGGAAAGGGGGGCACTATGGGATGACGGGGGGAATACTATGGGAGGGGGGAAATTTCCTGGAATTTCCTTCTTAAAATGAGGTGCGTGTTATACGCCGGTGCGTGTTATACGCCGATAAATACGGTATGTTTTTCAGCTCTAATAGTTAAAAGAGAGTTATTTTTATAATAATCTAATCTATAATTTGCATAGGATAGGTGTATGCTTCTCTTATAGAACTCAGTCTTCTCTCCTCTCAACTGTTTCTGGGGTGTTATTGTGTTTTGTTTGTAAATGTCTAGGCATGCAAAAGTGTGGATGTAATATTATTACTGTGGAAACAAAATAAAGTTTATTAAAAATAATAACATTCAATATTTGATTTAACCACAAAGAGCACTATTTACTTTGTTGTTAATTCCATGATCATGAGATAACGTGAATACCAATAAGAGATAAGCCGAGATGTAACTTTATTTTTAATAGTTCAAATGTTTTGGATTGTGATAACGTTCAAAATACACAAAAACACAATTCTAGCCTGAATTCAGGAGGTGTAATGGGATGAATAAACGGCTGTGATTATAACTGATGCATTTGACCGGTAAAACTAACATGAATGTACTTTAGTTTCAAATTACATGTCACACGTATCTATTATATATATAATTAATGTAATATATATAATTTTACCTCATAATAATAATAATAATAATAATAATAATAATAATAATAATAATAATATCTTAAAAAACAGAACTTAAACAAGTTGCAGAACAATTGGAATTGATGTCAAACCTTTCTTCTTTTCTTTTTGTAAAATATGCTTTAAAATAGTTTTTTCCTCAGTAGGAATAGCAATAATCTATTTTGATAAAAAAAAGGCCTGTCACTTTTTCTCTAGATCTCCCTTAGAACCAGGAACTGCTTGTGCCAGCAGGTAAACAAAAAAGCATATAGGATACAATACAATAGCTATACTGAAGCAGAGTATACAATAGCTATACATTCTTTTTACTGATGAAAAGAAACCAGCTCAGTACTGTTTTTAATGTATTTCAGCATCAGCAAAGAAACAGTATATAAAGACTCGTCATTCTGTGTAACAGCACAACTTGCATGAGCAGATCAACCATCACTGAAAATGGGAAAGGTAAGATGATCTGAATATTGTAAATATTTGCAACACAAGAAATTTTGGAAACAATAAACAGATTTTTTTTTTTTTTTTTTTTTACAATGTATATTTTTATTAGTTGAAATATACACAGGAAATAAACACAGGAAGTTCAATCACAATAGAGTAGACATCAACAGATGCAAGCTTTACAGTGTATCTTACAGTGAAGTAATGCAATGTATGGTAAGCCAAAATAAAATTCGTAGAACATAACAAAGCAAAGTAAGGCACATTGGTACAACAAAATATATGGAAACAGAGTGTTACCTTAGCCCTGCACAACATTAACAAAGAGCATTATCATCTACAGTAATATACAATGAATCTACTGTGGTACCGACCATGGTCCTATTACTTTGACATAGCATGCAATGGTATTAACACTTTTTAGTACTTGTGCATCTTGAGTATATTACATAAACCTTGGTACATGTACACCCCCTAAAGTGGATAAGGTAATGTTATACACACTGCGTGGAAGCATGGGAACTCGAGATATACCTTTTTATTGGTGATGGGTGGGTTTGTACCAAAACCCTACAGATATGCGTGCTATAACAGATATCCAATGTTTGATATTAGTGTAAATGAAAATTCAAATATGCGGTACATAAAATAACTGTCCTATAGATGATTTGAAAGCTTGCCTGTCATGTTTTACCACACAGAAGTACCATAAAGGTGTTCTATATCATAAATCCAGTTCTTAATTAGCATCCTGTATAATGCTCCAATGAATAAGATGAACTTACAAAATAAAGTTGCAAACTTGTAAGGAAAACTATGTGAAATTTTATGAACAGGGAGGAAGAGGGAGGGGGTGGGGGAAAGGCAAGGTTATTTATTACCAGAGTTCATGATAAGATCTTTAATGGGTGTTATCTGCAATCACTTCCCAGTTATGCCAAAGTTTACGGAAAGTTGGGTTATAACCCCTGTGACCCCACTCTCTTTCGAAAATATAGGTGGTGTGGACCTGTTTTATTACCTCCTGAATAGTGGGACATAATTGACTTTTCCAGTGGGCGGCTATGCTAAGTTTGGCTGCCACAAGGATATTGAGCACCGCTGCTCTTGAGGGGAAGCTGTGTAATACAGGAGTCAGGTGGAGGAGGTAGGTAGCTGGCGAGAGTGGAAGAGTGTGGTTACTAAGCGATGTGATTAATTGTTGAATTTGTAACCAGAAGGTGTCTAGGACTTTACAATCCCAGAATATATGCTTCAATGTACCGTTTGGGTCAGCACACCTCCAACAACATCCAGTTGAGCCAGAATAGATCTTCCCTAATCTAGATGGGGACATGTACCACCTCATTAATATTTTAAAATACGCTTCCCAATGTGTAACACATTTTGATGATTTTTTAGTGTATACTATTGCATTTACCCAATTGGACATGGGGAACGTTTCTTCTAGGTCTTGTTCCCAGCGGAGCATATAAGGCAATTTAGCTTTGTCTTTGTCATTGTTCACCGCCAGGGTTGCGTAACAAAGGGAGAGAGGTTTTAAGATGGGTGCCTTTTTATGAGTTGTGAAACAGATATGCCCCAGTTTGCTCATTGTTAGAGAACTGACATATTTTACGGATCTAGATTGCAAAATGTGTTTGACCCTCAGATACACAAAAAGGTCTCCTGAAGGTAAAGCAAAGTTTGTTTGTAGAGTAGGGAAGGGGGTCAACCCCTTGACTGAGTATAGTGAGTAAACATGGGTTATACCTTTAGATACCCATTGTTGTATAGGCAAGTCTGGAGATATGACCGTAAGAGCCTGTAAAGGAGCAATAAATAGCAATTCAGGGCTTGGGCAGATCAGGGGGCTCCAGGACTTCCATGATTTAAGTAAAAATTTAGATGTCGATAGCATACCCTGCGAGCTGTGGAATGAAGTGGACCACAGAGTATGTGATATTTGCTGTAGGTCTCCACATTTCTCTTCTAGGTGAAGCCATACTGGGCAGGATTTGTGTGTTAATATATCGATACCCTGCGTTAGTACTGTTGCTATATAATAGTTTTTGATATTGGGTAAGTTCAGGCCACCTTTTTCCATAGGGCGCCACAGTGACCTAAAGGAAATTCTCGGAGGTTTTTTCTTCCATACATGAGCATTTAAAAGTTTTTGAAACCGTTTTAATAGAGCATTAGGGAGAGCTATGGGCAGCGTCCTAAACAGATATAGTATAATGGGAATTGCCATCATTTTAAGTGACGCGATCCTGCCTAGCCAAGAGACATTGGCCTTATCCCATGTTTCAACTTGCTTTGAAAGTTTTGATAGAACCTCTATATGATTCTCCAAAATGATTTGTTTCTGTGTGTGAGCTATTTTGACTCCTAAGTAGGAGATCGAGGTTTTACGCCACTCAAAAGGAAATTGGGCCTTAAGATCATCTATTGTTTTGGAGTCTAGATTGAAGGGAAGGATTTGTGTTTTGGTAATGTTGTTTTTATAATACAAAATTCTACCATACGTTTTCAGAGTGTTTACAATGGATATCATCCGCAAAAAGTGCGATCTTTATTTCCCCTGCTGGTGTGATAAGACCTGGAATTAAGGTGTCTTTTTTGATAAGTCTAACTAATGGTTCCAGACACAAAATAAAAATGTGTGGTGACAGTGGGCAGCCTTGTCTGGTTCCATTCTTTATGGAGAAACTACGTGAAATAAAGCCTGTATTGAAGACCTTAGCGGAGGGCGAAGAGTAGAGGGCTTTTATGCTTGTAATGAAATGGCTTGAAAATTGGAACGCTGATAGTGTACGTTCCATATATGACCAATTCAGGCGGTCAAAAGCCTTTTCAGCATCCAAAGCCATAAAAGTACCTTCTATTTTATTTTTGAACGCCCATTCCAATAGATCCATACAATATCTTGTATTGTCCCCTACCTGTTTACCCGGGACAAAGCCTGCTTGTTCTATTTGCATATAATTTGACATCAGCATTCAGAAGTGATATTGGACGAAGGTTGCTACAAATCGTCGGCGATTTGTTTGGTTTGGGCAGAGTTATGATGAATGCTTCCAGCATTTCTCGTGGAAATGATCCAGATTTTTGAACTGAGTTGAATATTTGCGTGATGTGTGGAATCAGTTGTGGTGCCATTTTAATGTAATAGTAATTTGAGAGTCCATCAGGACCTGGGGCTTTGTGTTTTGGGAGGGATCGTATGGTTGTTTTTGAGTTTGATTTGGAAATGATGTAGGGAATTTTCGTTGAAGGTATTTAGTTTTCAATTTGTTTGCTAGCAATTTGCCTGCTTTGTTTCCCATGTGGTAATAATGTTGTTGCAGCTTTCTTGCGTTATTATTATATTCCTGAGCGTGCAATTGGCGGAGTGCCTCTTGAGTTTTGGTTATTTGTTTAGATAGGGATTTAGAGGGAACGGACTTATTTAACTTTTCCAATGACGCCAGTTTTTGAGTAAATGCAGTAAGCGAGTCTTGGAAACGTTTTTTCTGTTGGGATCCTAATTTTATAAATTCCCCTCTTATGACCGCTTTATGGGCGAGCCACACTATTTCGGTAGGTGTATCATCAGTGGAGTTGGCTGTGAAGTAGTTATCTAGTTCAGTAGCAATGGTATTGCGTTTTTTTGGGCAATCTAAAATAGACTCGTTTAGTCTCCATTTACCCCGGTCTTTGGCAGGGTAAGGAACTTCAATGACAGTTTCTATCGGAGCATGGTCAGACCATGAACGTTGTCCTATCGTTTGAGTTTTTAGATGCGGTAGTGTAGATTTATCTATCAGACAAAGGTCTATGCGTGTGTATGTAGTGTGGACGTGAGAGAAATAAGTGTAATCTCTAGCTGCGGGGTATACGTTTCTCCAAGCATCATACAGGTCAACTGAGTGGAGCAGGTGGGAAAACAATTTACTTGTGTGTATAGAAGCCTTGTTAGGAGGCTTGTTTTGGATACGTTGTGTGTCCAACTGCGGATCTAGCGTGCAATTAAAGTCACCACAGATTATTAAGTGGCCTTGTTTGAGACGAGATATTTTGTTTATGGCTTTTTTTATAAATGAGTTTTGAGCTACGTTCGGAGCATAAAGGGAAGCTAGTGTTACTTGAATACCATTTAAATCACCTACTAGTACCAGCAACCTGCCAGCTGGGTCAGAATATTGATTGTGTAGTGTAAATACCCAGTCTGAGTGGAAGAGAATAGCTACCCCTTTAGTTTTATTGGGTGCTTGTGCATGATAACTGACAGGGTAATTTTTCGAGTATAGTTTAGGTGAGTTCACTTTTTGAAAGTGAGTTTCCTGCAAACACACTATAGCTGCCTTTGAAGCATGCATTTCTTTCAATACCTGCCGCCTTTTATTAGGGCTATTCAGACCCTTAACATTGATAGACAGAATTTTCATATTGTTTTGGGACATAATGATGTGTTGGTGGTAACTCTAACAGTATGGTCCTTACTGAAGCAGGAGAGGCTAATTTTCCTAGCGCTTACAGTTTGCAATCTTATCCAAATACATTTTTCTGCAAGATCTGGTATATACCTTGAGAACTTTGTTAGCAGGTTATGGGTAAATAGGGAAAGGGGGTTGAAAAACTGGGGATATAACAAACTAAAGTATGTACAACAATCTCCGTCGTGAAGGAGATGAGTAACGGCCATATAGAGAACACCTTGAGGTGATCTCAAGAGGTGGCCTAGTGTGGTGGGGAAACGTGGAGCTCCTACCATCCTAAGAGGATGTAACTCGGTAATGTAAGAGGCATGAGATTCATTTAGACCAAAGGAAAAATAAGAAAAAATACTACCATAATTGTGATACCTTTGCATACAATCAGCGGTTAATAGTGATGTATATAATATCGCCATGTTTATACGGTGGTTAATAGCAACTAAAACCTAAGTTATATTATGTTATGTTACTGCCTGATAAGCACGATAACGACTATTGCAGTGCCGTTAATCAAACACTTATTGCCTTTTCAGGCCCCAATAGGAGTAAGAGGGATTGAACCCAGTAATCATTTCATCTGAGTCGCTAACGAGAGATAATACGCCATAAAGTTGATACGCATATAATGACTCCCAGATTTGGCCTAAAGTCTGATCCTCAGCGCTCTGGAGAGGAGCTGCGGATCATAAAGTACCAAGAGTCTACAACATTTAAGTGGGAAACGTTAACTCCTAAGACTGTATTGAGTTGGTAAACTTAACCAGGTTGCAAGTGGAACCTTACTACCAGCGGTGAACTTATTTACAAGGTGGCACATGTGTGGTTAGCGTATAGAGAATATTATGTGATGACAAATAAGCGTGAAATAAACTACCATTAGAGCTGTGTTCCACAAAGGGAGGTCTAAGGGGTTACAATTAGGTTGATAGTGGCATACAAATGCGTGGACAAGCAAACTCTAAAGTGCTTTAAAATATTTGAAAGGCGGATTGGTAGTTACCGATCCCGCTAGCGGGTCCGGTAAAGGAAGGCTTACGGTATACATAAATAACACACTCTACAGTTTTGACATACATTGAGATATCATACCCATCAGTGCGTATTAAGCACGATATAGATGGCAAAAATAGTTCATTTCTTTGTGGATTTTGCTCCCGCCATGTGCCAGTCCGCAAGAATTTTCTTCGGGGAAGCTCCTCCAGATTCCGTGCCCTTATCCTCCGTGTTACGCCACAGTCCCCATTCTGAGAGAGCCTTCATGCCTTCACTTGGGTTGGTAAAGATCCGGGTAGAACCTTATCTCCACACGATCAGCTCGTCGGGTATCCCCACTTGTAGTTCACATTGTTGTTGCGCAGCGTTTTGGTGATGGTGACAAACTCTCTACGTTTTGCCATAGTGGCAGCTGATAAATCCGCAAATAAAGCAATTTTTGAGTGTGGATCCGGGAGAGTCGGTAGTTTTCGTGCCGCTGACAATAAAGCATCTTTATGAGCATAATAGTGGAATTTTACTATTACGTCTCTAGGTACCTCTGATGATAGCCGCGACGGGCGTGGAAGTCTGTGCATGCGGTCGTAGGCCCATGCAGAGTCTGGTAAAGCAGGGACTAAGGCCTTGCATATAGAGAGCACGAATTGAGGGAGAGCATCTTGGGAGACATCATCTGGAATACCACAAAATCTGATGTTTTGCCTTCTCGATCTGTCCTCCAAGTCTGCCAATTTTAGCTTTAGGGCTTCATTATCATCTGAAAGAGATTGAAGTTTGTCCACAACTTCATTGTGAGCGTTGCAAAGATCACCGGTTTTGTTTTCAAGATGGCTCGTCCGGTCTCCCAGACTTGCTATTTCCCTGTGTAGCTCACTATCTATGTGGTGAAAATGCGCTTCAATCGTTGCTCTCAACTCTTGGAGCATCTTGTGGAGGCTTTTCTCTGTAATTGGGGAGTCAGAGTACTTTGAGGAAGTCGAGTCTTGATCCGAGGTGCCGTCTGACATGGCCTCTACATCGTCGCCGCCATCTTGGTTCAGTAATTGGCGGTCTTTTTTCTTTGATTTCGTCAATTCTTGGATCTTAGGTTGCTTGTAGGGTGACATCCTGCTATGCCTTAGGTGCCCCACAGTTACTAGTCGGTAAATTAAGTGAGTTACCGCTTTGAGTAGCTTAATTGTAGCTGATCAGGACGGAATATCGCCGGAGCTCTTAGTCCATGCGACTGCTCGCGCCGGAAGTCAGACACGCCCCCGATTTTTTTTTTTAAATGAACCAAAACAAATTCACATTGTAAATGCTTACACTGAATGCCAGCAAACTTTATCCTATACAATATATCCTATCCTATACAATATACTGTGGTGAGTTTATCTAGGCCAGAAACATGACAACATAATATTCCGTAAACTAGTTTTGGACATTTGCCGCCTCATCAAATACAAATTCATCAGAACACATGCATCACATGTTTACTTTTTTCAGACTCAAGATTAAGATTTTTTCAGTTTTTGAAAGTACTCTCTAGTGAATGCCACTATTAACCGTAATAAATTGCTATAATTATGTGAAAGTGAATGCAAGTTCACCAATCAAAAACACAAAATGTACCAAAAACATGTACTCCAATTCTGCCCTAAACTTATATGTTTAACTCCTACACTTTATTATTTGAAAAGGATAATAGTAGATGTTTTTAGGAATCTATAGCATCAAGTAATCAAACCAGAAACAATTTGAACGAAATTATTAACCACTAAAACAATAATAAACTATAAAATCGAAAATGTTCAAATGCATGGTTGTTTCACAGATTGTCTTCTACGAGGATCGTAACTTCCAGGGCCGCTCTTATGAGTGCAACTCTGAGTGTCCAGATATGTCCTCATATTTTCATCGCTGTAATTCCATTCGAGTGGAAAGTGGAAACTGGATCCTGTATGAGCACCCCAACTATAGAGGACACCAGTATTACCTTAGCAGGGGAGAATATCCTAATTTCCAGCAATGGATGGGTTTCAATGACTCCATCAGATCTTGTCGTATTAGCCCTCAGGTAAATATATTCACCAAAGCAGTTAAGAATCTTACATAAATATGATGCAGTCCAACAATACATTATTTTCCAATTATTATAAGTTTACCTTTGCAAATATGACCTTTTTTGACTATTAATAATTATTTTATGGAATATATATTCAATTCACAATTCCATTGTCAGGTAACAGGTGGGTAAACATTGATAAAAAAAATATATATATATATATATATATTATCGTATAGATTTTTGATGTTTACATGCAATTATACAATTATTTTACTCTTGTTTATAAATAATTTTTTCTTCGTAAAGCACCATGGATCATTCAGAGTAAAGGTCTATGAGAGGGAGGATTTCCGAGGTCAAATGATGGAGTTCACTGACGATTGTCCTAATGTCAATGAGAGATTCCGTTACCATGACATAAACTCCTGCCAGGTGCTTGATGGCTACTGGATGTTCTATGAGGAACCAAATTACAAAGGCCGCCAGTATTACTTGAAACCTGCAGAGTACAGAAGATATACTGACTGGGGTGCCATGAGCCCAAGAATTGGCTCATTCAGGAGACTTCAGCATTTCTAATAAGTTGTATTTATTACTAAATCAGCATGTCATTAAAAATATAATAAAAGCTTCAAAAATTATCTAAGGTCTATATTTGGTTCATTTTCTATTTTTGTTGTGGTTTTATACCTTTTACTTTACATGCAAAATGCAAACACTTATTTTAAACCACAGTTCAGTAAATAAATTATTAATATAACAGTGGTTCTTATAATAACAAATAATGAGCAAGTAATAAGTTATTTTTTAGATACAGTCCCTCAGAAAGTTGGAGTTGTAACAGACAAAATAGCTTGTTTTACTGAAGATGGTTTGACAAAATAAAAAGTAATAGTATTTCTTAAAAAACATTTTCATTCTTTCATCAACTCTGTCATGTATCACATAATATCTATGATATTATTTTCTGATATGAAAAAAAATTCTTAATGCTCTCTTTTTAGAATATAGTACATTCATATATATATATATATATATATATATATATATATATATATATACATATATATATATATATATATATATATGTATATATATATATATATATATATATATATAAAGGTTCCAATGTTTACACTCCTGTTATCAAGTATATGCCCGTTGCTTATCAGCAAATAGATATAGAACAAATAGTGTGAAGTTAGCACTCCAGGGACTTAGAGGTATCATGAAAAAACTTAATTTTATTCAGGCATCTGCCATGGGATATCATCGTTTCAGTTCTCTGATGGAACTTTCATCGGAATACAGTGCAATACAACAGGCAGTGTTTAAATAACATGAAAACATAATGAATACATTGCATACAGCCTTTGCTCACAATTAACCCCTGGACTGCAGCCAGCTGCATTGAAAAAATTGCAGGTAAATTTGACCCAGTATGGCTAAAACTGCTGGTGCAGAAGTGTACTGGAATAAGCTG
Source organism: Pelobates fuscus (assembly GCF_036172605.1). Taxonomy (NCBI): domain Eukaryota; kingdom Metazoa; phylum Chordata; class Amphibia; order Anura; family Pelobatidae; genus Pelobates; species Pelobates fuscus. The sequence continues at coordinate 79,926,973 of NC_086324.1, forward strand.
GTTATCATAGTTACCAGTTGGAATGCAGAGGGGCTAGTGATGTCGCGAACACGAAATTTTCGGTTCGCGAATGGCGAACGGGAACTTCCGCAAACGTTCGCGAACCGGCGAACCGGGCGAACCGCCATTGACTTAAATGGGCAGGCGAATTTTAAAACCCACAAGGACTGTTTCTGGCCACAAAAGTGATGGAAAAGTTGTTTCAATGGGACTAACACCTTGACTGTGGCATGCCGGAGGGGGATCCATGGCAAAACTCCCATGGAAAATAACACAGTTGATGCAGAGTCTGGTTTTAATCCATAAAGGGCATAAATCACCTAACATTCCTAAATCGCAATGGATATGGATTGACACCTGACATATGACATATTGACACCTTGACATATGGATTGACACCTTGACATATGGATTGACACCTGTCCTCAGAGACCCTGATACACACTGACACAGAGCAGAATAGGGACTGTTCCCCTTACATAGGGTCACTTGGCAGGTATGGATTGGCACCTGTCATCAAAGCCCATGATACACACCGACACAGAGCAGAATAGAGACTGTTCCCCGTCCTCAGAGACCATAATACACACTGACACAGAGCAGAATAGAGACTGTTCCCCCTACATACGGTCACTTGGCAGGTATGGATTGACACCTGTCCTCAAAACCCCTGATACACACTGACACAGAGCAGAATAGGGACTGTTCCCCGTCCTCAGAGCCCATGATACACACTGACACAGAGCAGAATAGAGACTGTTCCCCCTACATAGGGTCACTTGGCAGATATGGATTGACACCTGTCCTCAAAGCCCATGATACACACTGACACAGAGCAGAATAGAGACTGTTCCCCGTCCTCAGAGCCCATGATACACACTGACACAGAGCAGAATAGAGACTGTTCCCCCTACATAGGGTCACTTGGCAGATATGGATTGACACCTGTCCTCAAAGCCCATGATACACACTGACACAGAGCAGAATAGAGACTGTTCCCCGTCCTCAGAGCCCATGATACACACTGACACAGAGCAGAATAGAGACTGTTCCCCCTACATAGGGTCACTTGGCAGATATGGATTGACACCTGTCCTCAAAGCCCCTGATACACACTGACACAGAGCAGAATAGAGACTGTTCCCCGTCCTCAGAGACCATGATACACACTGACACAGAGCAGAATAGAGACTGTTACCCCTACATAGGGTCACTTGGCATGTATGGATTGACACCTGTCCTCAAAGCCTCTGATACACACTGACAAATGGCAGAATAGAGACTGTTCCCTGTCCTCTGAGCCCATGATACACACTGACACAGAGCAGAATAGAGACTGTTCCCCCTACATAGGGTCACTTGGCATGTATGGATTGACACCTGTCCTCAAAGCCCATGATACACACTGACACAGAGCAGAATAGAGACTGTTCCCCGTCCTCAGAGCCCATGATACACACTGACACAGAGCAGAATAGAGACTGTTCCCCCTACATAGGGTCACTTGGCAGATATGGATTGACACCTGTCTTTTTAGAATATAGTACATTCATATATATATATATATATATATATATATATACATATATATATATATATATATATATATATATGTATATATATATATATATATATATATATATATATATATAAAGGTTCCAATGCTTACACTCCTGTTATCAAGTATATGCCCGTTGCTTATCAGCAAATAGATATAGAACAAATAGTGTGAAGTTAGCACTCCAGGGACTTAGAGGTATCATGAAAAAACTTAATTTTATTCAGGCATCTGCCATGGGATATCATCGTTTCAGTTCTCTGATGGAACTTTCATCGGAATACAGTGCAATACAACAGGCAGTGTTTAAATAACATGAAAACATAATGAATACATTGCATACAGCCTTTGCTCACAATTAACCCCTGGACTGCAGCCAGCTGCATTGAAAAAATTGCAGGTAAATTTGACCCAGTATGGCTAAAACTGCTGGTGCAGAAGTGTACTGGAATAAGCTGGTTATCATAGTTACCATTTGGAATGCAGAGGGGCTAGTGATGTCGCGAACACAAAATTTTCGGTTCGCGAATGGCGAACGGGAACTTCCGCAAACGTTCGCGAACCGGCGAACCGGGCGAACCGCCATTGACTTCAATGGGCAGGCGAATTTTAAAACCCACAAGGACTGTTTCTGGCCACAAAAGTGATGGAAAAGTTGTTTCAATGGGACTAACACCTTGACTGTGGCATGCCGGAGGGGTATCCATGGCAAAACTCCCATGGAAAATAACACAGTTGATGCAGAGTCTGGTTTTAATCCATAAAGGGCATAAATCACCTAACATTCCTAAATCGCAATGGATATGGATTGACACCTGACATATGACATATTGACACCTTGACATATGCATTGACACCTTGACATATGGATTGACACCTGTCCTCAGAGACCCTGATACACACTGACACAGAGCAGAATAGGGACTGTTCCCCTTACATAGGGTCACTTGGCAGGTATGGATTGGCACCTGTCATCAAAGCCCATGATACACACCGACACAGAGCAGAATAGAGACTGTTCCCCGTCCTCAGAGACCATAATACACACTGACACAGAGCAGAATAGAGACTGTTCCCCCTACATACGGTCACTTGGCAGGTATGGATTGACACCTGTCCTCAAAACCCCTGATACACACTGACACAGAGCAGAATAGGGACTGTTCCCCGTCCTCAGAGCCCATGATACACACTGACACAGAGCAGAATAGAGACTGTTCCCCCTACATAGGGTCACTTGGCAGATATGGATTGACACCTGTCCTCAAAGCCCATGATACACACTGACACAGAGCAGAATAGAGACTGTTCCCCGTCCTCAGAGCCCATGATACACACTGACACAGAGCAGAATAGAGACTGTTCCCCCTACATAGGGTCACTTGGCAGATATGGATTGACACCTGTCCTCAAAGCCCCTGATACACACTGACACAGAGCAGAATAGAGACTGTTCCCCGTCCTCAGAGACCATGATACACACTGACACAGAGCAGAATAGAGACTGTTACCCCTACATAGGGTCACTTGGCAGATATGACGTGGTCGTGGGAGGAGGAGGATGACTTTCACCTCTTCCCCTGTTAAATTCCCGTTGTGCTGTGACATCACTCTTATATGCTGTGTAAAGCATACTTTTTAATTTATTTTGCAAATGCTGCATCCTTTCCGACTTGTAATTCAGTAACATTTCCGCCACTGTCTGCTTATACCGGGGGTCTAGTAGCGTGGACACCCAGCACAGGTCGTTCTCTTTCAGCCTTTTTATACGAGGGTCCCTCAACAGGCATGACAGCATAAAAGTCCACATTTGCACAAGGTTGGATGCCGAGCTACTCATTTCCCGTTCCTCCTCCTCACACAGAGCAGAATAGGGACTGTTCCCCCTACATAGGGTCAGTTGGCAGATATGGATTGACACCTGTCCTCAAAGCCCCTGATACACACTGACACAGAGCAGAATAGGGACTGTTCCCCGTCTTCAGAGCCCATGATACACACTGACACAGAGCAGAATAGAGACTGTTCCCCCTACATAGGGTCACTTGGCAGATATGGATTGACACCTGTCCTCAAAGCCCATGATACACACTGACACAGAGCAGAATAGAGACTGTTCCCCGTCCTCAGAGCCCATGATACACACTGACACAGAGCAGAATAGAGACTGTTCCCCCTACATAGGGTCACTTGGCAGATATGGATTGACACCTGTCCTCAAAGCCCCTGATACACACTGACACAGAGCAGAATAGAGACTTTTCCCCGTCCTCAGAGACCATGATACACACTGACACAGAGCAGAATAGAGACTGTTACCCCTACATAGGGTCACTTGGCAGATATGGCGTGGTCGTGGGAGGAGGAGGATGACTTTCACCTCTTCCCCTGTTAGATTAACGTTGTGCTGTGACATCACTCTTATATGCTGTGTAAAGCATACTTTTTAATTTATTTTGCAAATGCTGCATCCTTTCCGACTTGTAATTCAGTAACATTTCCGCCACTGTCTGCTTATACCGGGGGTCTAGTAGCGTGGACACCCAGCACAGGTCGTTCTCCTTCAGCCTTTTTATACGAGGGTCCCTCAACAGGCATGACAGCATAAAAGTCCACATTTGCACAAGGTTGGATGCCGAGCTACTCATTTCCCGTTCCTCCTCCTCACACAGAGCAGAATAGGGACTGTTCCCCCTACATAGGGTCACTTGGCAGATATGGATTGACACCTGTCCTCAAAGCCCCTGATACACACTGACACAGAGCAGAATAGAGACTGTTCCCCGTCCTCAGAGACCATGATACACACTGACACAGAGCAGAATAGAGACTGTTCCCCCTACATAGGGTCACTTGGCAGATATGGATTGACACCTGTCCTCAAAGCCTCTGATACAAACTGACAAAGAGCAGAATAGAGACTGTTCCCTCTCTTCAGACCCCATGATACACACTGACACAGAGCAGAATAGAGACTGTTCCCCCTACATAGGGTCACTTGGCAGATATGGATTGACACCTGTCCTCAAAGCCCATGATACACACTGACACAGAGCAGAATAGAGACTGTTCCCCGTCCTCAGAGCCCATGATACACACTGACACAGAGCAGAATAGAGACTGTTCCCCCTACATAGGGTCACTTGGCAGATATGGATTGACACCTGTCCTCAAAGCCCCTGATACACACTGACACAGAGCAGAATAGAGACTGTTCCCCGTCCTCAGAGACCATGATACACACTGACACAGAGCAGAATAGAGACTGTTACCCCTACATTGGGTCACTTGGCAGATATGGCGTGGTCGTGGGAGGAGGAGGATGACTTTCACCTCTTCCCCTGTTAGATTAATGTTGTGCTGTGACATCACTCTTATATGCTGTGTAAAGCATACTTTTTAATTTATTTTCCAAATGCTGCATCCTTTCCGACTTGTAATTCAGTAACATTTCCGCCACTGTCTGCTTATACCGGGGGTCTAGTAGCGTGGACACCCAGCACAGGTCGTTCTCCTTCAGCCTTTTTATACGAGGGTCCCTCAACAGGCATGACAGCATAAAAGTCCACATTTGCACAAGGTTGGATGCCGAGCTACTCATTTCACGTTCCTCCTCCTCACACAGAGCAGAATAGGGACTGTTCCCCCTACATAGGGTCACTTGGCAGATATGGATTGACACCTGTCCTCAAAGCCCCTGATACACACTGACACAGAGCAGAATAGAGACTGTTCCCGTCCTCAGAGACCATGATACACACTGACACAGAGCAGAATAGAGACTGTTCCCCCTACATAGGGTCACTTGGCAGATATGGATTGACACCTGTCCTCAAAGCCTCTGATACAAACTGACAAAGAGCAGAATAGAGACTGTTCCCCATCCTCAGAGCCCATGATACACACTGACACAGAGCAGAATAGAGACTGTTCCCCCTACATAGGGTCACTTGGCATGTATGGATTGACACCTGTCCTCAAAGCCTCTGATACACACTGACAAATGGCAGAATAGAGACTGTTCCCTGTCCTCTGAGCCCATGATACACACTGACACAGAGCAGAATAGAGACTGTTCCCCCTACATAGGGTCACTTGGCATGTATGGATTGACACCTGTCCTCAAAGCCCATGATACACACTGACACAGAGCAGAATAGAGACTGTTCCCCGTCCTCAGAGCCCATGATACACACTGACACAGAGCAGAATAGAGACTGTTCCCCCTACATAGGGTCACTTGGCAGATATGGATTGACACCTGTCCTCAAAGCCCCTGATACACACTGACACAGAGCAGAATAGAGACTGTTCCCCGTCCTCAGAGACCATGATACACACTGACACAGAGCAGAATAGAGACTGTTACCCCTACATAGGGTCACTTGGCAGATATGGCGTGGTCGTGGGAGGAGGAGGATGACTTTCACCTCTTCCCCTGTTAGATTAATGTTGTGCTGTGACATCACTCTTATATGCTGTGTAAAGCATACTTTTTAATTTATTTTCCAAATGCTGCATCCTTTCCGACTTGAAATTCAGTAACATTTCCGCCACTGTCTGCTTATACCAGGGGTCTAGTAGCGTGGACACCCAGCACAGGTCGTTCTCCTTCAGCCTTTTTATACGAGGGTCCCTCAACAGGCATGACAGCATAAAAGTCCACATTTGCACAAGGTTGGATGCCGAGCTACTCATTTCACGTTCCTCCTCCTCACACAGAGCAGAATAGGGACTGTTCCCCCTACATAGGGTCACTTGGCAGATATGGATTGACACCTGTCCTCAAAGCCCCTGATACACACTGACACAGAGCAGAATAGAGACTGTTCCCCCTACATATGGTCACTTGGCAGATATGGATTGACACCTGTCCTCAAAGCCTCTGATACAAACTGACAAAGAGCAGAATAGAGACTGTTCCCCGTCCTCAGAGCCCATGATACACACTGACACAGAGCAGAATAGAGACTGTTCCCCCTACATAGGGTCACTTGGCATGTATGGATTGACACCTGTCCTCGAAGCCTCTGATACACACTGACAAAGAGCAGAATAGAGACTGTTCCCTGTCCTCTGAGCCCATGATACACATTGACACAGAGCAGAATAGAGACTGTTCCCCCTACATAGGGTCACTTGGCATGTATGGATTGACATCTGTCCTCAAAGCCCATGATACACACTGACACAGAGCAGAATAGAGACTGTTCCCCGTCCTCAGAGCCCATGATACACACTGACACAGAGCAGAATAGAGACTGTTCCCCCTACAGAGGGTCACTTGGCAGATATGGATTGACACCTGTCCTCAGAGCCCCTGATACACACTGACACAGAGCAGAATAGAGACTGTTCCCCGTCCTCAGAGGGTCACTTGGCAGATATGGCGTGGTCGTGGGAGGAGGAGGATGACTTTCACCTCTTCCCTGTTAGATTCCCGTTGTGCTGTGACATCACTCTTATACGCTGTGTAAAGCATACTTTTTAATTTATTTTGCAAATGCTGCATCCTTTCCGACTTGTAATTCAGTAACATTTCCGCCACTGTCTGCTTATACCGGGGCTCTAGTAGCGTGGACACCCAGCACATGTCGTTCTCCTTCAGCCTTTTTATACGAGGGTCCCTCAACAGGCACGACAGCATGAAAGACCCCATTTGCACAAGGTTGGATGCCGAGCTACTCATTTCCCGTTCCTCCTCCTCACACAGAGCAGCATAGGGACTGTTCCCCCTACATAGGGTCACTTGGCAGATATGGATTGACACCTGTCCTCAAAGCCCCTGATACACACTGACACAGAGCAGAATAGAGACTGTTCCCCATCCTCAGTGACCATGATACACACTGACACAGAGCAGAATAGAGACTGTTCCCCCTACATAGGGTCACTTGGCAGGTATGGATTGACACCTGTCCTCAAAGCCTCTGATACACACTGACAAATGGCAGAATAGAGACTGTTCCCTGTCCTCTGAGCCCATGATACACACTGACACAGAGCAGAATAGAGACTGTTACCCCTACATAGGGTCACTTGGCAGATATGGATTCACACCTGTCCTCAGAGACCATGATACACACTGACACACAGCAGAATAGGGATGTGGAATAGCACCTGGGGAGCTGGGGGGGGTGCCGTTGATGTGGAGCAAGACGCAGCAGTAGAAGAGGACTCAGCCGAGGAGGTTATGGAAGAGGATGGAGTAGGAGGAGTAGAGGAGGTGGCAGCAGGCCTGCCTGCAAGTCGTGGCGGTGTCACCAACTCCTCTGCAGAGCCACGCATTCCATGCTTGTCAGCCGTCAGCAGGTTTACCCAATACGCAGTGTAGGTGATATACCTGCCCTGACCATGCTTTGCAGACCAGGTATCAGTGGTCAGATGGACCCTTGCCCCAACACTGTGTGCCAGACATGCCATTACATCCTTTTGCACAATCAAGTACAGGTCGGGGATTGCCTTTTTTGAAAATAAATTTGAGCTGTGCTAAACAGATCATACCTCGAGTGCAGAGTGCGTTTAATCCGACTCGTTAATGTTAGTTATTCACTAAGCTTAGTGAAAACATAGTTGGCTTAAAGATGTTTTCGATTCAAGTTCTTGTTCCCCACAGTTGAAATTAACATTCAAATGACAATTCATAAAGCAGAGGGTAATAGGCGCTCGCTATAGTAAGTGATAGGCAGGCAGCAGTGTATAAAACAAGGATTCCCAAAACCTTGTATGTGAAATAGAAATCGGAAAAGAGGAGTGTATACCGCGCCTAGAGGTATTAGTATATAAAAAAATTATACATACATATAGTCGATGGAAATTTTGACAATGGGTGGTAACCTCAAAATAAAAAGCAAAACATAATAGTGCAATACAGTAAATAAACAAGAAAGGTTGAATAAAGCTATACACAGTCCACTCACATGGGGATGAGCTATAACAGAGCTCAGCTGTGATGCGCCTGGACGGTATAATCCCCGTCTCGGGATATAAGGTGGTATTGCTTCAGGGATATTCCAAGGTGCAGTGGTGCGTAGATCATAAAATCCAAAAGTAAAAATATGGCAGCATATGGTGAAGTACGTACTGATATAGTAGTAACAAGTATAAAAGGTATTATACTTACAATTTCTAGAGCATCTAACCTGCTCTAGTATAGACAGCCTAGGTGGTATAATCCCCACCAGGGATATGCAGGATCCAGGGAGTAGAAGGTAATAATAATAAAAATATATATATAAAGTAGGCTAAAAGAAGTACTTTAATATATAAAACAAACAGGTATAATTACAAGTATAAATAAAAGTCCACTTTACGCGTTTCGCCTCACAGGGCTTCTTCAGAAGTGTGGATCATCTCCCTCATGGATCCGTTTATATATGGCTGTCAATTAGGAAAGTTAGTTGGTGGTGTAGTGGTTTCTAGTTCCGGATTCGCTGTCCTGGAACGCTCGTTTCCATTTCCGGGTGGTGTCTGTGGAACGCAGGTGTCGCCAGAATGATGACGCGGCACTCGCGTCGAACCGGAAATGACGTGATAGATGCGTCATTCCGGAATATTGGCCAGAATAATCGTAACGCTCAGGTGGAACGCACGCAACGTCCGAAAACAGCGTGCGTTGCGTTCCAGAGCGTCTATATAGGCAAATAACTGCAATAGAAAAATAAATGTGGGCACAGTAATCTGAATGTTTAACCGCCATATTGGTTATGGGCATTAAGTATATTATAAGGTTTTACTAACATTTCAATGAATATTACATTAACTTAAAGCAATATAAAAGTGGGGTGTTCTCAATCTTAAGGGAAATTTGATATATATATATAAATCAATATATGATGTAGCATAAGTATATAGAGCTAAAATTGCTTATAATGAATATAATGGAAACGTAACATTATAAATATTATGCATAAGACAAAATATATATATTACATAAATGAGTAAAAATATATTATCTTACAATAAATATTGTACATAGCATAACTTGGAGGTCAAGGTCATCCTGTGTTATATTATTACAGGTAGGGTAATGTATATAGAACCAAAAATCATGCAGAGCAAGTGGATATATAGAGGGGTGCTGATAAATGTAAAAAAGCTCGAACGAAATGAAGAAAATAAAATAAATTGAAAAATTGTTATAAGAATAAAAATGTAAATACAATATAATATTAAAAATATGCAGATCTTTGTGAAGATAAAAAACCATTAGGAGCTAATACAAAATATATAAAAAAATATATGGAAAAATATAAAAAAATATAAAAAAATATAATTATAAAAAATTGTAAAGGTCAAAATCTGCATTAAGCCCATTAGGGTGTAGGGTGTCGAGCTGGTACACCCACTTCATTTCTATCTGGCCGATCTTTTTGACAATATCCCCTCCCCTCCAATGTTTTTTTATTACAGCTATACCAGTAAATGAAAGGTGCTTGGGGTCATTGTTGTGCAAGCAGAAGTGTGTGGGTACAGAGTGGGTTTTTAAACCTTTTTCGACGTTTCTACAATGCTCTGCTATTCTTATTTTTAAGGGTCTAATAGTTCTGCCCACATATTGGAGGCCGCACGGGCACTCCAGTAAATAAATGACATTTTTGCTGTTGCATGTAATAACGTCCTTTATATTGTATTTCTTGCCTGTATTATTAGATTTAAATTCTGTCACCATTCTTTTTGTTTTTTTAGTTTTCTTGCACGCTATGCAACAATTGCATTTATAAAAACCTTTATTATCCATAAAATTATTAGTTTTATTAGGACTATTCTTTGTAAAATTCTTAGTTAAATGCATCTTTAAATTTGGAGCGCCTCTAAATACTATTTTTGGTTTATTTGGGATTATTTTTCCCAAAATTTCATCTTCTTTTAATAAGTGCCAGTGCTTGGTTAAAATTTTTTTCAGTTGTTTGTTTTTGTTATTATAATCTAAAACAATTGGTAGGGTAAAAACTGGATTTCCCTGGTTTGGCAGGGGTTTTAATTTATGTATTAGCTGGTTTCTATCCATTGTAGCTGTTTTCTTGATTGTTAGATCTATATTTTTTGCATCATATCCCTTTTGTGTAAACCTTTCTTTTAGTGTGTTTGCTTGTTCCAGAAAAGTTAATGTCTCTGAGCAATTTCTTTTGAGTCTCATAATTTGGCTTTTGGGGATGCTATCCAGCCATATCTTGTTGTGGCAACTGTCTGTGCTTATATAGTTGTTCACATTTACATCTTTAAAATGAGTTTTTGTGTGTATTTTATTGTTCTTAATGTAAATATTTAAATCTAAAAAAGTAACCATCGACTTACTAAAATCTGCGGTTAAAATAATACCATCATCATTCCTATTTAAAAAAGAAATACAATCTTTGGCTGAGCTCTCAGATCCCTTCCAGATAAAAAATAAATCATCTATGTATCGGGAATAGGATACCAGGCACTCCACCCACCCATTTCTTTTTTAAATAGGAATGATGATGGTATTATTTTAACCGCAGATTTTAGTAAGTCGATGGTTACTTTTTTAGATTTAAATATTTACATTAAGAACAATAAAATACACACAAAAACTCATTTTAAAGATGTAAATGTGAACAACTATATAAGCACAGACAGTTGCCACAACAAGATATGGCTGGATAGCATCCCCAAAAGCCAAATTATGAGACTCAAAAGAAATTGCTCAGAGACATTAACTTTTCTGGAACAAGCAAACACACTAAAAGAAAGGTTTACACAAAAGGGATATGATGCAAAAAATATAGATCTAACAATCAAGAAAACAGCTACAATGGATAGAAACCAGCTAATACATAAATTAAAACCCCTGCCAAACCAGGGAAATCCAGTTTTTACCCTACCAATTGTTTTAGATTATAATAACAAAAACAAACAACTGAAAAAAATTTTAACCAAGCACTGGCACTTATTAAAAGAAGATGAAATTTGGGGAAAAATAATCCCAAATAAACCAAAAATAGTATTTAGAGGCGCTCCAAATTTAAAGATGCATTTAACTAAGAATTTTACAAAGAATAGTCCTAATAAAACTAATAATTTTATGGATAATAAAGGTTTTTATAAATGCAATTGTTGCATAGCGTGCAAGAAAACTAAAAAAACAAAAAGAATGGTGACAGAATTTAAATCTAATAATACAGGCAAGAAATACAATATAAAGGACGTTATTACATGCAACAGCAAAAATGTCATTTATTTACTGGAGTGCCCGTGCGGCCTCCAATATGTGGGCAGAACTATTAGACCCTTAAAAATAAGAATAGCAGAGCATTGTAGAAACGTCGAAAAAGGTTTAAAAACCCACTCTGTACCCACACACTTCTGCTTGCACAACAATGACCCCAAGCACCTTTCATTTACTGGTATAGCTGTAATAAAAAAACATTGGAGGGGAGGGGATATTGTCAAAAAGATCGGCCAGATAGAAATGAAGTGGGTGTACCAGCTCGACACCCTACACCCTAATGGGCTTAATGCAGATTTTGACCTTTACAATTTTTTATAATTATATTTTTTTTATATTTTTTTATATTTTTCCATATATTTTTTTATATATTTTGTATTAGCTCCTAATGGTTTTTTATCTTCACAAAGATCTGCATATTTTTAATATTATATTGTATTTACATTTTTATTCTTATAACAATTTTTCAATTTATTTTATTTTCTTCATTTCGTTCGAGCTTTTTTACATTTATCAGCACCCCTCTATATATCCACTTGCTCTGCATGATTTTTGGTTCTATATACATTACCCTACCTGTAATAATATAACACAGGATGACCTTGACCTCCAAGTTATGCTATGTACAATATTTATTGTAAGATAATATATTTTTACTCATTTATGTAATATATATATTTTGTCTTATGCATAATATTTATAATGTTACGTTTCCATTATATTCATTATAAGCAATTTTAGCTCTATATACTTATGCTACATCATATATTGATTTATATATATATATCAAATTTCCCTTAAGATTGAGAACACCCCACTTTTATATTGCTTTAAGTTAATGTAATATTCATTGAAATGTTAGTAAAACCTTATAATATACTTAATGCCCATAACCAATATGGCGGTTAAACATTCAGATTACTGTGCCCACATTTATTTTTCTATTGCAGTTATTTGCCTATATAGACGCTCTGGAACGCAACGCACGCTGTTTTCGGACGTTGCGTGCGTTCCACCTGAGCGTTACGATTATTCTGGCCAATATTCCGGAATGACGCATCTATCACGTCATTTCCGGTTCGACGCGAGTGCCGCGTCATCATTCTGGCGACACCTGCGTTCCACAGACACCACCCGGAAATGGAAACGAGCGTTCCAGGACAGCGAATCCGGAACTAGAAACCACTACACCACCAACTAACTTTCCTAATTGACAGCCATATATAAACGGATCCATGAGGGAGATGATCCACACTTCTGAAGAAGCCCTGTGAGGCGAAACGCGTAAAGTGGACTTTTATTTATACTTGTAATTATACCTGTTTGTTTTATATATTAAAGTACTTCTTTTAGCCTACTTTATATATATATTTTTATTATTATTACCTTCTACTCCCTGGATCCTGCATATCCCTGGTGGGGATTATACCACCTAGGCTGTCTATACTAGAGCAGGTTAGATGCTCTAGAAATTGTAAGTATAATACCTTTTATACTTGTTACTACTATATCAGTACGTACTTCACCATATGCTGCCATATTTTTACTTTTGGATTTTATGATCTACGCACCACTGCACCTTGGAATATCCCTGAAGCAATACCACCTTATATCCCGAGACGGGGATTATACCGTCCAGGCGCATCACAGCTGAGCTCTGTTATAGCTCATCCCCATGTGAGTGGACTGTGTATAGCTTTATTCAACCTTTCTTGTTTATTTACTGTATTGCACTATTATGTTTTGCTTTTTATTTTGAGGTTACCACCCATTGTCAAAATTTCCATCGACTATATGTATGTATAATTTTTTTATATACTAATACCTCTAGGCGCGGTATACACTCCTCTTTTCCGATTTCTATTTCACATACAAGGTTTTGGGAATCCTTGTTTTGTACACTGCTGCCTGCCCATCACTTACTATAGCGAGCGCCTATTACCCTCTGCTTTGTGACCATTATACATTCCCTATATAGGCTGCCCTATAGTATTTTCTCCACTATGACTCTGTTCGAATACCGAGATAACTACACCATTAATATTAATGATGTTTTCAATGAGCTAGAAGAACCAAATATCAATGAACCTCTAATCATTTTTGACAATCTACCCGAACTACTTAAGGAATTAGAATTTTCATTAACAAAAGAAATGAAGTTAAGGTGGGAGATAGCCACATTAACTAAATATATAGAAGAAAAAATCACTCCAAGAGGTCTGAGACTCTTTAAAATGCCTACATCAGACACCGATAATACTAACGTTATGGAAGAATGGTATAACCACCTGGAGTTCTGTACTTTCGGCCTGATGAGGAGTCTCATCAAAGTTAAAAGTGAAAAACTCTCCACATTAGATAAAAAAATAAACACGTTAAGGGAACAACTAATCCCGTTTGGTGACACAGAAGAATTTTATAATTCATCACAAAAAATCAAAAAAAATGTAGAAAAAATTGAAATAGACACAAAAAGGATAAAAATTCAAAAATTCAATCGAGACAAATATGACTATGCACACAAACAAGTCCGCACTTATAACATAAAAAAACCCAACACACAAAATAGATGGAAAAATGCTGAAATGCACACTAACACTAATACACGTGTAGGTCATCAATTTAGACCCAAACGATTTCAAAGTAAAGAATTTCACGAGAAAAAATACTCTCACAATTATAGGCACAGATCACCAATTAAATCTCCTGGAAGATATAACACTAGATATGATAAATTCCACACCAAGCATCACCAAAACACTTATAAAACATGTGATACCAAACCCATTCACCACTTAGAAAAAACTGAAGACCAAGCCAAACACAAATATACCACACACCATGACGCTCTCGATTCTCCTCTCATAGTGAGACCTAAAACACATAGGTACACTTATATACCAGACTCTCCGAAACCTCAGCGCATTAACAAACACTCTTGGGAAAATCCAAAGAAATTCTATAAAAGACAAGAAGAGACCAAACAACTATCCCCACATGACTCAACTAGAAATAACAGATACCATGCCTTATCCTTTTGTGAACAGTTTGACGAAACTTCTTTTTTAGAGATTGCATCCAACAGAGAGAGACAAACCCATCGCCTCAGAATCTCCCCTATAAAAAATCGCAAGAGAGATTTAGAGGAAGGAGGTCAGGAAAAAGACAACAAAAAAGGAAGACTAGAAAGCTTCTAGACCCAAAACCACCATCACCCCCTACAGGTATTTTTAACCTGTCTGACAAAATATTAAATACCACAGAGATTAATATTTTAAAACGAGGCCTCAAGTTTGCCCCAACTCGAAATTACAGCTCATTTCTTACATATATAGATGTAAATAAGTTTGTTAGAAATGCTACTTTAAAACGCTTTTATCTTAGTAAACCTAATGACCACCAATCAACTAATATAAATGATACAAACCCCAAAGAATACAGATACAGTGAGCTTAAGAACAAATCCACATTTTACCCCGCATATTTTAAATCTAGTGCTCTCGATATATTTGAAAAAAAGGTATGCAAAGAAATAAAAACCCTAGATACCAGATACAATAACAACACATCAAATCTAAACAGAAGAGAAATGAAAGTTTTAAAAGACCTATATAATGATACTTCCATTGTAATCAAACCCGCCGATAAAGGCGGAGGCCTTGTAATCCAATCAAGAGATAAATACGAAACAGAAGCTTTGAGACAACTAAATGATTGTAACACATACGTTAAACTAAATAGCGACCCCACAACAGACATAAAGAATAAACTTAATGTATTTCTAAAAAAAGGTAAAGATATGGGGATCCTAAGTGATAAAGAATATAACTACATCAACAACCCATCTCCTAAGATTCCGGTTATATACTTCTTGCCAAAGATTCACAAAAACTTAAATAACCCCCCTGGCCGTCCAATTGTATCCGGTATAGGATCACCCCTCTCAAACCTTTCCGAATACATCGACATTATGTTACAACCGTATGTAAAACAAACCAAATTGTATTTAAAAGATACAATAGACCTTTTAAAAAAATTGGAAAATGTCATCTGGGACACAGACTACACTATGATCACTTGTGATGTACAGTCTCTGTATACTATTATAAAACATGACAGAGGCTTTAAAGCAATTAGATCTATTCTGGAAAGGGATGACTCTATGCCCCAAGAACATACAGAATTTTTAATAGAAGGCATAGACTTGATTTTAAAGCACAATTACTTCTGGTTCAAAGATGGTTTTTATTTGCAAAACACGGGAACAGCTATGGGTACCAGGTTTGCACCCAGTTATGCCAACCTCTATATGGCGGAGTGGGAAGACCAGTCCATTTGGAGGGGGCATGACTGGGTGGAGTGCCTGGTATCCTATTCCCGATACATAGATGATTTATTTTTTATCTGGAAGGGATCTGAGAGCTCAGCCAAAGATTTTATTTCTTTTTTAAATAGGAATGATGATGGTATTATTTTAACCGCAGATTTTAGTAAGTCGATGGTTACTTTTTTAGATTTAAATATTTACATTAAGAACAATAAAATACACACAAAAACTCATTTTAAAGATGTAAATGTGAACAACTATATAAGCACAGACAGTTGCCACAACAAGATATGGCTGGATAGCATCCCCAAAAGCCAAATTATGAGACTCAAAAGAAATTGCTCAGAGACATTAACTTTTCTGGAACAAGCAAACACACTAAAAGAAAGGTTTACACAAAAGGGATATGATGCAAAAAATATAGATCTAACAATCAAGAAAACAGCTACAATGGATAGAAACCAGCTAATACATAAATTAAAACCCCTGCCAAACCAGGGAAATCCAGTTTTTACCCTACCAATTGTTTTAGATTATAATAACAAAAACAAACAACTGAAAAAAATTTTAACCAAGCACTGGCACTTATTAAAAGAAGATGAAATTTTGGGAAAAATAATCCCAAATAAACCAAAAATAGTATTTAGAGGCGCTCCAAATTTAAAGATGCATTTAACTAAGAATTTTACAAAGAATAGTCCTAATAAAACTAATAATTTTATGGATAATAAAGGTTTTTATAAATGCAATTGTTGCATAGCGTGCAAGAAAACTAAAAAAACAAAAAGAATGGTGACAGAATTTAAATCTAATAATACAGGCAAGAAATACAATATAAAGGACGTTATTACATGCAACAGCAAAAATGTCATTTATTTACTGGAGTGCCCGTGCGGCCTCCAATATGTGGGCAGAACTATTAGACCCTTAAAAATAAGAATAGCAGAGCATTGTAGAAACGTCGAAAAAGGTTTAAAAACCCACTCTGTACCCACACACTTCTGCTTGCACAACAATGACCCCAAGCACCTTTCATTTACTGGTATAGCTGTAATAAAAAAACATTGGAGGGGAGGGGATATTGTCAAAAAGATCGGCCAGATAGAAATGAAGTGGGTGTACCAGCTCGACACCCTACACCCTAATGGGCTTAATGCAGATTTTGACCTTTACAATTTTTTATAATTATATATTTTTTATATTTTTTTATATTTTTCCATATATTTTTTTATATATTTTGTATTAGCTCCTAATGGTTTTTTATCTTCACAAAGATCTGCATATTTTTAATATTATATTGTATTTACATTTTTATTCTTATAACAATTTTTCAATTTATTTTATTTTCTTCATTTCGTTCGAGCTTTTTTACATTTATCAGCACCCCTCTATATATCCACTTGCTCTGCATGATTTTTGGTTCTATATACATTACCCTACCTGTAATAATATAACACAGGATGACCTTGACCTCCAAGTTATGCTATGTACAATATTTATTGTAAGATAATATATTTTTACTCATTTATGTAATATATATATTTTGTCTTATGCATAATATTTATAATGTTACGTTTCCATTATATTCATTATAAGCAATTTTAGCTCTATATACTTATGCTACATCATATATTGATTTATATATATATATCAAATTTCCCTTAAGATTGAGAACACCCCACTTTTATATTGCTTTAAGTTAATGTAATATTCATTGAAATGTTAGTAAAACCTTATAATATACTTAATGCCCATAACCAATATGGCGGTTAAACATTCAGATTACTGTGCCCACATTTATTTTTCTATTGCAGTTATTTGCCTATATAGACGCTCTGGAACGCAACGCACGCTGTTTTCGGACGTTGCGTGCGTTCCATCTGAGCGTTACGATTATTCTGGCCAATATTCCGGAATGACGCATCTATCACGTCATTTCCGGTTCGACGCGAGTGCCGCGTCATCATTCTGGCGACACCTGCGTTCCACAGACACCACCCGGAAATGGAAACGAGCGTTCCAGGACAGCGAATCCGGAACTAGAAACCACTACACCACCAACTAACTTTCCTAATTGACAGCCATATATAAACGGATCCATGAGGGAGATGATCCACACTTCTGAAGAAGCCCTGTGAGGCGAAACGCGTAAAGTGGACTTTTATTTATACTTGTAATTATACCTGTTTGTTTTATATATTAAAGTACTTCTTTTAGCCTACTTTATATATATATATTTATTATTATTACCTTCTACTCCCTGGATCCTGCATATCCCTGGTGGGGATTATACCACCTAGGCTGTCTATACTAGAGCAGGTTAGATGCTCTAGAAATTGTAAGTATAATACCTTTTATACTTGTTACTACTATATCAGTACGTACTTCACCATATGCTGCCATATTTTTACTTTTGGATTTTATGATCTACGCACCACTGCACCTTGGAATATCCCTGAAGCAATACCACCTTATATCCCGAGACGGGGATTATACCGTCCAGGCGCATCACAGCTGAGCTCTGTTATAGCTCATCGCCATGTGAGTGGACTGTGTATAGCTTTATTCAACCTTTCTTGTTTATTTACTGTATTGCACTATTATGTTTTGCTTTTTATTTTGAGGTTACCACCCATTGTCAAAATTTCCATCGACTATATGTATGTATAATTTTTTTTTATATACTAATACCTCTAGGCGCGGTATACACTCCTCTTTTCCGATTTCTAAATGACAATTCATGACAGATCACACAAGTGAATAGCCCTGCCAATGTTGTCTCAGAATTTTTTTGTTATCTAAGAAGAAATAAAAATGCATATCAACGAAAAATGCTGGCGGGCTAATAGTTCGGACAAGCCAACTGTCAGACGCTGGGCAAGGGGGTGACTTGGTGACATTGGCTTCTTACGCTCAAACATGTCCTTGACAGACACATGACTGTGGGCAGATGAGCGGGAACTGCTCAAGGCGGGAGACGGAGTGGCGGATGGTTGAGAGGGGGCAAGGAGGACAGCAGAGGTTGACGTGGCTGAAGATGCTGGACCATGAGGAGGATGGCGGCTTTGAGTTTGTGTGCTGCTTGTACTCATGTGTTGATCCCATAGGCGTTTGTGATGTGTGATCATGTGCCTACGCAAAGCAGTTGTAACTAGGTGGGTGTTGGACTTCCCACTACTCAGTTTCTTTTGGCACAGGTTGCAAATGGCATCGCTGTTGTCACAGGCAGACACACAAAAAAAATGCCACACTGCTGAGCTCTGCAATGACGGCATTCTGGTGGTGGACACAGCATGCGTTGATTGGCGTGCTGCCGGGCTGACCCCGGGTGCCGATGCATGCTGTCTGACTATGCCACTAGCTCCTTGCGACAACCTCCCCCTGCTTCCAACTCGTCTCCTCCTCCTCTCTGTCTCCCCATCTGAACTTTCCCCCTGTTCTTCTTCTCTTCTAGCGGGCAACCATGTCACATCCATGGACACATCGTCATCTTCAACCGCTTCACTTGTATCTGACAACTCAGCAAAGGAAGCAGCAGCAGATACAACATCATCATCATCACACCGTACGTCCATGTGTGTAATGCTGCCTGCTTGAGACATAGACCAGATATGAGTGGCACTGTGCAGTGGCAGAGGTCGGCAGAGTACACGCTGTAGGCCTGACACACCCGCTTGAAGACAACTAACTGCTATTCAATCTATAACAGTGAAAAAAGTTGTTTGGTTTTAAATGCACGCTATTGTGACACCAGATATGAGTGGCAATGTGCAATGGCAGAGGTCTGCAGAGTACACGCTGTAGGCCTGACACACCCGCTTGCAGACAACTAACTGCTATTCAATCTATAACAGTGAACAAAGTTTTTTGGTTTTAAATGCACGCTATTGTGACACCAGATATGAGTGGCAAATTACACTTGCTGAGGTTGGCAGAGCACACGCTGAAGGCCTGACACCCGCTTTAAGGACACTGACTGCTATTAGCTTACACTGAAAAACTTTTTTTCTTTGTAAAAGCACGCTATAGAGACACCAGATATGAGTGGCAACTGGCAAAGTACACTGGCAGATGTCTGCAGAGCACACGCTGAAGGCCTGACACACCCGTTTTAAGGACACTGACTGCTATTAGCTTACACTGAAAACCTTTTTTTCTTTGTAAAAGCACACTATAGAGACACCAGATATGAGTGGCAACTGGCAAAGTACACTGGCAGAGGTCTGCAGAGCACACGCTGAAGGCCTGACACACCCGCTTTAAGGACACTGACTGCTATTAGCTTACACTGAAAACCTTTTTTTCTTTGTAAAAGCACGCTATAGAGACACCAGATATGAGTGGCAACTGGCAAAGTACACTGGCAGAGGTCTGCAGAGCACACGCTGAAGGCCTGACACACCCGCTTTAAGGACACTGACTGCTATTAGCTTACACCGAAAACTTTTTTTCTTTGTAAAAGCACATTATAGAGACACCAGATATGAGTGGCAAAGTACACTTGCACAGGTTGGCAGAGCACACGCTGAAGGCCTGACACCCAGACGCTTGCAGACAACTAACTGCTATTCAATCTATTACAGTGAAAAAAAAATCTTTCTTTTTAAATGTCAAGCTTAAGCTATTGTGACACCAGATATGAGTGGTGGCACTGGGCAAATGGGCACAGTATCCACTGAGCCTGACACAGAAGCTGGCAGACAACTAACTGCTCTTCAATCTATTACAGTGAAAAAAAAAATGTTTCTTTTTAAATGTCACGCTTAAGCTATTGTGACACCAGATATGAGTGGTGGAACTGGGCAAATGGACACAGTATCCACTGAGACTGACACAGAAGCTGGCAGACAACTAACTGCTCTTCAATCTATTACAGTGAAAAAAGTTTTTGGGTTTTAAATGCACGCTATAGAGACACCAGATATGAGTGGCAAATTACACTTGCTGAGGTTGGCAGAGCACACGCTGAAGGCCTGACACCCAGATGCTTGCAGACAACTAGCTGCTATTAGCTTACAGTGAAACACTTTTTTTGTTTTTAAAGGCACGCTATAGTCACACCAGATATGAGTGGTGGCACTGGGCAAATGGGCACAGTATCCACTGAGCCTGACACAGAAGCTGGCAGACAACTAACTGCTCTTCAATCTATTACAGTGAAAAAAGTTTTTTGGTTTTAAATGCACGCTATAGAGACACCAGATATGAGTGGCAAATTACACTTGCTGAGGTTGGCAGAGCACACGCTGAAGGCCTGACACCCAGACGCTTGCAGACAACTAGCTGCTATTAGCTTACAGTGAAACACTTTTTTTGTTTTTAAAGGCACGCTATAGTCACACCAGATATGAGTGGTGGCACTGGGCAAATGGGCACAGTATCCACTGAGCCTGACACAGAAGCTGGCAGACAACTAACTGCTCTTCAATCTATTACAGTGAAAAAAGTTTTTTGGTTTTAAATGCACGCTATAGAGACACCAGATATGAGTGGCAAATTACACTTGCTGAGGTTGGCAGAGCACACTAAGGTGTTAGAGTTTCAATTATTATTCATACCACTCACTGGGATTCTGTAACCTTCTGTTGATTCATTTTCTATACGTCTCCCTTGCAGAATTTGAAGTGAGTTTAGTATGTCTTTTCTGGAAAATAGAGAATACTGCACTAATAATATAGATACCAGGTTTACAACAAATGCAGGAGAGAATCTAACCTCCAATTATAATGATAAAAGTAAATCTAAATTTAATCTAGAGAGATCATTAATAAGAGAAATGAAAGTAAAGTGGGAGGTAGCAACACTTAAAAAGTATGTACGAGATCAAATTACTCCAAGAGGACTTAGGCTCTCTAAAGACCCTAGTTTTGATAAAGAGGACCCACATTTTATGGCAGGTTGGAACAAACTTTTAGACGGATTCTCTTTTAGCATGATGGGCTACATAGTAGCCA
This sequence comes from Pelobates fuscus, assembly GCF_036172605.1. NCBI lineage: Eukaryota > Metazoa > Chordata > Amphibia > Anura > Pelobatidae > Pelobates > Pelobates fuscus. The sequence continues at coordinate 79,949,004 of NC_086324.1, forward strand.
GGAGGGAAGAAACCCTTCCTAAAATAGATGAAAACGCCATGTATTGTCACATGTAATACGTATGGCTATGTGTTGCCACCCAAGATGATTGAGTAATATATATAAACAATATATATATATATATATATATATATATATATATATATATATATATATATATATTATGTGTGTATATTACTCAATCATCTGGGGTGGCAAGACATGCATACATATACATATATGCCTTACATATTATTGGTGTGTGTGTATATATATATATATATATATATATATATGGTGGGGGTAGGGGAATGTGAGGTGGATGGGGGGACTGTGAGGTGGGTAGGTGTCCTGTAAGCTGGGTGGGAGGACTGTGAGTGGGTAGAGGGGCTGTATGGTGGGTTGGGGGACTGTGAGGTGGGTAGGGGGACTGTGAGGTGGGTAGGTGTCCTATAAGCTGGGTGGCAGTACTGTGAGGTGGGTAGTGGAACTGTGAGTGGGTAGAGGGGCTGTATGGTGGGTAGGGGACAGTGAGTTTGGTAGGGATGCTGTATAGAGGGTAGGGGGGCTGTATAGTGGGTAGGGTGCTGTGAGGTGGGTAGGGGGTCTCTATAGTGGGTAGGGGAGGCCGTATAGTGGGTAGGGTGCTGTATAGTGAGTAGGGGGCTGTGAGGTGGGTAGGGGGCTGTATAGTGGGTAGGGGGGCTGTGAGGTGGGTAGGGGGGCTGTGAGGTGGGTAGGGGACTGTATAGTGAGTAGGGGGCTGTATAGTGGGTAGGGGAGCTGTGAGGTGGGTAAGGGGCTGTATAGTGAATAGGGGGCTGTGTAGTGAGTAGGGGGCTGTATAGTGGGTAGAGGGGCTGTGAGGTGGGTAGGGGGGCTGTGATGTGGGTAGGGGGGCTGTGAGGTGGGTAGGGGGGCAGTATAGTGGGTAGGGGGCTGTGATGTGGGTAGGGGGGCTGTATAGTGGGTATGAGGGCAGAATAGTGGGTAGGGGGCTGTGGTTTGGGTAGGGGGCAGTATAGTGGGTAGGGGGGCTGGGGTATGGGAAGGGGGGCAGTAAAAAAGTAAATACCTTTAGTTTCCTGTTGGTCCGGTGGGCAGCTTTCCAGCACCATGTGTGGGGGCGGAGCTTGTGGGCAGGAGGCGGAGCTTCCATTTGGAGGCAGGGCATGCAGCCAAAATGGTTTCAGACTGTGCAGGGAGACTGACAGGTCTCCCTGCGGCCGCTGGCAGCCACACCAGCCCCCAGCTCCTCCCTCCCCTCGGACTGACAGGCTGGCACAGTCCGAGGGGAGGATTTATTATAATGATCATCTGGGCTGTCAGCAGCCCCAGCTTAATGCGGCCCACCGGGAAACTTTCCGGTATCCCGGTGGGCCAGTCCGGCCCTGGAATCAACAAGCCCTGAAATTTACAATAACACTCTTAGAGAAATTAAGATTAAAGTAGATAAGATAGAATCAGATACTATCGAAATTAAAAAGAAAAAATACTTAAGAGATGTTACAGATTATAAAACAGGGAATGTAAGAGACCCCAAAAAAGTTCAAAACACTCTAAAACTCCCTATAAAAGAAAACAATATAGCCAGAGAATACATTTTCAACAGTCACCAACAAATAAACGTCAGCCGAAAAGATTTGAATATGACACAAAATGGGGAAGAAATACACAAATATCCCATAGATCATACCCAAAAAGAACTACAGAAAGGGAACCAAAGAAATGGGAACCATGCACAAGATCCCAACACATTAGATCCTCAGAGACTTCACGGCTAAAACAACACACACCTATTCTTGGAAAACATCACCGAACAACTTATGAAGCCTACTCAACATCCTTTAGAGATCATAATAACCCCCAAAAATACAGTGAGGTAGTAAAAGAAGGCATACAAAAAAGAAGCCTAGAAACTACTGAAGAAAAGACCTCATCACACCTCCCAAACCATAGACCAATTATTGTGCATAACACAATAAGAAATCATAGTGAGGACAGATCTCCTCCTCCAGACACTCCTCCATCTCCTTCTTTTTTTTGGAAGGACTTAATCCAAAACAGAAGGAAATGGACGAACAACACATATTCCTGGGAAACACCAGGAAAGAGACAAAGATCATTGGAAGAAGATGAAGAAAGAGAAGAAAAAGGGAAACAACACAGAGAAAAGAGAGGGAAGATATCGATACAAAAGAAAATTTTAACTACACCGATAAACCCTTAATTAAGGAACAAACGAATATTTTTAAAAAAAGGTCTTAAATTTGCCCCCACTGCCAATTTTAATACGTTTGATTTTTTTGTGGATATGAATATTTTTATAAGGAAACTGTGTCTTAAAAAGTTTTTTTTATTACAAGGAAGAATATCAACCAAAAACAGGGACTGACAAATTTTTCCACACATCACTAAAGGAAAAATCTGATTTTTTTTCCAAGACATCTTATCTCAAATGAAATAAAAACATTTGAAACTATGGTTATGAAAGACGTAGAAAAATTTAAGAAAATCAAGAAATATCAACAGAATCTATCATTAGGAGAGAAAAATGACCTTAAAAATATAAAAGATGACGATAATTTAATAATAAAACCAGCAGATAAAGGAGGCGGAGTAGTAATTTTGAATAAAGACAAATATGTTAAAGAAGCTGAAAGAATACTCTCAGATCCCTCCACATATCAAAAACTAACTCATAATCCTATGAAAGATACAATAACGATTTTCAAAGAATATGTAGAGAAAGGAAAAACGTTGGGAATACTTAATGAAAAAGAAACAGAGTATCTGTTTATAGATAACCCTAAAATACCTGTGTTTTACATTTTACCAAAAGTTCATAAAAATTTAGAAAACCCTCCGGGTAGACCAATAATAGCCGGAATTAATTCAAACTCCACAAGAATTTCTGAACATATAGATGTCTTACTACAACCTATATTGATTAAAAACCCTACCTACCTCAAATATACTATACTTGTTTTACAAATTTTAGAGGAAGTAAAATGGGAAGAAGGATATTTAATGGTAACTTGTGATGCCACCTCCTTGTACAGTGTTATCCCACACAACAAAGGAATGGCAGCAGTGAAATATTTTTTAGAGAAATATGATTTTAAGACAGAACAAATTGATTTTATTTTAGAGGGAATATTACTCATTTTAACAAATAACTTTTTTTGGTTTGAAGATTCTATTTATCTACAAATTTGTGGCACGGCAATGGGCACCAAATTCGCCCCAAGTTATGCCAATCTCTTTATGGCAGATTGGGAGGAAACATACGTACAACAAGGTAATGAATGGGTGTCGAACTTGGTGTCCTATTGCCATTTCATAGACGATATATTTTTTATATGGACTGGTACTGTAGAAACCCTGCAAGATTTTATTCAATACTTGAACATTAATGATTGGGGAATTAACCTCACCTGCCATAGTAGTGAAAAAGAAATTATTTTTTTAGATCTACATATTAATATCCAAAATCTGCAAATAGTAACAAAAAACTACTTCAAACCAGTAGATGCCAACAGCTACATTGAAAAAACTAGTTGCCACCACAGACCATGGCTCGATAACACTCCTAGAAGCCAATTTCTTAGAATTCGGCGCAACTGTAACCTTAATTCAGACTATATAGAACAGGCAAGCCATATAAAGACACAATTCATAGAAAAAGGCTATGACGAAGAAACATTGAGAAAAGAACTGGAAGAAGTAGGGAAAATAGAAAGAAAAAACTTGATAAAATATAAAGAAAAAAATAGTCAAACTTATTCAAATGAAATACCTTTTATTTGCAATTTCAATGGACAAAATAAACGCCTACAGAACCATTTATAATGCGTGCACGCTTCCTAAAGTAATTCACACCAGACACAAGTTTCCAGGTTGATGAAAAACTCAGGAATGTTTAATCAGGGGGCGGAGAGACCCTTATGAGGACAGAAATACGTCACATGCATAATTATAGATAACAGAGAAAATACATCAATAATTGGTTATGGGTAGTGATGTACCGAACTGTCCGCCGGCGAACAGTTCCCGGCGAAATTAGCGTGTTCGCGTTCGCCACGGCGGGCGGACACATGCGCAGTTCGATCCGCCCCCTCTTCGTCATCATTGGGCAAACTTTGACCCTGTGCCTCTCGGTCAGCAGACACATTCCAGCCAATCAGCAGCACTCCCTCCCTTCCACACCCTCCAACCTCCCTCCCAGCATCCATTTTCGATTCATTCGGAAGATGCATGCTTAGTGAGAGGAGGGAAAGTTTAGCTGCTGCTGATTAGATAGGGAAATTGATAGCTAGGCTAGGGTATTCAGTGTCCACTACAATCCTGAAGGACTCATCTGATCTCTGCTGTAAGGACAGCACCCCAAAAAGCCCTTTTTAGGGCTATAACATCAGGCTGCTTTTTTTTTTTTTTCCTGTGTAATGTAAATGCAGGTGCCTGCCTGCCTGCCAGCTTCTGTGTGAGGTTCACATTGGATACTGTGCCTACTTGCCCAGTGCCACCACTCATATCTGTTTTAACAATAGGTTAAGCTTTACATTTAAAATAAATTTTTTTTTTTCACTGTAATAGAAGAGCAGTTGCCTGCCTGCCAGCTTCTGTGTGGGGTTCACATTGGATACTGTGCCTACTTGCCCAGTGCCACCACTCATATCTGTTTTAACAATTGGTTAAGCTTTACATTTAAAATAAATCTTTTTTTTTCACTGTAATAGAAGAGCAGTTGCCTGCCTGCCAGCTTCTGTGTGAGGTTCACATTGGATACAGTGCCTACTTGCCCAGTGCCACCACTCATATCTGTTTTAACAATTGGTTAAGCTTTACATTTAAAATAAATATTTTTTTCCACTGTAATAGAAGAGCAATTGCCTGCCTGCCAGCTTCTGTGTGAGGTTCACATTGGATACTGTGCCTACTTGCCCAGTGCCACCACTCATATCTGTTTTAACAATTGGTTAAGCTTTACATTTAAAATAAATATTTTTTTTCACTGTAATAGAAGAGCAGTTGCCTGCCTGCCAGCTTCTGTGTGAGGTTCACATTGGATACTGTGCCTACTTGCCCAGTGCCACCACTCATATCTGTTTTAACAATTGGTTAAGCTTTACATTTAAAATAAATATTTTTTTTTTCACTGTAATAGAAGAGCAGTTGCCTGCCTGCCAGCTTCTGTGTGAGGTTCACATTGGATACTGTGCCTACTTGCCCAGTGCCACCACTCATATCTGTTTTAACAATTGGTTAAGCTTTACATTTAAAATAAATATTTTTTTTTCACTGTAATAGAAGAGCAGTTGCCTGCCTGCCAGCTTCTGTGTGAGGTTCACATTGGATACTGTGCCTACTTGCCCAGTGCCACCACTCATATCTGTTTTAACAATTGGTTAAGCTTTACATTTAAAATAAATATTTTTTTTCACTGTAATAGAAGAGCAGTTGCCTGCCTGCCAGCTTCTGTGTGAGGTTCACATTGGATACTGTGCCTACTTGCCCAGTGCCACCACTCATATCTGTTTTAACAATTGGTTAAGCTTTACATTTAAAATAAATAATTTGTTTTCACTGTAATAGAAGAGCAGTTGCCTGCCTGCCGGCTTCTGTGTGAGGTTCACATTGGATACTGTGCCTACTTGCCCAGTGCCACCACTCATATCTGTTTTAACAATTGGTTAAGCTTTACATTTAAAATATTTTTTTTTCACTGTAATAGAAGAGCAGTTGCCTGCCTGCCAGCTTCTGTGTGAGGTTCACATTGGATACTGTGCCTACTTGCCCAGTGCCACCACTCATATCTGTTTTAACAATTGGTTAAGCTTTACATTTAAAATAAATATTTTTTTTCACTGTAATAGAAGAGCAGTTGCCTGCCTGCCAGCTTCTGTGTGAGGTTCACATTGGATACTGTGCCTACTTGCCCAGTGCCACCACTCATATCTGTTTTAACAATTGGTTAAGCTTTACATTTAAAATAAATATTATTTTTTTCACTGTAATAGAAGAGCAGTTGCCTGCCTGCCAGCTTCTGTGTGAGGTTCACATTGGATACTGTGCCTACTTGCCCAGTGCCACCACTCATATCTGTTTTAACAATTGGTTAAGCTTTACATTTAAAATAAATAATTTGTTTTCACTGTAATAGAAGAGCAGTTGCCTGCCTGCCAGCTTCTGTGTCAGGTTGGATGCCTTGCCCATTTGCACAGTCAGTGCCACCACTCATATCTGTTTTAACAATTGGTTAAGCTTTAGATTTAAAATAAATAATTTTTTTTCACTGTAATAGAAGAGCAGTTGCCTGCCTGCCAGCTTCTGTGTCAGGTTGGATGCCTTGCCCATTTGCACAGTCAGTGCCACCACTCATTTCTGTTTTAACAATTGGTTAAGCTTTAGATTTTAAATAAATATTTTTTTTCACTGTAATAGAAGAGCAGTTGCCTGCCTGCCAGCTTTTGTGTGAGGTTCACATTGGATACTGTGCCCACTTGCTCAGTGCCACCACTCATATCTGTTTTAACAATTGGTTAAGCTTTAGATTTAAAATAAATAATTTTTTTCACTGTAATAGAAGATCAGTTAGTTGTCTGCAAGCATCTGGGTGTCAGGCCTACTTCAGCGTGTGCTCTGCAGACCTGTGCCAGCGTGCTTTGACAGTTGCCAATCATATCTGGTGTCTCTTTAGCGTGCTTTTACAAAGAAAAAAGGTTTCCAGTGTAAGCTAATAGCAAACAGTCAGTGTCCTTCAAGCGGCTTTGTCAGGCCTTCCTTCAGCGTGTGCCCTGCACAACCCTGCCAGTGTACTTTGACAGTTGCCACTCATACCTGGTGTCTCTATAGCATGCTTTTACAACCAAAATTTTGTTTCCACTGTAATAGAAGAGCAGTTGCCTGCCTGTCAGCTTCTGTGTGAGGTTCACATTGGATACTGTGCCTACTTGCACAGTGCCACCACTCATATCTGTTTTAACAATTGGTTAAGCTTTACATTTAAAATATTTTTTTTTTTTCACTGTAATAGAAGAGCAGTTAGTTGTCTGCAAGCGTCTGGATGTCAGGCCTACTTCAGCGTGTGCTCTGCAGACCTGTGCCAGCGTGCTTTGACAGTTGCCAATCATATCTGGTGTCTCTTTAGCGTGCTTTTACAAAGAAAAAAGGTTTCCAGTGTAAGCTAATAGCAGACAGTCAGTGTCCTTCAAGCGGCTCTGTCAGGCCTTCCTTCAGCGTGTGCCCTGCACAACCCTGCCAGCGTACTTTGACAGTTGCCACTCATATCTGGTGTCTCTATAGCGTGCTTTTACAACCAAAATTTTGTTTCCACTGTAATAGAAGAGCAGTTGCCTGCCTGCCAGCTTCTGTGTGAGGTTCACATTGGATACTGTGCCTACTTGCCCAGTGCCACCACTCATATCTGTTTTAACAATTGGTTAAGCTTTACATTTAAAATAAATATTTTTTTTTCACTGTAATAGAAGAGCAGTTAGTTGTCTGCAAGCGTCTGGGTGTCAGGCCTACTTCAGCGTGTGCTCTGCAGACCTGTGCCAGCGTGCTTTGACAGTTGCCAATCATATCTGGTGTCTCTTTAGCGTGCTTTTACAAAGAAAAAAGTTTTCCAGTGTAAGCTAATAGCAGAAAGTCAGTGTCCTTCAAGCGGCTCTGTCAGGCCTTCCTTCAGCGTGTGCCCTGCACAACCCTGCCAGCGTACTTTGACAGTTGCCACTCATATCTGGTGTCTCTATAGCATGCTTTTACAGCCAAAATTTTGTTTCCACTGTAATAGAAGAGCAGTTGCCTGCCTGCCAGCTTCTGTGTGGGGTTCACATTGGATACTGTGCCTACTTGCCCAGTGCCACCACTCATATCTGTTTTAACAATTGGTTAAGCTTTACATTTAAAATAAATATTTTTTTTTCACTGTAATAGAAGAGCAGTTGCCTGCCTGCCAGCTTCTGTGTGAGGTTCACATTGGATACTGTGCCTACTTGCCCAGTGCCACCACTCATATCTGTTTTAACAATTGGTTAAGCTTTACATTTAAAATAAATAATTTGTTTTCACTGTAATAGAAGAGCAGTTGCCTGCCTGCCAGCTTCTGTGTCAGGTTGGATGCCTTGCCCATTTGCACAGTCAGTGCCACCACTCATATCTGTTTTAACAATTGGTTAAGCTTTAGATTTAAAATAAATAATTTTTTTTCACTGTAATAGAAGAGCAGTTGCCTGCCTGCCAGCTTCTGTGTCAGGTTGGATGCCTTGCCCATTTGCACAGTCAGTGCCACCACTCATATCTGTTTTAACAATTGGTTAAGCTTTAGATTTTAAATAAATATTTTTTTTCACTGTAATAGAAGAGCAGTTGCCTGCCTGCCAGCTTCTGTGTGAGGTTCATATTGGATACTGTGCCCACTTGCCCATTGCCACCACTCATATCTGTTTTAACAATTGGTTAAGCTTTAGATTTAAAATAAATAAAAAAAATTCACTGTAATAGAAGATCAGTTAGTTGTCTGCAAGCATCTGGGTGTCAGGCCTACTTCAGCGTGTGCTCTGCAGACCTGTGCCAGCGTGCTTTGACAGTTGCCAATCATATCCGGTGTCTCTTTAGCATGCTTTTACAAAGAAAAAAGGTTTCCAGTGTAAGCTAATAGCAGACAGTCAGTGTCCTTCAAGCGGCTCTGTCAGGCCTTCCTTCAGCGTGTGCCCTGCACAACCCTGCCAGCGTACTTTGACAGTTGCCACTCATATCTGGTGTCTCTATAGCGTGCTTTTACAACCAAAATTTTGTTTCCACTGTAATAGAAGAGCAGTTGCCTGCCAGCTTCTGTTTGAGGTTCACATTGGATACTGTGCCTACTTGCCCAGTGCCACCACTCATATCTGTTTTAACAATTGGTTAAGCTTTACATTTAAAATATTTTTTTTTCACTGTAATAGAAGAGCAGTTGCCTGCCTGCCAGCTTCTGTGTGAGGTTCACATTGGATACTGTGCCTACTTGCCCAGTGCCACCACTCATATCTGTTTTAACAATTGGGTAAGCTTTACATTTAAAATAAATATTATTTTATCACTGTAATAGAAGAGCAGTTGCCTGCCTGCCAGCTTCTGTGTGAGGTTCACATTGGATACTGTGCCTACTTGCCCAGTGCCACCACTCATATCTGTTTTAACAATTGGTTAAGCTTTACATTTAAAATAAATAATTTGTTTTCACTGTAATAGAAGAGCAGTTGCCTGCCTGCCAGCTTCTGTGTCAGGTTGGATGCCTTGCCCATTTGCACAGTCAGTGCCACCACTCATATCTGTTTTAACAATTGGTTAAGCTTTAGATTTAAAATAAATAATTTTTTTTCACTGTAATAGAAGAGCAGTTGCCTGCCTGCTAGCTTCTGTGTCAGGTTGGATGCCTTGCCCATTTGCACAGTCAGTGCCACCACTCATTTCTGTTTTAACAATTGGTTAAGCTTTAGATTTTAAATAAATATTTTTTTTCACTGTAATAGAAGAGCAGTTGCCTGCCTGCCAGCTTTTGTGTGAGGTTCACATTGGATACTGTGCCTACTTGCCCAGTGCCACCACTCATATCTGTTTTAACAATTGGTTAAGCTTTACATTTAAAATATTTTTTTTCACTGTAATAGAAGAGCAGTTGCCTGCCTGCCAGCTTCTGTGTGAGGTTCACATTGGATACTGTGCCTACTTGCCCAGTGCCACCACTCATATCTGTTTTAACAATTGGTTAAGCTTTACATTTAAAATAAATATTTTTTTTCACTGTAATAGAAGAGCAGTTGCCTGCCTGCCAGCTTCTGTGTGAGGTTCACATTGGATACTGTGCCTACTTGCCCAGTGCCACCACTCATATCTGTTTTAACAATTGGTTAAGCTTTACATTTAAAATAAATAATTTGTTTTCACTGTAATAGAAGAGCAGTTGCCTGCCTGCCAGCTTCTGTGTCAGGTTGGATGCCTTGCCCATTTGCACAGTCAGTGCCACCACTCATATCTGTTTTAACAATTGGTTAAGCTTTAGATTTAAAATAAATAATTTTTTTTCACTGTAATAGAAGAGCAGTTGCCTGCCTGCCAGCTTCTGTGTCAGGTTGGATGCCTTGCCCATTTGCACAGTCAGTGCCACCACTCATATCTGTTTTAACAATTGGTTAAGCTTTAGATTTTAAATAAATATTTTTTTTCACTGTAATAGAAGAGCAGTTGCCTGCCTGCCAGCTTCTGTGTGAGGTTCATATTGGATACTGTGCCCACTTGCCCATTGCCACCACTCATATCTGTTTTAACAATTGGTTAAGCTTTAGATTTAAAATAAATAAAAAAAATTCACTGTAATAGAAGATCAGTTAGTTGTCTGCAAGCATCTGGGTGTCAGGCCTACTTCAGCGTGTGCTCTGCAGACCTGTGCCAGCGTGCTTTGACAGTTGCCAATCATATCCGGTGTCTCTTTAGCATGCTTTTACAAAGAAAAAAGGTTTCCAGTGTAAGCTAATAGCAGACAGTCAGTGTCCTTCAAGCGGCTCTGTCAGGCCTTCCTTCAGCGTGTGCCCTGCACAACCCTGCCAGCGTACTTTGACAGTTGCCACTCATATCTGGTGTCTCTATAGCGTGCTTTTACAACCAAAATTTTGTTTCCACTGTAATAGAAGAGCAGTTGCCTGCCAGCTTCTGTTTGAGGTTCACATTGGATACTGTGCCTACTTGCCCAGTGCCACCACTCATATCTGTTTTAACAATTGGTTAAGCTTTACATTTAAAATATTTTTTTTTCACTGTAATAGAAGAGCAGTTGCCTGCCTGCCAGCTTCTGTGTGAGGTTCACATTGGATACTGTGCCTACTTGCCCAGTGCCACCACTCATATCTGTTTTAACAATTGGGTAAGCTTTACATTTAAAATAAATATTATTTTATCACTGTAATAGAAGAGCAGTTGCCTGCCTGCCAGCTTCTGTGTGAGGTTCACATTGGATACTGTGCCTACTTGCCCAGTGCCACCACTCATATCTGTTTTAACAATTGGTTAAGCTTTACATTTAAAATAAATAATTTGTTTTCACTGTAATAGAAGAGCAGTTGCCTGCCTGCCAGCTTCTGTGTCAGGTTGGATGCCTTGCCCATTTGCACAGTCAGTGCCACCACTCATATCTGTTTTAACAATTGGTTAAGCTTTAGATTTAAAATAAATAATTTTTTTTCACTGTAATAGAAGAGCAGTTGCCTGCCTGCTAGCTTCTGTGTCAGGTTGGATGCCTTGCCCATTTGCACAGTCAGTGCCACCACTCATTTCTGTTTTAACAATTGGTTAAGCTTTAGATTTTAAATAAATATTTTTTTTCACTGTAATAGAAGAGCAGTTGCCTGCCTGCCAGCTTTTGTGTGAGGTTCACATTGGATACTGTGCCTACTTGCCCAGTGCCACCACTCATATCTGTTTTAACAATTGGTTAAGCTTTACATTTAAAATATTTTTTTTCACTGTAATAGAAGAGCAGTTGCCTGCCTGCCAGCTTCTGTGTGAGGTTCACATTGGATACTGTGCCTACTTGCCCAGTGCCACCACTCATATCTGTTTTAACAATTGGTTAAGCTTTACATTTAAAATAAATATTTTTTTTCACTGTAATAGAAGAGCAGTTGCCTGCCTGCCAGCTTCTGTGTGAGGTTCACATTGGATACTGTGCCTACTTGCCCAGTGCCACCACTCATATCTGTTTTAACAATTGGTTAAGCTTTACATTTAAAATAAATAATTTGTTTTCACTGTAATAGAAGAGCAGTTGCCTGCCTGCCAGCTTCTGTGTCAGGTTGGATGCCTTGCCCATTTGCACAGTCAGTGCCACCACTCATATCTGTTTTAACAATTGGTTAAGCTTTAGATTTAAAATAAATAATTTTTTTTCACTGTAATAGAAGAGCAGTTGCCTGCCTGCCAGCTTCTGTGTCAGGTTGGATGCCTTGCCCATTTGCACAGTCAGTGCCACCACTCATATCTGTTTTAACAATTGGTTAAGCTTTAGATTTTAAATAAATATTTTTTTTCACTGTAATAGAAGAGCAGTTGCCTGCCTGCCAGCTTCTGTGTGAGGTTCATATTGGATACTGTGCCCACTTGCCCATTGCCACCACTCATATCTGTTTTAACAATTGGTTAAGCTTTAGATTTAAAATAAATAAAAAAAATTCACTGTAATAGAAGATCAGTTAGTTGTCTGCAAGCATCTGGGTGTCAGGCCTACTTCAGCGTGTGCTCTGCAGACCTGTGCCAGCGTGCTTTGACAGTTGCCAATCATATCCGGTGTCTCTTTAGCATGCTTTTACAAAGAAAAAAGGTTTCCAGTGTAAGCTAATAGCAGACAGTCAGTGTCCTTCAAGCGGCTCTGTCAGGCCTTCCTTCAGCGTGTGCCCTGCACAACCCTGCCAGCGTACTTTGACAGTTGCCACTCATATCTGGTGTCTCTATAGCGTGCTTTTACAACCAAAATTTTGTTTCCACTGTAATAGAAGAGCAGTTGCCTGCCAGCTTCTGTTTGAGGTTCACATTGGATACTGTGCCTACTTGCCCAGTGCCACCACTCATATCTGTTTTAACAATTGGTTAAGCTTTACATTTAAAATATTTTTTTTTCACTGTAATAGAAGAGCAGTTGCCTGCCTGCCAGCTTCTGTGTGAGGTTCACATTGGATACTGTGCCTACTTGCCCAGTGCCACCACTCATATCTGTTTTAACAATTGGGTAAGCTTTACATTTAAAATAAATATTATTTTATCACTGTAATAGAAGAGCAGTTGCCTGCCTGCCAGCTTCTGTGTGAGGTTCACATTGGATACTGTGCCTACTTGCCCAGTGCCACCACTCATATCTGTTTTAACAATTGGTTAAGCTTTACATTTAAAATAAATAATTTGTTTTCACTGTAATAGAAGAGCAGTTGCCTGCCTGCCAGCTTCTGTGTCAGGTTGGATGCCTTGCCCATTTGCACAGTCAGTGCCACCACTCATATCTGTTTTAACAATTGGTTAAGCTTTAGATTTAAAATAAATAATTTTTTTTCACTGTAATAGAAGAGCAGTTGCCTGCCTGCTAGCTTCTGTGTCAGGTTGGATGCCTTGCCCATTTGCACAGTCAGTGCCACCACTCATTTCTGTTTTAACAATTGGTTAAGCTTTAGATTTTAAATAAATATTTTTTTTCACTGTAATAGAAGAGCAGTTGCCTGCCTGCCAGCTTTTGTGTGAGGTTCACATTGGATACTGTGCCTACTTGCCCAGTGCCACCACTCATATCTGTTTTAACAATTGGTTAAGCTTTACATTTAAAATATTTTTTTTCACTGTAATAGAAGAGCAGTTGCCTGCCTGCCAGCTTCTGTGTGAGGTTCACATTGGATACTGTGCCTACTTGCCCAGTGCCACCACTCATATCTGTTTTAACAATTGGTTAAGCTTTACATTTAAAATAAATATTTTTTTTTCACTGTAATAGAAGAGCAGTTGCCTGCCTGCCAGCTTCTGTGTGAGGTTCACATTGGATACTGTGCCTACTTGCCCAGTGCCACCACTCATATCTGTTTTAACAATTGGTTAAGCTTTACATTTAAAATAAATAATTTGTTTTCACTGTAATAGAAGAGCAGTTGCCTGCCTGCCAGCTTCTGTGTCAGGTTGGATGCCTTGCCCATTTGCACAGTCAGTGCCACCACTCATATCTGTTTTAACAATTGGTTAAGCTTTAGATTTAAAATAAATAATTTTTTTTCACTGTAATAGAAGAGCAGTTGCCTGCCTGCCAGCTTCTGTGTCAGGTTGGATGCCTTGCCCATTTGCACAGTCAGTGCCACCACTCATATCTGTTTTAACAATTGGTTAAGCTTTAGATTTTAAATAAATATTTTTTTTCACTGTAATAGAAGAGCAGTTGCCTGCCTGCCAGCTTCTGTGTGAGGTTCATATTGGATACTGTGCCCACTTGCCCATTGCCACCACTCATATCTGTTTTAACAATTGGTTAAGCTTTAGATTTAAAATAAATAAAAAAAATTCACTGTAATAGAAGATCAGTTAGTTGTCTGCAAGCATCTGGGTGTCAGGCCTACTTCAGCGTGTGCTCTGCAGACCTGTGCCAGCGTGCTTTGACAGTTGCCAATCATATCCGGTGTCTCTTTAGCATGCTTTTACAAAGAAAAAAGGTTTCCAGTGTAAGCTAATAGCAGACAGTCAGTGTCCTTCAAGCGGCTCTGTCAGGCCTTCCTTCAGCGTGTGCCCTGCACAACCCTGCCAGCGTACTTTGACAGTTGCCACTCATATCTGGTGTCTCTATAGCGTGCTTTTACAACCAAAATTTTGTTTCCACTGTAATAGAAGAGCAGTTGCCTGCCAGCTTCTGTTTGAGGTTCACATTGGATACTGTGCCTACTTGCCCAGTGCCACCACTCATATCTGTTTTAACAATTGGTTAAGCTTTACATTTAAAATATTTTTTTTTCACTGTAATAGAAGAGCAGTTGCCTGCCTGCCAGCTTCTGTGTGAGGTTCACATTGGATACTGTGCCTACTTGCCCAGTGCCACCACTCATATCTGTTTTAACAATTGGTTAAGCTTTACATTTAAAATAAATATTATTTTTTTCACTGTAATAGAAGAGCAGTTGCCTGTCTGCCAGCTTCTGTGTGAGGTTCACATTGGATACTGTGCCTACTTGCCCAGTGCCACCACTCATATCTGTTTTAACAATTGGTTAAGCTTTACATTTAAAATAAATAATTTGTTTTCACTGTAATAGAAGAGCAGTTGCCTGCCTGCCAGCTTCTGTGTCAGGTTGGATGCCTTGCCCATTTGCACAGTCAGTGCCACCACTCATATCTGTTTTAACAATTGGTTAAGCTTTACATTTAAAATATTTTTTTTCACTGTAATAGAAGAGCAGTTGCCTGCCTGCCAGCTTCTGTGTGAGGTTCACATTGGATACTGTGCCTACTTGCCCAGTGCCACCACTCATATCTGTTTTAACAATTGGTTAAGCTTTACATTTAAAATAAATATTTTTTTTCACTGTAATAGAAGAGCAGTTGCCTGCCTGCCAGCTTCTGTGTGAGGTTCACATTGGATACTGTGCCTACTTGCCCAGTGCCACCACTCATATCTGTTTTAACAATTGGTTAAGCTTTACATTTAAAATAAATATTATTTTTTTCACTGTAATAGAAGAGCAGTTGCCTGCCTGCCAGCTTCTGTGTGAGGTTCACATTGGATACTGTGCCTACTTGCCCAGTGCCACCACTCATATCTGTTTTAACAATTGGTTAAGCTTTACATTTAAAATAAATAATTTGTTTTCACTGTAATAGAAGAGCAGTTGCCTGCCTGCCAGCTTCTGTGTCAGGTTGGATGCCTTGCCCATTTGCACAGTCAGTGCCACCACTCATATCTGTTTTAACAATTGGTTAAGCTTTAGATTTAAAATAAATAATTTTTTTTCACTGTAATAGAAGAGCAGTTGCCTGCCTGCCAGCTTCTGTGTCAGGTTGGATGCCTTGCCCATTTGCACAGTCAGTGCCACCACTCATTTCTGTTTTAACAATTGGTTAAGCTTTAGATTTTAAATAAATATTTTTTTTCACTGTAATAGAAGAGCAGTTGCCTGCCTGCCAGCTTTTGTGTGAGGTTCACATTGGATACTGTGCCCACTTGCTCAGTGCCACCACTCATATCTGTTTTAACAATTGGTTAAGCTTTAGATTTAAAATAAATAAATTTTTTTCACTGTAATAGAAGATCAGTTAGTTGTCTGCAAGCATCTGGGTGTCAGGCCTACTTCAGCGTGTGCTCTGCAGACCTGTGCCAGCGTGCTTTGACAGTTGCCAATCATATCTGGTGTCTCTTTAGCGTGCTTTTACAAAGAAAAAAGGTTTCCAGTGTAAGCTAATAGCAGACAGTCAGTGTCCTTCAAGCGGCTTTGTCAGGCCTTCCTTCAGCGTGTGCCCTGCACAACCCTGCCAGTGTACTTTGACAGTTGCCACTCATACCTGGTGTCTCTATAGCATGCTTTTACAACCAAAATTTTGTTTCCACTGTAATAGAAGAGCAGTTGCCTGCCTGCCAGTTTCTGTGTGAGGTTCACATTGGATACTGTGCCTACTTGCCCAGTGCCACCACTCATATCTGTTTTAACAATTGGTTAAGCTTTACATTTAAAATAAATAATTTGTTTTCACTGTAATAGAAGAGCAGTTGCCTGCCTGCCAGCTTCTGTGTCAGGTTGGATGCCTTGCCCATTTGCACAGTCAGTGCCACCACTCATATCTGTTTTAACAATTGGTTAAGCTTTAGATTTAAAATAAATAAAAAATTTTCACTGTAATAGAAGAGCAGTTGCCTGCCTGCCAGCTTCTGTGTCAGGTTGGATGCCTTGCCCATTTGCACAGTCAGTGCCACCACTCATTTCTGTTTTAACAATTGGTTAAGCTTTAGATTTTAAATAAATATTTTTTTTCACTGTAATAGAAGAGCAGTTGCCTGCCTGCCAGCTTTTGTGTGAGGTTCACATTGGATACTGTGCCCACTTGCTCAGTGCCACCACTCATATCTGTTTTAACAATTGGTTAAGCTTTACATTTAAAATATTTTTTTTTTCACTGTAATAGAAGAGCAGTTAGTTGTCTGCAAGCGTCTGGATGTCAGGCCTACTTCAGCGTGTGCTCTGCAGACCTGTGCCAGCGTGCTTTGACAGTTGACAATCATATCTGGTGTCTCTTTAGCGTGCTTTTACAAAGAAAAAAGGTTTCCAGTGTAAGCTAATAGCAGACAGTCAGTGTCCTTCAAGCGGCTCTGTCAGGCCTTCCTTCAGCGTGTGCCCTGCACAACCCTGCCAGCGTACTTTGACAGTTGCCACTCATATCTGGTGTCTCTATAGCGTGCTTTTACAACCAAAATTGTGTTTCCACTGTAATAGAAGAGCAGTTGCCTGCCTGTCAGCTTCTGTGTGAGGTTCACATTGGATACTGTGCCTACTTGCACAGTGCCACCACTCATATCTGTTTTAACAATTGGTTAAGCTTTAGATTTTAAATAAATATTTTTTTTCACTGTAATAGAAGAGCAGTTGCCTGCCTGCCAGCTTCTGTGTGAGGTTCACATTGGATACTGTGCCTACTTGCCCAGTGCCACCACTCATATCTGTTTTAACAATTGGTTAAGCTTTACATTTAAAATAAATATTATTTTTTTCACTGTAATAGAAGAGCAGTTGCCTGCCTGCCAGCTTCTGTGTGAGGTTCACATTGGATACTGTGCCTACTTGCCCAGTGCCACCACTCATATCTGTTTTAACAATTGGTTAAGCTTTACATTTAAAATAAATAATTTGTTTTCACTGTAATAGAAGAGCAGTTGCCTGCCTGCCAGCTTCTGTGTCAGGTTGGATGCCTTGCCCATTTGCACAGTCAGTGCCACCACTCATATCTGTTTTAACAATTGGTTAAGCTTTAGATTTAAAATAAATAATTTTTTTTCACTGTAATAGAAGAGCAGTTGCCTGCCTGCCAGCTTCTGTGTCAGGTTGGATGCCTTGCCCATTTGCACAGTCAGTGCCACCACTCATTTCTGTTTTAACAATTGGTTAAGCTTTAGATTTTAAATAAATATTTTTTTTCACTGTAATAGAAGAGCAGTTGCCTGCCTGCCAGCTTTTGTGTGAGGTTCACATTGGATACTGTGCCCACTTGCTCAGTGCCACCACTCATATCTGTTTTAACAATTGGTTAAGCTTTAGATTTAAAATAAATAATTTTTTTTCACTGTAATAGAAGATCAGTTAGTTGTCTGCAAGCATCTGGGTGTCAGGCCTACTTCAGCGTGTGCTCTGCAGACCTGTGCCAGCGTGCTTTGACAGTTGACAATCATATCTGGTGTCTCTTTAGCATGCTTTTACAAAGAAAAAAGGTTTCCAGTGTAAGCTAATAGCAGATAGTCAGTGTCCTTCAAGCGGCTTTGTCAGGCCTTCCTTCAGCGTGTGCCCTGCACAACCCTGCCAGTGTACTTTGACAGTTGCCACTCATACCTGGTGTCTCTATAGCATGCTTTTACAACCAAAATTTTGTTTCCACTGTAATAGAAGAGCAGTTGCCTGCCTGTCAGCTTCTGTGTGAGGTTCACATTGGATACTGTGCCTACTTGCACAGTGCCACCACTCATATCTGTTTTAACAATTGGTTAAGCTTTACATTTAAAATATTTTTTTTTTTCACTGTAATAGAAGAGCAGTTAGTTGTCTGCAAGCGTCTGGATGTCAGGCCTACTTCAGCGTGTGCTCTGCAGACCTGTGCCAGCGTGCTTTGACAGTTGACAATCATATCTGGTGTCTCTTTAGCGTGCTTTTACAAAGAAAAAAGGTTTCCAGTGTAAGCTAATAGCAGACAGTCAGTGTCCTTCAAGCGGCTCTGTCAGGCCTTTCTTCAGCGTGTGCCCTGCACAACCCTGCCAGCGTACTTTGACAGTTGCCACTCATATCTGGTGTCTCTATAGCGTGCTTTTACAACCAAAATTTTGTTTCCACTGTAATAGAAGAGCAGTTGCCTGCCTGCCAGCTTCTGTGTGAGGTTCACATTGGATACTGTGCCTACTTGCCCAGTGCCACCACTCATATCTGTTTTAACAATTGGTTAAGCTTTACATTTAAAATAATTTTTTTTTTTTCACTGTAATAGAAGAGCAGTTAGTTGTCTGCAAGCGTCTGGGTGTCAGGCCTACTTCAGCGTGTGCTCTGCAGACCTGTGCCAGCGTGCTTTGACAGTTGCCAATCATATCTGGTGTCTCTTTAGCGTGCTTTTACAAAGAAAAAAGTTTTCCAGTGTAAGCTAATAGCAGAAAGTCAGTGTCCTTCAAGCGGCTCTGTCAGGCCTTCCTTCAGCGTGTGCCCTGCACAACCCTGCCAGCGTACTTTGACAGTTGCCACTCATATCTGGTGTCTCTATAGCATGCATTTACAGCCAAAATTTTGTTTCCACTGTAATAGAAGAGCAGTTGCCTGCCTGCCAGCTTCTGTGTGGGGTTCACATTGGATACTGTGCCTACTTGCCCAGTGCCACCACTCATATCTGTTTTAACAATTGGTTAAGCTTTACATTTAAAATAAATATTTTTTTTTCACTGTAATAGAAGAGCAGTTACCTGCCTGCCAGCTTCTGTGTGAGGTTCACATTGGATACTGTGCCTACTTGCCCAGTGCCACCACTCATATCTGTTTTAACAATTGGTTAAGCTTTACATTTAAAATAAATAATTTGTTTTCACTGTAATAGAAGAGCAGTTGCCTGCCTGCCAGCTTCTGTGTCAGGTTGGATGCCTTGCCCATTTGCACAGTCAGTGCCACCACTCATATCTGTTTTAACAATTGGTTAAGCTTTAGATTTAAAATAAATAATTTTTTTTCACTGTAATAGAAGAGCAGTTGCCTGCCTGCCAGCTTCTGTGTCAGGTTGGATGCCTTGCCCATTTGCACAGTCAGTGCCACCACTCATATCTGTTTTAACAATTGGTTAAGCTTTAGATTTTAAATAAATATTTTTTTTCACTGTAATAGAAGAGCAGTTGCCTGCCTGCCAGCTTCTGTGTGAGGTTCATATTGGATACTGTGCCCACTTGCCCATTGCCACCACTCATATCTGTTTTAACAATTGGTTAAGCTTTAGATTTAAAATAAATAAAAAAAATTCACTGTAATAGAAGATCAGTTAGTTGTCTGCAAGCATCTGGGTGTCAGGCCTACTTCAGCGTGTGCTCTGCAGACCTGTGCCAGCGTGCTTTGACAGTTGCCAATCATATCCGGTGTCTCTTTAGCATGCTTTTACAAAGAACAAAGGTTTCCAGTGTAAGCTAATAGCAGACAGTCAGTGTCCTTCAAGCGGCTCTGTCAGGCCTTCCTTCAGCGTGTGCCCTGCACAACCCTGCCAGCGTACTTTGACAGTTGCCACTCATATCTGGTGTCTCTATAGCGTGCTTTTACAACCAAAATTTTGTTTCCACTGTAATAGAAGAGCAGTTGCCTGCCAGCTTCTGTTTGAGGTTCACATTGGATACTGTGCCTACTTGCCCAGTGCCACCACTCATATCTGTTTTAACAATTGGTTAAGCTTTACATTTAAAATAAATAATTTGTTTTCACTGTAATAGAAGAGCAGTTGCCTGCCTGCCAGCTTCTGTGTCAGGTTGGATGCCTTGCCCATTTGCACAGTCAGTGCCACCACTCATATCTGTTTTAACAATAGCTTAAGCTTTAGATTTTAAAGAAATCATTTTTTTTCACTGTAATAGAAGATCAGTTAGTTGTCTGCAAGCGTCTGGGTGTCAGGCCTACTTCAGCATGTGCTCTGTAGACCTGTTCCAGCGTGCTTTGACAGTTGCCAATCATATTTGGTGTCTCTATAGCGTGCTTTTAAAACCAAAATTTGTTTTTCACTGTTATAGATTGAATAGCAGTTACTTGTCTTCAAGCGGGTGTCTCAGGCCTACAGTGTGTGCTCTGCAGAACTGTTCCAGTGCACATTGCCAATCATATCTGGTGTCTCTATAGCGTGCTTTTAAAACCAAAATTTGTTTTTCACTGTTATAGATTGAATAGCAGTTACTTGTCTTCAAGCGGCTCTGTCAGTCCTTCCTTTAGCGTGTGCTCTGCAGAACGGTTCCAGTGCACATTGCCAATCATATCTGGTGTCTCTATAGCGTGCTTTTAAAACCAAAATTTATTTTTCACTGTTATAGATTGAATAGCAGTTACTTGTCTTCAAGCGGGTGTCTCAGGCCTACAGTGTGTGCTCTGCAGAACTGTTACAGTTCACATTGCCAATCATATCTGGCCTCACAGTAGCTTGCACGCATAGTACCACTAATCCCCAAAAAAATGACAGGCAGAGGCAGGCCACCCCGCAGGGGCCGTCGTGGTCGTGGTGCTGATTCCCTTTTGCCCTAGAATAATGCCCAGTTTTCAGAAGCCACGTACCCTGAACTTGAAAAGTTCTGAGGACTTAGTTGACTGGCTAACACAGGACACCCAATCTTGTACAGCCTCCGCTCGGAACCTTGACGCACCATCCTCCTCCAGCTTAGCTTCAGGCACCTCTCAAGATAGCACTCACCCGCCTGCCGCCACCACCAAAACTAGCACCACAGCCGCTTTACTTGGTATGTCAGAGGAGTTATTCACACACCCGTTTGAAGAATTGAGTGATGCGCAACCATTATTGCTAGAGGATGTAGATAACAGGGATATGTCTCAGGCAGGCAGCATTAAACACATGGAGGTACGGTGTGATGATGATGATGTTGTACCCGCTGCTGCTTCCTTTTCTGAGTTGTCAGATACAAGCGAAGCGGTTGATGATGACGATGCGTCCATGGATGTCACGTGGGTGCCCGCTCGGCAAGAAGAAGAACAGGGCGAAAGTTCAGATGGGGAGACAGAGAGGAGGAGGAGACGAGTTGGAAGCAGGGGGGGTCGTCGCAAGGAGCTAGTGGCACAGTCAGACAGCATGCATCGGCACCCGGGGTCAGCCCGACAGCACGCCAATCAACGCATGCTGTGTCCACCACCAGAATGCCGTCATTGCAGAGCTCAGCAGTGTGGCATTTTTTTTGTGTGTCTGCCTCTGACAACAGCGATGCCATTTGCAACCTGTGCCAAAGGAAACTGAGTCGTGGGAGGTCCAACACCCACCTAGGTACAACTGCTTTGCGTAGGCACATGATCTCACATCACAAACGCCTATGGGATCAACACATGAGTACAAGCAGCACGCCTACTCTAAGCCGCCATCCTCCTCCTGGTCTAGCATCTTCAGCCACGTCAACCACTGCTGTCCTTCTTGCCCCCTCTCAACCATCCGCCACTCCGTCTCCCGCCTTGAGCAGTTCCCGCTCATCTGCCCACAGTCATGTGTCTGTTAAGGACATGTTTGAGCGTAAGAAGCCAATGTCACCAAGTCACCCCCTTGCCCAGCATCTGACAGCTGGCTTGTCCGAACTATTAGCCCGCCAGCTTTTACCATACAATCTGGTTGAGTCTGAGGCGTTCAAAAAATTTGTAGCTATTGGGACACCGCAGTGGAAGGTACCCGGCCGGAATTTCTTTTCACAAAAGGCAATCCCCAACTTGTACTCGATTGTGCAAAAGGAAGTCATGGCATGTCTGGCACACAGTGTTGGGGCAAGGGTCCATCTGACCACTGATACCTGGTCTGCAAAGCATGGTCAGGGCAGGTATATCACCTACACTGCGCATTGGGTAAACCTGCTGACGGCTGACAAGCAAGGAATGCGTGGCATTGCAGAGGAGTTGGTGACACCGCCACAAATTGCAGGCAGTCCTGCTGCCACCTCCTCTACTCCTCCTACTCCATCCTCTTCCATAACCTCCTCGGCTGAGTCCTCTTGTGCCGCTGCTTCTTGCTCCACATCAACGGCACCCCCCCAGCTCCCCAGGTACTATTCCACATCCCGGATACGGCAGTGTCACGCCGTCTTGGGTTTGACTTGCTAGAAAGCAGAGAGTCACACCGGACAAGCACTCCTGTCCGCCCTGAACGCACAGGTGGAAAAGTGGCTGACTCCGCAGCAACTGGATATCGGCAAAGTGGTGTGTGACAACGGAAAAAAATTGATAGCAGCATTGAAGTTGGGCAAGTTGACACATGTGCCGTGCATGGCACATGTGTGTAATCTGATCGTACAACGCTTTGTGCATAAGTACACAGGCTTACAGGACGTCCTGAAGCAGGCCAGGAAGGTGTGTGGCCATTTCAGGCGTTCCTACACGGCCATGGCTCACTTTGCCGATATCCAGCGGCGAAACAACATGCCAGTGAGGCGCTTGATTAGCGACAGCCCTACACGTTGGAATTCAACACTCCTAATGTTCGACCGCCTGCTCCAACAAGAAAAAGCTGTTAATGAATATTTGTATGACCGGGGTGCTAGGACAGCCTCTGGGGAGCTGGGAATTTTTTTGCCACGTTACTGGACGCTCATGCGCAATGCCTGTAGGCTCATGCGTCCTTTTGAGGAGGTGACAAACCTAGTCAGTCGCAACGAAGGCACCATCAGCGACATCATACCATTTGTTTTCTTCATGGAGCGTGCCCTGCGAAGAGTGCTGGATCAGGCTGTAGATGAGCGTGAAGAGGAAGAGTTGTGGTCACCATCACCACCAGAAACAGCCTTATCAGCATCGCTTGCTGGACCTGCGGCAACGCAGGAAGAGGATTGTGAGGAAGAGGAGTCAGAGGAGGATTGTAGCTTTGAGGAGGAGGAGGAGGAGCAAGACCAAACACAACAGGCATCCCAGGGTGCTCGTTGTCACCTATCTGGTACCCGTGGTGTTGTACATGGCTGGGGGGAAGAACATACCTTCAATGACATCAGTGAGGAGGAGGAACAGGAAATGAGTAGCTCGGCATCCAACCTTGTGCAAATGGGGTCTTTCATGCTGTCCTGCCTGTTGAGGGACCCTCGTATAAAAAGGCTGAAGGAGAACGACCTGTACTGGGTGTCCACGCTACTAGACCCCCGGTATAAGCAGAAAGTGGCGGAAATGTTACCGAATTACAACAAGTCGGAAAGGATGCAGCATTTGCAAAATAAATTAAAAAGTATGCTTTACACCGCGTATAAGGGTGATGTCACAGCACAACGGGAATCTAACAGGGGGAGAGGTGGAAGTCATCCTCCTCCTCCTCCTCCCACGACCACGCCGGCAAGGACAGGACGCTTTAAAGACGTGTTGTTGATGGAGGACATGCGGACCTTTTTAAGTCCTATGCATCGCCACAGCCCTTCGGGATCCACCCTCAGAGAGCGACTCAACCGACAGGTAGCAGACTACCTCGCCTTAACTGCAGATATCGACACTCTGAGGAGCGATGAACCCCTTGACTACTGGGTGTGCAGGCTTGACCTGTGGCCTGAGCTATCCCAATTTGCGATAGAACTTCTGGCCTGCCCCGCTTCAAGTGTCCTGTCAGAAAGGACCTTCAGTGCAGCAGGAGGTATTGTCACTGAGAAGAGAAGTCGCCTAGGTCAAAAAAGTCTAGATTACCTCACCTTTATTAAGATGAATGAGGGATGGATCCCAAAGGGACTGACACTGGGCGATACATTCGCTTAAAAAAGGCCTGATGAGATGAGCTGCCTTGGGCTAAAAATGGTCAACACGCTGCTGTATTTTAGCTCTGAATGACGTTTGACTTGCGTGACTTATCCGCCACCAACTAGGGTTCAAGCCGCCATGTTTTAGGGCACTTTCTGCCTGTGAAACAAACATCAATTTTTCTGGCCGCTGCTACAGCAGCGGCTGCAACAATACAAAATTTTTCAGGCATGTGTACATGCCTAATTTTTAGGCCCACTGGTGCAGCACTGTGGCTTCAAAAACCAAACCAAAAATTAAAATCCTCCAAGATGGCACCAATATACCAGTGGTCTAAGCATCTTCCCACCTTGGCCTAAAAAGGGGAGGTGATTCAACAATTAAAAATCTCTGCCATTTACACATCCACTGATAGGAGACGCGGAAGGTATTAAACTGATATGAACAATACTCCACTCCTATCAGTAGGTCCGTCCCATTGTGATTTATGCCCCCCACCCACCGCGCAGGGATGGGGGCCGGGGGGGAGGAAAGTAGGCCCCCCCATTGTGATTTATGCCCCCCACCCACCGCGCAGGGGTGGGGGCCGAGGGGGGGAGGACAGTAGGTCACCCCATTGTGATTTATGGCCCCCACCCACCGCGCAGGGGTTGGGGAGGACAGTAGCTCCCCCCAGTGTGTATCAGGGGCTTTGAGGACAGGTGTCAATCCATACCTGCCAAGTGACCCTATGTAGGGGGAACAGTCCCTATTCTGCTCTGTGTCAGTGTGTATCATGGTCTCTGTGGACGGTGAACAGTCTCTATTCTGCTCTGTGTCAGTGTGTATCATGGTCTCTGTGGACAGGTAACAGTCTCTATTCTGCTCTGTGTCAGTGTGTATCAGGGGTTTTGAGGACAGGTGTCAATCCATATCTGCCAAGTGACCCTATGTAGGGGGAACAGTCCCTATTCTGCTCTGTGTCAGTGTGTATCAGGGGTTTTGAGGACAGGTGTCAATCCATATCTGCCAAGTGACCCTATGTAGGGGGAACAGTCTCTATTCTGCTCTGTGTCAGTGTGTATCATGGTCTCTGTGGACGGGGAACAGTCTCTATTCTGCTCTGTGTCAGTGTGTATCATGGTCTCTGTGGACAGGGAACAGTCCCTATTCTGCTCTGTGTCAGTGTGTATCATGGTCTCTGTGGACGGGGAACAGTCCCTATTCTGCTCTGTGTCAGTGTGTATCAGGGGTTTAGAGGACAGGTGTCAATCCATATCTGCCAAGTGACCCTATGTAGGGGTAACAGTCCCTATTCTGCTTTGTGTCAGTGTGTATCATGGTCTCTGTGGACAGGGAACAGTCTCTATTCTGCTCTGTGTCAGTGTGTATCAGGGGTTTTGAGGACAGGTGTCAATCCATATCTGCCAAGTGACCCTATGTAGGGGGAACAGTCCCTATTCTGCTCTGTGTCAGTGTGTATCAGGGGTTTTGAGGACAGGTGTCAATCCATATCTGCCAAGTGACCCTATGTAGGGGGAACAGTCCCTATTCTGCTCTGTGTCAGTGTGTATCATGGTCTCTGTGGACAGGGAACAGTCTCTATTCTGCTCTGTGTCAGTGTGTATCAGGGGTTTTGAGGACAGGTGTCAATCCATATCTGCCAAGTGACCCTATGTAGGGGGAACAGTCCCTATTCTGCTCTGTGTCAGTGTGTATCAGGGGTTTTGAGGACAGGTGTCAATCCATATCTGCCAAGTGACCCTATGTAGGGGGAACAGTCTCTATTCTGCTCTGTGTCAGTGTGTATCAGGGCTGGGCTTTGAGGACAGGTGTCAATGTTAGGTGATTTCTGCCCTTTATGGATTAAAAGCAGACTCTGCATCAACTGTGCAATTTTCCATGGGAGTTTTGCCATGGATCCCCCTCTGGCATGCCACAGTCCAGGTGTTAGTCCCCTTGAAACAACTTTTCCATCACTATTGTGGCCAGAAAGAGTCCCTGTTGTTTTTAAAATTCGCCTGCCCATTGAAGTCAATGGCGGTTCGCGCGGTTCGACTGTTCGCGGACATTTGCGGAAGTTCACGTTCGCCGTTCGCGAACCGAAAATTTCGGGTTCGCGACAACACTAGTTATGGGTTAAGTGGTTCATCTAATGCACATCCAACAGGATGTGATGTTACTGTCATCATGAAATTCTCTTCCAAATTCCAGCGCCATCTTGTTACACGAAGTAGTTACTCGATGGGAGGAAGAGGGAGCAGAATGGGAGGGGGGTTAGAGGGGGAGCAGTTACTCTAGCAGCCAGGTTAACAGTGAATAATGAGCACAGATGCACAGAGTAAATATACATTTTTACTAATTCTAATATTTTATCCATAACATTATTGAAATAAAACTATGAGGAAATTAATATAGATAATGCAATTAAAGATGCAGAAAATCAAAATAGAAATAGTCTCTTAACCTCTTAACCCCTTAAGGACAGAGCTTCAGAAGCTTGTCTTTCACTTAATGACAACAGCATTTTTTGAATTTTTTGTTGTTTGCGTTCAACTGCAATTTGCATTTTACTAATTTATTGCGCCAACGCATATTATATACCGTTTTTTAAAGGACAGAAAGGGCTTTAGTTTGATGTAACATATATTTACATAAATGCTTATTTATTATTAAAAAAAATACAGAAAAATGCAAAATAAATTAAAGATTTTGAGTTTTTTTTTACAGTTTTTGCAATAATAATGTGTGCACAATTAGTGCAGGTTAAGGAAAGTAATTAAAAATAAATTCATTTAGTTGTTCTGATTTACAGAATATATAATGTGTCTGGGAATTTAAGTTTTTTTTTTTGGTAGTTACAGGTCACAAAGCACAAGGAGTAAAATAAACTTTTAATGTGGAGCGATTTTAGAATTTAGTATGTTTGTCTTGTAAGCTTAATAGCCATAAACGAAAACAAAATTGCCACACAAAAGTATATATTTATATAAAGTAGACACCACAAGCTATTTACCTAAGATTGTTTTGACACTTTCTACGTAGCCATTTCACCGCCAACCTCTGCTAAATATTGGAGTAAAATTGAGTTTTTTGGGGGGTTTTGGCACACAAACTTATAACAAAGAACTTCTCATGTGTATTTTGTAAAGTTGGTGTGTGCTATTCCTGTACAAAGTTTTATTTTGTGTTCAGTTACATCTGCTGAGTAAAATGACAACCCCATTGTATGTCTTTGGCACTATTTTGTGAAGCTACAGTGCCATATAGGAGACCTGTCCTTTTCAGTATTCACAGTCGAATTTTGAGAGACAGATTTAATGTGCCTATGCTTCCATTTGGGATATTATAGTAGTTTGTAGAAGTAGGTGATGTGTAGAGTCCCACAAGGGGAAACCAACATCAGGAGAGCTCCACTGTATAAAAAATGAGGAGGGGAGGCCCTACCTTTAATCAATCTAAGGATAAAAAAGGATATGCAAACAAAAAGTATAACTTGAAAAAAAGGGAGATTTACTAAACGGTGCCCAGGGGATCATTGGTCTGGAGTACTAGCTAGCATCTAAGTTCCAGTTCCCCTAGTGTCTGACAGACAGGAAGGTAGTTTAAACTAGGTTAAGGAGAAAGAAAAGGCACAGGGTCTTGATTAAAGTTTGATTAAAGGTAGGGCCTCCCCTCCTCATTTTTTATACAGTGGAGCACTCCTGATCTTGGTTTCCCCTTGTGGGACTCTACACATCACCTACTTCTATTACCTACATATTTTGGAGGGTCACCCCCTCATTGGAGCTCCCTATTAGGTGGTTACAGTGGTGCAGCTCATGAGCCCTTGACTTGTTTCCGGACTCCTGACCTGCACTCTTCTTACTTTATTTCTCCATTATAATAGTTTGACTGTTCAAAAAAAACCCACAAAGGCCTACTATTTGTAAAAGTAGACACTCCAGGGTCTCATAAGGTGCATATTGTGCCTTGACATGCCCCTATTATTTCACCAATATATGCCAAAGCATGTGGTAAAAAATAATTTTGTGCATTTTTTACATATGGATTGCGTTTTTGCTGGGCATTTTGTATATTTCATATGTGCCACTAAGTTCAAAACCCCCAAATTATGCTCAGCTACGTCTTCTAAATAAAAGGACACCCCCATTGTATGTCTTTGGCACTATTTCGCGAAGCTACAGTGCCAAACAGGAGACCTGTCCTTTTCAGTATTCACAGTAGAGTTTTGAGAGACGGATTTAATGAGCCTATGCTTCCATTTGGGGTATTATAACAGTTTGACTGTTCAAAAAAAGCCCACAAAGGCCTACCATTTGTAAAAGTAGACACTCCAGAGTATCTCATAACGTGCATATTGTGCCTTAGCATGCCCCCATTTTTCCACTAATATATGCCAAAGTATGTGGTAAAAAATTATTTTGGTCATTTTTTTACATACGGATTGCGTTTTTGCTGGGCATTTTGTATATTTCATATGTGCCACTAAGTTCAAAACCCCCAAATTATGCTCAGCTAAGTCTTCTGAGTAAAAAGACACCCCCAATGAATGTCTTTGGCACTATTTCGTGAAGCTACAGTGCAATATAGGAGACCAAACCATATCAGTTTTTACCAAACTTTGAATTTTGACGCTGGGCCTATGTGCAATTTCCAAGCATCTTTTCATCGCAGGTTTTTAATTCAAACTACCCCACAAAGGCCTACCATTTCTTAAAGTGGTAATTTTTATTTGGACTGGGTAAAGGGGGGTGTTTTTTATTTTTTACTTAAACGTTATTAAAACTTTTTTTACTTAATTTTTTTACTTTTTAAAGCTTATTTTAAAACTTTTCTTTAACGTTAACCCCTAGTTAGCTTAACACTAAATCCCCCAATTCCCCACTAACTTCCACCCTCCCCAGCTAGCTAAATTTATCATTTTAAAATATTTAAATAAATTAATAAAATAAATTTAACCCCTGAGGGTTAAAAAAAAAAAAGAATTAACCCTCAGGGGTTAAAAAAAAAAGTCAGATCATAGTAAAATGCAATCCCTGCCAATTGATCACTGTAGTCAGTGATCAATTGGCAGGGAAGGGGTTATTTTTTTATTAAACTGGGTAAAGGGGGATGGAATTTTAATTTAACTTTATTTATTTTTTACAGGGGGCCGGATCAGCACTGATCCGTCTCCCTGCACTGCACAGTGAACCCGGAAGTGCAGGGAGGCGGAAGGTAAGTATACTGAGCACATGTGCTCGCTCTGACATGCTGTCAGAGCGGGCACAAGTGCTGGGACAGCACAAGTCGGTGCTCCCGGTCTGCCTCTAATACAGAGGCAGACCGGAGCACCATTAAACCCGCGATCGCCGCAATTGCGGCGATCTGGGGTTAATTTTAATGGGTGACTGACAAGGTCCGTCACTCGTCGTTATGGCAATCCCCTGAGTGACGGACCTCATCCATCACTTGTCATTAAGGGGTTAAGGACTGAGTCAGTTGTATACGTTGTGATCAAAACAAAACGTAAACAAAAACTGGAATTTGCGCTATATGTCTGTTCAACCATAATTCACCTTTTTTGTATTAAGCGCACCCACACTTATTATATATCATTTTGTTCAGTAGAATCAGGGCTTTCATTTCACATAAACTATTAATATATGAAATATAAATCATTATGAATAAAATCTAAAAAATTGTGAGAAATTAAGATTTTTAAAAATATGTTTAGTTCTGCATGGCATGTTAACTGTGAATGTCATAATGCTGTTAACTTTTACTGCAACAAAATGCACATATTTGTATTCAGCAAAGTCTCATGTGTACAACAGGACCCCCCATGTACAGGTTTTATGGTGTTTTGGAAAGGTACAGGGTCAAATATAGCATGTTTCATTTTTTATTTTATACACATTGAAATTTGCATACTGGTTATGTTGCCTTTGACACTGTATTATAACTCAGGAATAAGAATTACCCTCATGATGGCATACCATTTGTAAACGTAGACAACCCAGTGTATTCATTATGGGGTATGTCCAGTCTTTTTTAGTAGCAAACATTCGCCAAAGTTAGCAATTGTATTTGTTTGTGTGTTATAAATGCAAAAACAATTATAAATGCTAACTTTGGTCAGTGTTTGTTACTAAGTGGCTACTAAAAAAACACTGAACATACCCCATTTCCAATACCTTGGGTTGTCTTCTTTTGCAGATGATATGCCATCATCAGGGTAATTCTCATTCCTGGGCTACGATACGCTCTCAAAGGCAACCTAACCAATCTGACAAATTTTAATGTGAGAAAATGGAAGAGCAATCCTTATATTAGACCCTGTAACTCAAAAACACTGTAAAACCTGTACATGGGGGGTACTCTTATACTCTGGATCGCTGAACAAAAATATTACAGTTTTCAAAACAGTAAAAGTATCACAATAATGATATCATCAGTCAAAGTGTTGCTTGGGTGTGAAAAATGCAAAAAACTTCACTTTCTCTGACAAGGTCATCGCTGTGAAATGTTTTACTGTTTTGAAACACTAATATTTGTGTTCAGCTAAGTCTCCAGAGTAAAACAGTACCCCCCATGTACAGGTTTTATAGTGTCTTGGAAAGTTACAGGGTTAAATATAGTGCTAGTGAATTAAATTATTTCTGCCTGGGTTGTTAGACAGGTCCCTCAAAATGCAATAAAAAAAAAATACTTAATAACATATATATATATATATATATGAAATCAGTAAATAAAAAACATATTTAAATAAAATTACGAAACATGTAATTTCAATACATGTGTAATTTCATTCAACAATGGTTGGGTAAGAATTTTATAAAAATAAAATTAAAGATGCAACTCAGACCCATTCTTTGTCCAGTCATCCATTCGTAAAGGTTCAAATTTTGAAAAGATAACATTCTTCTTAAACATTTTAAGTAAATATTTAAGTATATATTTTAAGTAATATGTTTTCAATATACAAAGTCAATATAAAGTGGTCAGTGAGAAACTCCACAAACAAGGACAGAAGGTGCCTGTAGCAAGTGTGCCAGAGTGAGGAAGACAGAATGATCTATAAGATTAGGCAGAAAGAGGCTAAGCAAGTTATAAGAGCTTCCAAATCACACACAGAAGAGAAAATAGCACAGTCAGTAAAAAAGGGGGACAAAACTTTTTTTAGATACATAAATGACAAAAGGAAAGTAAAACAAGGATTAGTTAGATTAAAAACAAAAGAAGGAAGGTATGTAGAAGAGGATAAAGGTCTAGCTGACTGCCTCAATTAATATTTTTGTTCGGTATTTACAGATGAAAATGAAGGAAAGGGACCTCAGTTAAGAAAAAGGATAAATGAGTCATTTATTACACATGAGTTTACAGAGGAAGAGGTTCTATTTCAACTGTCAAAAGTAAAGACAAAAAGGTCAATGGGACCTGATGGAATACACCCAAAGCTATTAACAGAGCTTAGTGGTGTTCTAGCAAAACCATTAACAGATTTATTTAACCAATCATTGATAACAGGAGTAGTCCCACAAGATTGGAAGTTGGCGAATGTTGTGCCCATTCAGAAGAAAGGTAATATGGAGGAGTCGGGCAATTATAGGCCAGTAAGCCTTACTTCAGTAGTAGGGAAAGTGATGGAAACCATGTTAAAGGATAGGATTGTTGAACATCTAAAAACACATGGATTTCAAGATCAGAGACAACATGGTTTTACTTCAGGGAGATCATGCCAAACTAATCTTATAGATTTTTTTGATTGGGTAACTAAAATTATAGATCAGGGTGGTGCAGTAGATATTGCTTACCTAGATTTCAGTAAGGCTTTTGACACTGTTGCACATAGAAGGCTTATCAATAAACTGCAATATTTAAGTTTGGATTCCAATATTGTTGAATGGGTAAGGCAGTGGCTGATTGACAGGGAACAGAGAGTTGTAGACAATGGAGTATACTCGAAGCTTGGGCTTGTCACCAGTGGGGTACCCCAGGGATCTGTACTTGGACCCATTCTCTTTAATATGGTAAGGTATGTATTGATGGTAAGGTATGTATTTTTGCTGATGATACTAAAATATGTAACAGGGTTGATGTTCCAGGAGGGATAAGCCAAATGGCTAATGATTTAGGTAAACTCAAAAAATGGTCAGAGTTGTGGCAACTGACATTTAATGTGGATAAGTGCAAGATAATGCATCTTGGATGTAAAAACCCAAGGGCAGAGTACAGAATATTTGATAGAGTCCTAACCTCAACATCTGAAGAAGTCTCACCCCTTTGAACCTTTGGATTCAGTGCCTTTCCATTTCCTCTCCATTAAAACTGCCTTACTGGTGGCTTTGGCCTCCAATTTTAGCGCACCTATAATAGTTTTTCCTCGGTGGGAATCCAAATAATCTATTTTTAAAAAGGCCTGTCACATTTTCTCTAGAACTGCTTTTGCCGGCAGGTAAACAAAAAAGCATATAAGATACAATACAATAGCTATACTAAAGCATACAGAATACAATTGCTATACATTCTAATTATTGGTGAAAAGAAACCAGCTCAGCACTTTTTTCAATGTTTTTAAGCATCAGCAAGGTAAACAGTATATAAAGGCTCTTCATTCTGTGTAACAGCACAACGTGCATGAGTAAATCAACCATCACTGAAAATGGGAAAGGTAAGATGATCTGAATATTGTAAATATTGCAAACACAAGAAATAATAGAACCAATAAACAGATTTCTTTTTTTAAATGAACAAAAACAAATTTAAATTGTAAATGCTTACACTGAATGCAAGCAAACTTTATCTGCTGAACAATTATCTAGGCCAGAAACATGACAACATAATATTCCGTAACCCAGTTCTGGACATTTGCCACCTCATCAAATAAGAATTCATCAGAACACATGCATCACATGTTTACTTTTTTCAGACTCAAGACTAAGATTTTTTCAGTTTTTTTAAGTTTTCTCTAATGAATTCCACTATTCACCATAATAAATTGCTATAATTATGTGAAGTGAATGCAAATTCACCAATCGTAAAAAAAAACCAAAATGTATCAAAAACATATATTCCAATTCTGCCCTAAACTTATATGTTTAAGTCCTACACTTTATTATTTGAACAGGATAATAGTAGATGTTTTTAGGAATCTATAGCATCAAGTAATCAAACCAGAAACAGTTTTTAACTGTAATTATTAACCACTAAAACAATAATAAACTAAGAAATCTAAAATGTTCAAATGTATGGTTCTTTCACAGATTGTTTTCTATGAGGATCGTAACTTCCAGGGCCGCTCTTATGAGTGCAACTCTGAGTGTCCAGATATGTCCGCATATTTTCATCGCTGTAATTCCATTCGAGTGGAGAGTGGAAACTGGATTCTGTATGAGCACCCCAACTATAGAGGACACCAGTATTACCTTAGCAGGGGAGAATATCCTAATTTCCAGCAATGGATGGGTTTCAATGACTCCATCAGATCTTGTCGTATTAGCCCACAGGTAAAGATATTTACCAAAAAGAACCTTACATAAATATGATGCAGTCCAAAAAAGCATTATTTTCCAATTATCAATTATTATAAAATTACCTTTGCAAATATGACCTTTTTTGACTATTATTCATTATTTTATGGATTATATCTTCAATTAAAAATTCCATTGTCAGGTAACAGGTGTGTTAACATTGATAAAATATATATAGGTATATATATATTTATTCTCGTATAGATTTTTGATGTTTACATGAAATTATACAATTATTTTACTTTTGTTTATAAATAATTTTTTCTTCGTAAAGCACCATGGATCATTCAGAGTAAAGGTCTATGAGAGGGAGGATTTCCGAGGTCAGATGATGGAGTTCACTGAAGATTGTCCTAATGTCAATGAGAGATTCCGTTCCCATGACATCCACTCCTGCCAGGTGATTGATGGCTACTGGATGTTCTATGAGGAACCAAATTACAAAGGACGCCAGTATTACCTGAGACCTGGAGAGTACAGAAGATATACTGACTGGGGTGCCATGAGCCCAAGAATTGGCTCATTCAAGAGACTTCACCATTTCTAATAAGTTGTATTTATTACTAAATCAGCATGTCATTAAGAATATAATAAA
This sequence comes from Pelobates fuscus, assembly GCF_036172605.1. Taxonomy (NCBI): domain Eukaryota; kingdom Metazoa; phylum Chordata; class Amphibia; order Anura; family Pelobatidae; genus Pelobates; species Pelobates fuscus. The sequence goes on from NC_086324.1 coordinate 79,983,233, forward strand.
AGCTTCAAAAATTATCTTTAAGGTCTATATTTTTTTCATTTTCTATTTTTGTTGTGGTTTTATACCTTTTATTTTACGTGCAAAATGCAAACACTTATTTTAAACCACAGTTCAGTAAATACATTATTACATTATTCCTATAAAAAAACAAATAATGAGTAAGTAATAAGGTGAATTATATTATATTTTAGATATAGTCCCTCAGGAAGTTGAAGTTGTGACAGACAACATACTTATAGCTTTTTTTACTGAAGGTGGTTTGACCCAAAAAAGTAATAGTATTTCATAAAAGAAGAATGAAAACATTCTTTCAACAACTCTGTCATGTATCAAATAATATCTACGGTGTTGTTTTCTGGTATGACATTTTTTTTAATGCTTTCTTTGCAGAATATAGTACATTCTTATACAAATATATATTTATATTTATATATTTGTATATATGTCCTATATGTAAAGGTAATAGGGATTCTTTGTGAGTTAGAATAATGGAAGAAATATTAAGAAAGACCTGGACATCCAACTACAACCTTTTACACTTCACATGTTAAGCCTCTACAGAAACTGCTGAATTTGAATAAGCATTTAACAACACAGAATATTCACTGATTCTAAGGCTTCACATATCTGAAAGATCCATTTATGTACATGTTCATATTCAATGGAACATGTTCGATGTCGAGATGGTTTTTGTGAGCTACCTTCATTTCTAATCTCCTTAATTAGGCTAAGTTAGACTGTTGAAACTTCAAAGCTGCAGAGTAAGATTTGTCATAGCAGATTTATGTTCATGCAAAAGCACATGCTTTGAATGTAAGAAATAAACATAAAAAAAATTACAAAACAAGGCAACATTTAGTAGCCACCGACATTTATAAGATAATACTGATTAAACAGTATTGTAACCTCTAAAATTACACGTAGGTGGGTGGAGGTAATTTCCAGCAGACCAGATATTGTTTGGGATCCAAGATTCTCAGTATTTTGGCAGCAAAAAAACACATTCACCTGTATTTATCTGTTTTCAGAAGCTTAAATATTAACTTGACAGGATTGGGGAATGTTCTTAACAGTGGTAGCCTAGTTCACAACTTATAGATATTATGCTTATGCAGCCACCTTGTACTTAAAATGGCACATTAAGTCAAAAGAGAAGTTCTTCTTGGGCGTGATCCGTCTAATCACTTACCACAACATAGTTGCCATCATGCTAAAGGACAATAAGGAAGACCAAATACAAAAGGGAAATTAAAGCCCTACTGCAGGACAACAAGCAACATTGAAGGACTGTAGTGATATCTGGAAAAGGCAAATCTCAAATCTGTTCACTTTCATCCATCACAGGATGTGCCTGGTGGAGAATGTGGGTTGTTTTAAAAATGAGTGGGGTACAAGAGGACATTTTTTTGGAAGAATGGACAAATTTTATATCATGCATATTATGCACTGTTTTATCTCATAAACAGACAAACTCCACTAGCATTAATGGATTTTTTTCACATACTAGTATAAGTTTCTTAAGCCACTGAAATTCTTACATAGAGACTTCGATTTATGTATTTGTACAATTCCTGACTGTCTGAGAACAGTCACAATATTCTTTTTTTTTTTTTTTTTAATTTGACATTTTTTATTTTGTAATGATAACAAATAAAATGGGGTACAGAAAGAAGAGAGGAAGGGGATGGGGGTGTTACACAATGAGTACATCAAGTCAGTTCAGTATACAACATAACGAAGTGCAATATAATACATAGCAATTGACATTATCTAGCGGTTTACAGTAAGGGGTATCACAAATACATTCAATATTTTGTCTTTATCTAGGTAAGTTGTCATTACATGTCAACATTTCAACATTATTAAGTGCGTTGCGTGTTTGGCTCACTATTTCTCGTATCCTGTCACAGTATGTTATTCCCTTTCTTGCCTCGGGTCTGCTTAAGTATGTAGGGTTCTAGGTAATGGTTTGTATCCCTCTAAGGTAGTGGCTTATGGCAGTGATCTCTATTATCATTGACTACTTTTTGGTGGGTATAGGATTGCTAGCCACGGACTCCATGACTGTTCTATGTGTTTCGCCTTTGTGTGGGACTCAGCGGAGAGCAATTCATATCTATAGTATTGGTATATTTTGTCCAACAGTTCCTTACGCGATGGACAATACGTGGTTTTCCATTGTTGGGCTATAAGTGTTCTGGTTGCTAATATGACGTGAGAGGCTAGTGTCTTAGCCGCTTTATTCCACAGTGGTGGGAAGAGCATCATAAGAGCTATCAGCGGTGTAAGGAGTGTAGGAGAACCCAGTGTGCTTCGTAATATGAATTGAGCCTGTAACCAAAGTGGTTTAATCAAGGTACATTCCCACCATATGTGGGTCATACTACCTTTGTCTACTCCGCATCTCCAGCAAAGCGGATTTGTCTCGGGGTAAATATGGTGTAGTCTCTGTGGTGTCAGGTACCATCTATAAATTACCTTTTTGTGGGCTTCAACATGAGAGAAACAAGATGTGATCCCTTTGAGGGCGTTTAATGATTGGAGCCATTGGTCATTCGAGATATGTGGTATCCCCTCTTTTTCCCATTGGGTTACATATGTGAAAGAGTGCGGTGGTCTGTCACCTAATAGAGTTTTATAACATACGGATAAGGCTTTGGGTTTGGTCGGTGAGGAAATGCATCTATTGAAAATAATCATAGCTTGGGTCTCTCGCGGTGTTGGTAATGAATTTTTCACCGTTACTTTGCTGTTTATCAGACTCTTCAGTTGTAGGTATTTAAATATATATGATGCTGGTATGTTGTATTTCGTCTGTAGGTCAGGGAAGGGTAGTATTTTTCCTTGGGAGCAGAGATCTCTGATATGGGTGATACCATGGGCAGTCCACGGTCTGAATGATAGGCCTGGAGTAACTCCTTCTAGCGCCCCCAACGGGGCATATGTACAGAATTTCCCTTTGTCAGACATTATATGTAGGACCTTGTCCCAGACTTTCATAGATAGTTTAGTAGTAGAGTATAGCCCTTCCTTCTGTTTTCTATATGGTAATGGGGACCACAGAGTGTGTAAGAGTTTGTACGGAAGTGTTTTGTCGTGTTCCATATCAACCCACTGTAGAGTATGTTTAGGGGTGTGAAGGCGTATGGCGGCTTCTAGGAGGGCAGCTTCGTAATATGCAATTAGTTTTGGAAAGCCTAGTCCTCCGTCTCGTTGTGTAAGTTGCAGTAGGGATAGAGGTAATCTAGGTTTTGTTTTGTTCCAAATATACTTGGTTAGGATCGATTGGAGGTGTTTCAATATAGATGGTGGTATGTACAGTGGCAGCATTCTGAACAAGTATAATATTTTTGGCAATAGAACCATTTTAATAGAATTCACTCTGCCTAGCCACGATAAGTGGACATGTTTCCATAATTGAAAGTGTGAGGTACATATGAGGTGCAACGTACCATAGTTGATGGACACCATTTGTGGGACATGTAACGCTAATTTCACGCCTAGGTACGTGATGTATTTATGTCTCCAGTCAAAGGTGAAGTTTTGGCGCAGCACGTTCGTTTGTGACGAAGATATGTGTAATGGTAGGGCTTGTGTCTTAGTACTATTAAGTTTATAGTATACGGCCATATTCTTGTAATGTTTCCATAATTCTAGGTAAAGATATCTCTGGCAAACTAAGGGAGAGTAGAATATCATCGGCAAACATAGATAGCTTGTATTCATTTGTGTTGATATGTATGCCTGTGATGAGCGGATCCTGCCGGATTTTGTGCGCTAATGGCTCCAACGCTAGTATAAAAAGTAAAGGGGACAGAGGGCATCCTTGCCTGGTGCCATTCGTTAGTGTAAACGGGGTTGACCTGAATCCTGATTGATATACTCGAGCAGTGGGGTTTTTATATAGCGCCGTGATACCTTGTATGAGTTGTTGTGGGAAGCCAAATTTTATTAGTACTGACGTCATGTATGTCCAATTGAGCCTATCAAAGGCTTTTTCAGCATCTAAGGCCAGCAGAAGGCTTTCAGTCCCTGTCGATTCGATGTGGGAAAGTATATTAATGATTTTCCTAGTGTTATCGGAGCCTTGTCTGCCTCTGATAAAGCCTGATTGGTCGTTATGAACTATTTTTGGCAAAATGGGGTTTATCCTATTGGCTAGTAATTTGGCATATAGTTTGGTGTCGCAATTTAAGAGTGAAATCGGCCTGAAATTGGAACATTGGGTCGGGGGTTTTCCTGGTTTTGGCAATGTTGTAATATGGGCTTGGAGCATGTCAGCGGGCATATGTCCCGTTTGTAGACAGGTGTTAAAAAGAGAAGTCAAATGGGGCACTAATACCTCTTTGAAGGTATAGTAATATAGGTTTGTGAACCCATCCGGTCCAGGTGATTTGTGTTTTGGTAATTTGTTTATGGTGTTTAATATTTCTTGCGCGGTGAATGGTCTAGTCAATTTCTGACAATCTTACGAAGTAATGGATGGTAGGTGCATCTCCTGTAGAAAGGAGTCCACCTCTGCCTGCGTAGGGGTATGGTTATTTGTATCGGTAGCCAAATTATATAGGCTGCCATAATATCTGCCAAACTCTTCTACCACATCTATCGGGTTAGTAAGCTTGTCTCCGTTTGTGTTATGGATGAATGCTATCTTAGAGGACATGGCCTTAGATTTGAGTTGAGCTGCTAATATCTTTCCCGCTTTGTTCCCTTCTTTAAAAAATTTATGTTTCACTTTCGTTAGTAGGTATGTGGTTTTAGCTTGATCAATGTCTTTCAGTTGAGATTGTAGTTGAAGTATTTGTTTCGTGATGTCATGTGAAGGTGATTGTTTGTTTATATGGGAGAGCTTCGTGAGTTCTGAGTGTATGTCTAGATAAGCTTTTGTGCGTTGTTTTTTATTAAAGCTGGCGTGTTTGATAAGCTGACCTCGGATGACCGCTTTGTGGGCTTGCCACAGTGTGTCTATTGTCGTTTCGGTGGTGTTATTTATAGAAAAATATCCTTCTAGCTCTTCAGTGATCTGAGATACCAATGTGTGGTCTGTAAGTAAAGAGTCATTGAGACGCCATGTTCGATTCCCGGTAGTAGGGTATTGTGTGGTTATGGACAGTGTTATTGGAGCGTGGTCGGACCACTTGATAATGCCTATTTCTGCTTTGGCTATTAGTGGAGTTTGCGAGGTAGGGAGTAAGAAGCGGTCTATCCTTGAATAGGTATTATGTACTAAAGAGTGATGTGTGTAATCTTTATCCAGCGGATGTAAATTCCTCCAAATGTCAGTGTAGTCATGAGATGTCAGTACGTTCTGTATGAGGGAGGTAGTGCGTGCTCGGCGTCGTGCTGTTGTGGGTTTAATGTTGGCTGATGAGGTGGTATCCATTACAGTATCTACAATAAAGTTCGTATCACCCCCTATAATAATCTCGCCTAACCTGTGGGCTTTTGAAAGGTTACAGATATGGTCTAGAAAGATATGTTGGTCATTATGTGGACCATATATATTAACTAGAGTATATTGGATATTATTGATGAGACATTGAAGGATTAAATAACGTCCCTTTTTATCACTTATTTTTTTTATAAAATGGAATGAGACTTCCTTGCTTATTAGGATCGTGACTCCCCTTTTTTTCTTTTTATAGGTACTATGATAGCTAATCGAGAAGTGCGTGGATGTGAATTTGGGGTGTTGCGCCGTTTGGAAATGTGTTTCCTGAAAGAAAGCAATATGTGCTTTATGAGTTTTTGCTTCTAATAAGGCCATGCGTCTTTTATAAGGTGAATTGAGCCCTTTAACGTTTAACGATAATATGTTGAGTGACATAGGAGGGGGTATCCAGTGTCTATGTAAATTGCTGAACTCTTTAGGGGGTTATTTTGAGTATATAGACAGTAGTGTATGGTGTAATTAGATACTCCATAACGGCCGTGAATCGATAGCACCTCATAGTCATATCGTAAGGTGGTGTTCAGAGTATACCTATATTGGAACTTTGTGTAACAAGGGAAAACTTGGAGGGAGGGTTGAATAGAAAACACAAAATTAACTATGTACAAAACAAAGGTCTCTATGGTGAGACCCGGGTGTATCACTTGGAATCGGGCACTTAAGCCCATGGGTGGGGTAGAGAATCCCAATTCAAAATACGATGAACGCTATTGTTAGTTAGCTTGTTATATTACCTCAAGTCTGATTCGGCTCTTTATACGTGGGGAAACTTATTAGATGTCGAGCTATTATATGCTGCAGCACACCAGTGTGTGTACATGTATCAAGGGGTTGTGTATCGCCTGTCCTTGATTAAGCATGCTCTCTAGAGTATTGATTTACACAATGCTAGGTACAATTAATTATATACTTAATTTACACATACGTAATTTACACATTGTTCAGGCAGTATATATCTATATAGTTATACATTATTTTGTGTGGGTTAGGTGGGTTCATTCTCAGACAACCTATTAGTTTCATTGCGTCAGGTTGTGTGATATTAACTTCATAGCAAATATATAGTAAGTATATAGACATATTGCGCTGTATGGTCTACGGTAGTACATGACCAGATTCAGAAGATTCCAACACTCTGTGTCGCATGTACGTCCAACATATGAGGCTGCCGGATATGAATAGTGGCGGGTATTACTAATATTTCTACAAGGCCAATCTAATTAATAGCTGGTCACATTTCATCAGACAGCTTAATGGATGGGTCAAAGGTATCTAGTATAACGATATAGCTCTCAATAGACTATGTGTGACTAAGTCATTGCAATAGGCTTATTGCTTAACATTATGCTATATTGTTGGTCTGGCTGTTATCAGCGAGATTTGTGGTAAGCTAGACAGGAGTGCAAAAGCCATTTTCTATTATACCCATATGATTTTCTATTTGTTTTTATGCATTGCTAAAGATCTTGTTAAGTGTTACATCATACGTAGTGACTATATACAAATATGTACAAAGAATGTTCCTTTTCCGTTTTTTTTCTTTTTTTTCTTTTTTTTTTCCCCTTTTTGTTTTTTTTTTGTTTTTGGTTTGAAAAGAAGAAGAAGCACTAACATGTGCTATAAATGTTCGTCCATTTTGAGGAGGCGGTTATGCGCTTCCATAGACACCAAACAGGTGTAAAGACAGGTTATTTAAACATAAATTAATTATTATAGTCACTTATCTGCCGCTGCGGGGTGCCAGTCTGGAACAAGTTTCATTTGCGGTTTAGCAGATCCGTTTCCAGCTGGGGTGTCTTGTGTGTCGGCCTCTATGGGGATATCCCATTCCGACAGGGTGCTTCTTCCATCTTCCAGATTCAGGATGTGCTTTTCAGTGCCATCACGTTTGACAATTAGCCGAGCTGGGAACCCCCATTTATAGGGTATATCTGCGGCACGTAGAGCTCTGGTGATTGGCATGAATGTCTTCCTTGTTGCCAGCGTAGCTGCCGAGAGATCTGTGAAGAGCTGGATTTTGCCAAAGGCCTCAGGTAAAAGCGGTTGTTTCCGTGATGCTTGCATAATGGCCTCTTTAGTGGTGTAATAATGAACCCTGGTGATGGTGTCTCTCGGTGTAGTTGCAGGGAGGTTCTTGGGCTTAGGCAGCCTGTGTGTTCTGTCAAGGATCAGAGCTTCTTCGGGGAGATCTGGAGCCAGGAAGTGGAACAGCGATTTAACATGAGTGCTTAAATCTTTAGCTGCGACCGCCTCAGGGATTCCGCGGATTCGAATATTATTTCTCCTGTCCCTGTCTTCGTGGTCAGCCAGTTTTGTGAGAATTGATTGAAGTTTCGCCTCCATGTTGTCATAGGCCGCTGCCACATGGTTATGTGCGGAGATGATCTCTTCCGTTTTGTTTTCAAGGTAATCAGTACGATCACCTAGGGCTTTGACGTCGTCCCTGATTTCTTTTGCCAGTTTGGCAAAATCTGCTTGGAGAGTTGTTTGAAGCTCTTTCAGCATTTTGGCAATGGAGGAGTCTGTTGCCGGGATATGTTTAGTGGAGATGGAGGTAATATCACTCCTATCCGAGCTCGAGGCCGGTGACAGGTTCCCTCCAGCGCCATCTTGGATGCGGCGTGGCGGCGAGCACATAGCCGAAATCTGCATGGAAGGTGTTTTTAGCTTTGCTTTTTTCGCCGATCGGTGAGCCATCTCCTCCGCTGTGTTCTCCGTTTGTATAGAGGTAGGATTGGAGCGGCAAATGGTTGCTAAATCTCTGCTATTCGCTGTTTAATGGGATTTTCATGCGGAGCTGATCACTCACACGACCATCTCCTCGAGCAGTCAGGCCACGCCCCCAGTCACAATATTCTTTTGAAGACAATTTGCTAACATTTAATTTGACACAAATCACTCTGGCCTGGAGACAATTATTGAAGCATGACCATAAGTCTGAGACCCTAAGGCATCACATTCTAAACTCCCCATGATCACACATGAGGATGCCATACATTATATTAGGTACTTGTCAGAAGTGAATGCTTTCCTAAGAAGACTAGGTACTCCTCTGTATACTAATAACCTTGAAGTGGTTACAACCAGATCTCCCCATTGATGGGATATGGAGACGATAACTCAATTGACCTTGTTTGTTCCCGTACGTTGCAATATTCCTGCAGTTTCATAGATGCTCTACCATATGAGTTCCATTTGACGGACTTGTGAGGTCCAATTGAGGGCTATTAGCTAATATCTGACTATCAAATGACTATTTTAATTACTCATATGTTACCACAGAGGAGTAACTACGTGTAGTTTCTGTCTATGATGGTTTATTCTAATTTCTATTATATTTATTTTTTATAGTACTACTATTGTTTCTTTGTACTGAGTAGCAGTTTATCCTCATCCTATAGTGCAGCTTATTTTCATGTCATACTTTCCCTCAGACTTTCTATATCAAATATAAACACTTGTAACTGAATGTCATGTTCTCCCTTTTAAGCTAGCAAATCATAATATAAAACTTGGTAGAAATAAAGGAACAGGAAAGGAGAAATCAGTGCAGAAAGAACTCTTTCTTTTATTTACTGCCAAATTAAGATAAAGGTTACTAATACAATAACTGGATATTCAACAAACATAAACAATATCAAAGAGTTGAAATTGATATTTAATGCTATGAGGTTTACCTTTAAATGATGATAATTGGAGGTTTTAGAGCACGGATAATACTAATTCAAAATGCCTGTGTATTCCTAATTTCACAACCCATTTTAACCCCTTCATTTCTGGACTCCCACCTTAATTTATCTAAGAATAAAGCAACTGTTCTCAAAGTTCTCTTTTCTTTAGCAATTACAATTTTATTACATGACAGGAGGCTTCGTATTTTGCATATCTCTCTTTACTAAAACTCCATAGCAGTAAAGAAAGTGATAACAAGAACCAATCAAAAAACAGTAGGAGGTATAGTATTCCCAGTGAACAGGCTCCTCCCCCTCTTTCTTTACTGCTCCATCAGCAGACAGGTCAGAATATTGAGCTCCTCATATTTATTCATTATTGATTTTATTTGACTTTGTTAACCTTGTTATTTTCTGTTTTCACTCTTATTTCTTATTGCCTCACTTTGCTTATATCTTATTGCCTCATTTTCTAATTTTTCCAAATTTGCTTGGGGCTCCTTTATTTACCTTTGCCCTTCTTACTCTGGGCACCCTGATATCCCTCCCGGTTTTCCGTTTTATTCCGGACATTTTCGCAGTTTTTTCAGTCCCCTTTCACTAAGGAAACCTTGGCTACACAGCCCTCGCCACTCCCGGCCGCCTAACCGCGCGTTTTAACGCTCCGGCCGGCGGCCGGATCTACTTTCCCACACTTTCAGTGTGACGGCGGCCATCTTGGATCTCGCGAATCGCGAGACCCGCGGCCGCCATTTTGGAGCCTCACACACACTCGGTTGCTGAGATCTGCAGCTACTCGGATCCTCCAAGGTAAGCATATATATTTATATCCTTTTCTGCTCAGGTTTATGTTAATCCGCCTGTTGTCACATCCAGTTGCTCATACATATCCCATTACTATTTCAGATTGCTATCAACTCACATTGCTCTCATCCAGGCAGGGGTCCCCACAGACAGTCTCTGTTACTCCTGTGGTATATGTGCACTATAGGGCTCAATACCCTGTGCTCCTTGGGGTGAAACCCCATAAAGGTGAATGCCTATCAGAGCTCTACTGTTGTAACCTCTGTATACTGGGTGCTGCCCAGGCTGCCTATCAGAGCTCTACTGTTGTAATCTCTGTATACTGGGTGCTGCCCAGACTGCCTATCAGAGCTCTGCTCTTGCAACCTCTGTATACTGGGTGCTGCCCAGACTAAAAACCCAATACTACCCTGCTGGGGTTATATCTGGTACTGCTGGTACCATAACTACCGTAGGATACTCTCCTAACGTTGACCCCTGCCTTACTGCCCTCTTAACAGTGCCAAGTCCTTTCCTAACATTATGGAAGACTCACAAACTACCCCAGTGGATTTTCAATCCATGGTTAATGCAGCAGTGGCCGCGTCTATGGAAAAGGCCCTATCACACGTGATGGCCGCTCAATCAGAACACTCCAAACCACGCCACACACGCCCACTGAGTCTGAAGACTCTGAAACCCAGTCTAAAGACGACACCCGGGGTAGTAAACGCCATTGGAAAGGGGAAAAAGACCCCAAATTGAACAAAGGCAAAAGACCCACCAAGCGGAGCAAAACGACAACATCTGTCGCCCCTGCTCCTACCCAAGTTCTATCCTCAGAGGAGGAAGAAGATATCGATGGCACTATGGCCATCTTGGATGAATGGCAGGCTAACGCGTCCCATTCTGACGACGACGCCTGGGACTCAAGATCTAAACCCTTTCATGCAGGGGATTCAGACTCTCTCGCTGCAGAATGGCAATGGACAGGGGACAACACCCTGCCTCAGGATGAAGCTATCCTGGACCCCATGGGCCAGACACTCTTCGATCCACGTAACATCAGACACCCCCGCTCGACAGACTGGACACCACCAGAACACCTGGCTAAGTTTATGCACTTATGGATGCGTAAACCCATGGACAAGGTAGTTCGTAACCGACTGAGATCGGAATGCCCCCGCCCTTCCCTACCAGATCAAGTAGCCATGACACCTGAATTTGACCAAGTAATCACTACTTTCATGAGTAGAGGCGGTCACAACCCCCGCTGCGGGGTGGAGAGGGGATTCAAAGGAGTCCAAGACAAACTCTTAGATACCTCCGGACCCCTATCACGCATCATGTACCTAGCAGACGATGCTTTCCAACGGGCAGACCAATTCGATGCCGACATGGTCAGGGAATGGGCTCATGATATCCGCGAATGGGCTCAACGCGGTTTTTGTTTCCTCGGAAACGCAAATGTGGCCCTCTCATCTGAGAGGCGTAAGGCAGCACTTCTCCGAATAGACGGGAAGTTGGTGGATTTGGGCACCAAGGAACTCGGACCTCTGGCACAGGGCAAGTTATTTGGAGACCCTTTCCTAAAGGAATTGAATCGCCACGTCAACGTCTTCACCTCGTTGAGTAAAGCCCAGACCTCAATGAGGAGGGTTTTCAGACAATACCCCACTAGGGGTGTTTTTGGACGGGCTGGCCGCCACAGGGGCCGTGCTGCCAGCCGTTTCTGGCCATCAGGCCCCCGATCCTCAAGACCGCAACCCTTCTACCCAGAAACGGGATACCGCCAGCCTTTCACCTTCTCAAGAGGCTCAGACAGAGGACGCAGTACCCGAGGACGTGGCAGATCCCGATTCACTCCAGGTAAGCTATCATCTACCTATGACCACTTTGCATGCAGGTCGTCTCTCTCTTTTCTTTCAGAACTGGACGACCATTTCGTCAGACGCTTGGATACTCCAGACGGTACAGGGATACATCATAGATTTCGTCAGTACACCTTACCAAGAGTCCCCACCACGACCGATCAACTGTTCGACAGAGGACTCAAAGCTCATCCAAGCCGAACTTCAGGAACTCTACAACAAAGGGGCGATAGAACCCGCCACAGACACCGGAGGATTCTTCAGCAACATTTTCTTAGTGAAAAAGAAGACAGGAGACCTCAGACCGGTCATAAACCTACGTACACTCAACGCTCACGTGGTCTACCGCCACTTCAAAATGGAGGGAATCCACCTTTTACGGGACCTCCTACAAGACGGCGACTGGTTCACAAGATTGGACCTCAAGGATGCCTACCTGTCAGTACCGGTACATATCGACAGCAGATACTTCCTCCGCTTCCTGTGGAACGACCAACCATGGCAATTCACTTGCCTCCCTTTCGGCCTCAGTTCGGCCCCATGGTGTTTCACCAAACTGTTGAAGCCGGTAGTTACTCATCTGCGCGCAAGAGGAATTCGCTGCATTATATACCTGGACGACCTCCTAATCTTCTGCTCCGTCAAGTCAAGACTCAGACTACACACACGTTTTGCCATGGAACTCCTAGAATCCCTAGGGTTTACGATAAACCATCAGAAATCCGCTACAACTCCGTCCCAAACCATACAGTTCCTGGGTTTCGAAATCGACTCGGTCTCCAGCACGCTCCGACTACCGACAACCAAGATCGCAGCGATTCGGAAGGAAATCCGCAAGACGATCCGATGCCAATCAGTTCCCCTACGCAACCTAGCTCGAATCGTAGGCCTTCTCTCGGCATCCATCCAGGCCATCTTCCCGGGCCCGCTCCACTACAGGGCGATGCAACGCCTCAAAGCATCCTTCCTCCGCCGGAACCCCACTTACGATCAACCCGTACCAGTGACGGCAGAAGTCCGGGAGGAACTTCAATGGTGGCTGGACAGCATGCAGGCCTGGAACGGCCGAGCTATCTTCGGCGAAACCCCAGATTTCGTACTGGAGTCGGACGCCAGCCTTTGGGGTTGGGGCGCCACGAGCGAGGATGTATCGACAGGGGGAACCTGGACTCCACAGGAACTCAACCTACACATCAACTGCCTCGAACTACTGGCAGGCTCCTTCGCCATACGCAGTCTGGCAAAGGACAAATCGAATTGTTGCATTCTCCTCAGGATGGACAACATCTCAGCCGTCCGCTACATCAACCGCTTAGGCGGAGCCCGCTCACGACTCCTATCCGAACTCACGAAAGAGGTGTTCGACTTCTGTCTCCCACGCAACATTTCCCTCAAGGCGGAATACCTCCCAGGGGAGACGAATTTAACAGCCGACTGGTTCTCTCGACATTGGAGAGACGACAGCGATTGGATGCTGGATCCAGAGATATTCAATGCCCTCTCGAGAAGGAGAGGACCCTTCCATCTAAACCTCTTTGCATCCCGCAACAACAGACAAACGCCAGACTTCTTCAGCTGGCTCCCGGACCCAGAATGCAGAGCAGTGGACGCTTTCCTCCAGACCTGGCCCCCCTTCGGCGCCTACGCATTTCCCCCATTCGCCATGATAGCGAGGACTCTCCACTATCTGAAGACACACCAGATCTCTCTGCTCCTGATTACCCCCCTATGGCAGAGTCAACCGTGGTTCCCGGACCTGCTAGCGCTATCCTACGCAGATCCGCTCTTACTACCATCCCATCCGACTCTCCTCAGGGATCCGAAGGGGAACCCCCACCCGCTGATAATGGAAGAGAGACTCTCCCTGGTGGCTTGGACTCTTTCCGGGGCACCTGGCGAGTCAGCGAACTATCGCAGACTGCTAGGGACCTCTTATGGGAGTCGTGGGCACCGGGGACGAGACTATGCTACATCTCTGCTTGGACCTCCTGGTCCTCTTGGTGCTTGGAACGGGATCTCAATCCACTTACGGCACCTATTCCCACCGTCCTGAACTTCCTGACGTCACTTTTTACAACAGGAAAATCTTATAGGACCATTAACGTAGTCCGATCAGCGATCTCAGCGGCCCATATCCCCATCCAAGGAATTCCAGTGGGCAAGGATCCTATGGTATGTAGACTACTGAGGGCCATGCGACTCAAACGCCCTCCGGCCCCCAAATACAATCAACTATGGGATGTGGACCTCGTCCTCAACTTCTTAAGAGAATGGCCGCCTAACGACAGACTCTCACTCCGCCAACTTTCAGCCAAAATGACGGTGTTGCTCTGCCTAGTTTCCTTTCGTCGGGTATCCGACGTTAGAGCCTTCGAAGCCAATGCCTTCTCAATGGATCCTGAAGGGGTGACATTCCATGTCTCCCGACGCACCAAATCTAACTCTACCACTATTTTTTACCCCTTTTTCCTCACGGAACCCCAATTGTGCGCGGTCGCAACCTTACGCAGCTACATGACGGCTACCGCCTCTCTCCGCCCGACTCCCTCCGGTCAACTTCTGATCTCCTATGTCAAACCTCACAATCCAGTTTCCTCTACCACTCTCGCTAGATGGGTACGCTGGATCTTGTCACTAGCAGGCGTAGACGCCTCTTTCGGGGCACACTCGGTGAGAGGCGCGGCTGCTTCTTCGGCCTTTTCAGCCGGAGCTTCACTATCAGATGTCCTACGCTCAGCTGACTGGTCCCGCGAATCCACTTTCCGGACCTTCTACTTTAGACCGAACTCCTGCGCGGCTTTTTCCTTATTACATCAGCGTTAAAAATGCAAAATACGAAGCCTCCTGTCATGTAATAAAATTGAAGATTATGCTAGCTTTAGTGTACTAATAATCTTAATTTTAATAAAGACAGGAGGCGAGTATTTTCCCACCCATACCCACCCTTTCGGTCTTCAAAATTTTCTATACTGTCCTTCTCCTATTCTCCTATCTTCTACTAGGATCTAGTCTCTGCTCTCCCTGCATATTCGACTGTTCTACGCATTCTGTAAATATCTTAAGTCATGATTGTTGTGCCCTATGTTTCTTTAGAAGGAAATGTATGTATTACCGATATATTACTATTTAATTATATAATCTTACATAAAAATACTGTACGAAAGTCTCCCATGCTTTCAAAGTCTCTCGACTAGTACCTAACCTATTCCACACTCTCGTTTCAGCGTAACTCAACGTGGACCTCCAACTATCGCTACGTGGATTATCCCAAGTTTATCCTAACTGGTTTGGATTGATTCCCCAAGTTTCCCTTACACTCCACATGGATGGTCCTAAGACTCTCGGATTTATTCTTCTGTTACAGACCCAAGACTGGCTTTCGAATCAACATTATTTGAACTTTGCCGTCTGCGATGTCGCTAGTTGAAAGAGGGGGAGGAGCCTGTTCACTGGGAATACTATACCTCCTACTGTTTTTTGATTGGTTCTTGTTATCACTTTCTTTACTGCTATGGAGTTTTAGTAAAGAGAGATATGCAAAATACTCGCCTCCTGTCTTTATTAAAATTAAGATTATTAGTACACTAAAGCTAGCATAATCTTCAATTGTAGTTGGATCTAGACTTTGATTTTTTTTTCCCACAAATTAATTAATTAACCCTGGGCATTGATTGTACCTAACATCATTAATAACAGTATCATTGTTATTTTGCTGTGCAATTGTATACATTTTATATTAACCAGAAAGTAAAATAGATTTGATTTAGTCCATGATATAATGTCCTCTCTAATTGAATCCATGAGCACAGTCTCTTTTTCCATAATGTCCTTTGAAAGTCCAAACAATTTGTCATTTTTTTGAAATCAAACAGTTTTTGTCCTGAAAAAACATGATTGGTTCTGTAATAAAAAAAAAACAGATGGCAGTATGTTTTGTTTTTTTTACATTAATATGTTTCTTATACATTAGTAAGTTTAAATTGATCACTATGCACAATAATTGACTTACCAACATTTTTCCTTTTTTTGGGGGGGGGGGGGTGTGGGGGGGTGTTGAACCTGTATTCTATATATATTTTTTTTTTTTTTAGAATAACATAAGGACCTTTTCCAACTTACTTTCAAGGGATCTGCAACTTGTTTTTAACGGACCTGGTGTTTTCAATGATTTTACCATCACCTTATTCTCTAGTTTAAATGTAAATGCATAGTTTCCCAGTGCTACATATTTAAAGGGACACTGTAGGCACCCAGACCACTTTAGCTTATTGCGGTCGTCTGGGTGCTGATTCCCCTTTGAACCTAGTGCTGTAATGTTAAACATTGCAGTTTCAGAGAATTGCAATGTTCATATTGCAGCACTAGGTCTGCCTTCAGTGGCTGTCTACCAAACAGAAACTGGGGGCGCTTCCGGAATCGTAACAGACTTTTGGTCCATTATCTAACGCTGAACGTCCTCATGCTCTACATGAGGACATCAGATTTTCCCCATAAGAAAGCATTGATTCAATGCTTTCCTATGGGGAGGTCTAATGCGCGAGCGGTGTTTGCCGCACATGCGCATTAGACCCTGCTCGTCGCGGAACAAAGGAAGGGGCGGAGCTTCTACACAGCACCGAGGAATATTGGCGCTGGGATAAGATAAGTAAATAGAGGGTTTTTAACCCTCTATTTACTAGGGAAGGGGGGCGCAGGGCAAGGGGGAGGTAGAGGTATCGGTAGTACCAGGAATACAGCTTTGTATTCCTGGCACTACAGTATCCCTTTAACCCATTGTTTACCAGAAGAGACAATATTTGAAGCAGCAATTTTTTTTTTTTAAATTTGACAATTTTTATTTTGAAAGTCTCAAGTTGATTTGTGGAGGGTACAGAAGAGAAAGGGAACAGGGACACATTTGACCTTGGACAATTGGTCCCATATTCAATACGATAACATTCATTTGTTAGATATTGATACAGATACATAATCAGGTACAACACATTTGCTTTGGAGATACATATTCAAAATCAAGTGTATACAGTCACCTTCACATGCCCTGACTCAATCCCTGAGTTAGTTTCTGTGTTCCTCTCCTCCCTCTCCCCTCTTGGGGTACAACAATAACCACAATAACTTGAGGTAGAACTAAGGAATCCCCTCCCTAAGGTGGGATTGGATGGGGGGTGGGGGATTGGGATTGGGTTACCTTCCCGCTTTTCTCATGTTTATTCGTATGGCTCCTAAGCACCAAGTAAATTCAATGGCTGTTGAAGCCTACATGTGTGATCTCCTTCACATTCTTTAAGTCCCATGACTTCCGCCCCTCCGGGGTGTGGTTCATGTTATACTCTATACCCAGCTTTGAAATGATCCCACCCGGCCCAGGCCAGTTCCATTTTCAGTTTTTTCCCCTCCAATTCTGCGTATGCTATTTCATATTTTTTGTTTTTTTTCCACTGTGTCCATGATACCTTTAATTGTCGGGGGTCTATCACATTTCCAGTGTCTCGCAATGAGATAGAGGGTAGCGAGTAGAACGTGGGTTATTAACACTTTGTTTTCCCATGGTATATTCATTGGTAGACCCAGTAGCAGTAGGTACAGAGGGTCTTTTGGTATTTCTATTTTTGTAATGTCTCTCACCATGTCGTGTATCTTTGTCCACATCAGGAGGAGGACCGCACAGGTCCACCAGACATGGATCATTGTGCCCTTTTGCGTGCTACACCTCCAGCACCGAGGAGAGCTATCTGGGTATACGCGCGCCAGTCTAGCTGGGACCATATACCATCTCAATAAAAAATTTCTGTGCAGTTCTACGTGCGCTGCACAATGTGTGATTCCTTTTAGTGCCCGTAGGCACGTGTCCCATTGTGTACTGGAAATGGGCCCCCCGCGGTCCCTTGCCCATTTCACTGCGTATCTGCAATGTGCAAAGGGCTGATGGGTGTTAATTGCTTGGTAGCACACTGACAGCTGTTCCCTCTGTGGGGTAAGCCCCGTACATAATTTTTCAAATCGGGTTATGGACCCTTCCTGGCCTGCCTGTGGTTTTTGTTCTTTTTTGGAGTCTAAAAGTGTGTGACTTGGAGATATGCGTATAGTATGGACTGGGGGATACTGTAATTAGTCACTAGCTGCGAGAAGGGTATCCTGTAAAAGCAGTGGACGTGGTGGAGTCCCGCACGCTGCCATGCAGCTGCGTTAAAGTGCGGAATCCAGTACGGTAGGGCCGATATTGGTGTGGCCTTGGAAATTATGTGTGTCCTAATTAGTTGGTGTTTGTGTTTTTCCCATGTTTGCAGCATAAACTGCGTAATTGGCAACAAGTCCGGCACCTTGGGTCTCTGCTCGTTCGGCGCCCAACATATTGTCGCTAATTGATTTTGCAGGGCCTCCTCTTCTATTGTGACCCATTGTGGCCTCACTCTGTCCCCCATCACTTGTGTCAGTGGTGCCAGCACTGCCGCCTTGTGGTATAAAAGAAGATTTGGGACTCCTATGCCTCCCTCAGTGTAGCTTCTGTGCAGATGCTTCATGGCTACTCTAGGTGGCCTACATTGGCGCTGTTATTGGCAGCATACAAAAGATATATTGTATCTTAGGCAATAGCATAATTTTAAAAGCTACCGCTTTCCCCACCCACGAAATGTATTTGTCCCTCCATTATCTCATGGTGTGTGCGATTTCCCTCCAGATCCTAACATAGTTGTCTACAAGGAGGTTGTTGGGATTACGGGAGAGCCACAGGCCCAAGAACTGAATATGTGTGTCCGACCATTCAAATTTAAACCTTGATTTTAGATATTGAGTTGTTGTCCCTGCAAGATTGATCCCCATAGCCTGGGATTTGGATTCGTTGAGCTTATAATAGGACACCACCCCATATTCCATCAGTATTTTGTGGACCTCTGGTACAGACGTCAGCAGCTGTGTCAGAGTGATGAGGACATCGTCCGCAAATAGGCTAAGTTTATGTTCCCTGCCTCCTGCGTTAATGCCGTGAATGCTCAGTGTTGATCGGATAAGTTCCGCCAAGGGTTCGAGTGCTAAAATGTACAGGCTCAGCGACAAGGGGCAGCCCTGCCGCGTGCCATTGGTCAATTTAAATCTAGTAGATGTATACCCACCCGTGGACACCACCGCTGTCGGTCCATTATACAGGGCCATAATCTGAGAGACAAACTTGTGCGGAATCACGAATTTTTCCAGGGCTGCGGCCAAGAACCCCCAGCCCAGCCGGTCAAACGCTTTTTCGGCATCCAGCGAAAGCAGGAGGCCCTCAGCCCCAGCCCTTCTCATGTGTTCCAGCAAGTCCACCACCCTACGAGAGTTATCCGCCCCTTGTCGCTCCGCTACAAACCCCACTTAGTCTCCCTGTACTATGGTGGGTAGGACTGCGGAAAGACTAACCGCCTGAATTTTAGCATAAATCTTCGCATCCACATTAAGCAGCGATATGGGTCTAACGTTTTTCATTTAGTGGGTTGTTTTCCTGGTTTAGGTAGCGTGATAATATTGTCTAGAAGCATGTCAGGCGGTAAACCCCTGTCGGGGCGGTGGCGTTAAACATCGACGTCATGTATGGCTCCAAAAGGTCGCCAAATACCCTATAGTACTTTCCTGTCAGGCCATCTGGTCCTGGAGCTTTATGGGGTGGCAGCCCCCCTGTGGTCTTTAGGATTTCGCTAGCCTCGATAGGTGCAGTCAGGGACGCGGTTTGGGTGGCGGTTAGTCTGGGCAAAGTTATCTTATCTAGGAAGGTTTTGATCTGTTCCCCAGTTGGTATGGAGTTGGGTTGGTCTGTCTCTATGTTGTATAAAGTTTCATAGAATGTGGCGAATGCTTCGCTTATGTCTTGGGGTTTATGCACCGTCTTTGAATTATTCATGCGTATAGATGTTATGCCTTGTTTCGCTTGTTTGTGTTTAAGGAGATTGGCTAGTACCTTGCCTGCTTTATTGCCTTGATGGTAGAACTTAGCTTGTAGTTTCTGTAGTTGGTAATTGGTTTTAAGTAAATTAGCCTCATCTATTTGGGATTTGAGTGTTTTGATTTGTTTGGCCAGCTCGTTGGATGAATTTAGCTTGTTTTGTTTTGTCAAAAGTTCCAATCTGTGAAGTCTTTCTGTAATTTGTTGTTCCCTCTGTCGCTTTAGGTAACTCGCCCTCTGTATGAATAGTCTCCTAACTACCGCATTGTGGGCCAACCACAAGGTATCTAGGGACGTCCCCTCTGAGTTGTTCCTGGTAAAATAGTCTGTCAGTTCCACTCTAACTTTTTTGACAAAGTCTAGGTCATGTAGTAAGGATTCGTTGAGCCTCCAGAACCCTTTCCCTTTGTATGTGTGTGTGTCTCTTATGTACAAAACTACTGGTGCATGGTCAGACCATGTGATCTGCCCTATCACACATTTCTCTATTTGTATCAGGTCTACAGGGAGTGTGTTGTATCAGTCTAGTCTCGTGTAGGAATTATGAACCTCTGAATGGAATGTATAGTCCTGTTCTTGGTCATGTATGGTTTGCCACACATCTAACAGGTTGTGGAATTGTAGTGCTCGCATGTCTTTGGTTGGTAAATCTGGCCGATGAATCCAATGTTGGTTCCGCTATAAAGTTAAAATCCCCACATAACACTAGGGTACCTTGTTTTAATTTATCAATCTTGTTGCATAACGTCTCTAAGAACTAGGTCTGGTTGGAGTTGGGAAAATATGCATTTGTTAGTGTGTAGGTCACTTTGTTCACTATGCAAACCATAATCAGATATCTCCCTTTAGGATCCAAGACTTTGCGCAGGAGGGTGAATGCTACATTATCATGTACCAGGATAGATACCCCTCTTGCTTTTGTGCCTGCAATGGAGTGATATTGTCTGCTATATGACTGGGAGTATAGGCTGTTTGTTAAAATGTGTTTCCTGAAGGCATACTATGTCACATTTCCATTTGGACAGATCTTTACATATAAGGTTACGTTTGTGTTGGGTATTCAACCCCTTAACATTGTATGTGACTATTTTCATGTTTTGTACTCGGGGGGTTCTTTGGGCCTCTTGATCATCTTAGGTTGACTGAGCTTCGGTGTCCCTGGTGGAAGGCGTGGGAATGTGGGAGCAGGTAGGGTGGAAAAAGAACATAACATAGAATAAATAACCTGCATTGTAACAATAAATTTAAACATAAACATAATGGCCCAAGAACTGACCCCTTGGGGTCTGTGGTTGCCTCTTTGTGGGCCTTGGCAACCACTTGTGGACGTGGCGAAAATATCCTCTACCATAGAGAGCAACATCCCCTTGGCATTGGGTTTACTCTGAACTGCAATCTTTGCTTTTCCATTAGCATACTCCCCTTTAACATGTATTGTATATAATTCCCACTATGTATATATATATATATATATATATATATATATATTTTTTTTTTTTTCAATGTTTACCCGCTTCTTAGAAGAAGTGGTCCAGTCAGACTGTTTTAAACAACTTGCATATTGGTTTTACGTTACCCGTAGAAGTTCAACACCTCCGTCTGGAGTAATGTGTGCACTGTCCCTTTTGACTGAGTCATGGTGCTTTCTGCCATTCTGGGTTTAGTCTCCCAGTGCTAGAATCTTGTGGACACTTTGCGTTCTGTATAGGTATGTCCCAGTCTTTCAGCTTTTGCTGACCTTCTTCCACTGTTCTGATTGCGTGGAGAGTCCCATTTTTCATCACTTGAATCCTTGTGGGGTATCCCCAGCGGTAAGGCACATTTTGCGCTCGCAGAGAGGCCGTGATGCTCGCCAGGTTCCGTCGCTGTTGGAGTGTTGCCTATGACAGGTCTGCGTATATTTGTAAGGCTTTGTATTACTCCATCGGGCGTTGTTTTCGACTTGCTTTCATAATTAAGTCCTTTACGTGGAAGTAATGGATCCGCATTAGTACATCCATTGGTGATGATAACGATATATGTTTCGGTCGTCCGACCCTGTGTATGCGGTCTATAATAATCAGATCTGGGTCTACCTCTGGTATAAGTTTGGCGAAGAAGGATATGGTATACTGAAGCAGTTGTTTGCCGTCCACCTCCTCCGAGATGCCCCTAATTCTGACATTGTTTCTCCTGGATCGATCTTCCAGGTCTGTCAGTTTGTCTTCATGGGCTTTGATTTTCTGTTCCAGCTCCTGCATGGCGTCCGCCATGCTATTGTGGGCTTCTGCATGCTCCGCCATCTTATTTTCTATATGAGAGGTGCGGTCCCCCAGATCCGACACATCTTTAGCTAAGTTAGCAATTACCTCTTTAAATTGATGCATTAGGGAGTTGTTCAGGGTTTCCAGCAGGGGCTTGATTCTTGTCTCCGTTATAGGACCCTCGTTCCCCATCTGCACCTCATTGTCTGTGTCCGACATGTGAGCATCCGCCCCGTCTTCAGCGCCATCTTGCTCCCTCTCCGGCGGCTTTTTTGTCTGGGTGCCTTCTGGGCAAAAATGCCGCTTTATCCATTTTTGCCTAGTTTTTTGCTACAATCTGGTAGGGTAGCTGGTCAGGTGTCGGCAGGAGTAATTTGCTGCTTGTTATTTGCAGTTTAAGCCGCTGAAATTCGTCGCTTAGGAGCACAGCACGTCCATTCCCGCTGGCTGTCGGCCACGCCCCCCTGAAGCAGCAAATTTTAAAACTGATTGCAGCTGTTCCTGTAATACTTTCAACTATTCAGCATGTCCTGATGCAAATTTGAAAGAACTTGGAACAAAAGGTTCATTGGGGAAAGTGATTGGTATTGTTCTGCCTGTCATTAACTAATGAGGTGACACTTGCGTTTTAGAGTTTGGAGTTGCACAAATATATATTAATACTCCTAGTAAATGTGTTACTCAACTACTCCCTTTAACTACAGGCATTTTTTTTTTTAATTTAAATGTTAATGTAAAATAATTTAAAAAGAGTTCCACGGTCGTTTTGCCACATATACTCTCTGCAATTTTGGTTTCTAGTCTTTAGGTCTTGGATTAAATTGAGCACATATGAGACACTCCTGTACTATCTTTATTCATCATTCTTTTAAATTAGGATGATATCATTTATTTTGCAAGATCTTAAACAGTTTTTCTGTACAGACTTAAATCCTGCCCGCATTCTCCATCATTAAATGTAGGAAATTAGCTGTTCCTGATATGTTTGTCACACCAAAGTTCCAATAATCAAATCAGATTGTATTGCAGCCAAAAATGTATATTTATTCTAACATGCACACCATGAGAAAATAACACAAAATCTTTGCACACATCTGGACCAATACAGCAATGTGTAAGCACTTCAAGATAGTATTACATTTTGTTGTTAGAAGTATTGGTGAGGAATTTCTAACTGTAAATGTTTTATATGTCTAAAAATCAGTTACTTATGAGGCATACACATAAGGTTACCTGATTCTTTAAAATATGTGACCATCATAGAAAAAGGTTGCGGCTTAACCATTCTGTCCAATCTACGATTAGAGCCAGACGTTATTCAAATGTTTAGGAAATAGGGGTAGGTGATGTATAGAGTCCCACGAGGGGAAACAAACATCTATTTCTACATAGGGATATTTCCTAGGGGGATATGAGCTTTTGCAGCTAGGTGCCCACAAAGGCACACACCAGGATACCAGCTAGCAACTGTACAGTTTTGCCGCTATCCCAGCCTAAGTGCCCATTAAGGCACATACTAGCTATTAATTTCAATTTTATTGCTTGGGTATTTACTATGGGTATTGCTTAGACCGTTAGCATGCCCATCTCCTATTAGCAACGTGCTGTTTTTCGGCTATATCCTCCGGCATACCTATTGGGACCCTGTTGTATTTTATTCAATGCAGGGTTATTCCCTAGGGGGATATTAGCTTATGTATATATATATACATTTATATTTTTTTCGTGTTGGGCAATTTTTTCTTTTCAGTAGTTTCTACCTTGCAGTTTTCTCCAGGTCCCACGAGGCATTCGTTCTCCTGTATTTGCAGGGCTATATATAGCACACTATAGCTAATTTTTTGTTGACTTTTACCATTCATTTTCGTTATATGGTAATAGCATCCTACTATTGATTTCACCCTAGGTAACTGTTATAAGGCTACCGTGCAGCCATTACTGCAGGGACATATCTACTTAACTACTGTTTATACTTTTTGCCCGATTAGTGTCCAATCTCTTTGTTCACCGTCTTTCCGTCTGTGTACACTTAGTATGTGCAGTTGCAGTCACCTTTTCTGCCCCAATTATCCATCATTGAGGCAGTAGTGAACAGCAACTCTGTCAGTCTTTCTGTGTGTGTTTTTAGTTCGATTTATTAAAGTATTTTTCTAAGATACCTTTCATTATTGAGGGACAGTCCTCTTTTCCTTTTTGCTCGCAAATATCAGGAGAGCTCCACTGTTTAAGAAATGAGGAAGGGGGGCCCTACCTTTAATCAAGCTAAGGATAAAAAGTGATATGCAAACGAAAAGTATAACTTGAAAAAAGGGAGATCTACTAAACGGTGCCCAGGGGATCAATTGTCTGGAGTACTATCATCTACGTTCCAGTTCCCCTAGTGTCCTCATTGGAGCTCCCTATTAGGTGGTTACAGTGGTGCATCTCATGAGCCCTTGACTTGTATCCAGACTCCTGACCTGCACTCTGTTTACTTTATTTCTCAATTTTGTGTTTAATACAAATGGTTATACTTGGGGGGTAAAATATAATTTACACAAAGGTCTTTCTGTTTACATGATTAAATGAATTTCTTCAAAAAGAAACTTCCTAAAACACATGGGAGTCTTGCTTGCAATACTAGGTCAAAGGGTAATATCAACAGGCTTTCATCAATCATTATCTCAACAAGAACAATATATGGGGACCATTGGTAAACAAATACATATGATCTCTCAGTTCTTGTGTCTGAAAGTATTTTAAAATGAAATTAATTTCAACTACTACAAAAATTATAATATTCACATCACAAAGATAAAATCCTACAACCCATCAGATATTTAAAGTTCAATAAATATATTTCATAACCCAGTGCAGGTGTGTCCCTTTTATTCACACTCTACGCAGTGGAACATGCACATTCTAAACATGAAAGGGTTTGGACTAAAAAAATTAAATTGCAGAGTCTAGATCTGGAATTAGACATAATATGTGCCTTGGTTGGTTCTTGAGATTGTTTAGAAAGGATTGAAGATTACATTTCTTGAAATCCCTGGTGATTATAATGTTGGTAGAGGATTTAGTGGACTTTATTTTGCGTATGCCGTACACTAAACAGTGGTCACTGAAACTGTTAGTGAGAACACCTACATACTGGATTCTGTCAGGACAACTGGAGAGAATCCGATCTAGCAAATTATGGTTATGGCTTATCATCTTAATTTGAGTTGGGGAGGAAATTAATTGTATTAGCTGCAACATGATTTATTATTTTTAGGATTCAGCCAATCATTATTAAAATCTCCAAAAATCAACAGTTCACTTTTTTGGTTTTGAGCTACAGTTTCACAAAGGAATTGGGCTATGTCTAAAAAGGAATGCACTAGGGAGCTAGATGGGCCTTAGATTCCTGCAACAATGATAGTTTTACTGAAAGGGATCTTGATTGTGCCAGAAAGGAAATCAAAGGTGGCAGGGGAGCTGTAGTTTTTTTTTAAAAGGGTGAACTTTAGAAACAATCCCAAGAAATTATGCATTCCCAAAGGAAAGATCAAATTACTTTCCAATTTAAGATGAAAAACAGACTAAATTGGATTAATAACTCATCAGCTAAAAACAAAAGAATATGAGAATGTTGTCTTCAAAAAGCATTTACCGTATTTATCGGCGTATAACACCCACTTTTTCTCCCTGAAAATAGGGGGAAAATCGTGGGTGCGTGTTATACGCCGATATCCCATAATTACTTACCGGTCTTGAAGCGTGGGCCGGTGTTCAGCGCGCACCGCGGTACAGGAACTTCAATTTCAGGTTCCGGTTTCTGGCGGGACTGAAAGGAAGTGTGCACACTTGTGCACACTTGTGCACACTTGTGCACACTTCCTTTCAGTCCCGCCGGAAACCGGAACCTGAAATTGAAGTTCCTGTACCGCGGTGCACACTGTGAAGCCGGCCCACGCTTCAAGACAGGTAAGTAATTATGGGACAAGGGAAAGTGCACTAGGGGACACTATGGGAGGGGGGGAGAATACTATGGGAGGGGGGGAGAATACTATGGGGGGGAGAATACTATGGGAGGGGGGAGAATACTATGGGAAGGGGGAGAATACTATGGGAGGGGGGAGAATACTATGGGAGGGGGGGATACTATGGAGGGGGAGAATACTATGGAAAGGGGGGGGAAACTATGGGATGAGGGGGGTTACAATATTGGATGAGGGGGAATACTATGGAAGGGGGGGAGAATAATATGGGAGGGGGGGAGAATACTATGGGAGGGGGGGAGAATACTATGGGAGGGGGGAGAATACTATGGGAGGGGGGAGAATACTGTGGGAGGAGGGGAGAATACTGTGGGGGGGGGGGAGAATACTATGGGAGGGGGGGAGAATACTATGGGAGGGGGGAGAATACTATGGGAGGGGGGGAGAATACTATGGGAGGGGGGAGAGAATACTATGGGAGGGGGGAGAGAATACTATGGGAGGGGGGGAGAATACTATGGAAGGGGGGAGAATACTATGGGGGGGATACTATGGAGGGGGAGAATACTATGGAAAGGGGGGGAGAATACTATGGAAAGGGGGGGGCACTATGGGATGAGGGGGGTTACAATATTGGATGAGGGGGAATACTATGGGAGGGGGGAGAATACTATGGAAGGGGGGGCACTATGGGATGAGGGGGGAATACTATGGGGGGGGGGGGGGGAAATTTCCTGGAATTTCCTTCTTAAAATGAGGTGCGTGTTATACGCCGGTGCGTGTTATACGCCGATAAATACGGTATGTTTTTCAGCTCTAATAGTTAAAAGAGTTATTTTTATAATAATCTAATCTATAATTTGCGTAGGATAGGTGTATGCTTCTCTTATAGAACTCAGTCTTCTCTCCTCTCAACTGTTTCTGGGGTGTTATTGTGTTTTGTTTGTAAATGTCTAGGCATGCAAAAGTGTGGATGTAATATTATTACTGTGGAAACAAAATAAAGTTTATTAAGAATAATAACATTCAATATTTGCTTTAACCACAAAGAGCACTATTTACTTTGTTGTTAATTCCATGATCATGAGATAACGTGAATACCAATAAGAGATAAGCCGAGATGTAACTTTATTTTTAATAGTTCAAATGTTTTGGATTGTGTTAACGTTCAAAATACACAAAAACACAATTCTAGCCTGAATTCAGGAGGTGTAATGGGATGAATAAACGGCTGTGATTATAACTGATGCATTTGACCGGTAAAACTAACATGAATGTACTTTAGTTTCAAATAACATGTCACACGTATCTATTATATATATAATTAATGTAACATATATAATTTTACCTAATAATAATAATAATAATAATAATAATAATAATATCTTAAAAAACAGAACTTAAACAAGTTGCAGAACAATTGGAATTGATGTCAAACCTTTCTTCTTTTCTTTTTGTAAAATATGCTTTAAAATTGTGTTTTCCTCAGTAGGAATAGCAATAATCTATTTTAATACAAAAAAGGCCTGTCACTTTTTCTCTAGATCTCCCTTAGAACCAGGAACTGCTTGTGCCAGCAGGTAAACAAAAAAGCATATAGGATACAATACAATAGCTATACTGAAGCAGAGTATACAATAGCTATACATTCTATTTACTGATGAAAAGAAACCAGCTCAGTACTGTTTTTAATGTATTTCAGCATCAGCAAAGAAACAGTATATAAAGACTCGTCATTCTGTGTAACAGCACAACTTGCATGAGCAGATCAACCATCACTGAAAATGGGAAAGGTAAGATGATCTGAATATTGTAAATATTTGCAACACAAGAAATTTTGGAAACAATAAACAGGTTTTTTTTTTTTTTTTTTTTTAAATGAACCAAAACAAATTCACATTGTAAATGCTTACACTGAATGCCAGCAAACTTTATCCTATACAATATATCCTATCCTATACAATATACTGTGGTGAGTTTATCTAGGCCAGAAACATGACAACATAATATTCCGTAAACTAGTTTTGGACATTTGCCGCCTCCTCAAATACGAATTCATCAGAACACATGCATCACATGTTTACTTTTTTCAGACTCAAGACTAAGATTTTTTCAGTTTTTGAAATGCATGGTTGTTTCACAGATTGTCTTCTACGAGGATCGTAACTTCCAGGGCCGCTCTTATGAGTGCAACTCTGAGTGTCCAGATATGTCCTCATATTTTCATCGCTGTAATTCCATTCGAGTGGAAAGTGGAAACTGGATCCTGTATGAGCACCCCAACTATAGAGGACACCAGTATTACCTTAGCAGGGGAGAATATCCTAATTTCCAGCAATGGATGGGTTTCAATGACTCCATCAGGTCTTGTCGTATTAGCCCTCAGGTAAATATATTTACCAAAGCAGTTAAGAATCTTACATAAATATGAAGCAGTCCAACAATACATTATTTTCCAATTATTATAGGTTTACCTTTGCAAAGATGACCTTTTTTGACTATTAATAATTATTTTATGGAATATATATTCAATTCACAATTCCATTGTCAGGTAACAGGTGGGTAAACATTGATTAAAATATATATATATATATATATATATATATATATATATATATATATATATATATATTCTCGTATAGATTTTTGATGTTTACATGCAATTATACAATTATTTTACTCTTGTTTATAAATATTTTTTTCTTCGTAAAGCACCATGGATCATTCAGAGTTAAGGTCTATGAGAGGGAGGATTTCCGAGGTCAGATGATGGAGTTCACTGAAGATTGTCCTAATGTCAATGAGAGATTCCGTTACCATGACATCAACTCCTGCCAGGTGCTTGATGGCTACTGGATGTTCTATGAGGAACCAAATTACAAAGGCCGCCAGTATTACTTGAAACCTGCAGAGTACAGAAGATATACTGACTGGGGTGCCACGAGCCCAAGAATTGGCTCATTCAGGAGACTTCACCATTTCTAATAAGTTGTATTTATTACTAAATCAGCATGTCATTAAAAATATAATAAAAGCTTCAAAAATTATCTAAGGTCTATATTTGGTTTATTTTCTATTTTTGTTGTGGTTTTATACCTTTTACTTTACATGCAAAATGCAAACACTTATTTTAAACCACAGTTCAGTAAATAAATTATTAATATAACAGTGGTTCTTATAATAACAAATAATGAGCAAGTAATAAGTTATTTTTTAGATACAGTCCCTCAGAAAGTTGGAGTTGTAACAGACAAAATAGCTTGTTTTACTGAAGATGTTTTGACCAAATAAAAAGTAATAGTATTTCTTAAAAAACATTTTCATTCTTTCATCAACTCTGTCATGTATCACATAATATCTATGATATTATTTTCTGATATGGAAAAAAAATCTTAATGCTCTCTTTTTAGAATATAGTACATTCCTATATATATATATATATATATATATATATATATATATATATATATATATATATATATATATATATATATATATATGTGTATATATATATATATATATATATATATATATATATATATATGTTCCAATGCTTGCACTCCTGTTATCAAGTATATGCCCGGTGCTTATCAGCAAATAGATATAGAACAAATAGTGTGAAGATAGCACTCCAGGGACTTAGAGGTATCATGAAAAAACTTAATTTTATTCATGCATCTGCCATGGGAAATCAGCGTTTCAGTTCTCTGATGGAACTTTCGTCAGAATACAGTGCAATACAACAGGCAGTGTTTAAATAACATGAAAACATAATGAATACATTGCATACAGCCTTTGCTCACAATTAACCCCTGGACTGCAGCCAGCTGCATTGAAAAAATTGCAGGTAAATTTGACCCAGTATGGCTAAAACTGCTGGTGCAGAAGTGTACTGGAATAAGCTGGTTGTCATAGTTACCAGTTGGAATGCATAGGGGCATGTATATCGGGCAGAGGAGGTAGCTGATCGTAGCCATAAGGCTGAAGAGTAAAATCAGAATAAAGAAAATCGGGCTGAATGGGGAAGATCTCTAATAAAAAATATTAGAGAGAAATTCCCAGAGACAGTACATGTTGGAAAAGGAAGAATATGCTGTAGCTTAAAGTGAAGGTTAAGCTAATAGTGGAAAATAGTCCCTAGAATAAGGTATAACTATCAGTCTTGTAGTTAAGCTACTGCTCATAAACCAAGTCAAACCATTAATAACAGGATAGAGGTAGGGAGCAGTACATGTGGATAGGACTATGAGTAATAACCTCTTACTGTAAGTACAGGAGAGGAATGCAGTGCCTGTGTGTATGTATTGCAGTACCGAACATCCCTAGCGGGAATATGTGGGATATGTGAATGGTGCTAGGTATGAAGTCTTAGCCAGGAAAAAAAAAATGGCATGGGCAAATAGATGTTATATAAACACACTAGATATAGCAATGCTACATATCAAATTAGATGAATGTGACCAAGTAAATATATAGAGCAAACTATAGGTACATCGAACCAAAGTAATACATAGAGCAAAATAGCAGGAGACTGATAGGAGAACTGCAGTTGTGTTACCTGTAGTGGTTACACAGTAAGCGCAGGGTGTTTTAATTAAACACATAGAGAATGCATTTGTACCATTGTAGTCAATATAAGAAGTACCAGATGGAAAATAACATGTTCAATCTGGTACTTACTATGTATATAAAATATTTGATCCGGTCAGAGGTACAGTGTAACTCCTGTCATCATTAATCCGATCAATGGCACAGTGTAATGCAAAAGCAATGTAAAATAATATGTATACACAAGACTGATTTATTACAAAAAATAATACACAATGAGATAATGTGAGAATATACAAGTTAAACAGTATGTACAATCAATTGCCAGAGAGAGATTAGCCCGCTCAGTCTGGTATTGGATAAGCTGTAGGCATCTAAAGATCAGATATCAGTCTTATTGAGCTGATCATAGAAATATCCCAAGCGAGTATTTCTCGTTAAGTCCTTTGGGATAAACTGTGTCAAGAGTATTTATTCAATACAGTTCTTTCTGTAGTAGAAGCTTCTTGTGGTCAACACCCCGTATTGGTAAAAGGATGTGATCGATTGCCATAAACTTCATGGAAGGTAGTGGATGATTGACCTCCAGAAAGTGTTTAGCCACCATTAGGTCAGAGCCATTATCCCTGAAGGTTACACGTATACTGGAGCGGTGGTTGCGAATTCTTTATCGTAGTGGCAAATCCGTTTTCCCTATGTATGCCAATCCACAAGGACACAACAATTTATATATCCCAAAGTCACTATATATATATATATACACATGAAACCAGGGGGCTGCACTCACCTGAACATGGATAAATGGGGTGCTGCTGGGGCGAATTTATTCAATACACAAGATCCAGCGCACTCACTGATCCACTAAACAGCAACTTCAATGTTGACTGATTTTATTTTTTTATTTTCTAAACACCTAAATTAGGCAACAATAATGGGGGTTTAGTTACATTATATGATCATACATTGCATTAGCCTGCCACAATGTACCCCATCTTTGGCAGGTCCTATTCAAACAGCCTAATGTCTGCTCTTATGAGATTAACCCACTTACTTGGGGAAACAAATCCACCTGGGGCTCTCTGCAGTACAAGGCTAAATAGGGCCCTGGGATGAGGCACCTGTGACAGGGAGGGGTGCAAAACCAAGGAGTTGGCTAGACTCCCAAATATATATAAAATCTGTCAACATTGAAGTTGCTGTTTAGTGGATCAGTGATGAGTGCGCTGGATCTTGTATATTGTATAAATTAGCCCCCAGCATCGCCCCATTTATGCTTGTTCATGTGATTGCAGCTCCCTTTTTTCATATATATATATATATATATATATATATATATATATATATATATATATATATATATATATATATATATATATATATATATATATATCTTTTCCAATAGTGATGATTGCACTCCTCGGACTTGTTGTAAAATCAAATGCTGCTTTATTAGATATACATTAAAAAGATCGACGTTTCAGCCCCAACCTGGGCTTTCCTCAGGATAAAAAATGACACATACTAAACAAGTACACACTGTGCTAAATTATATACTATAAGAGAAACAAATCATAAACTCACCACAGCTGTTGATACCCGATCGGCGTCCCTCTGTCCACAATGCGCATGCGCATAACCGGCCAATTGAGACTGCTCTGCGGCGTGACGTAACACGCATCACCTCGGCAACCGGAATACACATTGCCACGCTGCCATAGTGATTTGTGGACGCCGTGCGGACTGTATACTAACACACCGATCTGTTTAAAACAGAAAAATTGATAAAAATTCAAATATAAAACATTATTCTTAAATGGTTATTGTATATACACGTATATCTTGTAGATATATAACCCTTTATGTGTTACTTAACTGAACAACCTATAAGTGTCACTGATTTAAACATGCTGTGTGCACTGCTTATAATAAAGTGATATAAAGTGCTTACCATGCTCAATGCAAATATTTGACAAAAAGAGCTGATTGTGAAGTGCTGGTTATAAAGTGCCAAATAATATGAAATATTATAAAGTGCCAATGCTATATCTATCTGAAAATTAATTTGGAAGTGAAGACACTATTGTGATAATTAGTTGCCATAAAGTGCTACATGTGCTGACTGCTATTCATGGTCTCAAATAAGAGACTATTGAAAAGTAGTGCATCAAATGTGTATTATCTCCATACAGTATCTAAACGTGAATGGTGCTCTAGTTCATTATCATGATAGACTATAAATTTAGATAATATGGCATAATATTAATAATAGTGTGTTAAGTGCATACAGTTAAGTAATAGCTAAATCAACGTAAATACTTATTAAAAGTTACCATAAAACAATGTCTAAATCGCTATGCAGAAAATAAATGATATGCATAACTATACAATATTTCTCAACCTGGATTAGAATAATTAATTATAAAAATAAGTGGAAGAGCAGACTTTCATTAAGTCCTCTGGGAGAAACTGTATTTAGTTCATATATCCAGTAGGCTTCCCTGTTAAGTAGAGCTCGACCATGGTCACCTTCTCTCCTGGATTGTGGTATGGTGTTGTGCACGTGATGGTATGCCTAATTTCATATCTTTTGTTTGTATGTGGATGGTTAAAATATTTGGCTTATAACAGATGTCCACATGTAACGCAACCAAGACAGCGTACACACCCTCGACTAACTGTCTTAGATGTGGTGGTGTAGCTCGTCACTGGATCTGTCTTGACCAGCATGTCTTTCAAATTCTTATTGCGTTTAAAACATATGAGTGGAGCCTCCTTAAAGACCTTAGGGAGTTTATCGTCCGTGGAAATAATTTGCCAATTGTCCTTGATAGCTCTAGCTACCAAAGGTGATTGATGATGAAAGGTCATTGGAAATACCAGTTTCTGTGGGGTTACATCCTTCTGAGGTGCTTGTGCCATCCTGGCTTCACTAAATGCTCGCTCGAGGATTTTATCTTAGTAGCCACGATTTAGAAATGTCTGGTGCATTTCCTTTAACTGTCTTTCCATCGTCTCAATGTTTGAGTTATTTCTAATCACACGCAGGAACTGTGCTTTTGGAAGAGAATTTTTAAGTGCTCTAGGGTGTGCACTTTGAGCATGAAGAAGCATGTTGCGGTCTGTGGGTTTGGAGTACAATGAGAATTCAATTTGTCGCTCTCCAACTCTCAATTCTAGGTCCAAATAATGTACTTTTTCTTGGCTAATACTTGCCGTTAATTTGACTTATGAAGGAAGGTTATTCAATTTTTCCACCATATCAATTGCCTCTGCTTGTGTACCAGACCGAATAATAAGCAAATCGTCAATATAACGAAAGTATTGTACAATATGTCTTGCATACTCTGATAATATATATCGCTCTTCATATACATACATATAAGAGTTTGCATACATGGGGGCCATAGCCGCCCCCATGGATGTGCCGGCCACTTGCAAATACCACTTATCCTCAAAGCGAAAATAATTATTTTGGAGCATCAACGTTAGTAGCTCGAGGACAAACTCAATAGGTGGACCCTGATAATTTTTGGCTTGTGTCAGCACTGTTCTCATTACCCCAACTCCCTCTTCATGGAGGATTATTGTATAAAGACTTGCGACATCCATAGTTATTAAAATCAATTTCCGTCCATTGACTTGTATCTTAGATAATTCCGTAAGTAGAGTCTGCGTGTCTTTAACACAGGTGTGGAGTGCTTCAACTGGCTCCTTGAAGATGTAATCCAGCCATTTCGAGATCGGTTCAAGGATACCATCTACAGCAGATACTATAGGGCGCCTGGGAGGCTTTTCAGAATTTTTATGTATCTTAGAGATGCTGTAAATTATGGGTGTCCGTGGATGAGATTTATGTAAAAATTGATACAGTTGGATGTCGATGTATTCTGCCGTTAATGCCAATGAGAGTATGTCCTCTATTTTTGATTGAATGCCTTTTATGGGGTCACTTGGTAACAATTTATATGTATTTGGATCGGAGAGTTGTGACTGTAATTCTTCGGCATAGTATTGATAATTCATAATCTGTTGCCCTGATGACAATGGAGGGGGGCTAGTTCCTTAATACGTTTTCTTTGTTGTTTTGTAATATTCTGTGGTTTATTACTTCGCTGTGAAAAGATGTTTTGAGTTAGCTTATTTGTAGCTGCCAAGTATGTCTTTATTGAGGCTTTATTGGACTGTGGATCAAAAGTGGATTTGCACTTGAATTGCTCTGTTCTTTGTCCTATTGATTGTATCTTACTGGTGGCTATGCGATTGAAATATTCCTTTAAGCGCATGGTTCTACAAAATTTAAATAGCTCCACGTTCCACACAAATTGATTAGGGTAAGGAGTTGGAACAAAGGATAGACCCCTGCTCAAAAGTTCAATTTCCTGCTGGTCTAATGTTTTATGAGAGAGGTTGAAAATAGGTACTACTTCCTGAGGGGTGGCTTGCCCCGCAGGCCAGGTCTTGCCTTTATGCCCTCTCCTTGTTCTACTTCTTCGTGGCCTGTTGTGCGACTTCTGGTGACAATGCCCGTGTTCTCTAAAAAAAGTTTGGTATCATGTCGCGTGTCGCTCTCAGAGACTGATTCACCCTAGGTGACATCTATGGTTGTTACCTTTTGGCGCTGGATCCGTTTGCGAAGTCTCGGGGGTCGGTGTTGTTTGTCCCCTGTTAGCCATTTATATACTCTATGTTCCAGATAGTCTTGTGCTACTCTTTCAAAATGTTGTCGTTTAAAGTGTACCAATTCATTTTTATACTTCAAAAGTTCCTCTTGTAGTTTCTGTTTAAGTTGTACTCCTTCTGGTGATGTTAACAACACTGCATGTTCAGTTTCCAGGCTCAGGATTTGTTGACTGACATCAATCATGTCAGTCCTTACATCTTGAATAATGATTAACATTAAAACAAGGGAGGCGTTATTAAGGACATGGGTCCAATCTTTACACACTTTAGGTTTAACCCGTCCAATAGTGGGAATATTAAGTATTCTAAACCCCCTTAGAATCCTTTTAGCCTTATAGTAATCGGACAAGAACAGCCCGTGTAAATCCAAAGCTGTACATTTTTTGTGCAAACGTAGCAATTTAAAATAGACATCTTTTGGAGTCCATTGCTGTGGTAGCTGTAAACTAGAGTGTTCCCATAGTATTTTGTTTGCTTCATCCTCAGAAAATTGCAGGGTCTCGGCTAATTCCGAGTACCCACCAGCTTGTGAAAAACAATTATCCATTAAAATCAAGACTGATCCACTTATAAAATAACAAGTATAGTGCTTAAGGGGCACATCCACTAAATGTTTGAATTAGCTGGTGCACAGGAGGAAGATCAGACCCAATCTCCCAATTTACAAAAAACAGAAAGGTTCCTTGCACTCACGTTTCTTTTTCTTATTATTGCCGGGTGCCAAAGTCAGCTGGCTGAATCATATAGCTTTTCCAATAGTGATGACTGCACTCCGAGGTTTTGGTAAATCAATCTTCCTTTATTCCAATAAATCCATTGGTCGATGTTTCAGCCCCTAAACGGAGCTTTCATCAGGACATATCAAGTCATACATTACACTAAGTTGCTTTATATCAGACAAAATAAAAAGCGGGTACTCACAATTTTCAGCTGTTCGCCATCCAGCTGATTGCTCAGCGTGGAATCCATGTTTAAAATAGAATGAGGCAAAAAGTTGATTCTTTGCTAAACTAATTTGCATATGCCCACACAGAATACTTTGCGGTAGTAACATCACTGTAAATTTGTGATTTCTGTGGGAAAAGCAAGTGTTATGGTATGGTTGGCATGCAGATTTTTGTTTTACATTGTATTAACTATACACAGACTTCAGGTCTGAAGGAAGGGGTTATCAATTACAGTTTTTTCCCCACTATAACCTTTTTGTTTTTTTTAGGTTATATTATATATATATATATATATATATATATATATATCATATTTCTTCCATCATTCTAACTCGCAAATAATTACTTTTGACCTATACATATAGGGCATATTCACACACACACACACACACATATATATATATATATATATATATATATATATATATACACATATATATATATATAAAAATAGAAAAAATCCCATGCACTCACGCTTTAATGTTCCTTATGTGTCGGGTGCCAAAGCCTGGACTCCAAAGATACATAGAACGCCAAATGATAGCTGCTCACCGGTCTTGTAAAATCCAAAAGTTTTATTCAATCATATTTAAAATCTGTGACCAACGTTTCAGTCCCCGCTCGGGACTTTCCTCAGGGTCAGACAATAAAGGATAGGGTTGTCCTATCATTTATTGTCTGACCCTGAGGAAAGTCACGAGCGGGGACTGAAACGTTGGTCACCGATTTTAAATATGATTAAATAAAACTTTTGGATTTTACAAGACCGGTGAGCAGCTATCATTTGGTGTTCCATATATATATATATATATATATATATGTATATATATATATATATATATATATATATATATATATATATATATATATATATATATATATATATATATATATACATATATATATATATATACATACATATATATACATATATATATATATATATATATATACATATATATATATATATATATATATATATATATATATATATATATATATGTGTGTGTGTATGTGTGTGTGTGTGAATATGTCCTATATGTATAGGTCAAAAGTAATTATTTGCGAGTTAGAATGATGGAAGAAATATGATGAAAGACCTGGACATCCAACTACAACCTTTTACGCTTCACATGTGAAGCCTCTACAGAAACTGCTGAATTTGAATAAGCACACAGAACATTTACTGACTCTCAGGCTTCACATATTTGAAAGATCCATTTATGTACATGGTCAAAGTTAATGGAACACGTACAATGTGGAGATTGTTTTTTTTTTGAGCTACCATCATTTCTAATTTCCAAACACGAGATATCGGGCAACTCCTGTCCCAGCCAAATAGGCCTAAAATGGCGGACGTACTCTGCGTCTCCACTCCGGACTCACTATCGGCTTTGGAGGGAGATGACCGAGAGCTGGAGGGAGACATACCTACACCACGGAGGAGCAAAATGATGCCCGCCCGCAGGCCAGAGCCACTCCCAGCCATGAAGGTGGACCTGGGCGCCATGGTCACGAAGCTCAATACCTTCTTTGCATCCGAAATGGCGGTGCTGAAGGAAGATCTGAGCGCTCTTACAGGACGCATCAGAGCCACAGAAGACGATGTTCAGGACCTGAGGGTCAGACAGGACTCAACCACGGCGCAACTACACAAGGTACAGCGCACATGTACACAACTAAGTGCCAAGATAGCGAACCTCGAGGACACTGCGAGACAGCGCAACCTAAAGGTGAGAGGGGTCCCAGACACTATTGACCCAGCAGAATTGCCACATTACATGAGGAGACTGATTTCCGCAGCTCTGCCACCTAAGCAGGCCAAAAGCCAATTTCTAGACAGGATGTACCGTCTGCCGGGCCAACCTCACAATAAATCCCCCACAACTAGGGATGTAATCATGTGATTCAAGTCCAGAGGAGACAAAGAAACATTCCAAAAAGCAACCAGGGGTCAAACACCATTTATTTTAGAGGAACACTCTCTAAGCTTCTTCCAGGACTTAAGCCGCCCACACTGCAATGGTGGGCTGCCTTAAAGGAGGTAACAACAAAGCTACAGGCAGCAGCAATACCCTATAAATGGGGATACCCAAGGGCTCTGACAGCTTAACACAACGGCCAACGATTCAGGCTCACAGAGGCAACAGAGGCAGCTCAATTTCTACGCTCGATGGGACTGGAAGTCACCGACACCTCAAGCCCCACAACCAGGCCCACGCACCATTGGGATGTTGCTAATGTAGCAGTATTCACCCCTGGATCATCCGCTCACAGATGAAGAAAGCCAACACCATGACTTTTGCCTACCGCTGTTACCTGTTGCAAGGAGGCGAAGGGGAAGCCACCCTGACCCAGATTCCGGCCAGAACGCATACCCCCTTCCCTCCCCAGAGTTCCGTGGTTAAGGAACTCATTAAAACCGCACTCCTCGGTACTTATGCTCACCCACTCATACCTGACCGATACGCCGGGTATACTAATGACCCATATGATACACCATCTCTGTCCTCTTAGATCCCCTATCGACCCTACACGGGCAGTTGCTGACAAGGCCGTTTGGCGGACCTGCAGGCCTTAGACAGAGCAGGGGATACAGGGCGGCCAACCAGGTCATAAATACTTCCTAGCACGGCCACACCATACCACCTTTGCACCCACACATAAAAAAACTAAAGGGGCCCTCAGCTAGTACCAACATACTTACCACAACGCTGTGTTGTACTCTCACAATGTTATAAGACTCTGCTGCCATCACTCCAGATGTACTGTATATGCCATTACAAAGTCATCATGCCATGGCGCTATGCCCTATTGTTATTTATTATTTCTCACCATTGTCGACGGTAACCACATGTGTTATGCTAATGCCTCAATAAAAATATTGAAATAATAAAAAAACTAAATTACAAAACCAGGCAACATTTAGCAGTTATGTAGTTTTACAAGTTACTAATAATTATACAGTATTTCAACCTTTTGGAATGTACATGTGGGAGAGGAAAGGTAACTTCTAGCAGACCAGATTTTGTTTGGCATCCAACATTCTCAGCATTTTGGCGGCAAAATGATACATATACCTGAATTAAATATACCTTGTACTTTAAGTAAGAAGAGACATTTTTTATTGAGTGGGATCCGCCTAATCACCTTACACTACATAGTTGCCATCATGCTGAAGGAATAATGAAGAAGACCAAATACAAACATGCAATTGAAGCTCTACTGTGGCAACAAATAAGGACTGTGGTGATATCTGGAAAAGGCAAATCTCAAACCTGTTCCCTTTCAGTTATCACAGAGTGTGCCTGGTGGAGAATTAGTGCTGCTTCAAAAATGTGTGGGGTACCAGAGGAAATTTATTTGAAATGCCAAAATCAATAAACAGTTATAAGAGAAGGTACCATGCCAAATTGGTATGGCGCTATCATAATCCACTTCATATTCTGAGTTGGTAACAAATATCAGTCCATGTAGAATGTGGGGTAAAAATGGGCAACCTGAAATAGATGTTCATTGGAGTTTGATATGTAGGATAGAAAACAAAAAAAAACGATTTTGTGGAAAGTATAAATTGAAATAAGTAAGGATGTATATGTATATTTATAAAATATGTAGAATAAAGATGCACTCTCCAGTCTTTTTGAAAGAATGTCCAAATTTCATTCCATACCTATTATCATTTGTTTCACCTTTTAAATGAAGAAATTCCACTAGCTTTAACAGATTTTGTTCAAATACCAGTATAATAGGGAGAACAAAAATCATAACTTAGATATACTTAAAAAATCCCAGAGGAATAAAATAATGGTCTTTTTTCTATAAGCCTTTGAGGGGGTGATGCTTTAGTGTAGTTCAGTCATACGTCCTCCTTGGCATTCAAATAAATTAGGTTTTGATTGAGGTAGGGAGTTCTGTTATTTGCATCTTATTTAAAATATTAGAAGAAAAGAAAAAAACAATAGTGCAACCTAGTATGTTCAATATCTCAATAATGTGAAGAAAATGAATACACTCACAAGGATAGAGTCTCCAATCAGCTCTTAGATAAGGCTCTGAGTTGTATAATCCCCACTCAGGGATGAAACTGGATTTTTTTCTCTCTGAGTGTTCACAGTGGAAGCGGCATATGAAAGAATAAAAACAGGATATATTGCTCATTGTTTCAAACCAATAAAAGTGTGTGGAAAAGTATGAAAATTACTCACAATGTTAAGAGCACATTATGCTCAATGATATCAGCTTAGGTGGAATGTTCCCTTCTGAGGATATATATGAGCAAAGGTAGATGTTGTGATGGTCCCTGGAGAGGCTCATTTAGGATGATAAAATGAATGCCGAATAAAAAAAATAAAAAAACATAACATTTTGAGGTTAAAGGGACTCTATAGTCACCATATAAAAGCAAGAAAGACAGGTCCCCCAGCCTTCCTTCTTGCTTTTATATGTACTTTCATTCATTCAAAAAAAATTTCGAGGTGTTTTTATATTAAAAACTTACCTCCGTTACAGCGACGAGCTCCCCGCTAGGCCGCGCCCCCTTTTTCGTCAAAATGACGAAATCGCGGGACCCAATAGGACGCTTCTCACAGAGAAGCGTCATCGCGATGTGGTGCGCATGCGCGGCTTCGCGCTGCACCAATCGCGTTCTTCATAGAGCGGCATTGACAGCCGCCCTATGAAGAACCTGAGCGCTTTACCGCGCAGCTCAGCTCGCTTTCTAAAATTATCAATAAGGGGGGGGACCTACTGTCCCCCCCCGGCCCCCACCCCTGTGCGGCGGGTGGGGGCTCTAAAATTATTAATGAGGGGGGGACCTACTGTCCCCCCCCGGCCCCCACCCCTGAGCGGCGGGTGGGGGCCCTAAAATTATCAATAAGGGGGGGACCTACTGTCCTCCTCCTGGCCCCCACCCATGTGCGGCGGGTGGGGGCCCTAAAATTATCAATGAGGGGGGGGACCTACTGCCCCCCCCGGCCCCCACCCCTGAGCGGCGGGTGGGGGCCCTAAAATTATCAATAAGGGGGGGACACCTACTGTCCCCCTCCCGGCCCCCACCCCTGAGCGGCGGGTGGGGGCCCTAAAATTATCAATAAGGGGGGGACCTACTGCCCCCCCCGGCCCCCACCCCTGAGCGGCAGGTGGGAGCCCTAAAATTATCAATAAGGGGGGAGGACCCACTGTCCCCACGCCCGGCCCCCACCCC
This sequence comes from Pelobates fuscus, assembly GCF_036172605.1. NCBI lineage: Eukaryota > Metazoa > Chordata > Amphibia > Anura > Pelobatidae > Pelobates > Pelobates fuscus. Next base: position 80,024,511 of record NC_086324.1, read on the forward strand.
TGAGCGGCGGGTGGGGGCCCTAAAATTATCAATAAGGGGGGGACCTATTGTCCCCCCCCGGCCCCCACCCCTGCTCGGTGGGTGGGGGCCCTAAATACAAAGGGGGGGACCCTAGTTAACCCTTCCCCCCCAAAAAAAAAATATCTCCCTACCTACCCCCCTCACCCTAAAAATAATGAGGGGGGACCATTAACTAAAAACCTGTAAAAAAGAAAAAATGAGATAAAATCAACTTACCATTCGATGTTTTCTTTCTTCTAAAATCTTCTTTCTTCAGCCCCAAAAAGGCCAAATAAAAATCCATAATAACCGACGCAATTAAAAAAAAAAAAAAAAATCCATGTTCACCCATGGAGGGTTCCGCGCAGACTGAGCTCCGCAGGACGGGGGAAGGCTTATAAAGCCTTGCCCGCCCTGCAATTAGGCTAAGAACACTCTGATTGGTGGGTTTAAGCCAATCAGAGTGCTCTTTGTCATTTTACAAGCGTGGGAAAGTTCTTTGGAATTTTCCCACGCTTGTAAAATGACACAGAGCACTGTGATTGGATGGATTTCAAGCCTCCAATCACAGTGCTCTGTGTCATTTTACAAGCGTGGGAAAGTTCTTTGGAATTTTCCCACGCTTGTAAAATGACACAGAGCACTGTGATTGGATGGGTTTCAAGCCATCCAATCACAGTGCTCTTTGTCATTTTACAAGCGTGGGAAAGTTCTTTGGAATTTTCCCACGCTTGTAAAATGACACAGAGCACTGTGATTGGATGGGTTTCAAGCCATCCAATCACAGTGCTCTGTGCTCTGTGCACTGTGATTGGATGGCTTGAAACATATCCAATCACAGTGCTCTGTGTCATTTTACAATGTAAAATGACACAGATCACTGTGATTGGATGGCTTTAAATCCATCCAATCACAGTGCTCTGTGTCATTTTACAAGCGTGGGAAAATTCCAAAGAACTTTCCCACGCTTGTAAAATGACACAGAGCACTGTGATTGGAGGCTTGAAATCCATCCAATCACAGTGCTCTGTGTCATTTTACAAGCGTGGGAAAATTCCAAAGAACTTTCCCACGCTTGTAAAATGACAAAGAGCACTCTGATTGGTTTAAACCCACCAATCAGAGTGTTCTTAGCCTAATTGCAGGGCGGGGCAAGGCTTTATAAGCCTTCCCCACCCTGCGGAGCTCAGTTTGCGCGGAGACTGAAGCATTTAAAAAACTGATTGTTAATAAATTATTTTCTTCAAGATCTTATTCTTGTTATTAAAATCCAAAACTATAAACTAAAACTGAATCAATAGAAGGTTACAGAATCCCAGTGACTGGTATGAATAATAATTGAAACTCTAACACCTTAGTGAGTTTCCCTTATGTCTCACAATAAACACAAATATTCATACATATAAGGCGGAGTTTCTTCTTATAAATGGTTATTACAAGCACATATCGTCCAAAAAGGAAAATACAAAATAGAAAAGTGATAGTGCAATATTGTCAATCTACATATAAATGTAGTAAATAAGTAAAAATACACTCACAAAGTTGGAGCCAATAATTATAGGCTCAAATCTCCAGCTTGGTGGGGTATAAAGGTCCCCACTTCCTTCTTTAGATGGATGGGATGATTTCCAAAGAATCTAGTATCCTCTCAATAGTTTTAAAGTGCTTTATTATGAAGTGCACAAGTGATAAATAGAAACTATAAATCTTATCTCGAATGAAATAAAAACATTTGAAACTATGGTTATGAAAGCCGTAGAAAAATTTAAGAAAACCGAGAAATATCAACAGAATCTATCATTAGGAGAGAAAAAAAGCCCTTAAAAATATAAAAGATGACGATAATTTAATAATAAAACCAGCAGATAAAGGAGGAGGTAGGAGTAATTTTGAATAAAGACAAATATGTTAAAGAAGCTGAACGAATACTCTCAGATCCCTCCACATATCAAAAACTAACTCATAATCCTATGAAAGATACAATTACGATTTTCAAAGAATATGTAGAGAAAGGAAAAACGTTGGGAATACTTAATTAAAAAGAAACAGAGTATCTGTTTATAGATAACCCTAAAATACCTGTGTTTTACATTTTACCAAAAGTTCATAAAAATGTAGAAAACCCTCCGGGTAGACCAATAATATCCGGAATTAATTAAATCTCCACAAGAATTTCTGAATATATAGATGTCTTACTACAACCTATAGTGATTAAAAACCCTACCTACCTCAAAGATATTATACATGTTTTACAAATTTTAGAGGAAGTAAAATGCGAAGAAGGATATTTAATGGTAACTTGCGATGTCACCTCCTTGTACAGTATTATCCCACACAACAAAGGAATGGCAGCAGTGAAATATTTTTTAGAGAAATCTGATTTTAAGACAGAACAAATTGATTTTATTTTAGAGGGAATATTACTCATTTTAACAAATAATTTTTTTTGGTTTGAAGATTCTTTTTATCTACAAATTTGTGGCACGGCAATGGGCACCAAATTCGCCCCAAGTTATACCAACCTCTTTATGGCATATTGGGAGGAAACATACGTACAACAAGGTTATGAATGGGTGGCAAACTTGGTGTTCTATTGCCGTTTCATAGACGATATCTTTTTTTATATGGACTGGTACTGTAGAAACCCTGCAAGATTTGATTCAACACTTGAACATTAATGATTGGGGAATTAACCTCACCTGCCATAGTAGTGAAAAAGAAATTATTTTTTTAGATCTACATATAAATATCCAAAATCTGCAAAAAGTAACAAAAAACTACTTCAAACCAGTAGATGCCAACAGCTACATTTAAAAATCTAGTTGCCCCCACAGACCAAGGCTCGATAACACTCCTAGAAGCCAATTTCTTAGAATTGGGCACAACTGTAAACTTAATTCAGACTATATAGAACAGGCAAACCATATAAAGAAACAATTCATAGAAAAAGGCTATGACGAAGAAACATTGAGAAAAGAACTGGAAGAAGTAGGGAAAATAGTCAAACTTATTCAAATGAAATACCTTTTATTTGCAATTTCAATGGACAAAATAAACGCATACAGAACCATTTATAAGAAGAAACTCCGCCTTATATGTATGTATATAAACTAAAACTGTTTAACTATAGGAGACTTTAAAGAACAAGCTTAAGAACTAAAAGAAAAAATGAATTTGTTAGTGATCAAATCAAAGGTTTAATTATTTGAATATCTGCCCCTGTCCAAATTATTGATATTTGATTAGTGCACGCTTCCTAAAGTAATTCACACCAGACACAAGTTTCCAGGTTGATGAAAAACTCAGGAATGTTTAATCAGGGGGTGGAGAGCCCCTTATGAGGACAGAAATACGTCACTTGCATAATTATAGATAACAGAGAAAATACATCAATAATTGGTTATGGGTTAAGTGGTTCATCTAATGCACATCCTGCAGGGTGTGATGTTACTGTCATCATGAAATTCTCTTCCAAATTCCAGCGCCATCTTGTTACACCAGGTAGTTACTCGATAGAAGGGGCGGGGGAAGCAGAATGGGAGGTTTGTTAGAGGGGGAGCAGTTACTCTAGCAGCCAGGTTAACAGTGAATAATGAGCACAGATGCACAGAGTAAATAGACATTTTACTAATTCTAATATTTAATCCATAACATTATTGAAATAAAACTATGAGGAAATTAATATAGATAATGCAATTAAAGATGCAGAAAATCAAAATAGAAATAGTCTCTTAACCTCTTAACCCCTGAAGGGCAGCTTCAGAAGCTTGTCTTTCACTTAATGACAACAGCAATTTTTGCATTTTTTGCTGTTTGCGTTCAACTGCAATTTGCATTTTACTAATTTATTGCACCAACGCATATTATATACCGTTTTTTATAGGACAGAAAGGGCTTTAATTTGATGTAACATATATATACATAAATGCTTATTTATTATAAAAAAAATACAGAAAAATGCAAAATAAATTAAAAATGTTGAGTTTTTTTACAGTTTTTGCAATAATAATCTGTGCACAATTAGTGCAGGTTAAGGAAAGTAATTAAAAATAAATTCATTTAGTTGTTCTGATTTACAGAATATATAATGTGTCTGGGATTTTAAGTTTTTTTTTTGCTAGTTACAGGTCACAAAGCACAAGGAGTAAAATAAACTTTTAATGTGGAGCGATTTTAGGATTTGGTACGTTTGTCTTGTAAGCTTAATAGCCATAAAAGAAAACAAAATTGCCACAGAAAAGTATATATTTATATAAAGTAGACACCACAGGCTATTTACCTAAGGTTGTTTTGACACTTTCTACATAGCCATTTCACCGCCAACCTCTGCTAAATATTGGAGTAAAATTGTGTTTTTTGGGGGTTTTGGCACACAAACTTATAACCAAGAACTTCTCATGTGTATTTTGTAAAGTTAGTGTGTGCTATTCCTAAACAAAGTTTTATTTTGTGTTCAGTTACATCTGCTGAGTAAAATGACACCCCCATTGTATGTCTTTGGCACTATTTTGTGAAGCTACAGTGCCATATAGGAGACCTGTCCTTTTCAGTATTCACAGTCGAATTTTGAGAGGCGGATTTAATGAGCATATGCTTCCATTTGGGGTATTATAGTAGTTTGTAGAAGTAGGTGATGTGTAGAGTCCCACAAGGGGAAACCAACATCAGGAGAGCTCCACTGTATAAAAAATTAGGAGGGGAGGCCCTACCTTTAATCAATCTAAGGATCAAAAAGGATATGCAAACAAAAAGTATAACTTGAAAAAAAGGGAGATTTACTAAACGGTGCCCAGGGGATCAATGGTCTGGAGTACTAGCTAGCATCTAAGTTCCAGTTCCCCTAGTGTCCGACTGACAGGAAGGTAGTGTAAACGAGGTTAGGGAGAGAGAAAAGGCACATGGTCCCCAGAGAAATGTTGTGAAATGATTGTAGCTATGAGTGAGTGTCGTCTCTCGTTTTATGAGATTTGCTAATCCACATGCTGGATAGCTAGTCACCTGCCTGTCTTCTGTGTGGCCCTATTGTGCGTTACTTCGGTATGGGGCACCTTTCGGTTCTACATGTTTCTCAGGGCCCAAGAGTGCGCGTATACGCTTCCCCTATGCTCACGTTGTGTATTGTAAGGTAATCTCTTGTCGTGGGGTAGGGGCCGGTTGTCGGTCTCGGGTTGTGGCTGTCTGATCCTGTCCTCGCATACCAGGGGTATCCCTCCCTTCTCCCCCCCCCTCCCGCGTCCCGTGTGTTTCCTACAGGTTCGTCTCATCAGTTGCGTGGGCTATCAGGACCGTTTCACCGCCCATCACCAGCCTATAGTTCTCCCTTGTGGTGTTAGTGTGTTTTGGGTCGATCGTTAATTTGTACGTTTTGTGGATCCGAAGCCTTCGATTTTTCCCCTCCGCTCTCTCACCCGTGCAGGTCCCATCAACCCGGTTCAACGTATGTAGGGGGATAATGGCAGAGAGGGGGGGGGGAGCTGACACAGAAGAGAGGGGAGAGGGAGGAGAAGGAGAGAAAAGGAGAGGAAGAAGGGAGAGAGAGAGAGTGGTGGGGCCCCCCATTCCCCCGGGCCCACCGCGCCTCCCCCCGGCCGCACCCAGGGTCCGGCACCCTCACGTCCCGTTGCGCGAGAGAAACTCCATCCCTGGGGTCCATGTCTGCATGTATTTGTCTACCGTCCCTTTCATGGTCGCCGTGAGGGTCTCCAACCCGTTCATGTCCTCCACCTTGTCCATCCATTGTTGGATGGTTGGTGTTCGTGTAGTCCGCCAGTTGAGTGGGATCAGTAATTTGGCTGCATTTAAAAGGTGTTTCGTGAGTGTCTTTTTGCATCTCGATATGGGCATCTCCGTGTGGTGGAGGAGCATCTGGAGCGGTCGAAGTTGGAGATCAGAGTCTAGGATGGCTTTGATCTGGGCGTGGACTTGGCTCCAGAACGGGGCTATTTTTCTACATGCCCACCATATATGGATATCTGATCCAGTCTCCTCTCCGCATCTCCAGCAAGTGTTGGCTACGTCCGCGTTCATTCTGTGTAACCTCTTGGGCGTTCTGTACCACCCAGTCAGTAGCTTGTAATTAAGTTCCTGTTGTTTGGAACTCATTGCGCTTTGGTGTGTTAGTATATGTATGCTCATCCACTGTGGTTCCGTGAGAGTGATGCCGGTGGCTTCTTCCCATCGTGCCATATATCTTGCCAGCCCGGGTCGGGCTGCAGCTTGGAGTAGATCGTGGATCACAGAGATGCCTCTGGCTATGTGCGTTCTAGCCTGGCAGATTTCCTTGAACTGTGTGAGTGGTCTGTGGAACAGGTGCCTTCCATTGTGTGACATGTAGTAAGCTTTAATCTGAAAGCAGCATAGTCTTTCTATGCCCGTCGGGGTTCTGTCCTGTATGAGTCCCGGTAGCGGTTTCAGCTCATCATTGGTGCACCATTGTCTCATGTGTGGCTGATCCGTCGTCCCGAATGCCCCGATGTCCCGCGGCGTGAGTCCTCCTGCGATTTCAGGGTTATAGGTGAGTGGAGTCAGCGGTCCGGGCGTCGTGGTTAGGGAGAATTTGGTGCTAATGAGGTTCCAGGTTCGCAGTTTTGCTCGATAAATGGGTGAGACCGAGTGCGCGGGCTCCTCAGATGACCACTCAACCATATTGTTGCCGGTATATTCCCCTCCGCCTGAGCTCGCTCCATAAGTATCCATTTCTTGCACGTCCTTGGGACGTGCTAGTCCACAATGCGAAGCAGGTGCGTTGCTCGCTAGTAGGTCAGCAGGGAGGGAAGTCCCACTCCCCCTTGGGCCTTCGGTTGGTGTAGCAGCGTTCGCTAGTCTGGGGGCTTGGGACTGCCAGACAAAGCCAGAGATGGATGTATCCATGTGTCGAAAGAATGTCGCAGGTATAGTTATTGGTATGGTTTGGAAGAGGTACAGTACGCGCGGCAGTAGGTTCATCTTAATTGCGTTCATCCTTCCAAACCAGGACACGCACAGACCAGACCATCTTGTTAGATCATTCTTCAGTGTGAGCAACATCGGGGCGAAGTTGTGGGCGTAGAGTTGCGAGAGGTCCGCGGTGAGCCAAATCCCCAGGTACTTTAGCTTTGTCCGGCACCACGAGAATGCGAATTGGGATTCTAAGTGAGTTATATTCGTTTCTGCCATGGAGAGGGGAATAGCTTCTGATTTTTCCATGTTCAGTTTCATGTTGGATATCCGACCATATTCCGTAAAGGCTCTCAGCAAGTTTGGCAGGGAGACCAGTGGGTTGCTGATGAAGAATAGCATATCATCGGCATAAGCTGCCACCTTATGGATTGTTCCCTTCAGTGCGAATCCCTCTATTCCCCCGTCCCGTCTGACCGCCCCCCAGGAATGGTTCCAGAGAGAGGGCAAACAGGAGAGGGCGGCCCTGCCTCGTACCATTATGTATGTGGATTGGCTTGGATAGGGCTCCATTGACCCGTATTCTAGCCGTAGGGATCGTATATAACAAGGATATCCATGTTCTCATTTGGGGGCCAAAACTCATCACGCGTAGCGTCGCCATCATATACCGCCGGTCTACCCTATCGAATGCCTTTTCTGCGTCGGTGGAGAGCAATACGAGCTTCTGGTCCTTACTAGTGGCCACGTGGATGACATTAAGGGCGCGGATGGTATTGTCTCTCGCTTCCCTTCCCGGTATAAAGCCCACTTGATCCGAGTCCACCAACTCCGGGAGGACCCTACATACTCGTGTAGCCAGAACCTTTGTAAAGAGCTTCAGGTCTGGGTTCAGTAATGATATCGGCCTATAGCTGGCGCATTTGGCCGGGTCTTTGCCTTCCTTGGGTAGAACTGCTATTGTTGCCGTGAGAGAGTCTCTCGGAAACGTTCCCCCTTCCAGAAGTGAGTTAAGGCCTGTTAATAATTTGGGGAGCAGCACCTCTCCGAATTCTTTTATGTATTTGATGGGTAGTCCATCCGGGCCTGGAGCCTTATTAAGTTTAGCGCCCTTCAGTGCCACCTGGAGCTCCTCTTTCGAGATGGGAGCCTCTAGTGCTTCTGCTTTGTCTCGGCTCAGTGTTTTAGTAACGTGTTCTTGGAGGTAGTCCGTGATCCGTCTCTCTCTGCGGTGAATGGAATCAGGAGAGGTTTCCGTTGGCAGATTGTAAAGGGCGTGGTAGTATTCCCGGAAAGATTCCGTGATTTTACGGGAGTTGGGTTACCGTCTGCTCCCCAGTTTTAATCTTGGAGATGTGGCACAGCAGTCGCTTCTTCTGTAAAATGCGTGCTAAGAGCCGGCCGCATTTGTTGGAATATTCGTAGAAAAATCGGTGAGACTTTCGGATAGTATGTTGGAGCTTTTGGTGTAGGATATCGCGAAGAGCCTTCCAGGCTTCCAGCAGAGTTGCATAGTCGCTATCCGTTTGCGTGGACTTATGAGCCGCCTCTAGTTCCGAGATTCGTCTGGTGAGCTGCTCCATGCACCGACGTTGCTCTTTCTTACGTTGGGTGCACAATTTAATGAGGTGCCCCCGCACCACACACTTATGGGCCTCCCACAAAGTCAGGGCTGGCATGTCTTGGTCTTTGTTTTCGCCAAAGAACGAGGTCAGCACCGAACGGATCTCCGCGACAGTCGGGACGTCCGCTAGGACCGACTCATTCATCCTCCAATTGCGTTCTCTGGGTCTATGCAGAGGGGAATTTATAATCATAAGTACGAGATGGTGGTCAGACCACCCTAGCGGTCGGATCTCGGCTGAAACAAGCAGGGACAGGGATTCCTGGGCCATAAGGATATAGTCCAGTCTGCTGTATCGTTTGTGGACTGTGGAGTAGTATGTATAATCCCTGTCGCTCGGGTGAAGAGCCCTCCAACAGTCCACCAAGTCCGCTCTGCGTAGGGTCTCTTTGATGTCTTGCAAACTATGTCGTGGGAAGGAGCTATCTCCCCTAGATGTGTCCACTCGCGGTTCCAGTGCGACATTCAGGTCTCCCGCTACCAGCAGTAGTCCCTCTCGGAATTGTTCGAGTTTAAGCAGCGTTTTCTTGAGGAATCTATGCTGTCTGGTATTGGGGGCATATATGCTTTCTAGTGTGTATGTTATACCTGCGATGGAGCCTTTCACGAAGAGAAAGCGTCCCATGGGATCGGCCAATTGCCCCGTACATTCGAACGGTACCGTGTTCGCTATCTAGATTGCGACCCCGGATCTCTTGGCAGTCGGGTGGCTTGCAAAGAATCCCTGGGGGTACCTCGAGTCCCTCAGCCGCGGTCCCACATCCCCCTGATATGACTTTCTTGTAGGAACGCAACCGACGCTCTTTCTGCCCACAGGGAGCGCAGTAGTTGTGACCGCCGTTCGGGCGTGTTTAGGCCTTGCACATTGTTCGACCAGAGCCGGAGGGGTACCGGGGCAAACCCAGACCCCGCAGCCCTCGGCCAGTGGAGTGGAGGGGGAGGTGGGGTGGCCATCCCGGGGGGAGGGGCGGAGGCGCCAAACTCTCGGTGCAAAAGGTGTGATGGGGAGAAGAGAGGGAGGAGGAAAAGCGGGGGAGAAGAAAAAAGAAAAAAGAGGAGGGAGGGTCCCTAAATATAGGGTTCAAGTAGGATCCCACTTATGGGGTCCGCTATGACTTGACACCTGTGGCTGGGGCGTTGAGTTGCATACTCTGTGGTGTGCCACCTACCTGCCACCTCACCAGTGCAGAATGGGTGTCCGTCAGGGGGGTATCGGGCCTAGACTGCCCCCGCACAGGACCGGGCGCAGGGCTTGCGCGATCCACCTGTTTGTAATTCCCAGGTGTAGTGTTCGGTCTCCTGTCAAAGTGTATCCGTATCTCGGGGGTTTTTGTGTGTGTTTTTTGTTCCACGTTTCCCTTCCCCCAGGCCTGGGCTGTAATGGTTATACCGAAGGCAATGAGAGTCCTGGAACTGTGTAGTAGTTTGATTTGTGATAGCAATTGTGGCGCTACGTCGGTCGTCGGTCAAGTGGGTCGGGAGCTTTGCAGGGTGGACAGCTATTCTCATCTGGGTCGGTCTGATTAGGGCTCTCCAGGAGTCAACTCTGCTTAAATCTACATATAGATTCCTATACCAGTTCTATTCCCCCCTTCCCCCCCACCCCCTCCCTCCCCTCCCCCCATCTGTTGTCGTCTTTCTCCCCTCCTCCCCCCATCCCCTCCCCCAGTTGCCCCACCCTCCCCCCCACCCCCACCCCCCTCCCCAGGTCCCCACCCCCCTAAGCGGTTACAGGGCCTCCATGATCCCTCAATTGTGGGTATATCCCATCCCTACGCTATCCCTAGGTTGCCTGTGACTCTGTTGCTCTGCGACCCTAGTGGTTGGATCAAGTACCTATGCCAATGTTGTACACCTTACTCCAATGCAATACATTTCAACATTCACATTCCAGCATTAGTACTCCCCTTCCCGTCTCATATTCCCCCCACCCAAAATTCCTTGGCCCCTCCCATGTAATGGCTTCCATTGACAATGCAGGTGTCGGGACTAAGGCTTGCGGGGTGCTGGTGGTTCTGACAGCCGTCACTAAGTCCCGTAGCTCCGAGGGGGGTTGGTTAGGTGCGGCACTAGGTCCCAGTTGCAGGGATGAGCTTGGGCGGCAGGTTTGGCCATGCCTCTCCGAGCTGGGCCTGAGCTGTGTATCCAGGGCTTTAGCCTATTCCCCTCCCCACCTCACTGTGAGAACCCACCCTGGTGTGTCACCTCCGTGTGTCCCCATTCCTTGAGCATACCTCCATCGGAGGTGGTACCCCTGTGTCCTTAGCCTCCTGGGGTAGGTAACTGCGTGTGGGTGCTCTGCGGCTTCGAGTGCCGGGGTCTGAGTCTCAGTTTGTGCACAGTTAGTTCCCTCCCTTATGCTCCCTGTCCCATGTCCCACCCCAAGTGTCCTGGTTATGCCCGTGAAGCCCTCCCCCCCACCCAGTATGAGAATGCATCTCGTATGTCCCCCGTGCATTTTAACTCACCAGTTGCCCCTCTGACCGACATGGTTGCGTGCGGTGCTATTCTTCTGGGCCGTCTGGCCCTCCTCGTCTGCACAGCGGCGCACTCCTCCTGGTTGAGGTGTCAGCGTCTCGCAGCGGAGCCAGGGGATCCCTTCTAGTTGTAATTGCCTCTTCTAGGATCCAGTTACGGACCCGGATTGATGGCAGTTGGAGGGTCCTCAGGAACCCAGGTATCTCTTCAGGCCAACGTGCTGTCACCTACGAATTGCCATGTTTAGCTTGGATGCTGAACGGAAAGCCCCAGTGGTATGGGATCCTCCGGTCTCTCAGGGCGCTGGTCACTGGGCATAGTGCTCGCCTGGCGTTGAGTGTTAAGCCAGAGAGGTCCTGGAATAGAGACACCTCTGTGCCGCGGAACAGGATGGAGGGTGTCCCTCTTGTGGCGGTCATGATTTTTTCCTTTAGGCTGAAGAGGTGGAAACAGCAGATCACATCTCTGGGGCTGCCATCTTGTCTTGGTGGTCCCAGGGCTCTGTGTGCGCGTTCAAGCTTGATGTCCTCAGGTGCTTCTGCTCCCAGGATCTGTTTAAATAGGGCAGTCAGCGTGGTCTGTATGGGATCTGTGTCTCCCTCAGGTAGGCCGCGTATGCGAATATTGTGGCGGTGGCTCCTATTTTCTAAATCCTCCACCTGCCTTCGGATGGTAATGAGCATATTGTCCTGCCTAGTCACTGCAATCTCTGTCGCCCTATGCTGCTGCCGTCTCCACCTCCTCCACCCTCTGCTCCAACATAGTTAGGTCTGAGCGCAGGCCCGCCATTTCTTCTCTGAAGGCGGCGCGCAGTTCTTGAACTAGGGTGCCCCTGTCTGCTTTAGACATCATTTGCTGTGAGATCTGTGCGAGCTCTGTTCTTATGTGTGAGAGAGCTCCTGCACAGTCACCTCCTGACAGGGATTCCCCCACACTCACCGATCCCGGAGAGGCCGGCGCCATCTTGTCTGCAGGGAGGGAGTCCCTCAGCTCCGCCGGCGTCGCGAGGAAATCATCCATCGGGCCGGTATTCCGCCTCGGGGAGTTCATTGGCTGCGTCCCCGGTACCGACAGCTTCTTGTTCCGGACCATTGCTCCAGGTATGTGCTGATTAGAGCTAGTTTTTTCGGTATGGGGTGCGGAGCTCCTTTACCGTGCATCCTGCACCATGCTCGTGCAGGCCACGCCCCCTTTTTCTTCCTTTTTGACACTCAAAGTGAGTTTGCACAGTATATTTTGCAAACCGTATGTGTACTACCACTGTATAATACTTCATATGTTGCTCAGCTATGTCTGCTGAGTACAAAAATACCCCCGTATGTACCTTTGCCAGGTATATGTGGACATCAGAGGGGCACATTTGGGACACAGCCATTCCATTTTTTTTCAAACTTTACATTTTTATGCTGTGCCCATGTCCCATTTTAGAGTATTTTACCAGGCTATATAATCCAAATATCCCATAAAGCCATACCATTTCTTAAAGAAGACATCCCAGGGTATTTCAAAAGGCATATTTTGAACCTTAGCGTGGGCTCATTTTTCCGCTAGCTTGTACCAGGTGTAGTGGTAATAAGCGTTTTTTCTGCCTTTTTGACACACAAAGTGAATTTGCACAGTATATTTTGCAAACCTTATGTGTGCTACCACTGTATAATACTTCATATGTTGCTCAGCTATGTGGTCTGAGTACAGCAATACCCCCGTATGTACCTTTGCCAGGTATATGTGGATGTTGAAGGGGCACATTTGAGACGCAGTCATTCATTTTTTTTCCTAACTTTTAAGTTTTATGCTGTGTCCATGTTCCAATTTGGAGTAGTTTAGATGGTTGGTTATTGAAACTTCCCCACAAACACATACTATTTATTAAATAATACACCCTGGGGTAATTCAAAAGGCATATTTTGAACCTTGGCGTGGGATCATTTTTTCTTTAGTTTGTTCCAGGTGTAGTGGTAATGAGCGTTTTTAAATGCATTTTTTAACTTTTTAAAACTGTTTTTACTTTTTAAAACTATTTTTTAATCTTTTGTTTTGCTTAATATTTTTTTTAATGTTTCCTAAACTTTCGTAAACCTTTTTTTTACAGATTTAACATTTTTCTAAGCTTTTTTTTACCCTTAACCCCTAACTAGCAGTAAGAAGCACTAACAGTAAATTCCCCATTTTCCCATAACTCCCACCCCCCAGCTAGCAAAATATTTAATTATACAATATTTAAATTAGTTAATTAAATAAATCTAACCCCTGAGGGTTAAAAAATAAATAAAAGTTAATCGTCAGGGGTTAAAAAAAATTAGATCACAGTATAATACTGTGATCTGTATTTTGATCACTGTAGGCAGTGATCGACTGGCAGGGAAGGGGTTAATTTTTATTTGGACTGGGTAAAGGGTTTATTTTTTGTATTTTTTACTTAAACGTTATTAAAACTTTTGTTTTCTTTCATTTTTTTACTTTTTAACCCCGTAAGGACCAAACTTCTGGAATAAAAGGGAATCATGACGTGTCACACACGTCATGTGTCCTTAAGGGGTTAAAGCTTATTTTAAAACTTTTTTTAACGTTAACCCCTAGTTAGCCTAACACTAAATCCCCCAATTCCCCACTAACTTCCACCCTCCCCAGCTAGCTCAATTTATAATTTTAAAATATTTAAATTAATTAATAAAATAAATTTAACCCCTGAGGGTTAAAAAAAAAAGAATTAACCCTCAGGGGTTAAAAAAAAATCAGATCATATTAAAATGTAATCCCTGCCAATTGATCACTGTAGTCAGTGATCAATTGGCAGGGAAGGGGTTAATTTTTTATTAAACTGGGTAAAGGGGGGTGGGATTTTATTTTAACTTTATTTATTTTTTTAACAGGGGGCAGGATCACTGATGATCCGTCTCCCTGCACTTCACAGTGAACCCGGAAGTGCAGGGAGGCGGAAGGTGAGTATACACCGCACATATGCTCGCTCTGACATGCTATCAGAGCGGGCACATGTGCTGGGACACCGCGAGTCGGTGCTCCCGGTCTGCATCTAATACAGAGGCAGACCGGAGCACCATTAACCCCGCGATCGCCACGATTGTGGCGATCTGGGGTTAATTTTAACGGGTGACGGACGAGGTCCGTCACGCATCGTTAAGGGGTTAACAGTCCGCATAAAGGCACAAACCAGCCTTTCTGCAAGGAAAAAGAACAGTGTTATACATGGGGCCATAGTCCAGTGGCAGGAGGCGGGTGACCAGGCTCCTCCATTGGCCAGTGGCGAGGTTGGTTCCGCCACATTCCCTCCTCTCAGCCTCCAATATGCTTCCTTCTTCCCACACCTAGTAAGAGCTCCCAGGCACAAAAAAGCTGGCCAGAGTAGCCAGTGCCCCAAAAGTGTCCCCACCAACCTCAGGCATCCCAACACTGGCACATTCCCTGACCACCCTTGGCTGGCGTTCGACTATATGAAATAGCAGCCACCCAGGGGAGCCCTCATTACTTGCTTTCCTTGCTGTTTTGCACCAATGATCGAGGTGAGAACGTTCTATCTAAATGTTCTGACTCGCGGTTTAAATGGAGCTCTTCCGAATGGAGAGTGGCCCATAGTATACGAAAATTACAGGGGAACACACACAATTTAGAATGAACTCCACGAATAGGTGATGGTTCTGCCACACAGCTCCCCCTTAACCACAAGCTGGCATACACAGTCTGATGCCAACAGATCGGCTTGGGGATAGGCGATGGTTCTGCCACATTCACTAAAGTGAAAACTGATGAGAATGCAAAGACCAAAGTGGTCAAACTTGTTGACCTCAAGAATTGTTTGGACCTTAAATTCAAAATTCAATATGTGGTAACACAGAATTCCCACTTTAGTGAATAACCCTGGGAGAACTGCTGGACTGCCTCATGTATGAGGGAGGTATGCACCACCTTCCTGGTACATGCAAAACCCAACAGAGTGTAGCGTTACTTACCTTATCCAGGGGCCGGTCGCGGTCCTCTCTTCGAGCCGCGCGCGGTCCTGCTACACGAGCCGCGCGCGGCTCATCCGACGGCTTCAATAGGAAGGCGGGCAGTGACCGCGAGAAGCGGTCACGTGTCCGCCTGAATCTAAGAGCGCGCCGCGGGTCTCGGGCGTGCTCTTAAAGAGACAGTGGGAGCCTAAATTGTCAAAAGGCTCCCATTGGCCCCTGTCATGCCACACTCCCCATACACTTACCTTTTGGGGGTGTGGATATGACAGGAGCCAATCACATTAGTTTAGAAGCTATTTAAACTTACCTCTCCCTTTACTTCCTGCCCTATCGTGGTTTCTGTTTCAGTTCCCTTTAGAGAGTAACAAATTAAAAAACACGGTGTAGTTAATATCGAAAAATAAATCAAAATGGGCAGCAACATACATATACAAGCGACTAAATATGAGTGTAAGCTCACGATATAAAATGCATGTGCGCACCTAAATAAACTGAAAAGATGAACAAAAGTATTTGTATACCAATATAAATGTATTTATTATTAGATGATAAATAAAAAGATAGCTAAATAGATCTATAATTAATGAGATTGATATAATATATGATATATAGTCTAATATAGCTATCTCGAAATATAAAAAACATACAATGATATAAAAATGAACAAATATAAATGAAACAGCTCAATAAAAGTACCTAACCTCGGTGGGGGCCCCCACCGAGGTATAAACCAGAGGAATGCTCGGGAGCAGGACGAAATCCGGCGTGTAAGGAGTGCAGTGCTGAACCGCGGTCGGAGTCTTCTAAAAAGACCGCGGTGAGTAGAGAAGGCACTCCAACAGGGGACGCGTTGCACCACGGTCGGTGCCTTCAAAAAAGACCGCGGTGTACGAGGACCGGCCGGCAGCAGAACACGCTTCAAGTAGATACTCACGGGGATTTCCTGTACCCGACCTCTTCCTGCAACAGCTGATCAGGGTGTCGAGTTAACAGCTGTGGCTCATCGACGCGTTTCGTCCCGCCCACGGGACTTTCTCAAGATGCAGAAACAGCCACAGTTCGAACTTTAAATACACCCACCAATTAGCCATTAAATACAAAATAAATGAACAAAAATTGAATAAAGATGAATAAAAATAGCAACTAGAAAATAAATAAATCTACCCATAGAGCACACAAGAGAAAAGGGTAAACCTCTTGGACATCCATATATGTACATAAATTTTTAAAAACATAAAAGACCAAAATGTACCAATAAACACCTCTAATACAGAACCCCTGTAATTTAAAGGGACAGATGCTGATCGTGTATATAAATGACAATAAGCTTCAAGAGCGGTCTAAAGTCAACAGTACTTATACTATGTAATATATCTCAAGATATTTACACAGAAAAATTCTTATATATCTGTACCAAACCAGAGAACCGACATAGAAATAAGCAAATATAAACAAACAAACGAACCAGATGGTAAAGATCTTAATATAGATCTGACTCTTCACAGAAGACATAGATAGAAGGTGTAAGCCCCTAAAAATTAATTCTACCTTTTCCCCCCCCCCCCAAAAAAAGGGGGGGCCAGAGATTACAGCAATAAATGACTGTAATACGGAGCCCCTATTAATTATATAAAGGAGCAAACATTCGTTATGCATAGGGGTTTAAAGCGCGATCTAAAATCGCAAGTGCTTATGGTAAGTACCCCATAATATTTGCACAAAACCATCTAATCAGGACCCAAAAAAAAAAAAAAAAAAAAACACAGAACCAACATAAGGGTATATGAATGTGAATAAACAGAAAAGGACCAATAATAGAACCCTTAGAACAAATCTAACTCCTCATTCAGGCCGTTCGGTGCCATGGTATTCAACCTAAAAATCCACATGGATTCGCATTTGATAAGTTCCCTCTTCCTTTTGGCCAAATCTTGGAATGGGGGAATATGCGTTAGGCCCAATAACCTGATGCCAGAAGGATTATTGTCGTGAAAGGTAGAAAAGTGTCGAGCTACTGAAGATTTGCAGTTGTTACGAATTATAGCTGTTCTGTGTTCACGGAACCTGCATTTCAAGGGTCTAATTGTTTGGCCCACATACTGCCGATCACAGGGACAAATTAACAAGTATACCACAAAGGAGGTGTTACAACTGATATCTGATTGAACAAAAAAATTTTCAGTACTGTTAAAGGGGCTAAAACTCGAGGTAGAGTGCCAAATAAAGCCACATGTCAAGCATTTAGTGTGACCACAACGTTTACTTGTGAAGCCCTTCTTTGTCAGTGTCGTTTTTCTCCTCTCTATGTGGCATGGCAATTTGGAGGGTGCTAGAATGTTCTTCAAACTAGGTGCCTTCCTGAATGTGACTCTTGGTGAATCCGAAATGCAGAAAGATAGCCAAGGATCTTTCCTCAGAATGGGCCAGTACTTATGAAGGATCTCAATGATGTCATCATACGCTTTACTAAAAGAAGTTGTAAAAATGGGTGTAGTGCCCTTACCCACTTCCTTGGTGCTGATGTTAAACTTAGCTGCCTTACATTTCGGAACTTGAACATTGTCCAAAAGTTGGAGAATCATATAGTGCTCATCTGTGTGTAATTTCTGCTCGTGATATGTACTTACGAGGGATGGCCTCGAGCTGGGAAGATCCATAACATGATTCCCTAGGATGGAAGTATCACCATAGTTAAGCCCCTTTAAATAAGCATTCAGAATCTTGTACGGTGGGTAGGACTTTTCAACGAAACGTTGGCATAGAACAAAAGATTCTCTTTCATAATCAGACAGAAATGAACAGTTCCGTTTGATTCTGATGAATTGTCCCAGAGGGATATTATGTATCCATGTGGGATGATGACAGCTGTTGGCGTGTAAATAGCCGTTTACATCCACACTCTTCTGGAAAGTTTTAGTGATGATTCTACTCCCAAGGCCTGTAAGAGTTAGGTCTAAAAAATCAATTGTGGACCTGTGTTTCTTATGTGTGAAGGAAAGACCCCATCTGTTGTTGTTAATGTAAGTCATAAAATTGTCTATATCTTCCCAATCACCCCTCCAGATAATTAGAATGTCATCGATAAATCTTCGATATAGGGCGAGCCGCTCCATCCAGTGTGGTTCCGCAAAGATCATTTCTTGTTCCCAATGGCCCATAAACAAGTTTGCGTAGGAAGGAGCGAAACTCGCCCCCATCGCAGTTCCCTTCTTTTGTATGAAGAACTTTCCATTAAATTCAAAATAATTGTGTTTCAACATAAATTCAGTAAAACTAATAATGAATTGTGATTGCTTCTCTGGGAGGAGTGGATCTGCTCCCAGATAAAGGGAAAGGGCTTTTAGGCCCAAAGTGTGGTCAATGTTTGAATAGAGGGCTGCTACGTCTATCGTTAACCAACAATACTGTTCAGACCATTCAATCTCCTTAACTAGGGACAACACATGTCCTGTGTCTTTCACAAAGGATGGCAGATGGGGAACATATCTTTGCAGATGAAAATCAACCCATTTGGAGATAGGTGAGATCAATGAATTTATACCCGATATTATAGGGCGGCCAGGGGGGTTGGTAAGGGACTTATGTACTTTAGGCAGGTGGTAAAAAATGGGAATCTCTCCTTGTGCTGACAGAAAAAAGCTCCTTTCTTTTTTATCGATAGCACCACACAGTGAGGCTGCTTCTATGAGGTCTCTCAGTTCACCCCTGAAACGCAAAGTGGGGTCACTTCCCAGGACCTCATAATAATCCCTATTTTCGAGTATTCGCTCTGATTCCTTCAGGTAAGCAGTTCTATCCAACAAAACAATCCCCCCTCCCTTGTCCGCCCCTTTAATGATGAGGTTATTATTAGCTTTTAAACTAGTAATAGCTGCTAATTCAGCTTTATCCAAATTACTGCAAACTCGGTCTTTTCTCTTTTTAAGGTTATTGCAGAGAGTTCTTAGGTCGTTTAAAACCAAATCATAGAACATTTGGATATATGGACCTTTATCTATCTGGGGATAATACATAGAGGGGGGTTTAAGGCCAGATGGAATGATGGCCTCTATGATGTTTGATGTATCCTCATACAGACTTGATGGTACTTCCTGTTCATCCAGAAGAGAAATTAAATTATAAAAGACAATTTTATCCTGTGGGGTATTAAAGGCTTTAGGACAAACCTCCACGCCTTTAGAATCTCTGATGTTGAAGGATCTAACTACAGTCAGTTTCCTGACAAAGTAGTTTAGGTCCTTAAACAGATCAATAATACTAGGTAATCTGTCTGGAGCATATTTCAATCCTTTATTAAGCAAGGAGATTTCCCCTGTATTGAGGGTATGGGAGGATAGATTGAACAAGCCTCTCAGAGACATCTCATTTTGGCTGGGCTGTCCCTTCCTTCCTCTTGTTCCCCTATGGGGGCACCCCTCTTTTTGTGCATGTTTCTGAACATAGGGAAGGTTCTCTCCCCCACTGTTTGGGGGGGGGCCAGCTCTAAAAAATGATCCCGTGTACTGGGACCATTGCTCCTATAAGGGAAATTCTGCTTGGGTTTGGCACCTAGATCAAGAACCTGATCGACTCCCCTCCCAGACCCCTCCTCCCTAGTATTGGAATGTCGACTATTTCTTCCCAACACAGTATAATTCGGGTTAGGTGATTCGCCTTTATTACGAGAAGGCGTGGGACGGTGACTCCTCCTATATTCAAACTTAGTCCCATTGGAAGTGGATGCACTCGGGTCATTTTTAACTGTATCAGCATAGGACCTATATTTCTGTCTCTGGATCCTTTTAGAAGGGGAATATGAATGGTGGAAACTGGGGCGCTTAGCTGATGACAAGGGCTGACCCTTGATAATGGGGGTATGCCTAGAATTGTGTTTTCTCTGCCAGCTCCTTATCTGCCCATTTTGGTAATCAAGCTTATCCCTTAGGAATTTTTTGCTCTTACGTTCAGTGAGATCCTTCTCAAAACTAATCAATCTACGATTAGTATCTTCGTCTAGTTTTGAGACAGCAGTGGGCTGTTGCTGGGTAGAACTAATCTTATCCTGGAGGTCATTTATTTTCTTTTCGGTAATAGCAAGCCTCGACTCCCTATATCTGATAAGGATGTCTATCAGTATAAATGAACAAGAATCAAGGGCGTTCAACCACTCCTGTTCTAAAGGGGTATTGTCGTTAAAAAACGGTTGTTTGTCAAACCTTAAACCCCTGGGGATAAATTTATTTTCCACATATTTCTTCAAAAGAACACTATCCCACCAATCCCTCATCTCGGTTTTGAGAGTCTTCTCTAATTCAAAGAAAAGCTTATGTATATTAACCTCAGTAATTGGGGCAGTTTCTACATTCTCTGGATCTCCTACATTTAAGAGATTGGCTCTCCTATCAATCCTATCTTTGACACTATGGAGATTCATCATGGAGTTCTAAATAATCTAAATGAAAAGAATGAAATAAATCAGAATAGAAAAGAAAAGTATATCTCTAAATGGGTAGCTAAACAATACACCTCGAACATGCGCTTATACAATAATATATAGAGAGTAACAAATTAAAAAACACGGTGTAGTTAATATCGAAAAATAAATCAAAATGGGCAGCAACATACATATACAAGCGACTAAATATGAGTGTAAGCTCACGATATAAAATGCATGTGCGCACCTAAATAAACTGAAAAGATGAACAAAAGTATTTGTATACCAATATAAATGTATTTATTATTAGATGATAAATAAAAAGATAGCTAAATAGATCTATAATTAATGAGATTGATATAATATATGATATATAGTCTAATATAGCTATCTCGAAATATAAAAAACATACAATGATATAAAAATGAACAAATATAAATGAAACAGCTCAATAAAAGTACCTAACCTCGGTGGGGGCCCCCACCGAGGTATAAACCAGAGGAATGCTCGGGAGCAGGACGAAATCCGGCGTGTAAGGAGTGCAGTGCTGAACCGCGGTCGGAGTCTTCTAAAAAGACCGCGGTGAGTAGAGAAGGCACTCCAACAGGGGACGCGTTGCACCACGGTCGGTGCCTTCAAAAAAGACCGCGGTGTACGAGGACCGGCCGGCAGCAGAACACGCTTCAAGTAGATACTCACGGGGATTTCCTGTACCCGACCTCTTCCTGCAACAGCTGATCAGGGTGTCGAGTTAACAGCTGTGGCTCATCGACGCGTTTCGTCCCGCCCACGGGACTTTCTCAAGATGCAGAAACAGCCACAGTTCGAACTTTAAATACACCCACCAATTAGCCATTAAATACAAAATAAATGAACAAAAATTGAATAAAGATGAATAAAAATAGCAACTAGAAAATAAATAAATCTACCCATAGAGCACACAAGAGAAAAGGGTAAACCTCTTGGACATCCATATATGTACATAAATTTTTAAAAACATAAAAGACCAAAATGTACCAATAAACACCTCTAATACAGAACCCCTGTAATTTAAAGGGACAGATGCTGATCGTGTATATAAATGACAATAAGCTTCAAGAGCGGTCTAAAGTCAACAGTACTTATACTATGTAATATATCTCAAGATATTTACACAGAAAAATTCTTATATATCTGTACCAAACCAGAGAACCGACATAGAAATAAGCAAATATAAACAAACAAACGAACCAGATGGTAAAGATCTTAATATAGATCTGACTCTTCACAGAAGACATAGATAGAAGGTGTAAGCCCCTAAAAATTAATTCTACCTTTCCCCCCCCCCCCCAAAAAAAGGGGGGGCCAGAGATTACAGCAATAAATGACTGTAATACGGAGCCCCTATTAATTATATAAAGGAGCAAACATTCGTTATGCATAGGGGTTTAAAGCGCGATCTAAAATCGCAAGTGCTTATGGTAAGTACCCCATAATATTTGCACAAAACCATCTAATCAGGACCCAAAAAAAAAAAAAAAAAAAAACACAGAACCAACATAAGGGTATATGAATGTGAATAAACAGAAAAGGACCAATAATAGAACCCTTAGAACAAATCTAACTCCTCATTCAGGCCGTTCGGTGCCATGGTATTCAACCTAAAAATCCACATGGATTCGCATTTGATAAGTTCCCTCTTCCTTTTGGCCAAATCTTGGAATGGGGGAATATGCGTTAGGCCCAATAACCTGATGCCAGAAGGATTATTGTCGTGAAAGGTAGAAAAGTGTCGAGCTACTGAAGATTTGCAGTTGTTACGAATTATAGCTGTTCTGTGTTCACGGAACCTGCATTTCAAGGGTCTAATTGTTTGGCCCACATACTGCCGATCACAGGGACAAATTAACAAGTATACCACAAAGGAGGTGTTACAACTGATATCTGATTGAACAAAAAAATTTTCAGTACTGTTAAAGGGGCTAAAACTCGAGGTAGAGTGCCAAATAAAGCCACATGTCAAGCATTTAGTGTGACCACAACGTTTACTTGTGAAGCCCTTCTTTGTCAGTGTCGTTTTTCTCCTCTCTATGTGGCATGGCAATTTGGAGGGTGCTAGAATGTTCTTCAAACTAGGTGCCTTCCTGAATGTGACTCTTGGTGAATCCGAAATGCAGAAAGATAGCCAAGGATCTTTCCTCAGAATGGGCCAGTACTTATGAAGGATCTCAATGATGTCATCATACGCTTTACTAAAAGAAGTTGTAAAAATGGGTGTAGTGCCCTTACCCACTTCCTTGGTGCTGATGTTAAACTTAGCTGCCTTACATTTCGGAACTTGAACATTGTCCAAAAGTTGGAGAATCATATAGTGCTCATCTGTGTGTAATTTCTGCTCGTGATATGTACTTACGAGGGATGGCCTCGAGCTGGGAAGATCCATAACATGATTCCCTAGGATGGAAGTATCACCATAGTTAAGCCCCTTTAAATAAGCATTCAGAATCTTGTACGGTGGGTAGGACTTTTCAACGAAACGTTGGCATAGAACAAAAGATTCTCTTTCATAATCAGACAGAAATGAACAGTTCCGTTTGATTCTGATGAATTGTCCCAGAGGGATATTATGTATCCATGTGGGATGATGACAGCTGTTGGCGTGTAAATAGCCGTTTACATCCACACTCTTCTGGAAAGTTTTAGTGATGATTCTACTCCCAAGGCCTGTAAGAGTTAGGTCTAAAAAATCAATTGTGGACCTGTGTTTCTTATGTGTGAAGGAAAGACCCCATCTGTTGTTGTTAATGTAAGTCATAAAATTGTCTATATCTTCCCAATCACCCCTCCAGATAATTAGAATGTCATCGATAAATCTTCGATATAGGGCGAGCCGCTCCATCCAGTGTGGTTCCGCAAAGATCATTTCTTGTTCCCAATGGCCCATAAACAAGTTTGCGTAGGAAGGAGCGAAACTCGCCCCCATCGCAGTTCCCTTCTTTTGTATGAAGAACTTTCCATTAAATTCAAAATAATTGTGTTTCAACATAAATTCAGTAAAACTAATAATGAATTGTGATTGCTTCTCTGGGAGGAGTGGATCTGCTCCCAGATAAAGGGAAAGGGCTTTTAGGCCCAAAGTGTGGTCAATGTTTGAATAGAGGGCTGCTACGTCTATCGTTAACCAACAATACTGTTCAGACCATTCAATCTCCTTAACTAGGGACAACACATGTCCTGTGTCTTTCACAAAGGATGGCAGATGGGGAACATATCTTTGCAGATGAAAATCAACCCATTTGGAGATAGGTGAGATCAATGAATTTATACCCGATATTATAGGGCGGCCAGGGGGGTTGGTAAGGGACTTATGTACTTTAGGCAGGTGGTAAAAAATGGGAATCTCTCCTTGTGCTGACAGAAAAAAGCTCCTTTCTTTTTTATCGATAGCACCACACAGTGAGGCTGCTTCTATGAGGTCTCTCAGTTCACCCCTGAAACGCAAAGTGGGGTCACTTCCCAGGACCTCATAATAATCCCTATTTTCGAGTATTCGCTCTGATTCCTTCAGGTAAGCAGTTCTATCCAACAAAACAATCCCCCCTCCCTTGTCCGCCCCTTTAATGATGAGGTTATTATTAGCTTTTAAACTAGTAATAGCTGCTAATTCAGCTTTATCCAAATTACTGCAAACTCGGTCTTTTCTCTTTTTAAGGTTATTGCAGAGAGTTCTTAGGTCGTTTAAAACCAAATCATAGAACATTTGGATATATGGACCTTTATCTATCTGGGGATAATACATAGAGGGGGGTTTAAGGCCAGATGGAATGATGGCCTCTATGATGTTTGATGTATCCTCATACAGACTTGATGGTACTTCCTGTTCATCCAGAAGAGAAATTAAATTATAAAAGACAATTTTATCCTGTGGGGTATTAAAGGCTTTAGGACAAACCTCCACGCCTTTAGAATCTCTGATGTTGAAGGATCTAACTACAGTCAGTTTCCTGACAAAGTAGTTTAGGTCCTTAAACAGATCAATAATACTAGGTAATCTGTCTGGAGCATATTTCAATCCTTTATTAAGCAAGGAGATTTCCCCTGTATTGAGGGTATGGGAGGATAGATTGAACAAGCCTCTCAGAGACATCTCATTTTGGCTGGGCTGTCCCTTCCTTCCTCTTGTTCCCCTATGGGGGCACCCCTCTTTTTGTGCATGTTTCTGAACATAGGGAAGGTTCTCTCCCCCACTGTTTGGGGGGGGGCCAGCTCTAAAAAATGATCCCGTGTACTGGGACCATTGCTCCTATAAGGGAAATTCTGCTTGGGTTTGGCACCTAGATCAAGAACCTGATCGACTCCCCTCCCAGACCCCTCCTCCCTAGTATTGGAATGTCGACTATTTCTTCCCAACACAGTATAATTCGGGTTAGGTGATTCGCCTTTATTACGAGAAGGCGTGGGACGGTGACTCCTCCTATATTCAAACTTAGTCCCATTGGAAGTGGATGCACTCGGGTCATTTTTAACTGTATCAGCATAGGACCTATATTTCTGTCTCTGGATCCCTTTAGAAGGGGAATATGAATGGTGGAAACTGGGGCGCTTAGCTGATGACAAGGGCTGACCCTTGATAATGGGGGTATGCCTAGAATTGTGTTTTCTCTGCCAGCTCCTTATCTGCCCATTTTGGTAATCAAGCTTATCCCTTAGGAATTTTTTGCTCTTACGTTCAGTGAGATCCTTCTCAAAACTAATCAATCTACGATTAGTATCTTCGTCTAGTTTTGAGACAGCAGTGGGCTGTTGCTGGGTAGAACTAATCTTATCCTGGAGGTCATTTATTTTCTTTTCGGTAATAGCAAGCCTCGACTCCCTATATCTGATAAGGATGTCTATCAGTATAAATGAACAAGAATCAAGGGCGTTCAACCACTCCTGTTCTAAAGGGGTATTGTCGTTAAAAAACGGTTGTTTGTCAAACCTTAAACCCCTGGGGATAAATTTATTTTCCACATATTTCTTCAAAAGAACACTATCCCACCAATCCCTCATCTCGGTTTTGAGAGTCTTCTCTAATTCAAAGAAAAGCTTATGTATATTAACCTCAGTAATTGGGGCAGTTTCTACATTCTCTGGATCTCCTACATTTAAGAGATTGGCTCTCCTATCAATCCTATCTTTGACACTATGGAGATTCATCATGGAGTTCTAAATAATCTAAATGAAAAGAATGAAATAAATCAGAATAGAAAAGAAAAGTATATCTCTAAATGGGTAGCTAAACAATACACCTCGAACATGCGCTTATACAATAATATATAGAGAGTAACAAATTAAAAAACACGGTGTAGTTAATATCGAAAAATAAATCAAAATGGGCAGCAACATACATATACAAGCGACTAAATATGAGTGTAAGCTCACGATATAAAATGCATGTGCGCACCTAAATAAACTGAAAAGATGAACAAAAGTATTTGTATACCAATATAAATGTATTTATTATTAGATGATAAATAAAAAGATAGCTAAATAGATCTATAATTAATGAGATTGATATAATATATGATATATAGTCTAATATAGCTATCTCGAAATATAAAAAACATACAATGATATAAAAATGAACAAATATAAATGAAACAGCTCAATAAAAGTACCTAACCTCGGTGGGGGCCCCCACCGAGGTATAAACCAGAGGAATGCTCGGGAGCAGGACGAAATCCGGCGTGTAAGGAGTGCAGTGCTGAACCGCGGTCGGAGTCTTCTAAAAAGACCGCGGTGAGTAGAGAAGGCACTCCAACAGGGGACGCGTTGCACCACGGTCGGTGCCTTCAAAAAAGACCGCGGTGTACGAGGACCGGCCGGCAGCAGAACACGCTTCAAGTAGATACTCACGGGGATTTCCTGTACCCGACCTCTTCCTGCAACAGCTGATCAGGGTGTCGAGTTAACAGCTGTGGCTCATCGACGCGTTTCGTCCCGCCCACGGGACTTTCTCAAGATGCAGAAACAGCCACAGTTCGAACTTTAAATACACCCACCAATTAGCCATTAAATACAAAATAAATGAACAAAAATTGAATAAAGATGAATAAAAATAGCAACTAGAAAATAAATAAATCTACCCATAGAGCACACAAGAGAAAAGGGTAAACCTCTTGGACATCCATATATGTACATAAATTTTTAAAAACATAAAAGACCAAAATGTACCAATAAACACCTCTAATACAGAACCCCTGTAATTTAAAGGGACAGATGCTGATCGTGTATATAAATGACAATAAGCTTCAAGAGCGGTCTAAAGTCAACAGTACTTATACTATGTAATATATCTCAAGATATTTACACAGAAAAATTCTTATATATCTGTACCAAACCAGAGAACCGACATAGAAATAAGCAAATATAAACAAACAAACGAACCAGATGGTAAAGATCTTAATATAGATCTGACTCTTCACAGAAGACATAGATAGAAGGTGTAAGCCCCTAAAAATTAATTCTACCTTTTCCCCCCCCCCCCAAAAAAAGGGGGGGCCAGAGATTACAGCAATAAATGACTGTAATACGGAGCCCCTATTAATTATATAAAGGAGCAAACATTCGTTATGCATAGGGGTTTAAAGCGCGATCTAAAATCGCAAGTGCTTATGGTAAGTACCCCATAATATTTGCACAAAACCATCTAATCAGGACCCAAAAAAAAAAAAAAAAAAAAACACAGAACCAACATAAGGGTATATGAATGTGAATAAACAGAAAAGGACCAATAATAGAACCCTTAGAACAAATCTAACTCCTCATTCAGGCCGTTCGGTGCCATGGTATTCAACCTAAAAATCCACATGGATTCGCATTTGATAAGTTCCCTCTTCCTTTTGGCCAAATCTTGGAATGGGGGAATATGCGTTAGGCCCAATAACCTGATGCCAGAAGGATTATTGTCGTGAAAGGTAGAAAAGTGTCGAGCTACTGAAGATTTGCAGTTGTTACGAATTATAGCTGTTCTGTGTTCACGGAACCTGCATTTCAAGGGTCTAATTGTTTGGCCCACATACTGCCGATCACAGGGACAAATTAACAAGTATACCACAAAGGAGGTGTTACAACTGATATCTGATTGAACAAAAAAATTTTCAGTACTGTTAAAGGGGCTAAAACTCGAGGTAGAGTGCCAAATAAAGCCACATGTCAAGCATTTAGTGTGACCACAACGTTTACTTGTGAAGCCCTTCTTTGTCAGTGTCGTTTTTCTCCTCTCTATGTGGCATGGCAATTTGGAGGGTGCTAGAATGTTCTTCAAACTAGGTGCCTTCCTGAATGTGACTCTTGGTGAATCCGAAATGCAGAAAGATAGCCAAGGATCTTTCCTCAGAATGGGCCAGTACTTATGAAGGATCTCAATGATGTCATCATACGCTTTACTAAAAGAAGTTGTAAAAATGGGTGTAGTGCCCTTACCCACTTCCTTGGTGCTGATGTTAAACTTAGCTGCCTTACATTTCGGAACTTGAACATTGTCCAAAAGTTGGAGAATCATATAGTGCTCATCTGTGTGTAATTTCTGCTCGTGATATGTACTTACGAGGGATGGCCTCGAGCTGGGAAGATCCATAACATGATTCCCTAGGATGGAAGTATCACCATAGTTAAGCCCCTTTAAATAAGCATTCAGAATCTTGTACGGTGGGTAGGACTTTTCAACGAAACGTTGGCATAGAACAAAAGATTCTCTTTCATAATCAGACAGAAATGAACAGTTCCGTTTGATTCTGATGAATTGTCCCAGAGGGATATTATGTATCCATGTGGGATGATGACAGCTGTTGGCGTGTAAATAGCCGTTTACATCCACACTCTTCTGGAAAGTTTTAGTGATGATTCTACTCCCAAGGCCTGTAAGAGTTAGGTCTAAAAAATCAATTGTGGACCTGTGTTTCTTATGTGTGAAGGAAAGACCCCATCTGTTGTTGTTAATGTAAGTCATAAAATTGTCTATATCTTCCCAATCACCCCTCCAGATAATTAGAATGTCATCGATAAATCTTCGATATAGGGCGAGCCGCTCCATCCAGTGTGGTTCCGCAAAGATCATTTCTTGTTCCCAATGGCCCATAAACAAGTTTGCGTAGGAAGGAGCGAAACTCGCCCCCATCGCAGTTCCCTTCTTTTGTATGAAGAACTTTCCATTAAATTCAAAATAATTGTGTTTCAACATAAATTCAGTAAAACTAATAATGAATTGTGATTGCTTCTCTGGGAGGAGTGGATCTGCTCCCAGATAAAGGGAAAGGGCTTTTAGGCCCAAAGTGTGGTCAATGTTTGAATAGAGGGCTGCTACGTCTATCGTTAACCAACAATACTGTTCAGACCATTCAATCTCCTTAACTAGGGACAACACATGTCCTGTGTCTTTCACAAAGGATGGCAGATGGGGAACATATCTTTGCAGATGAAAATCAACCCATTTGGAGATAGGTGAGATCAATGAATTTATACCCGATATTATAGGGCGGCCAGGGGGGTTGGTAAGGGACTTATGTACTTTAGGCAGGTGGTAAAAAATGGGAA
Organism: Pelobates fuscus; assembly: GCF_036172605.1. Classification (NCBI taxonomy): domain Eukaryota; kingdom Metazoa; phylum Chordata; class Amphibia; order Anura; family Pelobatidae; genus Pelobates; species Pelobates fuscus. Next base: position 80,053,426 of record NC_086324.1, read on the forward strand.
TCTCTCCTTGTGCTGACAGAAAAAAGCTCCTTTCTTTTTTATCGATAGCACCACACAGTGAGGCTGCTTCTATGAGGTCTCTCAGTTCACCCCTGAAACGCAAAGTGGGGTCACTTCCCAGGACCTCATAATAATCCCTATTTTCGAGTATTCGCTCTGATTCCTTCAGGTAAGCAGTTCTATCCAACAAAACAATCCCCCCTCCCTTGTCCGCCCCTTTAATGATGAGGTTATTATTAGCTTTTAAACTAGTAATAGCTGCTAATTCAGCTTTATCCAAATTACTGCAAACTCGGTCTTTTCTCTTTTTAAGGTTATTGCAGAGAGTTCTTAGGTCGTTTAAAACCAAATCATAGAACATTTGGATATATGGACCTTTATCTATCTGGGGATAATACATAGAGGGGGGTTTAAGGCCAGATGGAATGATGGCCTCTATGATGTTTGATGTATCCTCATACAGACTTGATGGTACTTCCTGTTCATCCAGAAGAGAAATTAAATTATAAAAGACAATTTTATCCTGTGGGGTATTAAAGGCTTTAGGACAAACCTCCACGCCTTTAGAATCTCTGATGTTGAAGGATCTAACTACAGTCAGTTTCCTGACAAAGTAGTTTAGGTCCTTAAACAGATCAATAATACTAGGTAATCTGTCTGGAGCATATTTCAATCCTTTATTAAGCAAGGAGATTTCCCCTGTATTGAGGGTATGGGAGGATAGATTGAACAAGCCTCTCAGAGACATCTCATTTTGGCTGGGCTGTCCCTTCCTTCCTCTTGTTCCCCTATGGGGGCACCCCTCTTTTTGTGCATGTTTCTGAACATAGGGAAGGTTCTCTCCCCCACTGTTTGGGGGGGGGGCCAGCTCTAAAAAATGATCCCGTGTACTGGGACCATTGCTCCTATAAGGGAAATTCTGCTTGGGTTTGGCACCTAGATCAAGAACCTGATCGACTCCCCTCCCAGACCCCTCCTCCCTAGTATTGGAATGTCGACTATTTCTTCCCAACACAGTATAATTCGGGTTAGGTGATTCGCCTTTATTACGAGAAGGCGTGGGACGGTGACTCCTCCTATATTCAAACTTAGTCCCATTGGAAGTGGATGCACTCGGGTCATTTTTAACTGTATCAGCATAGGACCTATATTTCTGTCTCTGGATCCCTTTAGAAGGGGAATATGAATGGTGGAAACTGGGGCGCTTAGCTGATGACAAGGGCTGACCCTTGATAATGGGGGTATGCCTAGAATTGTGTTTTCTCTGCCAGCTCCTTATCTGCCCATTTTGGTAATCAAGCTTATCCCTTAGGAATTTTTTGCTCTTACGTTCAGTGAGATCCTTCTCAAAACTAATCAATCTACGATTAGTATCTTCGTCTAGTTTTGAGACAGCAGTGGGCTGTTGCTGGGTAGAACTAATCTTATCCTGGAGGTCATTTATTTTCTTTTCGGTAATAGCAAGCCTCGACTCCCTATATCTGATAAGGATGTCTATCAGTATAAATGAACAAGAATCAAGGGCGTTCAACCACTCCTGTTCTAAAGGGGTATTGTCGTTAAAAAACGGTTGTTTGTCAAACCTTAAACCCCTGGGGATAAATTTATTTTCCACATATTTCTTCAAAAGAACACTATCCCACCAATCCCTCATCTCGGTTTTTATCCCGAATTATACTGTGTTGGGAAGAAATAGTCGACATTCCAATACTAGGGAGGAGGGGTCTGGGAGGGGAGTCGATCAGGTTCTTGATCTAGGTGCCAAACCCAAGCAGAATTTCCCTTATAGGAGCAATGGTCCCAGTACACGGGATCATTTTTTAGAGCTGGCCCCCCCCCCCAAACAGTGGGGGAGAGAACCTTCCCTATGTTCAGAAACATGCACAAAAAGAGGGGTGCCCCCATAGGGGAACAAGAGGAAGGAAGGGACAGCCCAGCCAAAATGAGATGTCTCTGAGAGGCTTGTTCAATCTATCCTCCCATACCCTCAATACAGGGGAAATCTCCTTGCTTAATAAAGGATTGAAATATGCTCCAGACAGATTACCTAGTATTATTGATCTGTTTAAGGACCTAAACTACTTTGTCAGGAAACTGACTGTAGTTAGATCCTTCAACATCAGAGATTCTAAAGGCGTGGAGGTTTGTCCTAAAGCCTTTAATACCCTGTAACGGATCGCCTGGCACCCCGACTGGGTACCTCCGTTGAAAGATGCTCCTAGCACTTCCAGAGGACTCCAAGTACTCCACCAGACACCATAAGCACTGCAGGCTGCAGCTATCTCCCTTCAGAACGAAGCAGGAACAAGCTCTTACAAGAGCTCAGTGATTATAGCAAGGGAATATGCCTAGCATAGCAATCCCTTGTAGCAGATTCCCCCAATAAGAGACAGGACTCAAGTTGAGGGTAAAAATAGAACTCTCTGGCTGCTAGCTTGCAGCCCTTTTTATTAGGTGCTCCCATGAAGGGGAGGGACACACACAGTAACGTACATTAACCAATCACACAATAGTTACATCCCACACATAGCCCTCCCCTCTACCTGTAAACTAATTATCTGTACACACAGGAAATACAATTATCCTAGGTAGGGAAAATAAAATTTTTACACAACATTCATAACTCCCAAAATATACATCACATTCGCATAAAAATACATATACACAATCAATCCATTCGGGGGAACAACATACTCAAAAATCATACGAATTGGACCAGGGGTTCAAAAGTTAGTACAAATGTGCATTTGACCTTCTGGAAGCATGGTTTTTAGAAGCTCAAACTAGTTCCCCAGAATCCTCTATCCTGGAGACAATGGAGAAGCTGATTTAATTATATCCAGGGACAAACACAGCCTCCATTAAGCACATGTTACCAGCAACCACCAAAAGACATAAAAATACATAACTCCTGTTATACTAAACAGAACCCCCACATTCAACCCATCCCCAGATGGCTTGGATCTGAGCGCTCAACATATCCAAACAGCGTTTAGATGCCACAAACACAGTTCAAACGCCATGGGGTTTAAGTTTCGTATGGGCTGATGAGAGGGCCCATAATCCTGGGGCAGCCCAATAACCCACAGTATGCCCAAATACCGTGCATAAAGGGCCAAATCGCCCAGGGACCGTAGTCACAGGGTAAGAGGCGGGCAAGCAGCCCCCTCCAAACCACAGTGGCGAAGTGGCTTTCGCTACATATCTTCCCATTCGGGGGTAGACTAACCAGGTACCTGACCTTCTGCCGGTCAGTACCTAGATTAGTCGGGCAGCCCACCCATAAAACAAAATTAGCAGAGTAGCCCACCCACAAAACAAATTTAGCAGTGTAGCCCCCCCACAATAAAGAATTCACAGAATAGCCCCCCAACAATAAATCATACTGGCCTGTAGGTCCCAAGTTGTGGGGTGAAACTGTGGCACCCTCGGCCTTGCTGGGCAAATGGCTGTGAGTACTTGGGGGCCAGATGCCCGATGTGCTCTGCTCCGGGGTCAGAGCTGGGGTAGTCTCAGGGTAAGGAAAAAAGGAAGGACAGAGGCCAGCGGCGCTCTGCCCAGTTGCCAGCTCTTCCACTGAGGCAGCCTGTAGAAAGTCAGGCTCAGGGGAAGGGAACAAGGGAGGACAGAGGCCAGCGGCGCTCTGCCCAGTTGCCAGCTCTTCTGCTGGGGGGTCAGGGAACAAAGGAGTTGACTGGGGAGGAGAAATATCACTTACCTCCCCCTGGTACTCCGGCTGCTGCTGGGGGGGGAGGTCGATGCTCTCCACTTTCTGTAACTCCAGCTCTAGTTGGGGATCTGGGCCGGTTGCCCAGCATCCCTGTAGGGCCGGTGGAGAGATCTCGGTCCCATCTCCACCTGCCTGCAGGGGGTCCTCCCAGGACCAGTCTATGAGGTCCTCTACCTCGGGTACCTCTGGTTGCTGTTGGGGAGGGAGACCGGTTGTCTCTTCCTCCAATAACACATTCTGCCGCTGGGGAGTGAGACCGACTGTCTCCCCTCCCTGTAAAACATACTGCCGCTGGGGATCTGGGCCGGGTGCCCAGCATCCCTGTAGGGCCGGTAGAGAGACCTCGGTCCCATCTCCACCGGCCACCTCGGTTTCTTCCTCGTCCCACTCTACCAGTGGCTGGAGTTTCTCCCAACGTGCCCACTGGCCTTCCCTCAACGCCCTGTGTTGTAGGTTCCGGGTCACCATGTCCCACACGAACCGCACGTATTTCTCCTCTGGATTGGGTCCGTAAAACTTCAGGCGCAACCCTACCATCGTGCCAAACTCTAGTATGGAGTAGCTATACGCCATGCTTGCTGTAGCCACTGCTGGTTCCATTATGTTGCTGAAGATAGGGACGCTGCACAACTCCACACGTTACCGGTGTCTCTGAGCTGCTTCTCCTCGCACTAGGACGCCATCCCACCGCTTGCCACCAATGTAACGGATCGCCTGGCACCCCGACTGGGTACCTCCGTTGAAAGATGCTCCTAGCGCTTCCAGAGGACTCCAAGTACTCCACCAGACACCATAAGCACTGCAGGCTGCAGCTATCTCCCTTCAGAACGAAGCAGGAACAAGCTCTTACAAGAGCTCAGTGATTATAGCAAGGGAATATGCCTAGCATAGCAATCCCTTGTAGCAGATTCCCCCAATAAGAGACAGGACTCAAGTTGAGGGTAAAAATAGAACTCTCTGGCTGCTAGCTTGCAGCCCTTTTTATTAGGTGCTCCCATGAAGGGGAGGGACACACACAGTAACGTACATTAACCAATCACACAATAGTTACATCCCACACATAGCCCTCCCCTCTACCTGTAAACTAATTATCTGTACACACAGGAAATACAATTATCCTAGGTAGGGAAAATAAAATTTGTACACAACATTCATAACTCCCAAAATATACATCACATTCGCATAAAAATACATATACACAATCAATCCATTCGGGGGAACAACATACTCAAAAATCATACGAATTGGACCAGGGGTTCAAAAGTTAGTACAAATGTGCATTTGACCTTCTGGAAGCATGGTTTTTAGAAGCTCAAACTAGTTCCCCAGAATCCTCTATCCTGGAGACAATGGAGAAGCTGATTTAATTATATCCAGGGACAAACACAGCCTCCATTAAGCACATGTTACCAGCAACCACCAAAAGACATAAAAATACATAACTCCTGTTATACTAAACAGAACCCCCACATTCAACCCATCCCCAGATGGCTTGGATCTGAGCGCTCAACATATCCAAACAGCGTTTAGATGCCACAAACACAGTTCAAACGCCATGGGGTTTAAGTTTCGTATGGGCTGATGAGAGGGCCCATAATCCTGGGGCAGCCCAATAACCCACAGTATGCCCAAATACCGTGCATAAAGGGCCAAATCGCCCAGGGACCGTAGTCACAGGGTAAGAGGCGGGCAAGCAGCCCCCTCCAAACCACAGTGGCGAAGTGGCTTTCGCTACATACCCCACAGGATAAAATTGTCTTTTATAATTTAATTTCTCTTCTGGATGAACAGGAAGTACCATCAAGTCTGTATGAGGATACATCAAACATCATAGAGGCCATCATTCCATCTGGCCTTAAACCCCCCTCTATGTATTATCCCCAGATAGATAAAGGTCCGTATATCCAAATGTTCTATGATTTGGTTTTAAACGACCTAAGAACTCTCTGCAATAACCTTAAAAAGAGAAAAGACCGAGTTTGCAGTAATTTGGATAAAGCTGAATTAGCAGCTATTACTAGTTTAAAAGCTAATAATAACCTCATCATTAAAGGGGCGGACAAGGGAGGGGGGATTGTTTTGTTGGATAGAACTGCTTACCTGAAGGAATCAGAGCGAATACTCGAAAATAGGGATTATTATGAGGTCCTGGGAAGTGACCCCACTTTGCGTTTCAGGGGTGAACTGAGAGACCTCATAGAAGCAGCCTCACTGTGTGGTGCTATCGATAAAAAAGAAAGGAGCTTTTTTCTGTCAGCACAAGGAGAGATTCCCATTTTTTACCACCTGCCTAAAGTACATAAGTCCCTTACCAACCCCCCTGGCCGCCCTATAATATCGGGTATAAATTCATTGATCTCACCTATCTCCAAATGGGTTGATTTTCATCTGCAAAGATATGTTCCCCATCTGCCATCCTTTGTGAAAGACACAGGACATGTGTTGTCCCTAGTTAAGGAGATTGAATGGTCTGAACAGTATTGTTGGTTAACGATAGACGTAGCAGCCCTCTATTCAAACATTGACCACACTTTGGGCCTAAAAGCCCTTTCCCTTTATCTGGGAGCAGATCCACTCCTCCCAGAGAAGCAATCACAATTCATTATTAGTTTTACTGAATTTATGTTGAAACACAATTATTTTGAATTTAATGGAAAGTTCTTCATACAAAAGAAGGGAACTGCGATGGGGGCGAGTTTCGCTCCTTCCTACGCAAACTTGTTTATGGGCCATTGGGAACAAGAAATGATCTTTGCGGAACCACACTGGATGGAGCGGCTCGCCCTATATCGAAGATTTATCGATGACATTCTAATTATCTGGAGGGGTCATTGGGAAGATATAGACAATTTTATGACTTACATTAACAACAACAGATGGGGTCTTTCCTTCACACATAAGAAACACAGGTCCACAATTGATTTTTTAGACCTAACTCTTACAGGCCTTGGGAGTAGAATCATCACTAAAACTTTCCAGAAGAGTGTGGATGTAAACGGCTATTTACACGCCAACAGCTGTCATCATCCCACATGGATACATAATATCCCTCTGGGACAATTCATCAGAATCAAACGGAACTGTTCATTTCTGTCTGATTATGAAAGAGAATCTTTTGTTCTATGCCAACGTTTCGTTGAAAAGTCCTACCCACCGTACAAGATTCTGAATGCTTATTTAAAGGGGCTTAACTATGGTGATACTTCCATCCTAGGGAATCATGTTATGGATCTTCCCAGCTCGAGGCCATCCCTCGTAAGTACATATCACGAGCAGAAATTACACACAGATGAGCACTATATGATTCTCCAACTTTTGGACAATGTTCAAGTTCCGAAATGTAAGGCAGCTAAGTTTAACATCAGCACCAAGGAAGTGGGTAAGGGCACTACACCCATTTTTACAACTTCTTTTAGTAAAGCGTATGATGACATCATTGAGATCCTTCATAAGTACTGGCCCATTCTGAGGAAAGATCCTTGGCTATCTTTCTGCATTTCGGATTCACCAAGAGTCACATTCAGGAAGGCACCTAGTTTGAAGAACATTCTAGCACCCTCCAAATTGCCATGCCACATAGAGAGGAGAAAAACGACACTGACAAAGAAGGGCTTCACAAGTAAACGTTGTGGTCACACTAAATGCTTGACATGTGGCTTTATTTGGCACTCTACCTCGAGTTTTAGCCCCTTTAACAGTACTGAAAATTTTTTTGTTCAATCAGATATCAGTTGTAACACCTCCTTTGTGGTATACTTGTTAATTTGTCCCTGTGATCGGCAGTATGTGGGCCAAACAATTAGACCCTTGAAATGCAGGTTCCGTGAACACAGAACAGCTATAATTCGTAACAACTGCAAATCTTCAGTAGCTCGACACTTTTCTACCTTTCACGACAATAATCCTTCTGGCATCAGGTTATTGGGCCTAACGCATATTCCCCCATTCCAAGATTTGGCCAAAAGGAAGAGGGAACTTATCAAATGCGAATCCATGTGGATTTTTAGGTTGAATACCATGGCACCGAACGGCCTGAATGAGGAGTTAGATTTGTTCTAAGGGTTCTATTATTGGTCCTTTTCTGTTTATTCACATTCATATACCCTTATGTTGGTTCTGTGTTTTTTTTTTTTTTTTTTTTTGGGTCCTGATTAGATGGTTTTGTGCAAATATTATGGGGTACTTACCATAAGCACTTGCGATTTTAGATCGCGCTTTAAACCCCTATGCATAACGAATGTTTGCTCCTTTATATAATTAATAGGGGCTCCGTATTACAGTCATTTATTGCTGTAATCTCTGGCCCCCCCTTTTTTGGGGGGGGGGGGGAAAGGTAGAATTAATTTTTAGGGGCTTACACCTTCTATCTATGTCTTCTGTGAAGAGTCAGATCTATATTAAGATCTTTACCATCTGGTTCGTTTGTTTGTTTATATTTGCTTATTTCTATGTCGGTTCTCTGGTTTGGTACAGATATATAAGAATTTTTCTGTGTAAATATCTTGAGATATATTACATAGTATAAGTACTGTTGACTTTAGACCGCTCTTGAAGCTTATTGTCATTTATATACACGATCAGCATCTGTCCCTTTAAATTACAGGGGTTCTGTATTAGAGGTGTTTATTGGTACATTTTGGTCTTTTATGTTTTTAAAAATTTATGTACATATATGGATGTCCAAGAGGTTTACCCTTTTCTCTTGTGTGCTCTATGGGTAGATTTATTTATTTTCTAGTTGCTATTTTTATTCATCTTTATTCAATTTTTGTTCATTTATTTTGTATTTAATGGCTAATTGGTGGGTGTATTTAAAGTTCGAACTGTGGCTGTTTCTGCATCTTGAGAAAGTCCCGTGGGCGGGACGAAACGCGTCGATGAGCCACAGCTGTTAACTCGACACCCTGATCAGCTGTTGCAGGAAGAGGTCGGGTACAGGAAATCCCCGTGAGTATCTACTTGAAGCGTGTTCTGCTGCCGGCCGGTCCTCGTACACCGCGGTCTTTTTTGAAGGCACCGACCGTGGTGCAACGCGTCCCCTGTTGGAGTGCCTTCTCTACTCACCGCGGTCTTTTTAGAAGACTCCGACCGCGGTTCAGCACTGCACTCCTTACACGCCGGATTTCGTCCTGCTCCCGAGCATTCCTCTGGTTTATACCTCGGTGGGGGCCCCCACCGAGGTTAGGTACTTTTATTGAGCTGTTTCATTTATATTTGTTCATTTTTATATCATTGTATGTTTTTTATATTTCGAGATAGCTATATTAGACTATATATCATATATTATATCAATCTCATTAATTATAGATCTATTTAGCTATCTTTTTATTTATCATCTAATAATAAATACATTTATATTGGTATACAAATACTTCAGTTCCCTTTAGAGCTTGTTGTGTTCAGTTGTGTTCCTTCGTATTGACCTTGGCTTTGTTTCTGACTACGTTATCTCTTTATCCTTATCTGTTCTGTTTGCTGGCTTGCTGTTTACTGTGTACCAGACCCCGGCTAGTCCTAGTTTACGCTGTCTCTCTGTGCCCTTGACCTCGGATTGTTTCTGACTCTGACATTTTGATTATTAGGGTAGGATAACCGGGTATATAAGAATAACCTTATTTAAAATGGAGGAAATAAATCACACAGATACATCTTGCTTCTGTGTCTTTATTTTATCTAAAACTGCTTTTGCTTTCTGTTTTAGGAGGAAAAGGAAGGATTAACAACAAACTTTATTTACACTCCTTTTAACCGTACAATATATAACATAAGTTACAGCCCTATGAGAGCACTTTTGGTTTATATCTCAACATATCCATATTCAAACAACAATATTATAACTAGAAAAGCTACAATTTCTGGGGAAATTGTGTGAAGTGTTCTTGCCTCCACCAGTAGTCTAGAACTGGAGTGGGCAGAGTAACTGTTATGATTTATTTATATAGCACATTTAATTGCAACGTTGTTGCCCAAAGTGCTTAACAGTTACATTAAAACATACAGTTATACAAACCATTAGCAGGTGCAAAAGGCCCTGTCTGTGACATCACTTGCTGCAGCAGCCTTGCACAGGTCAGAGTATTTTTGCGGTTGCCATCTTCAAACGGTCGTATTTTAAAAACTATAAATCCTACAGCGAAGAGCTTTATATTGTGAGAATCACAAGACCCAGACCTACATTTTGATGTATAGTATGTCTCTGAGATATTAACAATGACGGCCCAGTCGCAGTTTAGAAATTGCCCTTCAAATGTGAGCTTTGCAGAGTGGAGTTTCAATGAATGTCAATGGACTGCGTGAGTAGCAAACAAATGCTCATATTGCGAAAACAATCAGGACTATGGCTTAGCCGTGGACATTTTTAGTGGCAGCAGGGATAGCTGAACGTTTTGATATAAGATTTGTGTAGGTGGGCCTGAAAATGAGGGAGTGGTGGCAGTTTAGAAATCATGTCCTGATTTTTCATCTTTTGCCAGCTCCCACTCTAGCTTTGCCATTCATTCCTATGGGACAAATTTCGCCACAAGAACGACGCTATTCCGTGAACCATTCAGCGAAACGTTCCACAAAGTAATAGCAATCCGATCGGGAACAATCTGCACGTTTTGGTAAATTTTTGTCTATGTAGTGTAAAAACTGTGGGAGGAGTTAGGGTGGCAAATTTGGCTATAATAAGAATAATAATAACTAGAAAAGCTACAATTTCTGGGGAAATTGTGTGGTGTTCTTGCCTCCACCAGTAGTCTACAACTGGAGTGGGTGGAGTAACTGTTTTCATTTATATAGCACATTTAATTGCAACGTTGTTGCACAGTTACATTAAAACATACATTTATAAAAACATTAGCAGGTGTACTAAAGGCTTTGTCTATGACATCACTTGCTGCTGCAGCCTGGCACAGGTCAGAGTATTTTGGCGGTTGCCATCTTCAAATGGTCGTATTTTAAAAACTTTTAATCCTACAGCAAAGAGCTTTATATTGTGAGAATCACAAGACCCAGACCTACATTTTGATGTATAGTATGTCTCTGAGATATTAACAATGAAGGCACAGTCACAGTTTAGAAATTGCCCTTCAAATGTGAGCTTTGTAGAGTGGAGTTTCAATGAATGTCAATGGATGGCGTGAGTTGCAAACAAATGGTCATACTGTGAAAACTATTCTGACTATGGCTTAGCCGTGGACATTTTTAGTGGCAGCAGGGATAGCTGAACGTTTTGATATAAGATTTGTGTAGGTGGGCCTGAAAATGAGGCAGTGGTGGCAGTTTAGAAATCATGTCCTGATTTTTCAGCTTTTGCTCCCACTCTAGCTTTGTCATTCATTCCTATGGGACAAATTTCGCCACAAGAACGACGATATTCTGTGAACCATTCGGCGAAACGTTCCACAAAGTAATAGCAATCCGATCGGGAACAATCTGCACGTTTTGATAAATTTTGGTTTATGTAGTGTAAAAACTGTGGGAGGAGTTAGGGTGGCAAATTTGGCTATAATAATAATAATAATATATATGTGAGATAACAGTAAGTGGTCTTGCTATGCAAGAACACTTAATAATAATAATAATAATATATATGTGAGATAACATTAAGTGGTCTTGCTATGCAAGAACACTTAATAATCAGATTAGGTAAATTGTATTATGACACGCTGGTGTGGTTTGGACCTGTGACCTGTGTAACATGCTGACTGCTCTCTGTGACATCATTGTGACATCATTGTAACATCATCCTTGATGGTCACAGTTTACAGCAGTCACTAGACACTGCTTAGACAGTAGACACTGCTTAGCTGTTGTGGTGATTGATCTACTAACTAATGATGGCAAATAGAAATATTGTCTCTTGTTTTCCATTTTTGTGCTTTAGAAAAGTAAGTAAATTATCTGGTTTCTTCATTGGTTCGATTATCCTTACCATTTACTGGGACTTGTAACGTGTTAATCCAAACTCAGCGGTAATCATGTAAATCCTTAACCTATTATTTATGTTCAAATCTCAATGACAGACTATGGTCTCTCTGCTCCTCTGTCACTTAAATATGTTTTTTTTTTAAATGTATAGCAATGTGCAAAACTTGTTGCAGTCATAAGCCATAATTTAAAGCTTTACTTGGTAATGAAGTACAAAAGGCGCATCCAGTAGCGTTTATAAATATCTTTGTATTCATACTGAAATGCTGCCCATGCAGACACCAAGTACCATGACCACTTTAAATCTATGAAGTGAACATGGTGCTTAGAAAACCCCTTAAATACTTTTGAAAAAAACTATTCTTTATTGGTTTCTACAGCAAGTTGTATATATGATTAGAATTATATGCTCCAAATTCAGTCATTCAAATATAAGATTTACATGTACTGCAGTTTTTGGCACATATATTACAAAGGAAATTCAATTAAATAAAATGCCAAAAGAAAATGGTAGCCTAAAGCACCAAGAAGTTTGTCTACTGAAGGGGAAAGGATGGAGAATTGAAAATCACATTGCAAAATTGAGGTTACAATTGCTGATTTAAAAAATGCTACGGCTTGGCTATAATGACAGCTGAACTATTTTAACCTTAATTTGGCTTTCAAAACATTCAACCTCACTGTTCAGTGGATGGACCCATGGAAGTGCCTACATTGAAGGTACTACATGTATTGGGATTAGATCAAAAACATTTCCCATGTTAATTACTTACTATTTCGATACTGGCCTTTTATTCAAATAACTTCACAAAATACTAATAGAGAATTACCGTTATTTTATTCAACCAACAATACTATAATAATCAGACTCGATAAATTGTATTATGACATGCTTGTTTGGTGTGGACCTGTGACCCGTGTAACATTCTGACTGCTCTCTTTGACATCATTGTGACATCGTTGTAACATTATCCTTGATGGTCACAGTTTACAGCAGTCACTAGACACTGCTTAGACAGTAGACACTGCCTAGCTGTTGTGGTGATTGATCTACTAACTAATGATGGCAAATAGAAATATTTTCTCTTGTTTTCCATTTTTGCGCTTTAGAAAAGTAAGTAAATTATCTGGTTTCTTCATTGGTCCAATTATCCTTACCATTTACTGGGACTTGTAACGTGTTAATCCAAACTCAGCGGTAATCATGTAACTCCTTAACTCATTATTTATATTCAAATCTCAATGACAGACTATGGTCTCTCTGCTCCTCTGTCACTTCAATATGTTGTTTAAATGTATAGCAATGTGCAAACATGTTGCAGTTATAAGCCATAATTTAATTTAAAGCATTATTGGCTAATGACGTACTAATGACGCTGCTGGAGGATGAGTTAAACCTCGAGTAGCATTATTAAATATCTTTGTATTTATACTTAAATGCTGCACATGCAGACTTTATGCACCATGACCATATCAAATCTCTGAAGTTTTCATGGTGCTTGGATTATCCCATTAAATACTTTTTGATAGGAGCTATTCTATATTAGTCTCTATAGTGAGTTATTTATGTGATTAGAATTATATGCCCCATAGTCAATCAGTTTAGTATTAGATTTTCATGCACAGTAATTTTGACATGTGAAAAAGGAAATTTAATGAAATAAAATGCCAAAAGCAAATGATGTAGAATTAAAAACCACATTTCAAAAGTAAAAATTAAAATTGCAGATTTAACCCCTTAAGGACGCTGGGCGTGCTATGCCGTCCTTGGGGACCTGGCTCTAAACGCCGGCGGGCCTCATAGCACGTCCCCGCCGTCCTTTAAATTTTTTTTAACATGCTATATTTCACCCTGTAACTTCCCAAAACACCATAAAACCTGTACATAAGGGTTACTGTTTTACATGCGAGACATCGCTGAATACAAATATGTGTATTTTATTGAAGTAGAAGCAAACAGTATTATGACATTCACATTTAAAATGTCACGTAGAACAAATAAAATCTTATTTTCTCCTATTTTTTTATATTTTATTCATATTAATTTATGTTTCATACCTAAATATTTGATGTTAAATGAAAGCCCCGTTTCTCCTGAATAAAATGATATATAATAATTGTGGGTGCACATAATATGAAAGAGGTGAATTACGCCTGAAAATACATATAGCGCAAATTCAAGGTTTTGTTTACTTTTTGTTTTGATCACATGTACATTTGGCTCAGTCCTTAACCCCTTAAGGACGCAGGACGGTTCAGGACTGTCATCGGCATTTTTCCATTGCCGACCGCTGACGGTCCTGAACCGTCCTAACTTCAAGATTTACTTACCCGATCGCCGTCGTTCCCCCGGTGGCGATCGGCAGTGCTCCCGTTGTGGGGAGACTGCCTGCAGCCCAGACAGTCTCCCCATGGCAGATTAGGACCCCTGTGGCCATGTGATCGCTCAACAGGGCGACCACATGGTCACAATAGGTGTCCATGTGTCTGCCTGCAGGGGGACTGTCTGTGCTGACAGGCAGTCTCCCTGCCAGTGTAAAATCAAAAAAAAAAAATAAAGTTAAAGTTAATAAAAAAAAATTATATATGTGTATATATATATGATATATAGACATATATTATACCTATATAATATATGTCTATATATCATATATATATAATGTCAAACTAAGTGTATTTTTATATTAATATGTACATATATTAATATAAAAATACAATTATAATTAAATTACACACGTATATATATAATATATATAATAACTATATATATTGTATATATATATATTAATATAAAATACAAATAATAAGTAATTTAAATTAAATGAAACATGTAAAAATAATAAAAATAAAAAAAATATATATATATCTATACGAAATTTTATTCTAACTGTATTTTAATATGAATATATATATATTTATATCAAAATACACTTAGAATGAAATTGTATATATATCTATGTATATATAAATAAATAAAAAGAATACGAACTTTTCATATGTCCATATACAAAATTACATAAATAATTATATAAATATACACGTAGACTTCAAATATATAAATATTCATATATATTTAAATTCTACGTGCGTATTTATGTAATATTTTTACATAATTAAGTTATTTTATTGATTGCAATTTAAGGGACCTGCCTGCCAACCCAGGCCGAAAGTCCAGAGAATTTAATTTGCTATCACTGTATTTTACCCTGTAATGTTCTACGACACCCTGAAACCTGTACATGGGGGTACTGTTTTACTTGGGAGACTTCGCTGAACACAAATATTAGTGATTCAAAACAGTAAAACATATCACAGCGATGATATTGTCAGTGAAAGTGACTTTTTTTGCATTTTTCACACACAAACAGCACTTTTACTGATGATATAATTGTTGTGATACATTTTCCAGTTTTGAAACACTAATATTTGTGTTCAGCAAAGTCTCCTGAGTATAACAGTACCCCCATGTACAGGTTTTATAGCGTTTTTGAAAGTTACAGGGTCAAATATATGGGTCAAATATTTTTACATTGAAAATGGCCAGGTTGGTTACGTTGCCTTTGAGAGCGTATGGTAGCCCAGGAATGAGAATTACCCCCATGATGGCATACCATTTGCAAAAGAAGACAACCCAAGGTATTGCAAATGGGGTATGTCCAATCTTTTTTAGTAACCACTTAGTCACAAACACTGGCCAAAATTTGCGTTCAATTTAGTTTTTTACTTTTTCACACACAAACAAATATGAACGCTAACTTTGGCCAGTGTTTGCGACTAAGTGGCTACTAAAAAAGTCTGGACATACCCCATATTGAATACCCTGGGTTGTCTACTTTAAAAAAAATATGTACATGTGGGGTGTTCTTCAGCGATTTATGACAGATAATAGTGTTACAATGTCACTATTGATACATTTTAAAAATGTATGTTTTGAAACCGCAATATCCTACTTGTACTTATAGCCCTATAACATGCAAAAAAATATAAAAAAAAGCATGTAAACACTGGGTATTTTTAAACTCAGGACAAAATTTTGAATCTATTTAGCAGTTTTTTTCATTCGCTTTTCTAGATGAGTAAAAGATTTTTCACATAAAAGTAAAAACATGTATTTTTTTCAATTTTTCATCATATTTTTTCATTTAAAAAAATTTAATTACATGAGATTATATAAATAATGGTATGTAAAGAAAGCCCCTTTTGTCCTGAAAAAAACAATATATAATTTGTATGGGAACAGTAAATGAGAGAGCGGAAAATTACAGCTAAACACAAACACCACAAAAGTGTAAAAAGATGCCTGGTCGCAAATGTACAACATCGCAAAAACAATCCGGTCCTTAAGGGGTTAAGGGGTTAAAAATGCTCTGACTTTGCTATAATAAGAGGTGAACTATTTGGATTTTAAAGCACTAAAGTTCACTGTTCAGTGTATGAACCTCTGAAAGTGACTACATTGAGGATACTACATATATTGGGATTAGATCAAAAACATTTTCCATACTATTCACTATTTTTCTACTAGCTTTTTGTTAAAATCTCTTCTCAAATTATTAATAGAACATTACCTTTATCATGGGAAAAATAGGCTTTGGTTTATTACAGCAAACAATCAATGAACATACAGCATTCTTGCAAGTACCTCTGGTTTTCTGATTTTGTTTCTGCCTTTTCAGAGGTCCAGACGCCAAACATCTAAGGCTTTTGAGCAAAGAGCAGAGGAACGTCCAGGTATATTAAACAATGTATTTGTGGTAATGTATATGTGGTTATGTATATATGTAAGTGTATATCTACCTGCATGATGTTGCACAACTTATTGGCAAGAGGGGAAAGGAGGTGTGCACTAGCCTAGTGTGCCCACTACGTCTGTTAGCTATGTGGAGCTACCAGATGCAGAAGAAAACCTCCCTTGCTGAGTGTTAGTTTAGGGTAAGGATTAGAGGTGGATTATGAATAGTGTCGGGTTAAAGTAAGGGGCATGCTTAGGGTAGGTGTCAGGCTACAGTTAATGTAAGTTTAGGGGCAGGGATGGTGTAGAGTTAGGGGTAGGGTCTATGTAAGGCAAGCTTTTTTTATTAATATTTTTTACTTCAGTTGAGTGATCTTGTCTGCCATAATGTCTAATTTGGGTTTTGTCTTATTACCATTTTTTTCAGAATGTTCCAAGACCTCCGATGCTCTTAGAGGTGGATTATGAATATTGTAGGATTAAAGTAAGGGGCATGCTTAGGGTAGGTGTCAGGCTACAGTTAATGTAAGTTTAGGGGTAGGGATGGTGTAGAGTTAGGGGTAGGGTCTATGTAAGGCTAGCTTTTTTTATTATTATTTTTTACTTCAGTTGAGTAATCTTGTCTGCCATAATGTCTAATTTGGGTTTTGTCTTATTACCATTTTTTTCAGAATGTTCCAAGACCTCCGATGCTCTTGCGGGTGACACCAGTGCCCATGCAGACAACGGGAATTTAACCTCTCTGCAAGAACAGCTGGATATTGAGCTTAAAGTGAAGCATGGGGCAGAGAATATGATCCTGGCATATTCTAAAGACCCCTTAAAGAACTGTACATATCTTGATGCCGTACAAGAAAAGCTTCAAGACATCAACAATAAAATAGAACGCTTACAAGCGCTTATTGATCGAGAAAAGTCTGTTCATGAAGACAAAACAACTGTACCTGTTCCAGAGACAGATGATATTATTGTAACATCCGATACATCTACTATTAACTCTCCCACACCTTCATATTGTGATCAATATCAGCATTCAGCATACATTGAGTTACCTGATATACTAGCTCAGGTAAAGCAATGTGCTTACTCCATTTTATTTAGGGAGTTGGGGGGGGGGGGGGAGGGGGGGAGTTCCTACACAAGATAAACCTCATCATTAATGAACATTGAGATAAATGAATGTCTGCATATAATGCTTTCTAGGTAGGTTATTATGGCCAAACTTACATAATAAATAAACTCACTGCCTCATCCACTATCACACCCATTCTTTATATTTTAATAATGATAACATAACATGTACATTTTGGAGTCAACCATAAAAGCAATACAACCAGAGCCCAATATGTTAAATGTAAATTTTATTTTGTAGGTAGTTTCATTTTTCAATTTGTCCTGTAACATCAGATACCGGAGCTTTCATCAGTAAAGCCTCTAATATCACTACCACTCTAACACTGCATTCTACTGCTTCTTCAGCATTAGTCTCCCAAAACCCCCGCGTCTCTATTCACCTTCCAACATACTCTACTTCCTCTTTATTTTTCTTCTATCCACTGCTTCGTTATTTATTGATCAATAGTTTTCAGACCCACCATCCAACCCCATGTACCAAATGCTGCCATTTTCATGGGGAAAAAACACTTTCCTTTATAGTGTATGTCTTTCTTTTCCAGGATTCTGGAGCAAGCCATGAATACTCATGTTCTACTAAAACCATTGCTCCAAACATTATACCAGAAATAATAAAGGAACCGGACAACAGTGTCCTACCAGCACCTGACAGTACTCAGCAACAATCTCTACTCAGTCTGGAGGAATTCCAGCTTCTCTGTGTGCTGGGTAGAGGGCAATACGGGAAGGTAAGTTTAAAGCGCATTGTCATCACCATATTAAAAATGAGTATTTTAAATATTTATGAAATACTCAGATTGATTGTTTTGAATTTCACTGAAATTCCAATCCGGTCAAAAGATATACTGAGACAAAGTATTTTCCTTCACTTAATAAGATTAAATAATAGGTGGAGCTACCGCTGTCAAGCTTGTCATTTCCCCAAGCTGTCTTTCTATGAAGGATCCTGTGGTGTTGCGTACTCCAGTGGCGATATCACCAGAAAGTGACAGAGCAACTTTCAGCTCTAATTTAAATTCTAGCTAGAGAAAGAGTGTCTTAAAGGGACATTCTGGTAACCATAGTAATTTTATCTAAATTATGTTGTTATGGTTCCAAGAGTCCCCCGAGCACACTCTTACTTTAAGGGGTTAAACCTTGCCTGCAGTGCCAATCTTCAGGTCCCCCAGGCAGCATCTGAATCTTAGTTACAGGAAGCAGAGAGTGCAGAAGGGCTGAGGTGCCACTGTTTGGCAAGAGTGGTTAGCTGACACTCTAAAAAAAAAGCTACTGATTGGGTGAGAGCATTTAGCCAATCAGTAGCGCCCCTCCCAGGTGGCATTCCTGGGGGACCTGGAGATCGGCGTTGGACACAACTTTTGGCGTTAAACTGTTTGATAATGGTTTAACCCCTAAAGTAAAAGTGCTCAGGCGGCCTCCTGGCACCATAACAATTGCACTTAGATGAAGTTGTTATGGTGATCGGAGTGCCCCTTTAACAAATGTAGCAAATTGCAAGACATTTTTCAGGCTATATTTTTGTTTCAAAGTGTTAAAAGTGTATCAATTCCCCAAATGCGCAACATCCATATGAATAAAAGTCTACTTTTTTTTTTTAAGGCACAACATTTGTCAGTTAAATGCTAATTTATTTTCCTCATCAGCAATTGCTTACTGGGACAGGTAAATCCTCCACAATGATAAAGGAATAAACTTTTGTAAGAAAAATAGCCACAGATTTGCAGTGTTTTTATATATATATATATATATATATATATATATATATATATATATATATATATATATATATATATATATATATATATAGACTGCCTGAAAATTGTGTTCTAACAGAACATAAATGATATAAAATAGAAAGCAAACTAAAATGACTGACTGTAAGCAAATAGTAAAGCTCTGCTACACAAAACTGGAAAATAAAAGTACAAAATAAGAACATGGTAAAAATAATAGCAGAAAATTAAACAGCAACACTTTTATACATAACTGTCTTTGTTTTTAATGTCAGGTACTGCTTGCTGAAAAGAAGGTCACTAAGAAAATCTATGCCCTAAAAACCTTGAAAAAAGGAAACATTGTTTTAAAAAATCAGGTCCATCGGTCAGTAAATGGAGATCATTTCGTATCTGAGCTTGTTTAATTTATTTTGTTGTGGAAAGAACTGCAGGGAAAGACCTGACTTATTGTTCCTTTCCATTTTCCAGCCTTATGTGCGAGAAGCACATATTTCAAAGCGTGAGCAGCATACGCCATCCATTTCTAGTCAACCTGTTCGGGTGTTTCCAGACTGCACATCATGCCTGCTTTGTGATGGAATACACTCCTGGTGGGGACCTTTTTTCACATGTTTTCGACAACAAAGGTGGATTTTCAGAGTCAAGAGCTGTGTAAGTATAGGTAGCATTGTGACCATATATCAAAAGTCCAATGCAGTGTTTAGCAGCTGTTGGCTTGAGGTGGACTACAAATTCCATGATGTGTACTTTATGAGAAAGATGATCGTTATTTGACACTTGCCGGGCTCTGTCAAGTGTGTGCACTCTTTCCATTCTTTACAACAATGCTAAAGAAAGAATACTTTTTTTTTAATATAACAAATGTTGTATTTTCCTTCTTTCAAAAGAAACTGACTCATTCATTTTTCACAGATTTTATGCTGCTTGCATTGTACTTGGTCTGGAGTATTTACACGCACAAAAGATTGTCCACAGGTAAGTTTAAAGCAATAACTAAAGGTGGAGTGTGTAGTTATATTTGAGATATTTATAGTGTTGTGTGTGTTTAAACCTGTTTGCTTGTATAAGTTAGGGTTTTAGATTAAGACTTTTAAAAAAACCTTATCAAAGAATCCCATTAATATCTGTATCCAAGTGTCCTGTAATGGTATGCAAAAATGATTACAACCTCTTTTTCTGCATTTTAATCTAGAGATCTAAAGTTAGAAAATATCCTTGTAGATCAGGAAGGATATGCAAAAATTACTGACTTCGGTCTTAGTAAGGAAGGTAAAATATTTTTTATATTTATACTATACATGTTTGATAAATTAATGAGGGCCTAGCTTACTAAGTGCATAATGGCTCTGTAATATCAGTCCTGGCTTTAAACACATAAAAACAAATACAAATTGAATGTGTGCTTAATTCCAAAACAGTCATTAAGTCTTTGTATATGTAAATATTGCTAAATTAGTCCTTTAATAAGTATATCAAAATCAACAATTCAGGAGATAAAACAGCCGAAAGGCTCTATGGGAAATGTTCTGCAACCTCAGAAAAAAGTCATACAGGTCTTATTTTAGAGATCGAGACCATAATTATACGGAATTCCGCATTAATTCCGCATTAACTATGTGGCTAATGAGTAGGTCTCTAAGCGCTAAGGAACACACCAGAAATGTTCAAACCAATTCTAAAAGGTTTGACATAAAACTGGGTGACGGCTCCAAAACACTTTAGACAACATAACCCGTACACTGAACTATAGTGATTATATTGCATTGTGGGCCTCGTTATGTTAATTAATATAGTGTGTCCTTGCTGTGCCCGGACAGCCATGCATAGAATGTAAATTAAAAAATGTATTACAATTGTAAATAATTACCTCTTTTAATTTTAGCTACAGTCAAACATAATCTAACTGCCTTCGTAATTTGAAGTACGTAAACGAAACAAAAAGATATCATAGCTCAAATTAGTAGATTTTGTAATAAGTGGGCATTAAAACAACTTTATATATGTATTGGAGCCCAATTAACGGTAAAACACTTACATTAGTAGAACCTATGTAAAAATATGTTTAAATATATAGTGAGAAGCTGCAGCTGTAATGCACAAATCCCTGACAGCTGTATGGAAATGGAACTGACTGACAGGAAACATCTTTCTTTAATTTAAATACAATTAACTTTTATCTCTTTCTGAGGAATTGGATATGGTGACCGAACCAGGAGCTTTTGTGGAACGCTTGTCTACATTGCTCCTGAAATCCTCAAAAGACAAAGATACACCAGAGCCGTGGATTGGTGGAGTCTGGGAGTAGTCATTTATACCATGCTAGCTGCAGTGGTAAGAATAGTTAGTTATTAAGAATTAATAGAAGGATCCAGTGTCCACAAGCAAAAAAACATTATCTGTCAATTTATGTTTATCAACAAGTTAATCAGATTTACAAAACTGACTTTTTTAATGTACTTTTTTCTTTTAGACCCCCTTCGAAAGCGAAGATGTTGAGGAAACAAAGGATAACATCATCAATGGCAGACTCAGCTGTCCAGAGCTTCTGTCTGTACTGTCTACAGAAACTATTGACATAATACAAGATGTAAGTTGCCAATGCATTTATGCATGTTTAGTGCTATAACCCAAATCCGTATTACCAAACGTTAGAATGGTCAGCTTTAACGTAAGAGAAAAGAGTAGTCAAAGAATAGCCAAAAGTCAGGATACCAGAAATCAGAAGAGCGTTTAAGAGTAGCCAGGTCATGATACCAGAAATCAGGAGGTGAAAAGTCAAGCCAAGTCAGGGAACCAGAAAACAGGAAAGTTAGAAGCCAAGCCGGGTCAGTACACAGGAATAACAATATTAATACAAGGAGAACCAAATAGCACTAAGGGGACCACAAGGAACCACAATTGGGCAAGGAACAAGACAAAAGGCGCCCCTTTTATAAGGGAGTGTCTTTTGCTTTAGAACCACACCCCCAAAATGTTCTGTTCTGGTTTTGATGGTGCGGGGTCGCGTCATTGATGTCATGACATCGGCGCGCATGCACCGTGCCATGAAAAGTGGCGTGTTTCCAGCATCCGGCGTGGGACATGCCGAACAAAGCCAGAGTGAAGCTGACGTTGGATCCCACACCACGCGGGCGCGACGGATCATGGTAAGAGATCGTGACAATAATAGAGTGGGACAGGCAGTTATAGACACATATGGATCTAGCTACAAAAAATACTGAATAATTTTGGAATAATATGGAGACTCAAGGTGAATTTTAAAAAAATAGCAGTAACCACAAATCATAGAAATCAGGACAGGTAATATGTCTGGACACATTGCTTGCAATTCTCAAAAAAAAAATCAAGTTCCATAAAAAAATAAAAAAAAAAATGATTTCCTTTTACAGTTTCTCAATGTAAATCCAGAGGATCGTCTAGGGGCGAGTGAGTATGATGCAGAAGATGTAAAGTGGCATCCATTCTTTCAGGTACGTCCATGTTGTGTACCTACCAACCAGTAGCTTAAAGTGGAATTGTCACACAGCTTTTTTGTACCCAGTTTTATTTTACTATTTCCTGCACTGCACAAATTACACAGTTCAAGAGCGCATGTCAAAAGTGACAGAATTGTATTAATGCTTGGCTACATGTAACATACCACAGGTTCCTAAATCACCAACTCTTTAAACAGAACTAATGATAAGTCAAGTTTGAAAGAATATACTTTATGTTTGAACACACATGTAATTGCAAAATATAATATTTGTCCCGATCCAATCCAAGCTGATGTGTTTAACAATGGTTTTGTGAAACCTATTGAAATATGTACAGAATTTAGGTATTCGAGCAAGCTATGGCGATATTTGTTTATCTGTATGTTGAATTTTAATTTTCTGATTTATACAATATTAGTTTTCTTTATCTCATCCACATTCTTACCTTAACCCTTTTAATTTGTTAACAGGAGATAGACTGGGATGCCTTATTAGCTAAGAACGTGAAGCCCCCATTTATACCAATTATTACTGGAATTGATGATGTCGGGAATTTCGATGCAGAGTATACCACAGAGGATCCCGTATTAACACCTCCAAATGGGTCAAAGGAACTTACAGAAGAAGAGCAGGAGGCATTCAGTGACTTTGACTGGATTGCCAATTGGTCCTGAACAAAAGAAAATCTATAGAGTAAAACTAGAGAAAATATCTATTGGAATAACATAAAAAAAAAATCTGTGCAATAGATCATTTTAGTGTAGTACATTTTTGTAATCAATTAAATAAAAACTCAACTCAACTCGCCAGACCAACAACGGTAATGAGGAGGGTTCTGGCGATCCTTAAGTAGGGAAATCATGCCCCTCCCACAACTACAGGCCCGGCCGTCCATTTGTTTTTAGGGCATAGAAAGCTGTAATAACAGTATATAACTTATATAACTTATACTATATAACAAAATAGAAAATATGAACAGTTGGTTGTGGTGTGCCGAAACCGGTAGACCTGTAATAAAAGAGGGCAAAAAGAGTATACCATACAAGATTTATTTCAGCCTACAATTTGACAATCATATAGTATACATCACATGTTCATGTTACAAAAAGATTCACGTAGTTCCTGTACTGGTTAAGGTATGTATCTGGTATATGCCGATGAATTCCACCATCCCAATGTCTTGATAATATGTACCGTGTGTGGTTGAGGGATAGTATGTAGTGACCTTGTATTTTTATAATCTCTTAATGGCGTCTTGGGATGTGATGTTTGAAGTGGTAAACTCTCCGACACTGACGAACCCATAGAAATCTAAGTATATAGCGGTTGTAATGACATGATTAGTGTGTGATTTGAAAGGGGTTGTATCCATGAGGTCCGATAATGATTGAAAGAGTTGACTATTAATAGGTGATCTAAAAGATGGTCGTGTGGGGTTTGGATTCTAAATGCCTTTTAGTATGGTTTTGATTTGATAAGATGATAGGAAACTGTGGTTGTTTGGCCAATGTGTATGTATATGGTGTTATATTTCTGTCAGATATAATTTGATGGTGTTGTAAGATAATTTAAATTTAAGGTGTCAAAAAGAAGTGAAAGCTACAATAGTTTCCACACAATATTTATTTACAACCTGAAAGTCAAACAAGAATCTGTTATAAACACGGAATCCCATGTCGTATGATTTTCTAGTATTGTCAGACAAAGCTAATTGTGAAAGGAGTCTGCCATGAGTTAACAGATCTCTGAATCCAGTGTCATGACCTGCCATGACGGAGCCGGGGTAGCTACCAGGGCTGCCTTCGGTAATGCTTTGTGGAATTCCTGACCTGACCTGACCATGCTGCTCCCCATGCTACTGCAGCAGCTACAATATGATAGAGCTCGAACAGGGCAGAAGTGGTAGAAAATCTGTACACTTCAATAGGCCAAATCCCCCAAAGCCAATTATCACCAAAAATAGCCGCAAAGCCTGAGTAAAGGGATAAACATGTTTTTCCTATTCCATCTCATGAGAAATTCCTGCCACATGCATAAATCCGAGGTAACCGGAACATCCAGTGAAATGCAGGAAATATCAGATCGAAAGCAGGGAAACAGATTGAGCAGTCTAGATAAAAAAAGCCCTGCCCTGTGGGGTAATTTTCATGGCAAAGTTGAGGGAGCCTAGTAGAGACTGTAATTATGTTCAATTACAAGATCCCGCTGAGAGATATAGATCGATGCAGGATAGGATGCGTTCAATCTTATCTCTAGGCAAACTGGCTTGCATACTAACCGAATCTACCCAGGAAATTAATCAACGTGTCGGGTTCTTCTGTCTTTTTAGGGGAGACGGGGACCCCAGGTATTGGAAAAGCTGGATTGTGGTCCTCAGGCTACTGGGTGGAAATAAGTTACTCTCAATAGTCAAAAAGTCATCTAAATAGTGAATAATTGTGGGGCATCTACAGACATGAGCAGTAGCCAGCATAAAGTCTCAGCGAAGGTATCAAAAATCCTGGGGCTACTTTTTGCACCAAAAGTGAGACAAGTGAAAATTAGTAAGAACCCTGCCACTTAACACCATGTAGATGCCACAAAGAAGGATGGATTGGGAGGAGCTTGAAGGTGTTAATGATGTCAGTCTTACTGAGCCATGCCCCCTTCCCTGCAGTCAGAATTGCGTCAATGGCATTATCAATGGTGGCATACTAAAGGGAGAATTCCTCTGAAGGAATGAGAGAGTTCAGACTATGGGTCGTGGAAGAGTGGGGAGCAGAGAGGTCGACAATCAACCTTTGCTTGGCTGAACTTTTACCAATGACCACCCATATAGGGTTAGTTCTCTATACTGAGAAAGGACTGAACGAACGGCTCAAGTAGGAAACCTCGATCCAATTCAGTCTGTAACAGATCGTTAACCACTATTGGATTGGCAAGGGCAGACAGTAGGTTCTTACATTCTACAATGCCGAATGGCATGTAAATGATTCCCGTATGGAACCCTTCCGGGAATCCAGTCACCAAAAACTCTACCAAGTGGGGTGAGGGATGATTATGTAATAGGTCAGCAAACCGAGTCACATTGATTGAGGCCATGTAGGGTTTGGGAAACAATTTCTTTGGACACATTTTTTTGGCATGTGCTCTAAAACAAAGAGAACACACATGCAATAATGGGCAAGCACGAAATCCACAGGAACCTGCATTATTATGCATTAAGTTATTGCAAATCTGGCATTTACCCAGAAAAACAATATTTCAACCAAGTGTGTCCTTAATCACCTTCTTAGGTGTAGGAGGTCATAAAAGGAAAGGTAGCACCCACCTTATTAGGGCATAGGTTCGTGGTATGTGAGGACGAAGAGCAAATACCACAAGCTGGGGATCTGAGGCCCGTGAAGTGCGTGCAAAACAGCTCCGTGTCCAACTGGCTCCAGTCCATCTGAAAATTGAACTGAGTCAGAGCTGCAGATGCCTTCACAGAGAATGATCAGTGGTAATCATAAAATTATGTACCTCCATACTTATGCCCCAGGTCCACCAGCTTGTGTAAATACAGATCAAATTCCTCTCTGCGCTCAGGATAAACTGAGCACACCACGTCCCTATGAATACCAAAGGCCAGGATGAACTCAGGAATTGAGTTAGGGGTCCCTAGCCTTCAGTACAACAGAGGCATCGTCATAGGAATACATCTTGTTCTCCAGAATATCTTGGGAGGCAATCAGCAGCGGAACTAGATTGACATCCTTGTCCTCCAAGATATCCTTCTTAATATTAGCTGGTACCATGTGAGCTGGTTTGATAATACTAGGGTTCTGTAGTGGACAAATTATTTACCAGTCAGGGTGCCTGAGAGACCAGTAGGTTCTGGAGTAACCAATCCAGATGGTGACACTGGCCTATCACTAGCATTCAAACGGTCCAACCTATTAGTAATCTGTAGGGCCTAGTAGCTAATAACATAAAAATGAACAATTAGGTTATCTGGGCAGTGAGGGTCAGATTGTGGATCCAAAAGACAAATCTAAACCACTAACCGATGTGAAATTGTAGAAATCGGAAGAGAGGAAATGATAGCGAAATGGCAGAGTGACTTCAATCTGTAATATATAATACCACCAATATTAGAACATTCAAGAGAGCATAACTGACTACTAAATGACAAAAAATAAAAAGGACCCACCTAAAGCGAGTTGGACAGTTGAAACTGAGTCAACCAGAACCTATGAGACTTGAAAAACCCTCAGAGGCAAAGCCAAAAGGATGGTTCAAGTCCTACAACCTATAAAATATATTGTTACAACATATTTAATAGGCACAACAAAATCTAGCAACAATGCGCTGCTCAATTAAATTTAAACAGAGTATTTGATCAGAAATGTAAAACCTGCAGTACTATCAAGCATATACATACAATTATACGAATGTCCGCATGGACTCAAGTGTAACGGTTCACCTGGCACCCCGGCTGGGTACCTCCGTTGAAGGATGCTCCTAGCGCTTACAGAGGGCTCCAAGCGCTCCGCAGACACCACAACCACCGCAGACCCCACGAACCGCCGCAGCTTGGTTGGGGTCTCTCCGTCTCTTTTCCACCCTGGACCTCTGACAGGGCTCCAGGTTCCAGTGCGTGATCCTCTCCTCCAAGAGAGTGAAGCAGGAGCAAGCTCTTACAAGAGCTTAAAAGTGATTATCCAAGGGAGCATGCAGAGCATAGCAATCCCTTGTAGTGATATAGCAATCCCCCCAATAAGAGACAGGACTCTAGATTGAGGGTGAAGAAGAACTCTGATGTTTAATGGCAGGTACTCTACCAATTCCATATCGGTTACATCCCACATATTCCCTCCCCTCTGCTTGGGAGATAATTGAGTTTCTTACTGTATCTACTCAATTATCTCCAAGCTAAAAAAATCATACATTTTTATACATTTCTATAACTTTAAAACTATACATTCAATCTTCATATTATTAATCAGCACACTTGAAATATGAACATACTCAAAAATCATGCAAATCCTTCCATTAGTTCAAAAGTTAGTCGGAAGTCCTTTGTGACCGACCGCCCAAAACAGTTCCACAGATTCAGGCTGTGTGGTTGGTCTATTTCTGCACTGAAAAGTAACAAAGTCCCATCCGAAGGCGGCGTTCGAATCGAGCACTTCGATTTCTGTTGAAGTGTCGAAGTGAAACCGGGGTTGTGTTCCCGTGGTGTTATATTGTCTACCAGAGGTCTATTTTACACCCAGAAATGACAAAATCCCGTTCGAACGTGTGTTCGAATCTTCGAACGGGACTTAGTCTCCAGCCGCAGTGTCGAAGGGTAGGGGAAGGTACAGCTCACCGCGTTCGACTGGATTAAAATGGCCGCCGCCACGTGTTCGACTGTAATGGCGGTCACTTCGACGACTTCGGCACTTCGACTGCATTCGAAGTGCCAGTTTTAAAAGTTGTAATACTGCTCCCAAGTATTTAAAAGGGCCAGGAACAGCATACAAAAATCCATTGTGCCCAAATATACTTCTTGAAGGGTTGATACACCCCAGGGCCATAGTCGCAGGGCAGGAGGCTAGCAACCAGGCTTCTCCAGTTCACAGTGGCGAGGTTGGTTCCGCCACATCAAGTAATATCTATTACTATAATAGGGCATTCGGCTGTAATTATACAAACGGCCCCAGAGAGAGGCAAAGAGCCATGTAACAACCGAACAGTCCAGTATAAGCGAACACTATAACAGACATGTCGTACGAATCGTAAGTAACGTTCATGCATACAAACTAAAGGCCAAACAGGTGAGCGCAACCTCACGAAAGCCAATGTATACGAACCGACAAGCAGTAAAAAAATTAAACAAACTACCAAACCATACATTCAAATGGAAGTTAACAAAAGACTACACAAAAGGCATGCAAAATAGAGGTAAGTATGAGAATAGAGTTGGCCCATGATGACACTGTGCACCCGTGACAGGGTCGCAAAGCTCAACCAACTCACTGTTACTGCAGCTTCGAGACAGTGGTAGCGACCGGAGAAGAGGGGAAATGTCACGGAGGCCTTGGACGGTTGGAAAACTCAAACCAGGAATGGCAGACACTAAGAGCAGGTAAGGTATCCACGAGGAAAGGTAAGCAAAATGGCAATCTGCTGCAGCCGGAAGTCCAGGTCTGCAAATCACCAAACCAACAACGATAATGAGGAGGGGTCTGGCGATCCTTAAGTAGGGAAAGCATGCCCCTCCCAAAACTACAGGCCTAGTCTTCCATATATATTAAAATTCTATGTGTATATTTTTGTAATCTCTTAACATAATTATGTGGGTTTATTAATTAAAATGTGAGGGATGTGCCTGACAACCCTGCCAGAAAGTACAGAGAATGTAATTCTCAAGCCTCATATTTAACTCTGCAAAATTTCCAATGCACCATAAAACCTGTACATGGAGGGTACTGCTTTACTTGGGAGGCTTCACTGAACACAATTATTAGTGTTCAAAATGATAAATTGTATTACAAAGATGATATTGTCAGTGAAAGTGATGTTTTTTTGCATTTTTCTCCCACAAGCGGCACTTTCACAACGATATTATTGTTGTAATAAGTTTTACTGTTTTGAAACACTAACATTTGTGTTCAGTGAAGTCTCCTGAGTATAACAGTACCCACCATGTACATGTTTAATGGTGTTTTGAAAAGTTAGAGAGTCAAATGTAAGGCTTGCATTTCAGTTTTTTTCCTTTGAGACCGTATGGTAGACCAGGAGTGAGCATTACCGCCATGATGGCATACCATTTACAAAATTAGACAACCCAAGATATTGCAAGTAGGGTATGTCCACTTATAGGGTATGTCCAGGGCCGGCGCGTCCATAAGGCGGCACAGGCGGCCGCCTTAGGGCGCACCGGCTCTGGGGGCGCAAAATTCCAGTGACCGGCAGGAGGGAAGTGCTCCCTCCTGCCTGGTCACCTCCTGGATCCCCGGAGTGGCGCTGAAGTTCATTAGGAGGCGGCAAGGGAGCTCTCTGATCTCTCTGACCGGCTCCCTCGCGCGCCTTTTGCTGATGCCGCGGGAGCCGGAATATGACGTCATATTCCGGCTCCCGCGGCATCAGAAAACAGCCTGCGAGGGAGCCGGTCAGAGAGATCAGAGAGCTCCCTCGCCGCCTCCTAATGAACTTCAGCAGCCCCACTGGACCACCAATGAAAGACCCACGCCAGCACTCCAGGTAGGGAGGCTGGGTGGGAAATGTAAATTTAATTTAGATAATTAATTACTGTGTGTGTATGTGTGTGTGCATGTGAGTGTGAGTGTGAGTGTGTATGTCAATGTGTGTGTGTGAGTGAGTGTGTGTCTGTCAGTGTGTGTGTGTGTGTGTTTCTGTCAGTGAGTGTGTGTGTGTGTGAGTGAGTGTGTGTGTGTCTGTCAGTGAGTGTGTGTGTGTGAGTGTGTGTCTGTCAGTGAGTGTGTGTGTGTGTCTCTGTCAGTGTGTGTGTGTGTCTGTCAGTGAGTGTGTGTGTGTGTGTCTGTCAGTGTGTGTGTCTGTCAGTGTGTGTGTCTGTCAGTGAGTGTGTGTGTGTCTGTCTGTCAGTGTGTGTATGTGTCTGTCAGTGTGTGTGTATGTGTGTCTGTCAGTGTGTGTATGTGTGTCTGTCAGTGTGTGTGTGTGTGTGTGTGTGTGTGTCTGTCAGTGAGTGTGTGTGTGTCTGTCAGTGTGTGTGTGTGTGTGTCTGTCAGTGTGTGTGTGTGTGTGTGTGTGTGTGTGTCTGTCAGTGAGTGTGTGTGTGTGTGTGTGTCAGTGAGTGTGTGCGTGTGTGTGTGTGTGTCTGTCAGTGTGTGTGTGTGTGTCTGTCAGTGTGTGTGTATGTGTGAGTATGTATTTTTCTGTAAGCCTGTCTGTATGTATATATCTGTATGACGGTATGCCTCTGTATGTATGTATGTATGTGTCTGTATGTCTTGTACGTATGTTTCTGTATGTCTCTGTATGCATGTATGTAACTGGATGTATGTTTGTCTCTGAATGTCTGTATATATGTCTCTGTATGCATGTATGTAACTGTATGCCTTTATGTCTCTGTATGCCTGTATGTCTTTGTATGCATGTTTCTGTATGTATGTATGTGTCTGTATGACTGTATGCCTCTGTATGTGTCTGTATGACGCTATGCCTCTGTATGTATGTATGTGTCTGCATGCAGGGGCGTATTAGCCGCGAGGCAAACAAGGCATTTGCCTTGGGCGGCATTTTCCAGGGGGCGGCAAAAAAAGCCGCCCCCCAAATGCCCAAGGCAAATGTCTTGTTATCCTTGCGGCTAACAGACATGCTGGGCTGCTGCTTGGCGGTCGGGCGGCGCTGCTGGGCGGGCGGCGAGGGAGCACTTCCTCTGAGCTGTCTGCTCAGCTCCCTCGCACGCCGCACAGTGAGGCTGGGAGCCGGAATATGACGTCATATTCCGGCTCCGCCTCCCAGCCTCACTGTGCGGCGCGCAAGGGAGCTGAGCAGACAGCTCAGAGGAAGTGCTCCCTTGCCGCCCGCCCAGCAGCGCCGCCCAACCGCCAAGCAGCGCCGCCCGACCGCCAAGCAGCCACTGGACCACCAGGGAAAAAAGAAGGCCCCCCCCAGCATTCCCAAAGGTAAGGAGGCTGGGGGGGGGTTAAAGTAAAAAAAAAGTGTTAATGTGAGTGTCTGTTAGTGAGTGTGAGTGTGTGTGTGTCTGTTAGTGAGTGTGAGTGGGTGTGTCTGTTAGTGAGTGAGTGTGTGTGTGTGTGTGTGTCTGTTAGTGAGTGAGTGTGTGTGTGTCTGTCTGTTAGTGAGTGTGTGTGTGTCTGTTAGTGTGTGTGCGTGTCTGTTAGTGTGTGTGTCTGTTAGTGTGTGTGTATGTTAGTGTGTTTGCCTGTGAGTGTGTGTCTGACTGTGTGTGTCTGTTAGTGTGTGTGTTTGCCTGTGAGTGTGTGTGTATGTTAGTGAGTGTGTGTGTCTGCTAGTTTGTGTCTGCTAGTGAGTGAGTGTGTGTCTGTGAGTGTGTGTGTATGTTAGTGAGTGTGTGTGTCTGCTAGTTTGTGTCTGCTAGTGAGTGTGCATGTGTCTGTTAGTGTGTGTCTGTTAGTGTGTGTCTGTTAGTGAGTGTGTTTGTCTGTTACTGAGTGTGAGTTTGTCTGTTACTGAGTGTGAGTTTGTCTATTAGTGTGTGTGTTTCTGTTAGCGAGTGTGTGTTTCTGTTAGCTAGTGTATGCGTATCTGTCAGTGAATGTGTGTGTATTTAGAATGCGGGGCGGGGTAAAGGTTGGGTGGGGGGGCCCGCGGGGGGGGGGGGGGCGCCGTAGTTTTGTTCTGCCTAGGGCAGCACAAAACCAGGATACACCACTGTCTGCATGCCTGTATGTCTCTATATGTATGTTTCTTTATGCCTGTATGTCTCTATGTATGTGCCTGAATTTCTTTGTATGTATGTTTCTGTATGCCTGTCTGTATGTATGTGTCTGTATGACGGTATGCCTCTGTATGCATGTATGTCTTTATATGCCTGCATGTCTCTGTATGCATGTATATCTCTGCTTGTATGTCTCTGACTGTATGTGTCTGTATGTCTCTGTATGATTATTTCTGTCTTTGTATGACAGTGTACCTGTATGACTTTGACTGTGTGACTGAAAAATGATGCCTGTGTGCCTGTGGCTTGGGAGGAAAGACACACAGGTGAAGATGCATTTTTTTTTTTTTTAATGAGGGTTGGGGGCGCCAAAATGCATCTTCGCCTGTGTAACTAAAAATCCTAGCACCGGCCCTGGGTATGTCCACTTAGTCACACACACTAGCCAAAGATAGTGTTTATATTTTTTTTATGCATTTTTCACACAAAAACAAAAATGAATGCTAACTTTGGCCAGTGTTTGTGACTAAGTGGCTACTAAAAAAGATGGATATACCCCGTATTGAATTCCCCTGGGTTCTCTATCTTTGCAAATGGTATGCCATCATGGGGGTAATTCTCATTCCTAGGCTACCATACAGTCTCAAAGACAAAATTACTAATCTGTCAAATTTCAATGTGTATAAACTGATAAATGGAACATTCTATATTTTACCCTGTATCTTTCCAAAACACCATAAAACCTGTTCATGGGGGGTACTATTGTACTCGTGAGACATCGCTGAATACAAATATGTGTGTTTTATTGCAGTAATAGCTAACAGTATTATGACATTTACAGTTAAAATGCCACACAAAACTAAAAATTTAAAAACAAAAATCTTAATTTCTCACACTTTTCTAGATGTTATTCATAATAAATCGTTATATATAGAAATAGTTGATGTGAAATGAAAACCCTGTTTCTCCTGAATAAAATGATATGTAATTGTTATGGACGTACAATAGTATTAAGTAAAATGCCTATTTACTGTGCAAACCTGTATTCAATATTTACTCAAAATGGCTGCTAGAGCAACCCCTCCCATCGACTAACTACTTCGTGTAACAAGATGGTGCCCGTATCCGGAGTAAAATCCCTGGAAAAAGGTGACATCACGCCTTCTAGGATGTGCAATAGATAAGATACTTAGCACCTAAGCAATTAAAGATGTATTATTTCTGATATCTACATTTTTCCATATGATGTATTTCTGCCTTTATAAGGGACTTGCCGCGCCCCCTAAGTAAACATTCCGAAGTTTTTCATTAACCTGAAACTTGTGTCTGGTGTGATTTACTTCAAGCGTGCACGCACCTGTGACGAGACCAATCTCGCCACATTGCATTGGAGAAGCCTGGTTTCCCACCTGCTGTCTTTGGACTATGGACCGGCAGTTAAACGGTTAATTTTACTGTGCAGAAAGGTTTATTCATGCCTTTCTGCACAGCCATTCGGTAGATTCTGTCTACTGCACTAACCTCCTTCTGTTAGCCTCCCCAGAGTTGTGGGGAGCCGTCAGGCGCTGTTAATTGGCCACCCAGAAGCTAGCGTGTGCCTTCAATCTACCTCCCTGAAGCCGCGGTTAACCGCGGCTTAACGAGCGTGTGCAGTCAATTGACCACCCAGTAGCTGCGGTTAACCGCAGCTTAATTGACTGTTACTGGGTGGCCGCGATTACACTTAGCGGCCCCTAGGTGGCGGTGTTATGGAGCACCATAGGCGTGCGCAGCCTATTGCATTAGGGTGTGCAACCTAAAGCACAAACACACGCCGCATGTATATGTTTATATATATATATATATACATATATATATATATATATATATATATATATACATATATACACACACACACACACATATACATACACTGCTGTGTGTGTGTGTGTGTGTGCTGTTAGTGTGCTGTGTGAGGGTGGTGTGTGTAAGGGTGCTGCTGTGTGTGTGTATGTGTGAGGGTGCTGGTAGTGTGCTATGTGGGTGAGGGTGTTTGTGTGTGTGAGGGTGCTGTTTGTGTGTGAGGGTGTTTGTGTGTGTGTTAGGGTCCTGTTAGTGTGCTGTGTGAGGGTGCTGTGTGTGTGAGGGTGCTGTTTGTGTGATGGTGCTGTGTGTGTGAGGGGGCTGTTTGTGTGATGTGTGTGGGTGTCATGTATTTCTGAGGGTGCTGTTTGTGTGTGTGTTTGCGAGGGTGTTGTTAGTGTGCTGTGTGTGAGGGTGTTGTGTGTTTGTAAAGGTGATGTGTGTGTTTGTGATGGTGCGGTTAGTGTACTGTGTGTGTGAGGGTGCTGTATGTGTACTGTATGTGTGTGGGTGCTGTTTGGGTGCTGTGTGTGTGAGGGTGCTGTGTGTGTGCTGTTTGTGTGAGAGTGCTGTATGTCTGTATGTGCTTTTTGTGTGTGGGTGCTGTATGTGTGTGTGTGTGCTGTATGTTTGGACAGATTGTGGAGGTGGGGGCAGATTAGTAAATATCCCCCCTCCCTTCTTACCTTATGTAGGGAGGGGGGATCCTTGCTGCCATGTCCCATCCCTGGTGGTCCAGTGGAGAGTGAACTCTAGCCTGCGGGGCTAGAGTTAACTCTCGTGAGATCTGAGCGTTGCCGCGGCAACGCTCAGATCTCGCCAGAGGAACCTGGCGGAGCTGCTGTCTAGAGCTGCCCGGGTCCTCTCCTGCCTCCCTTCATGCTGCTGTGGGCCAGTGAGGTAGATCTTTGATCTCCCCGCCGTCCCATGGAGGCTTAGAGCAGAGCCGACACTCAGCGCCGGTTCTGCGTGAGCCGACAGGGGAGAATAAAGTCCTGGGGAATAAAGTGTGGGAACCAAGATTCCCACCCCCCCAA